>NW_027117349.1:0-717919 GCF_038025025.1 Phyllosticta citribraziliensis
ACCTAGTACTTTCTATAAATAATTCTACTATTAGTTTTACTAGTCTTAGTAATAATTTAGTAAATATCCTTAATATATTAAGGCTATCTAATAATATTATAAATATAGCCCTAAGCTATAACTTCTTTAGTAATAATATCTAGAATACTTTAAAGTAATAGAGGTCCCCTCCTTAGGAGGAAGAGTCTAATAAATACTACTATTTTAATCTTCCTCCTACTACCCCTAATATATATTAGAGAATTATACTAACTATAGAAAGTTTAGTCTATAGAAATAATAATAATAATACTATTATCCTAATAAATAAGGATAATAAGGAAGAAGTCTATAATAATAATAAGGTAGATTTAGACCTAGAAGTTATTATTATATCTCTAACTAATAATACTAAGAAGATTTATATAATTAAGTACTATATTTATACTAGAATTAATAACTAGATCTTATCTATTAGATTTTATAAGAAGTTTCCTACTAAGGCTATTCTTATATTTAAAGAATCCTAGTAAAAGAAGCTCTCTAAGCTTAGTAAGGCTAGAGATTAGTATAACTTAAGTAACTACTATAACTCTTATATCTATAGGATTAGTAAGTACTTAGGTCTTTAAACTAAGTAGGGAATAGATAATATTATTTATCTTTATTTAGAGTATATTTAGTATAATTATAAGAGATTATCTAATATCCTATCCTATAAGGATAGGTATTATTAGTTTATACTATCTTTCTACCCTATTTACTCTACTAATACTATTAGCTTATATATATTTAGCTATAACTATAATACCTAATTTAAGGAAATTATAGCTATAGTTTAGAATATAATCCCTATCCTTAATAAGAGTCTTACTACTCTATTTAAAATAGGCTATAATTAGTATCTAGACCTTATTAATACTCTACTTAGTAAGTTTAAGGCTATTAGTAATTTAATTATTAATAGCTCTCTCTTTAGCTTCTTAGATAGTATATACTCTAAAATTAATAAGGAGTTTAGCTACTACCTCTAGTATTAGTAGGAAATTAATACTTATTAGAATCTAGGCTAGAATTATATAATATTCTATTTACTAGTATAGTAGCTTATCTACTAGTATCTAATATACTAGCTCCTCTATATTTTATTTAGATCTAACTATACCTACTAGCTCTATATAATACTATACTATATTAAGGACTAGAAAAAGGGTAATAATACTAATTTCTACTATTTTAATATTAACTTAAATAAATATACTAATACTAATAGGGGTATTAATATAATTTAGGGTACTATTTCCCTTAATAGTAAGACTAATATAGACTATATAATTTTAATAGAGGGCTTTATACCTTATTTTAAGGATTATAGGAATAGTACTATTATTAAGAATATATATAACCCTATAAATATAATAGGTATTATTAATATTAAGAAGGGTCTAATCCTTAACTATTTTATTAAATTTATTAAGGATAGAGGCCTAGACTAGTCTAATAATAAGGTAGTAGTCTATAGTACTAGAATTTCTTACCTAATAATACTATATAGAGCTAAGGGACTAGTAAAGGGTATATATAAGATAATTTTCCTATAGTACTATAAAGTTAACTAGAATTATAACTATCTTAAAATTAATAAGTTAGGTACTTAGGTAGAGCTAGCTACCTACTATAAGAACTAGGTCCCTTTTAAGATTATATTTTCTAGTTTCTTATATATATATAGCTATTACCCCTATAAGTTTCTAGTATTAGTAGAGGTAATTAGTATTAATTTAATTAGTAATACTTTAGTCTACTCTTATTACTAGGACTCCTTATTAGTTATAAAGGAAGTTAAGAAGGTTATAGATATAGCTAATAATCCTAAGATATTAGCTAGCTACTTTTATAATATAGAGCTAGATATAATTAATACTTATAATAAGCTATTCCTAGTCTTTACTAAAGAGGAGAAGTATACCTTTAGTAAGAAGTCCTACTTCTATTATAAGGATAATAATATTACTAGGCCTACTCTTAATAAGCCTCTATTAACTAATAAGGATATTATTAAAGCTATAGGTATCTAGTACTATAATAAGTATAGTAAGGATAAGGACTAGGATAATATCTTATCTACTAGCCCTATTTATAGGAGTATATATAATTTAGGTAAGTAATATACTAATTAGCTACTCTAATCTAGCCTCTTATAGACTATAGCTTATTCTCTTTTTTATCTTTTATCCTTATTTCTTCTTACTTATTAGGGGATAGTAAAATAAGGAGTACCCCCCTATATATAGTATTACTAGCTAGTATAGTTTTTATAGCTTTTAATAGGTACTTTTAGTAATTATAGTTCTTATTCTTAGCTATAGTTTTAGCTTAGATATAAGTAGAAGATTAGGCTAGTAAGAAAATAAGACTATAGGTAGCTCTAGAATACTAGGAAGGTATAGTTCTATATAGCTTAGTAGTAATAATAATAGCTAATAAAAGTATAAGTAAATTTAGTATCTTTAGTAGTAATAGGAGGTTTTATACTATCTATATTTTTAGTAGTAGATTAGCTAGTTATATACCCCCTTTTATAGCTACTTATTAAGAGGTACTACTTATATAAATAAAGTCTTTTATACTAGGTTAAACTATTATCTACTAAATACTTAGTTATTTATTTATTTATACTTATTATTTATATCTAAATCTTATACTACTTAGATAGTGAAGTAATGGCTAGATAGTAGCTTATTTTAGTTAGTTTAGTAGTTATTTTATTCCTATCCTATAGAGCCTACTTATTTACTACTAGTTACTATCTCTTATGCCTCTTCTTATGCTGGCATCTTGGCTGGCTGAGTAAGTATATCAGTGAGTAGCTAGTCCCGCCCATACTAGATACCTATAGCTTTAATAATATCCTTATTAGTTAGTAAAGGCTTATTAGGAGTAGGCCTAGTAATATTATTATCCTTATAGTAGAAATAGGACTTCTTACTAAAGATACTCTTCTCCTCTTTAATAAAGACTAGGAATAGCTTATTATAGGTATTAATTATATCTAGCTCTATATTATAGAAATAGCTAGCTAGTATCTTAGGATTACTAACTATATCTATAACCTTCTTAACTTCCTTTATAACTAATAAGGAGTCCTAGTAATAAGAGTAGACTAAAGTATTACTAATTAGATTAATACTAATTACCTCTACTAATACTAGAAACTTATAGGGGTAATAGCTATATATATATAGGAAACTAGTAGATATAATCTTAGAAGGGACCTAATTCTTATAGTATATTACTAGCTCTACCTAAGTACCTATCTTATTAATTTCTAGATAATTATAGTAAAATAAGGAGTACCCCCCTATATATAGTACTACTAGCTAGTATAGTTTTTATAGCTTTTAATAGGTACTTTTAGTAATTATAGTTCTTATTCTTAGCTATAGTTTTAGCTTAGATATAAGTAGAAGATTAGGCTAGTAAGAAAATAAGACTATAGGTAGCTCTAGAATACTAGGAAGGTATAGTTCTATATAGCTTAGTAGTAATAATAATAGCTAATAAAAGTATAAGTAAATTTAGTATCTTTAGTAGTAATAGGAGGTTTTATACTATCTATATTTTTAGTAGTAGATTAGCTAGTTATATACCCCCTTTTATAGCTACTTATTAAGAGGTACTACTTATATAAATAAAGTCTTTTATACTAGGTTAAACTATTATCTACTAAATACTTAGTTATTTATTTATTTATACTTATTATTTATATCTAAATCTTATACTACTTAGATAGTAAAGTAATAGCTAGATAGTAGCTTATTTTAGTTAGTTTAGTAGCTATTTTATTCCTATCCTATAGAGCCTACTTATTTACTACTAGTTACTATCTCTCATACCTCTTCTAGTACTAGCATCTTGGCTGGCTGAGTAAGTGTATCAGTAAGTAGCTAGTCCCACCCACACTAGGTACCCTACTTAGTATGTCTAAAGGGGTAAATCTAGACTAGAAAACTATACTAAAAATATTAAGGAATTTTAGCCTTACTTATAACCTTAATAATATCCTTTTTTAAAAAAATACTATAAATGGTAATCTTTACTATAAAAATAGAAGTATAATAAAGATTAAGGGTAACTTTAAATATTAAGACTCTCTTAATAAAAACTAAGTATATAATAAGACCTTTATAACTAAGCTTAACCCTTTCTTTAAGAAGGAGAAAAGAGATTAGCTATATTAGTAATTAATATAAGTAGGGAAAAAAAAATATCTAAGATAGACTTAATCTAGAGTGGTTATAAGGAAACTACTAGTGGTCTAAGATAGACTTTAATTAAGAAGGTTATAATCTAGAGTAGTTATATAAAGAGAAGGAGTACTAAAGGAAGAGGAAGAAATAACTATATATAGAAGGGATAAGTAAAGTATATAAGGTTATAGTAGCTATATATAATAGAGGGAAATATATAAGAGGTAAGAGGGAGTAATAGTTAGAAGGGGGGTATTAAATAGTAAGTAAGATATAAGATATAAAAAGATTAATTAAATAATACTTATAAGGTAAATTTAGTTTAATCTACTTTAGTTAACTATCCTTATCTTTTAGTTCTTTTATCCTTTATTAAAGAAAACTTAAAGTAAAGTAAGAAGCTTTTAAGGTTTAGAGTAACCTTACCTCTAGTTTTTAAGACCTTATTATTATTTCTAGCTAGAGTACCTACTATATTATATCTTTAGTTAGGTTATTATACTCTATTAGGTTCTTTAAATCTTAAATAAAATTACTAAAAATATATCTTATTTACTTAGAACTAGTTCTAAGTAATATCTTTATATTACCTTATTTAAATCCTACCTAGTTAAACCCTTATTATTTAAACTTAAAAAACCTAAGATCTTTTACTAATACTTAAATTTAACTAAGACTTATAGGAACTTAAGAAGATTACTAAAAGTACCTAAATAAGGTAAGTTAAGTTATTCCTTAAAAAGATTACTCTTAAATAGACCCTTTAAAACCTTAAAATTAATTTTAAACTTATCTTCTACCCTCTCTCTAAAGAATATTATTACTACTTTTTAATAATAATAGGATATAACTTAACTTATTATTAAGAGATTAGATAAGAAGAACTAAAACTCTATAATATAATATTAGAACTATAGGATTCCCCCTAGTTATTAGCTATATTTTTACCCCTAATTAATTCTAGGTACTTCTTAGCTATATTAATATCTATTAAACCCTAACCTCTAGTAGAGAAATATCCCTACTATAATAAATTATTATAATTAAATAACTATTCCTAAAGTATAGAACTACTACCTACCTACTCTTTATTAAGAAATAAGCTATAGAGTAGATATATAACTTTAAATATCTTCTTAACTCTTATAGATATAATAACTAGGCTAAATATATAGAATTAGTTTAGTATTTTAAAGGAAGGGATAACTACTAAGTAGTTAAAACTAAGAAGATAGAGAAGGAGGGGGATTAGAAAGCCTTTAAAGAATAGTTCTTTACTAACTACTTTAAAGGAGACCTAGAAAAAGATAAAGGAACTCTAAAGTAGCTTTATTACTTTATAAAGGAAAAGAAGAATCTTTAGAATAATTAAAAGTACTTTTATTAGTACTAGTAAGTATATAAAATAGACTCTAAACTAGTTAAGAAAAAGGGATTTATAATAGAAACCTAATAGATTAAATTATTCTTTAAGGGGTATCTAGATAAAGATATAGTATAGATTTTTAAGAAATATAACTTTATATAAAGTAAAAGAGATAACTAGTCCTAGGATAAACTAGTTAAGAATATAGATAGAGCTAAAGAAATTACTAAAATATTAGAATAAGTCTAAGCTAATAACTTAACTTATTAATCTAAGTATTTACTCTTATAATATCTTAAGCTAGATTTTAAACTATATAAAAAGATTATCCTAGATCCTAAATTAAATAAATATATTAAACCTTCTACCTTTATAAAACTTATAGCCTTTAAAGAAGGACCCCTTAGTAAGGTAGTTATTAATAGTTTTAGAAACTTATTATACTAAGAATTAAACCCTAGTATAAAGGATATAAAAGAACTCTATAAATAGTTTTCTTATCTTAATATTAATATAGCTAAAGCCTAATATACTCTTAAATTTAATCCTTACTTTACTTATATATATACTAATAAGGATCTTTATTACTATTACCTTACTTATATATACCCTTAATTATATAAATATAATCCTTTAACTAGGCCTTATTAAAATAATTAGAACTTCTTAGCTCCTCTAAATAATTAATAATATCTAGTAAATAATTATATAGAGGTACTATTTAATAGGTAGAATAGATAACCTACTTATTTTATATATAAAGAGGGTAGATATCTTATTTAGGACTATCTAGAAATTAAGTTCTATAAAGATTAAGGCTAGATATATAAATATAAGAATAACTATTTCTTTATTAGAAAAGCTAAGGACTATACTCTATTAATACCCTTAATTATTATTCTAAGAGAGTTTAGTATAAAAAAGCTAGAAGCTATTAAGTAGAAGTTAAAATAATATAGTTATCTAATTTATAAGTACTAAAAGCTACTTATAAAGAATATTTAGAATAATATTATCTACTTTTATAACCTCTACTATAAGCTAGATTAAGAAATAGATATCTTCTTCTTAGGTAACCTAAGAATTATAAGTAACTTTAAAGTTAACTACTTTAAGGTAAATATTATAGGTATAGATAGAAATATTTATAGTCCCTAATATCTTTAGCCTAATAAGATCTAGAAGGGAAGAATTAAATAATTAATAAAGGTCTTAAATTTAAAGGTAGGTATTAAATTAGCCTTTAAGAGAGCTAAGGTATATAGAAATCTTTATTTTAAGGAGCTTAAAGAAGAATAGGAGGTAGTTCTAATTTTTTAACTATAAAATAGACTACTAATAATAGACTAAATTAATTAACCTATCTTTTACTAGACTTTTAGAGTTACCCTATCCTAGATATAAGATAATAATATAGATATATAAGATATAAAAATAGCCCCTAAAAAGGGACCCTCTAGTAATAAGGATACTTAGCCTAATACCTACCCTCTACTTCTTATTAACTCTCTCTTCTAACTATTATAGAGGGAGATAATAATTAACTTCTTTAATTAATTTAAAAGCTTCTTAGAATAGAATAAGCTTAAATCTATTATAGATAAGCTTCTATATTTAAGGTTTAATATTAAAGGAATCCTAATAAGGACTATTAAGAATACTATTAGTACTATTTAAATTAGCCTAAGAAGAAGTAAAACCCCTATTAAAATAGATATAAACCTAATTAAAATATATAGTACCCTAATTAATAAAGAAAAAGTTAATATTAAGGTAATAACTCTAGTTAATAATAGAAAAACTAAATTAGAGGAAAAGAATAGACTCTATAATAACTATATAATCTCTATAGCTAAGTACTTTATTAAGCTTATAGAAAGGATTATAAATAATTAAGTAAAAGAAAAAGAATACTACCTACTAGAATAAGATTTTTAGTAAACTAGTAAAGGAATTTAATACTATAAAATTATACCTACTAGGCCTAGGAAGACTATTCTATTTAATCTTTCTAAGAGTTATTCTAAGATACTATAAGAAAGGGGAAGATTTATTAGATAATAATAATATATAAGAAGTCCTAAGCTATATAGAATAGTTAGGAATAAGGTAATACTAGTATAAAAGAAAAATTATTAAGGATAGATAGATTAGGCTTTATATACTAGAAAGAATTATTTAATATCTTAAATATTAGCTTAATTAAACCTAAAAGTAGATTTAAGAATCCTCTAACTAGATTAATAAAAATATATATAGGTATTTTAAACTAAATCCACCTTTAATATTAACTAGATTACCTAAAGTAATACTATAACCTAAAAACTCTAAACTAGTTTAGAGTAATTAGATAGAAGAAGAAAAAGCTAGACTAGAAGCTCTCTTATAGCTTATAAAGGAATAGGGTTATTAATACTCCTATATAGAGAAAGAATTTTAAAAGAGGCTAAATAGCTTTATCTTTAATAGAGGAATCTATAAAGAAGTAAATATTATTTATAAAAAGAAATAGATAGGTTATATTATTAACTTAGATAAACCCTTAGAGATTACCTACTAAGAAAGAGGTTAGGTAGTAGAAGTTAGGTAGCTAGGGTAAGTTCTTATATAAGTTATAAAGTATAACTATATTTAGCTCTATCTAGAAGGTCTAGATTTTAACTACCTAGTATTAAGTATAGAACTAAGGATCTAGGAATTTAATTAAGACTAATAACTACTTCTAAAACCTATTTTAACTACTTTATTAGTTAAATTTAGAAAGATTTATAGTAAGAGTTCTACTCCTATAGAACTAAAGAAAAAGAAATAAAAATTCTATATTAATACTTTTACCTATAGGCTAGAGTAGTATCTAGGTAAAATCTACTATAACTATACTCCTAGCCTAATAAGTACTAAGGTCTTTAAAGAAGAGTAGAGTACTAGTTATATTCTATTCTATTATAATCTTCTATATATTCTAATTAATATTAGGATACTTTATAATATAAAAGCTCTTCTAGATACTAGAGCTAAGATTAATATAATTTAATAAGATATTATAGAAATAAGTAGTATTATAACTATAGATATACCTAATAAACTTTAGGATAATATAATAGTTAGTATAAGTAGGTAAAAGGGAGAATCTTTTAAATAGTAGATACTAGATTTAGCTATTTTAGTCTAAGGAGTACCCTTTAAAGGAGTATTCTTTATTAGCTAGGAGATAACTTAGCTAATTCTTCTTATATTACCCTAGCTCTACTAAGTAGGTTTTATATTAAATCTTTTCCTAAATAGACTTACTAAAGGATAATTTACCTACCCTAATAATAAGAGCTATATTAATTTCTATCTCTCCTTCCCTAATAGATAATTAACTTAAAGAATTAAGTATAGCTTAAGCTATTATTTAAAAGTTTAACCTAGAATTTAGAGTCTATACCTTTCTTATCTTTTCCTATATTAGTAATCCCTTTACTAGATTAAAATAAACTACCTTTATTCCTTAATTCTAAGTTTAAAAAATTTAGCTTATTACCTAAAGAATAGGATAGAATTTTTATAGTTATATCTAATTCTCTTATTATAGAAAAGAATTATTTTAAAATTAAATAAAAAGAAGCTAAAGATAAATAAGAATAGCCTTTTAATACCCTACTATCTACTAGATAATAAGAGGAAAATAAAGAATTTAAAATAGAATAATAGCTACTTAATAAGATTTATAAACCTTTTATCCCTTAAGATTAAGGAGTTAATACTACTTATAAAAATAAAGTAAATAAAATAAAACTAGTTAATAATACTAGACCTTCTACCTAAGTACTAGAAGTTAATTTAGAATAGAGGGTAAAAGTATAGGAAAAAGTACTTATAATAATACCTATAGAATTAAGTCCTTATAGCTATCTTAGATTTATCCCCTAATTTATAACTACTTAGACTAGATCTTATCTTACTAAAGAATAGCTATATAAATTATATATATAGAATAGTCTATAGGAAGAAGAAAAAGTAATCCTACTTAAAATCCTATTTAATTAAGAAGAAACCCTAGCCTAGACCTTTTAAAAAATAGGTAAAGTTAATAAAGTAGTAATACCTTTATAGAAGATTAAGATAATTCCTTATAAAGCTTAATAAGTAAAGGGATACTATATTCCCTAAGCTCTCTAAAGTATTTTTAAAGAAATAGTATATAAATATTATATAAAAGGAATACTTAAATATAGCTAAGCTAGCTATTAAAATAGGGTTTTCTTAATAGAAAAGAAATCCTTAAGGATCTATAGGATAATTAATAATATATAATAAGTTAATACCTAAACTATCTATAATATATACTAACCCCTAATAATAGATAAATATTCTAAATAATTTATAGATATATAACTACTTAGTATCTTTAACTTCCTCTCTAGCTATAATTAAATAGGTCTCTATATTAACTCCTAAGACTTAATAACTTTCTAAATAAGCCTTAGCCTTTTCTAATAAATAATACTTCCTTAAGGAGTAACTAACTTACTAGGTTAATTTTAAAGAGTTATAGAATTTATTCTATATTAGATCTTTAGAAAAGTAGCTAGATCTTACCTTAATAATATTAGAGTAACTAGATTAAAGACTAAGTATAATAATAAGATAATAGTCCCTAGAGTTTAATAATATATTCTTAAGTACCTACTAAACCTAGATACTACTCTACTAGAACTTAAACTTATTAGATATACTATCTTAGTACTAAAGTATTAGTTCTATTACCCTAAGGTTATAATTATTAGATATATCTATAGAGAAAATAGAAGGGAGCCCTACTAATTAAAAATTACTACTATTATAGACTAGCTAAAATATAAAAATAAATACTATATTAGAATATTTTTAGGAATATATATCTACTATTATATTTAGATTAAAAACTATACTATAGTAGCTACTCTATTATTTAATCTCCTTTAATAATTAGTAGAATTTACTTAGGGCCTTAAAGAATAAGACTTAATAGATTCTTTAAAGAGAAGCCTAATAAGGGCCCTAGTACTTAGATTAATTAACTATAGTAAAGGAGCTAGAGAAATTATTTTAATAGTTAATACTTCTAATATTAGCTAGGGAGGCCACCTCCTCTAGATTAGAGATAAATGTTAAATGATACTCTAAACCAGTTTAGAGTAATATTACTAGAAATTCCTCTAATTTAATCCCTACTTAATAAGTTATATTTAAGTAAAAAATATCTTATAATTACTAGATAGCTTACTATACTTTAGTATCCTCCTTATTTAGATTAAGCTAAATTTAAATCCTTTAAGAAGTAGGCCCTTAAATTTATTATTTATAACTAGATATTATTTAAAAAGGCAACCTAAAACTTACTACTCTAAAGGGTTATTAATAGCCTTAAATAATAATAAGCTATTTAAGAAAGTATTTATAATAAAAATAGTTACTAAGGCCTAGAAGCCACTTTAGCTAAGGTCTTAAAACTCTACTTTTAGGATACTCTTTATAAAGATATCTATTAATTTATTAAATCCTATCTAGAATATTAGTAATAAATATCCTATTATATTAAAGAATCTCTTAAAGTCTCCTATATAACTACTTTAATATCTTAATAGGTAATTAATATAACCTATATTACTAAAAGTAATAGAAAATTAAAATATACTATTACTTAGAAAAAAGTCTTAGGATAGGTTAAAGTAGCTACTATAAAAATAGCTAACTCTTCTAAAATAGTAAAATTTATCTATAAAGATATTATCTACTAATATAGATACCTAACCTAGATTACCTAAGATAGAGGCCCTAAAAATAAAGTAGTAGTAGAAGCTCTTTAAATTAAATATAGTATTAATATCTACTTAATAAGTACTTACTACCTAATAGCTAATAACTTTATTAAATAGGGTTATTAGCCTATCCTTAATACCCTTTTAAAACTTACTTAGGGTAGTAGTAGATATTAGATATTTTATTTACTAACTATTATTTAGATAGACTATACTACTACTTAAAGAACTACTAGTCTAATACCTATAGAACTAGTATATAGGTATAATATAATTCTCCTAATTAAGCTAGAAATCCTTTCTTAATAGGCCTTACCTTAGTCTTTAGTATAGAATAATACTAACCTCCTTACCCTTTAGACCTAATAAATTAAATAATAAGATTAGTAACTATTTAAAGTTACCTTATATACCTATTAATAAAGAATTATAGCTATAAAATACTAGGATAATATTTATAATATCTATCCTAGTACTAATATTTTAAATAAAGGAGATATAATACTCTTAAAAAACTTAGTACTAGAAATAGCCTATAATAAAAAGATATAGTTTTAGTAGTAAGGCCCCTATAAGATCTTTTAAATTAATTATTTTATAGATACTTATTACCTTAAGAAGCTAGAAAGGAGAGGGGCTTAGCTTTAAGATACCTATCTAGAATAATAGCTTAAAAGATTCCTATAATAAGAGGATAACCTTTAAAAAAAACCTATTATACCTATAAAAGGCCTAATTCTAAAAGAGTAACCTATAATTAAGGTATCTCTAATATTAATCTATAAAAGGTACCCTCTTCTATAATAAAGGGGATATAATATCTAGACTCCTATACCCCTACTTAGAGAGAGGCTTTACTCTAGTTATAGATTTAATTAAGTTATAAAATTAGATACTAACTTTAAAGACCCCCTTAAGGACTATTATAAGGTACTACTATACCTTAGACCTCCTTCCCTAAGGGTTATTATTCTACTATATTACCTATTATTAGCCTACTAGTACTAGCTATTTCTCTCTAAAAATATATAGGATCCCTAATTCTATAATCTAAATTTATAGAGATACCCCCTAAATTAATATCCTTTAATATTTAGAAAATACTATAATCTAGTATAGTTTTTTATTTCTATACCTAATTTTCCTTATCTAGTTTTATTAGTAGTATCCCTACCTATACTATAGACTATATCTACCCTAAAACTATAGTCCCTAAAGTATCTAGGATATTCTATATAGTCTATAGCTATAGTTCCTAATATACTAAGGACTATATACCTACCCTACCTACTAGTAACTATAGTTACTACCCTAATTTTTAAAGTAAATATACTAGAATCCCTATTTCCTACTAGCTAAAATTCTAGAGATCCCCTTATTATAGCCCTAAAAAAATACCTAGAAAAGTAATAATAAATAGTCCCTAAGGCCCTCTCTATTACTACCCTTAACTTAAAAAACTAAGAAAATTAAAAAATTAGATCTTATTAAGATCCCTATTACCCTTATTTTAAAATCCCTAGTTAAAAAACTAAAAATCTAATATTTTTTATTTTCCTTATAAGTTCCTAGGAGGTCTCCTACTTATTTATTAAGTATAAAAAGAACCTAGAAAAACCTTACTCTTTAGTTCCCTCTTTATCCTATCTAGTAATATAATAACCTAGGTACCTAGTCTAATATTATACTACCTAATATTAAACTTAATAACCTTATTATTATATATTTTTATATATAAAAATCTAGTTAGAAACTTAGATTATAGTAGGATTTTAATAATAAACCCTTATATTAGTTACCCTAATACTAGCTTAAAATACTAACTAAAAAATAGAAAACCTAACTTACTAATTTCCTATAGCCTACTTTACTTTAAAGGTATAAAGGGCTCCCTCTAAATTACTATCCTTAAATAACTAAGCTTTTAAGAGGACCTCTTAATACCTCTAATTAATCTTAGTAACTTTATTAACTACTATATAGACCCTTTCCTCCTTAAGAAGTATAAAATAATAAATAAAGTTATCTACTATATCTATTAAATAATAACTTATAAAAAGCTACTAGAACTCTAATAAATTAAGTCTCCTAGAATAAGAAGAGTAGGGCCCTATATTAAGCTATAAACTCCTAGAAGGATTAGCTAAAAACCCCCTAAAACTAAGATAAGTAGAGTTAATATATTCCCTATTAAAAACCCTAAGAATTAAGTAATAACTAATAAATAGAATAAAAAGACTATCCTTATTATAGCCCTAGATATAAAGAGTATAAGGAAACTCTATTAGAATAGCTAAAATCTATAGAGTATTAAAGATACTAATATACTCCTCCTTAAGGCTAGTAGTTATAGAATAGTTAATAAGAGCCTAATCCTAGAACCTAGGTAAATTAGAATAGATCTAATTAACCTATTACTACTAATTACTTAGTAAAGATAAAAACTATAAGTTTTAAGAACTTATACTATAAAGTAAGGAGATAATATAATCTTAAAGTACTAGGCCTAGGCCCTACTTCTTAAAAGGTATAAAGATACTAGCCCTATTATAGAAGTCTTAATAGATATCCTTTATAAGATTAAAGGTAAAAGGCCTATCTTTACTACTAGACTATAAGAGTAAATAAAAGGGAGTACCTATAGACTTCTTAATAAAGGATAAAGGTAAGAAGTTAAACTACTTATAGTTTAGCTAGGTATTAGGACCTAGAGTAGAGATAATTACTTTAAGAATTAGTAAAAGACTAAAAAAGGTATTTAGTATATAGATAACTTACTTAATTCTAAAGAGGTAGCCATGAGGGCAAATTATAAGAGAAGGATAGAATAGAGTTAAGGAGATAAATAATAAATAATAATAACCTACTACTACCTTCCTAAACCTTATTTCCTATCTATCTATTACCTACTTCATTATATTTAGTTTCTATAAATAATTTATACCTTCTATAAATACACATTTTTTACCCTCTTTAAAGAATACTCTATATATATTTAGAGAAAGATTTTTATTATAACTATAGCTCCTAATAATACTAAGCCTAAAGGCTAAAATAAGGATAAGGTTATTTAGGATCTAGTTAAGTATAACTTAACTAAAATAAAGAATATTAGTAACTACTATAATTATTTCCTCTTAGTTATTATAACTAGCTTTAAGATAGATTAGGAATAAGTTCTTAAAAGCTTTACTATTAAGGTTAAGAAGGGCCTTAATATTATATACTATCTATCTAATTATATTTTTAATAGTATTAAGATAAGGGAAGACTATAAGAAGATCTTTAAAAGCTATTCTAAGGAGTTTATTAAAGATTTCTACTAGTAATAGTTAGCTATCTATACTACTATAAGGCCTAAGGAAAAGAGGATTAAAGATAACTTTAATAATATTAATAATATTTAAAAAGGGGAGTTTTAAGAAGAGTAATTTAATATACTAGAAGAAGGCTATACTAGGACTATTATCTATATAGCCTATAAGTTTATATCTCTTATTAAGCTTATAGTACTTCTTAACTAGCTAGCTCTTAAATATTTAGTCCTTATCTACTCTACTTACTAAGACTATAATAATAAGTTAAAGACTCTCTTCCCTACCCCTAATAATATAGCCCTTACTAAAAAGGCTATTAATAACTAGATTAAAACTAGATAGTTTACTACTATCTATTAGGCTCCTAATAGGGGATAACTTAATATCTATAATATAAAAAGAGTTAAAGTAGATATTAACCCTATTATAAAATAGTTAGATTATTATTACTATAATAAATTTAATAATCTAGTATTAAGGACTAAGTAAATTTAGGAGCTTTCTAATAATAAGGAGCTACCTAATAATAATATCTTAGGTACTTTATAAGCCTACTAAAATTATTATAGCCTTCCCCCTATTACTAATTAGCTAGTTATAAAAAAGTTAAAGACCTTAATTAATATACTTATCTATCTTAGCTTAGCTAATCTAGTCTATATATCTAAGGTATAGTACTAGAAGAGGAAGTAATAAAACTATTATTAATTCTATATAGATAAGATTAAGGAGTCTTATAAATATATTATAGAGAATAGTTAACTAGACTACTTCTCTCTTCTTAATAAGGGTAAGGCTAAGATAGTAACTTATATAGTAATTATTAAAGAATATATTAACTAAGATAAGATATTAACTTATAAGAAGTATCTTCTCTAGCTTTAATATTTCCTCTACCTTTAGATCTAGGACTTTAAAAAAGATACTAAAGATATTTAGGAAGATATTAAGGAGTTTATTAATAAAGATACTTTTATTATAATAATTTATTAGAATCCTAACTAGTTCCTTTTAATTATTTATAGTAATTCTTACCCTACCCTACTTACTCTCTATACTAAAATAGGATTCTAGAAGCCTTTTATATTAACTAATATTATCTACTTCTAGGATATAATTAAGGAGAAGTATAATAAAGTATAATTTAAAATAAGGATTATTATAAATATAGCTAATAGTATCTTTAATTAGTAAATAGCTATAGGTTAGTTATAATAACCTAATAATAAAGATAATTTAAGAGGGAGTTAACTTTACTAGATAAGATATATCCTTTATAAAAAGCTATAATAGCCTTCTTTTTAGAACCTTCTTTACTATTATATAGTAAGTAGCTACTATATCTCTTTAAATATAAAAGTAGGTAGTTATTATATATAGTAATAGTAAGTATATATTACTTATTTACCCTTAACCTCTTTAAACTTTTACTACTTAGTAACTATACTATATTACTAGTTTTAAAGGTATAACTACTTAAAAAAAAGCTATAGAAAGTATTATCTAAGTTATCTTATCTTTATACTAAGAGATATATAAAGTCTAGGTTACCTATTATAATATATTTAATAACTAGATAAAGTATTATAAAGAGCTAGAGAAGTCTAATAGTTATAGTATAACCTTTCTAAGTAATATAGAGGCTAATATCTATAGAGAAGAGCCTTTAAAAGGTAGCTTTATCTCTTATACTAGCCTTAATAGCTTCTAATACCTAGTAATCTATAATAAGGACTAGAAGGAGAACCTAAAGGTATATATAATCTATATAACCTATATTATAGAGTAGGATAGTACCTTTAACTTCTCTAAGTATAGTATCTTCCCCTATAATACTTAAGACTTAAAAAGATATCTTTAGATTTAAATCCTATTTATATAAAATTTAGCTAAATAGAAGTAACCTATTCTTTAAAAAATAGACCCTTTAACTATTACCTTAAAAGATATAAGCCCTATCTATAATACTTTAATTAGAAGAGTATCTTAGGACTTAGTTAAAGTTTAATCTATAGTTAAGATAGTATTTATAGAAGATTAGATTAAGTAGAATACCTATATTACTATTATTAAATTATACCTAATAGCTAATACCCTTAATACCTATATATAATATAAGAGGCTTAAGAAGGAGTATAATATAGAGTTCTAGACTTAATCTACTACTCTCTAGCCTAAGGGTAATAAAGTTATAGATATAGAGTATTAGTACTTTATTTTAGTACTTACTAGTCTTAATAATTAAAAACTTAGAACTAATTTAGAGTTTTTCTTTTTATTAATAATAGTAAACCTTAGTAGTAGGTATTATCCTAGGGGAATTTATAAGTCTCTACTTTCTCTTTACTTATTTTTATTTCTTAATACCCCTACTTATAGTATAGACTCTTAGCTTATCTTATTTTTCTTCCCCTCTATATAAGATTAGGAAATAGGCTAAGAATAGTTAATAGGTACTTTATATATAGTTTTTAAGCTTTTAGTACTAATAATTTAATTTTATAAACTTCTTTTCTATAATAACCTATACTTCTATATTTTATTCTTCTTAATTTAACCTATATAAGAGATAGCTAAGGGATAGCTAGATAGACCTATAGTAAGATATAAGATAGTAGAGTAGACTTAGCTTAGAGACTACCTTAGGCTTACTAATATTATATAATATATAGGGATTAAGGAAGAAGTATATAGTTAGGCCTTATAGATTTAGTCTAGAGAGGGGAGTAAAAAATAAATATATTCTTTCTATATAAAAAGTTCCTACCTAAGGTATAGATTTTCTCTCCTTTATTTAAGACCTTTTTCTACTTATTTAAACTTAGAAACCCTATCTAAAAACTCTATACTATTTTAGAGAAAATAAATCTTAGTCCCTACTAAAAAGTATATATAATAGAAAGATTAAAAGAGCTAGTTATAGAAGGTTATTATTAAATAAAGAATGGAGCTATAAAATTAGAGTTATTAAATAGAGTACTTTAGAGAAACTAGGTATTTTTATAAAGTTATATAATTAGTTATATAATTGATCTTCCCCTACTAAACTAGACTACTTTTCTAGGAGATAGTTTTTATTAAGGAGTCTTTACTAGTAGAGTTATTTTTCCTAAGGTCCCTCCCTAGGCCGATAATAGTAGTACCTATCTAGGGGTAAACCCTTACATTACCCCTAGTACCTAACTTACTAGGTATACTATTAGGCTCTTATAAATCTTACTATATTTCCTAATAAGCTATTATAAGACCTAAAAGTATAACTTATAAGTAAAGGGTAATTTAGGTTTAAGGAAGAGAAAAAGGAGGATGTCCCTTCTTATAAATTAAAGTAAAGGTTTATTCTAAGAGAACTAATAGTTAAAAGTTAGTTATTAATATTAGGATATAAAGAGCTATATAAGGACTAAAGAATAGTCCTAGTTAGGGAAAAATAGTATGGTTAGTTCCTTCTAAAATAGAAAGTAAATAGGAGAAGGAAAAGTTAATACCTCTAGTAAATCTAGGGTACTTAACCTGGTTAAGGGTTATATTATCTCCTTTATATTTTAGACTTTAAGGCTACTTCTTAGAATAAGGATATAGTAGTATTATAGTCTATAATCTAGATCTAAATAAATTAGTCTAGAAGAACTTTAATAGTAAGAGTTATAGTTAAGAGTTATAGGTAACTTATAACTAATAAATAAGTCTTACTAATAGCTAGCTAGTAGATTAGCTTAGTACTAACTAGAAAGGTATATAAAGAGGCCTCCTAGCCCTCTAGAATAGCTTTCTCTTTAGTAGTAATTTTATTTATTAATTCTTTATTAAGGATTATCATTCTACCTCTATATATTTCTTATAACTAAGTATATAATAATTTAGTCTATATTATTATCTATTAGGTAGCCTTTAGAAAATAGTCTAAGGTTATTTAGTCATAGTAGTATAAATTAAAAGGGTCTACTCTCCTTCCTTATACCTCTTATTTAATAGAGAAGTACCTCTCTATTATATAAGCTAATAGACTAGATATTAGGTTATATAGCTCTACCTACTATACTCTACCTTAGTATTTTATTATCTAGGCATATATAAGTCCTATATAATAAAGGATTAGGCTAGGTATATATAACTATCTTTAGGGGTTATTATTTATTACTACTTATTAAGTACTATATCTAGATACCTAGAACTATTAGTTAAGTACTAAACGGTCTTAGTAATTACCTAATTAGGATTACCTAAAGTATACCATTACATCTAGATAAAGGATCCTAAAGTTATTACTAGCTAACTAGATACCTAAAGTAAATACCTAGTAGACCTAGAGGATATTATTAAAGTAATTAAATAGTATAACTATAAGATAATACTAGAGATAGACTCTCTCTATAAGTAAGTAAGAGAGTATAAAATATATATACTCTATAATAGCTTATTATATATAGCTAATAGGTTATATATTCTAAAAGAGGATAATCTATATATCTACCTACTTAGCTATATTATTAAGTAGCTAGTAATAGAATATCTAGGTATAGCTAGAATATACCCTATAGTATTAAACTAGTATTATTTCTTAAAGATAAGGGAACTAATTACCTAACTTATAAAGAACTATATACTCTATAGCTATAGCTAGAAGTATAATAGGATAAATAGCTTACTATAGCTATTACTAGTAAAAGAGTACCTATAGGAGGACCTTACTATAGATTTTATAACTAGCCTTAAAAAGACTAAATAGGGCTATAATACTATCCTTATAGTATATAACTAATTTAGTAAATCTAAGTACTATATTAAGTATAGTATAGAAGATAGAGGGATAGGAGTAGCTAAAATAGCTAAAATAATAATTAAGTAAGTCTTTAGCCTCTATAGCCTACTAAGGACTATTATCTTAGACTATAGCCTATAGTTTATTACTAACTTATAGAAAGAGGTATTATAGTAATTAAAGATAATAGCTAAGCTAATAAGCCCCTATTACCTATAGTTAGATAGATAAACTAAATAAGCTAACTAAGAGCTTAAAAAGTACTTATATAGCTTTATTAACTAGTAGTAAGATAACTAGGATATATAGCTCCTAATTACTAAACTTATAACTAATATACTAATTAATACTTCTATAGGTATATCCCCCTTCTTTATATATTATAGCTTTAAACTATATATAAGCTTTAATTATAGTAAAGTAAGACTAAAGTTAAAATTAAGAGCTAAGATATTAGCTATAGAATAGGTAAAACTAATAAAGGATATCTAGTTAAAGACCTAATTAGTACTTATACTTATAAAGAAGAGATAAGTATACTAAGCTAATAAATACTAATATACTTATAATATTTAAGAGAATAACCTTATCTTTATTAAAGTAAAGTATATAGATACTAGATACCCCTAGAAGCTTAGATAGCCTAATCTAGGGCTATATTAAATAGACTCTATAAGGGGTAACTAGGTAATATTAGACTTACTATAAGGTTCTTATATTATAAACTAATTTAATATAGAATAGTTATATTAATATAATAATAGGCTACTATTTAGTTAATAAGAGCTACCCCTGCTACTAGAGCTAAATAATAAGAGTAAGGAGGAGTAGTATATATAGGAGGTCCTAGATACCTAGATAAATAAATAAAAGGAAGGTATACTATAGTTTTAGGTTTATTAGATAGGATACTAATAATAGCTTATTTAATAGAGTAGTAGAGACTATTATAGATTAATATTAGATAAATAATAAAAAGGGACTATACCTACCTAATAGCTAGTCCTTAGATTAAGGACCTAGAGGGGAGGGGGGTAGTAAGATTAATTAATATAGATAGAGTAGATAGATAGTAGAGTAGGTATAAGGTCTATAAGGATATTAAGATATAGGGTTAGCTAAACCTTAGTTATATAGTAGTATATATACCTAAGTAAGCTATAGGCTAAGTTAGCTATAGCTCTATATCCTCCCTACTACTCTACCTTATAATTATTAACTATTAGCTATTTAACTTACCTTATTAGGTACTAATCTACTACTTTATAATATTCCTTAGCTTTACTAACTTCTACTACTACTTTATTAAGGACTTCTCCTTACTTACTTAACTACTTATAGAACTTACTAAAGGGGAACTAAAGACTACTCTCTTAGAAAAAAAATACTATATCTATACTACTCTAAATTAGACCTCTAAATATAAATATACCTTCTAGGCTTTTAAAACTATATTTACTTCTACTCTAATACTTACCTACTTTAACCCTAAGTAGGAAACCTAAATTAAGATAGATATCTCTAACTTTATTACTACTAGTATCTTCTTCTAAGTTATTAATAGATAATTTTACCTAGTAGCCTTCTTCTCTAAGAAGATATATCCCTAATAGAGTATAACTATAAAATCTATAATAAGGAGTTACTTACTACTATTAAGGTACTTAAGTCCTAGTACCTAGAAGCTATTAGTATAGAACTAGATAACCTAGTAAAGATTTTCTCTAATTATAAGAATCTAGAATAGTTTATAACTACTAAAAATCTTAACTATTAATAGGCCTACTAGGCTAAGTTCCTCTTTAAATTTAACTTTAAGATTATATACTACCCTAGTAAGTAGGATAAGAAACCTAATTCCCTTACTAGATACTCCTAGGACCTTCTCTAAGATAACTTTAATATCTATTAACTATACTAGTACTAGACTATTCTAAAATAATACTACCTAGACCTAGCTTTATAATCTATTATCTCCTATCTCTCTATTATATCTCCTATTATAGACTAACCTACTCCTACTACTTCTAACCTAACCCCTCTAGCTACTTAGTCTACTCTATTAGAAGAAAGTTATAAAGCCCCTAGTATTACCTATCTATAGGAACTTATTATTAAAGCCTATAAGACTAATAAGGATATATAATACCTTATAGTAGCTATATAGAACTAAAACCTAAAAATCCTAGTACTCCTTATTAAAAAGGGCTATTACCTTTATATAGGATACCTAAAGGTTAAGGATAATTATCTTTTTATAAAAAACTAGCTCTTTATCCCTAATAATACTAAACTATATCTTAAGATTATATAGACTTACTATCTTCTACTATACCTTAATTACCCTAGCTATAAGTTAATAAGTAAGCTTATTAGCTACTTCTACTACTAGTCTAATTTAAAGAAATAACTACTTAACTTTTACCTATACTTATACCTAATACTACTACTCCTCTACTAATAACTAAAAGAAATAAGATTTCCTCTAATTACTAGAACTACTAGTCTACTACTAGACTAGTATTAGCTTTAACTTTATTAAGTACCTATCTAGTTTCTATTTCTATAATTAGGACTACTTCTATATCCTTATTATAATTAACTACCTTATAAAGGCTATTATCTTAGAAGGACTTCTAGATAATAGTATTAACTTCTTATATAAGGTAATTACCTACTACCTCTTCTATATATAAGATTTCTATAAGGAGTTTATTAATAATTATAGTAGTACTATACTTACCTAGGTTTAGTACTATATCTATTATTATTATAGTATTAAAATTAAGTACTCTTTAGCCTAATATCCTAAGACTAATAGCTAGACTAAAATAACTAATAAGTCTATTAAGAATATTATCTATATCTTTATTAACTACTACTAGAATAACTAGATATTCTAGCTCCTCTATATTAAGTTTACCCTTAATAACTATATTAACTCCTCTATTAATATATCTCTATTCTTTACTAGCTATAGCTATAACCTATATATTAGAATTAAGCCCCTACTTCTAAATATTAATTAAGACTTTTAAATTAACTATACTAACTATATCTTTACCTAGACTTATACTATTAACTAGTAGCTTAGTATACTTATTTATACTATATAAGAGGACTATACCTACTATACTAATAATTACTAAGCCCTATACCTAAACTATAAGGTTAGAGACCTTATTTATATTAATATATAGGACTTCTCTATTATAAGGCCTAGTAAAAGTTTAGACTAGAAATAGTATAGCCCCTAGCTAATTAAGTATATTATTAACTATAAGGCTTATAAACTTACTATCCTAGAAGATAAGCTTATTAAAGGCCTTATACTAATCTTTTACCTATTAAAACTTTACCTTATTCTAGCCTCTTTTCCTAGTTAAGCCCTTAAGTCTACTAGCCCTAATATCTTTACCTATAATATTTCTAAGGATAAATCCTATAGTAAATAGGAAGTAGCTAAGATTATTAACTTCTATAAGATAAAGTACTTTAGTATCTAGTATAAGGCTATCTTTATTAGTAACTAGGATAACTAGAATACTAACCTCTAATAGCTTCCTTAGACTAACTTTATCTATTTAAAGAATCTTATTCTAGAATACTACTATCTTAACCTAGGTAAACTACCTCCTCTAGATAATTTAATTAATTAAATAGATCTAAAGAAAGACCTACTAGGTATTACTATTTCTCTAGCTTAAGAGACTTTATCTAGTAGAGAGGGGGGGTAGTATTAGGCCTATATCTATATAAGAACTAGTTTACTAGAACCTAACCTAGTATAGGTAAGTATATAACTATATACTTACTTAGTAGACTAAGTAATTAGCCTACTATAACTATATTTCTATCTTCTTTTTAGTACTACTTCTCCTTTTCTCTTTACCTTAGACTTTTAGTTAGCTAAATATAGTACTTACCTCTTTAAGCCTTATAGACTTAACCTTAGTAAAAATAAGGTTTTATCTCTAAATATATCTAATTATCTATTATCTTACTTAACTTATTACCCTATAGAATACTAATCTTATACTTCTACCCCTTCCTATATAATAGTATATATAGTATAGGAGCTAAAAGTTAGAGCCTTAGGTATATTAACTCTACTCTTTTAAATAGTACTAGTCTTTATAAGAAATTTAGGGGTTAATTTATTTAGTATATATATACTATTTTAATATAGTTATAACCTACTTAGATTTATAATATATTAGTAATAGGTACTACTAGGATAGCTATCCTTATCTCTTATAGTCTTAGACTTAAGAGGGATATTAAACTAAATAAATAAATAAATAAAATCTACTTCTAGACTAGCTAGATATAGCTAGTATATATATAAGTAGTATAGCTATATATGCGTAATAAAATCTAGCTATAGTAAAGAGAAGTTTTAAATATAAGATTAGTAGCCTATAGGGTATTAATTTAAATAAGAAAGATAGATAATTAGGTGTATTTAGAGATGAAACCTTATCCTATCTTTAGTCAAGTCTTAGTATTATTTTATGCGCAGACTCTCACTTAGGCGCACGCGCCCCGGGTCTCTCCGGGCCCGGTTCGCCGTCTCTCAGGACTCGCTGCTTAGCGAGTCCATTGACTTAGCTAAATACAATCTGTCGACATGACAGCCCTTCCCACCCCTATATCTAGACTCGTGCGATTTCGAATCTCTCATCCTGCACACCGCTCATGGCTCAATTGTTGCCCGCGTACGCTTCGACCTCAATCTCGATCATCATCTGGGGAAAAGCCAATGCCGGGACGCCAATCTCTGTGTGTATGGGACGATGACCAGGAATTCGTCGATTCAGCATTTCCATGAATTTGTCGTGGGAACGACGAATGTCAACATGGTAGCTGCGGATACTGTAAACATCCTCCCAGCCACGCAAGCCAACCGTCTGGAGGACTCTGTCGACGTTCTCGAAGGCAAGTTCAACTTGGCGATGAAGGTCGTTGGCATCAAGCGCGCCTGTGTTATCCCAGCCACCTTGTCCGGAACACTTCACAATGTCGCCGACGACAACAGCCTGAGAGTAGTGGCAGAGGTCACTGTGCTTCTGACCTGCACCCGGTTCGTTGTAATACTGCAAGGAAGACATGACTTCAAGTGTCAGAGATTGGGTAAACAGAAAATGGATGACCTAGCGTGACAAACCTGATTCTGACTGTGGGAAACTAATGGGAAGAGGTACCACTCTGTCCTGGCTTGGGAGGAAGACTCGACACGGCTTGGGCCGAATTCCCCGCAGGAAACCCTATGAATATATACTGCAAGGTTACTTCGGTCCGGGAGTTGGAGATAGAATTTGGAGAATTTGGGGATGGAAATCAACCAAGAGAAAAATCTCATACGTCATATCTTGCACTCGGAACATGTATCCACACAAATCAGATGCCTACCATAGGCATATAGTGGCACTTAAGATGGCAGTCGGCGCAATGTTCAGACCTAACGGTGCGTGCCGGCCAAGTGAGGTACATGGGAGCCAAGCCCTGATCGGCAGGTCTTTTTATCTGATCTGTCTCCATCCAATACCCGAGAGCTCCATGGGTACAACGACCTAGACACATGCCTGGTCTTTGTCGCCCGGGGGTTGCCCTCGGTTTACTTTGATCCTGAATGCTATGCTTAGGACAAGGCCTAAGCCACGGAGCCCAATAGCAAAATACCAAGCGGCCCTGTAACCTTTTAGAGTGGTCTCAAAGCTGTTCTCCTCTCCTTTGATGGCCTGTTGCTCAACATTCCCCGCGAACCCGAGGCCAATCGAAATACCATAATTGACAACGGAATTTACCAAGCTCGCCGCTATTCCCTGATGCTCCCTACTCACAGAGTTCGACATCATCAGTGTTGCAGCAGGAAAGCTCAAATCCAAGGAGAACGGTGCAACTAAAAGACATGGGAAGAGTTGGGCCCAGTAGATCTGATCAGGTGGCGAAGTGACGACGAGAACCGCGGAAATCAATAAGAAAAGCTCTGCAGCAATCATCAATGTTGCTGGATGCAGATGTCCAGTGAGGTACCCAGACGCAGCAGAGGCAATAAATCCCAAGGGAACGACGGGGGACTTCCAAGCTGTGGCGAGAAGAGGTGACAGGCCGTGGATGATTTCGAAATGTTGCCAGATATAGTAGACCCATACGCCAAAGGAGCTCCAAGCGCATGCCAAACAGGCCAGGACAAATCCCACATCGGCACTCATAGCATCCAGGGGTATGAGAGGGGCGAAAGATACCCTGATCTCGACGTAGAAGAAGACGGGTACGAGAAGCAGTCCCAGAATGAGCGCGACATAAACGTATGGTTCCTGCCAGCCGACCACAACTGCTTGATTCCACGCAAAATTGACAAGCACCAGAGCTGCGATGCCGACTGTTGCGCCCATGAGGTCCAGTTCCCGAATGGCATCTTTGCCTGAGGCGATCTTGATCGGCGGGGTTGAACGAGTAGGATCGGGTATCGTGTAGCTGCCTGCAATCGTAAGGAGCAAAAGGGCCATGGCGGTTGACCAATACGTCCATGGCCACCAAACGAGGGCAAAGAGGCTCGAGGTTGCCGCACCACAGACAATTCCAGCGGGGGACAGAGCCGCAAAGAGGGTGAAAAAAAATTTCTTTGTTATTGTTAGCTTCGGCACATCGTCTCGTCTCGTTTACTGCTTACCTTCTTCAAGCCCGGCGGATAGGTTGCACCGAGCAAAGCCAGAGCATTTGGGAGACTGATTGATGGTCCAATGCCACCTAGTACACGCGCAAAAATGAAAAGCACATGACCGGAAAAGACGCTGAAGCCAGCGATCAGGGCCCAGATGGCGTGCCAGGTGAATCCAATCAACAGCATGCGCTTGTATCCAAAAACGTCGCCCATCCGTCCGCTGGGAAGTATGAACGATCCAATAGTAAGACTGTAACCAGCGATCAGCCAGCTCAAAACCCCTGGGTTCGTGATGTTGAAGGAATCACCAATTATGTGTAAAATGCTGCAGGCGGATTGGTTCTTGTCAGCTACCAAGAGAGAGCATATTCGGCCGACAGGGGTGTCCCGCTCACCTCAATGTTTGTCCAAGACCAAACTGCGCCGTGAATTGCGCGGACAGGACGGAAGACACGAAAGCCGTCTCTTCCACCAGTGACATGTGCTTTGCAGGCGAATGACAGAGACTGGCGCTTTCAATCTGTTCACCGTGGTGCACATCCGAGGGCGCACCTTCTGCGTGATCCATCTGACTTGAGCATGAAGACATGGCGTCGCCAGGGTAAGAAACAACCAAAGCAGCATCGTGGAAATTTGAGCGAATTGCAGATATACTTGATCGTTTTCGGCAAAGCTCTCGTATCTGAATAATGGATGGCGAACATTGCAGACGTTGTTGGAGAAGGAAGGCTGTGCGGAATAGGGATGTCCCAGTTGGAGATCTCTCCAAGAGTGCCGTGTCGGCGGCTTTGCTGCCAACCGAATTTCCTCCAAATTTCTCCAACACTCTTCACTCCCAACCCGAAGCCACCATGGCGCAGAATCGCGGCCGAAATTTGGTCTGCACCAGTTGTCAAAAGTCGTTTGTTCGCCTTGAGCATCTGCAACGCCATATCCGCACACGTATGGAACCCGCTCATATCCTTTCCGACGCATAAGCAACGCACATAAGCTTACAAATTGGTCCAGACACCAAGGAAAAGCCCTACAAATGTCACTGTGGCCGAGGTTTCTCGAGAAGAGATCTTTTGACGCGCCACCACCGCATCGCACATGTACAGGAAGCCCAGGAAAACACGCCGGTAACAAGTGACGCGTGGGATGGTCAAAGCATTTCAACAACCCCCCAAGCTTCTCGGAACAGTCATGACCTGGCGAGCTCCTCGCTCTCCAAAAGCCCGCAAGTCTCCACTGGCCCCTCCTCCAATGCAGCAGCAGCGCATGCCTTTCGAATGGAAGGTGCATCGCTGGAGACAGCGAGGCCCCAAAACGAGACCGCACTCAACACGCAGTTGGATGCAGCTGACTACACGGCAACAAACGACGGTCAAAATCTCCAGCCAAATCCGGCCAACTGGCAGCCTTGTAAGTCATCGAGTTAGCAATGTCTGTCAAAATTGAACCTCATTAATGAGCCCAGTTGCAGACATGGAGCTTCCCAACTCCTCGCTTGATCCCATACTCGACTTTACCACCTTTGTAGACTTTATGGGTCTTAGCTCCGACTGGAATTCATTTGCCTTTCCCAGTGCAATGGCGAACACACAATCCTCTGTTCCACTTCCACCAGGCACCGCCGATGACGGAGCAGTCCCTGATTCCCAACACCAGGACGCTGCCAGGGGACAGATCCACTATTCACACAGCGGCGTAAGCGGGTTGCTTCCGCAACAGGCCGGCAAAGCCGATGAGCTGACACCGACTTTGCATTCGTTGCGGACCAGCAGTGGCGAACCAGGCAAGTAGAAGACTGTACCCTGACACAAGTGTAGTCGCTAGTCTGATAGCTATTAGTGGCATTCGAACAAAGAAACACAGCGGAGCCGCCGTGGAACGTAAGTGAAATACAATTCAAGAACCTTCAGGAGAACTTGAAAAGCTTCGGCCATGTCCTCTCAGGCTTCACACTTCCATCGAGGCACGCCCTCACTCGCTACTTGTCAGGTTATTTTCATAGTTTTCAGGACCACCTTCCCTTCCTACATGTTCCAACCTTTCGCTTAGATGACTGTGCTCCCGAGCTTGTTCTTGCCATCGCTGCAGTCGGGGCACAACACCGGTTCGAGAACCACAATGGCCTGTTGCTGTTCGATGCTGCCAGATCAATAGCCCTGGAACAACGTCGACGGCGCATGAGGAAGTTTGCGGACGCACCCCGCGAGCCTGCCAGACCCGTTGGCCCCGTTCACGAGTCTCGACCTCGGTTCAGAGATCTCGATTACAGTCCCGAGTCAAGACACCAGCGAATGCAGACTGTCCGCGCATTGCTGCTCGTCACTGCGTTTGCAACTTGGGAAGACCACCCAGAGATGATGCGAGAAGCGACAGAGCTACAGAGTAGTCTCTCGCGCTGTCTGAGAGAGTTGAGTCTGAGGGACGAACCGAGTTCGATAGATGAGGCTGGGAAAGATTGGCACGAGTGGGCCCATGTCGAGATGGACCGGCGGACCAAGTTAATTGCTTTCTGCTTCCTCACCATCCACACTGTTACGCACAACCTACCACCAATCATTCTTGGGAACGAGATTCAACTCCGACTTCCTTGCTCGTCTCAGAAATGGAATGCTCCATCGGCCACGGAATGGATGGCTCTCAGCTCATCAGCTTCTGACCCAGAGCCAATGTTCCAAGAAGCGTTCAAGTCCCTTTTCCTGAACCAAGATGGGGAGCCTAGATTGCCCGCTCACTTCGCGTCTCCTCTTGGGAACTTTGTCTTGATACTTGCTTTGATCCAACGGTGCTTTTGCATACACCAAATTTCCGCGCTTGCACCGTCCGAGACTATCGGCTTGAAGGAGCAGATGGAGTAAGTGCCCAGTCGCTTGTGGCTATACTCGCACTGCCCCAGTATTCATGCTGAACCTGTCTTAGAAAGGCACTCCAACGATGGAAGCTTGGGTGGCAAGAATCTCCGGAGTCGAGTCTTGACCCTCAAAATCCCAATGGGCCGATTCCGTTCACGTCGACTTGCTTCCTCGCTTTGGCCTACATCCGCTTGGTCTTTGACATCGGCCCCTACCGAGAACTGCACAGTCGTGACCCCGCCAGAATTGCTGGGGCCTTGGAGAGTGCTCCGCGGGTGCATCGAGGGAAAATGGTCATTCCCGCACTACTCCACTCGGCTCATGCTTTGAGCATCCCCGTAAAGATTGGCATTGATTTCTTTGGAAAGAGCCAGCATTTTTTCTGGGGAATACACCACTCGACATGTAGCTTCGAGTGCGCCGTATTTCTCGCACGGTGGTTGTGCCAAGTCGAATCAGACGGACTCAAAGAGGACGACGCAGCCGTAGGTGAGTGCTGTTTCTCCTCACCTGATCGCTACTCCCCTAACCATATTATTGCAGACTATGAAAAGTGTATACTTTTGTGGGTCAGAAGCATGGTCAAGGAAGCCCAGTCGTCAGTGGACTTGTCTCCCTGCCAGAGGAATGAAGATGACATGGAGCCGCGTAGGATGGCCATTATCGTACTCAAAATTTGGGGCCGCATCTTTCAAGGGAACACCAGCTGGGCATTGATAAACACGATGGGAGATAGCCTTGAGCATCTCACCTCATCCATAGAAGGCGGCGACACTTGGAAAGTGCCATTACAAGACCGTGTTCAATTATAGAACGAAAGTCCTTGACCGCTGCTACCGAGCTTGCTTGCGGGCCATCTATCGTCAAAAGCGGATGATGGAAATTGGAGTCGGCGGAGGGACTGCGTGACACTGGCGGTCGTATTCGTAAGACATTACTTATCCTTGACAATCCCTATCGGTCGAGCTCTCGTCTCAACCTCCCAGCAGCTGTTGACGGCGCGGGACTTATCCTTGACAATCCCTATCGGTCGAGCTCTCGTCTCAACCTCCCAGCAGCTGTTGACGGCGCGGGTTCAGGCCACGACTCCACTGTACTCTCAACCTCTTCGAGAAATGAAGCACTGTTGTGTACTGTTGTGCCACCCAAGACCACTCTAACTCCAGGGGAGCTCGCATTGACCTGCGCCACCATCTTCGCCTCCTCAAAAGTGCAACCCCCCACTATAAAGATGACAATGTCCTGCGGTTTGTCTCTGGTGGTACCGCCACCTTCGACGAACGGGTACATCTGCTCTCGCAATCGTCCCTTGATGAGATCTTGCAAAGTGCCCTCGAGTCGGGGCGAGTGCTGTGTGTAGACATTTTCCACACCCTTGAGGCCTTTGAAACGGCTTTGAGCATTGCTGAAAAATGATCCAGATTGGAAAAGGTCAGGAATTCCGCTTGCAGTAGGAGAAGACTGCAAAGACTCGTGGTATGTCAACAACTTGTTGATCAGACCGATGCGGTGCCGCGACAGGTTGCCAGCGACTGCCAGAAGATCAAGAACGGCGGGAATGGCATTTGAAGGATACTTGTGATAGCGAAGGGCGTAAATCGCCGTGAGTCGTAATTTGTTATCCGAAGGAATAGCTGGATCTTGGATGATGGATTGAAGTTGCTGTCCAACGTCAGTATTCTCTCCACAACAAGATGCGAGGCCGAATGAACACGTACCTTGAGGTCATTGTTGTGGTTGTCGTTGCAGGCCAGACTCTGTTCCAGTTCGCTTACATCGAGCAGGCGATCCTGACCCACTCTTCGACTTAGTTCACCAACGAGCGTGACATGCTTGGTCACATTTCCGGAAAGCTTGCGGAACTCTGGATAATCTTCCACGAAGCGTTTCATGTCCGTAATCGATTCCAGCTTCAGATTGCCTTGCTGCTTTGATGCGAACTGCTCCACGTAGTCTTTGGCGTTCTGGCCCAAGTCTCCGAAGTTCAAATACATGTTTTTCTTGAAGAACGGATCTTGGTCTTGGGAAAGGACAATTTCATTGAGTTCGGGTCGAATGTCGGGAACGTCGCTCAGGTCTACTCTTCCGTTGTTGATTCCAAGTAGTTCGTGGACCATGGCTTGATAAGTCCATTGTGTGAGCAACGGCGTCACAGGGTCGTCCCTCCTGTCGACGATGAGGAGAATGGGAGATGTATCAGTCTTCCGGAAGTCGAAGAGCTGCTCTTCTGACGTCATTTGGTAGCGTACTTCGGTGGCAAGCTTCTTGGAGAGGAGACTGTTTTTCTGATATCGTATCAAAGGCCTCTTCTTCAGGGACAGGAGAAGGGCAAGCACGCCTTCGGCCGACCGCTGCAGCGACTCCGGATTCCACGCATCGGGACTGCCGCTCCATATCTTGTGTCGGGGATATTCAAGATTGAGAGTCATGAGGTCAGGGTTCACGACTAGGTAGTCGGCAAAGTACTCGTGGACAGCTCGTACGACTTCGTGGTCGTCCGCTTCTGCCAGTCTCTCCAACGACGACTTTCGGATGATATTGCTGAAGTCTGACGCAGTCAATCAGCACCAGCAGTGTGGATTTGCCTTTTCCCAAACATACATATGTAGTACTCTCCGTACCTGGGCTCTCGGAGTTCATCGATTAGGTATTGAAGCGACTCGGGCGACGGGCGAATGAAGCAGAGACATCGAAGGTGGCGCATCTTCTCGCGGGTGTCGCTGTCTAGCCGGCTGCAATAGCCCAATTAGAGTCGGCGAGCTGAGCGCTGGGAGGGAGTTATTTACTCGGTAAGGTAGACTTCATGGTTGAGCAACGCGGATTGGGTCGTAGCAGTCGAAACAATTGGCACCTGAGCTCCAATTAGCCAGCGCGCCAGAAAGATTTGCTTGTCCGAGGCGACGGACCTACCGTTTCGCGATCCAACAGCAGAATCTTCATTTTTGGCGGGCCAGTTCCAGAGGCGTTGTCGCCAGCAGACACCATTTTGGTGATGTAGCCGGAGACGGCCTGGACGACGTCCATGGCAGCAGGCAAGAGTCCGGCTTCTAGGAGACAAAGGGTCCAGGTATGCGATTCAACTTCTGGTGATAGGGCGCGACTGGGGGTTGAGGCGGAAAAGGCGCGAAGGCGGAGGCGAGGGGTATGGTAGGTGTTGGTTCCGTCCAGGTTGCGCGGAGCTCGACCTGACAGCTCCAGGGCACCGAGTAAGATTGTCCAAGGATGCGGCAGGTGCTGACTCGGCACCTGCTCCACCCACGGCCGAGCATGTACACCTCATGTATACGGTCAACATGTATCTTTCAATGCAGACCGGACCACTGTTCCTTTAGATTTCGACATGATCCATTCGCCACCCGCTTCTTGGAGCGTCCCAATCCCTGCATGGCTACCTGTCGCAATGACTATCTACCCGTGTAGGTTCCTGAGATGCCATGACACTTGCGTGCAAGTTGTCGAATTCGAAGAATACAGCACGAAAAGCGCGCAGTTCTGGTCCACCCTGATTCGAGGTTTGTGACGTCCACCCTCGTGGAACAAGTGCGCGGAGATTGGAGCCCAAGTTCTTGCCACCTTTTGCGCATGCATCGAAGCTCCCAAACAACCTGGTGGATCATGATAGATTGAAGGCTCACTGTCGGGAACCTGCCAGAGGCCATCACGTCTTCGCATGCGATTCCCTAGCTTTTGCGCTGTGTGCCACGACTTTTGCCACAAGGCCTCGGCCCAAACGTCATGTCTGCAAAAGCACTGCGGCATTTGATGATGGCTTGCAGGCCGAAACGGTGCACTTGGTCCTCGGATCCCACAACTTGACGAGACTTGCTTAGGAGGTCATCTTCCTTGTACCGGCCAATTGTACCGCTTTCATCATTCTCGCCATTTGACAAAGACCTCGTCTGTCCGGAATCTTTGCGTGCAGGTTGTTTCTTCAAAAGGCATCGTCACCCCCGACTCATGCGCAAGGAGTCCGGCGTGGGCGATCATGATGCCGTTGTCGATGCAGAATCTCTCGTCGGTTGCGTAGACACTTCCGCCGCGGTCGCTGGCCATCAAAACCATCATCTCTTGCAGCCTCTCATTGCAGCCGACACCTCCAACAATAAGCACCTGCGTCGAACCAACATGGGCCATGGCCCTCTCGGTAATTTCCACGAGCATGGCAAAGATGGTTTCCTGCAGAGAGAAGCACAGGTCGGCTGGCGTAATAAGCTCGCCATCTTCTTCACTCCGCAGCCTCTGGTCTTGAGGTAGAGCGTCATCGATCTTCAGAGCCAGCTCGTCTATTGCAGCCTTGACGCCAGAGAAGCTAACGTCCATGCCCTTGACGGTGTAAGGGAGGTCGACTAGGTGCTTGCCCTTCTTGGCGAGTTGCTCGATGTTGTATCCAGGAGCCGGGTCGTTTGGTATTCTCAGAGTGCGGGCGAACCTGTCGAGACAGTTGCCAATGGCGATGTCCAGAGTCTCACCAAAGATGCGATAGCGCTGTGCCGCATAAGCTATTACTTGGGTGTTGCCCCCCGACACGTACAGGACCACTGGATTCTGAGCGCCCGTGATGGCGCGACCCATTTCAATATCTAAGCGGAGAGTCAGCTCGGGTCCCGCAGATGAATGCAGCGACATGATGGCGTACGTCCGACACAGTGGTTTACTCCCAGCAATTCTTTGCCCCACAGCAGCGATAGAGTTCGTGCGGCAACGGCTACGCTCTGCAGCGGCGCGCCCATGCCGGGGCCCTTGGTATAGCATATGCAGTCCAGTTGGTCCGGTGTTAGACGAGCTTCCCGCATGGCCTGCTTCACAAGCCTGACGACCCAAGCGCGGTGGTGTTTGGCAACATCCTTGGGCAAGAAGCCTTCGCCGGGAGGGGAGTTGTACGTGTGACGGAGGTTGGCGAGGACAATGGGCTCTTTGCCTGGAGCTGGGTGCGAGATGATGCCAACGCCCAGCTTGTTGGCGCTTCCTTCGAGACCGAGGGCGATGGCCATGGCGAGCGAGACGGGTTCGTTGGTTGACAGGTGTGGATGATGGAAATGTTGCCGCCACCAGAACCGGCATGTCCAGTGCTCGCATGAATTTATCGATAAGAGAGCGCCAAGGGTCTAAGGTTTTGGTTTACCGCAGCGGACCCGCCGGACGTGCCCTGAGGTGTGAGCTCTGACCTCCCGGTCCCTCTTGGACTCCGCCGGCCACTCGTCTCTCTTGTGGTTCGCCAATATTGATCGCTTCATGTCAAATATCCTCTTTCCATAACCCAGCTCCCAGCACACACTGCCGTCTTCTACAAACCGTCAGCATGGTCGGCTCCGACGATTTCGAAGCACGATCGGCAGACTTCTTGTCATGGTTGTCCTCGCGTTCCTGCACAGTCTCTCCAAAAATCCAGCTGGCAGACCTTCGACGCCACGGAGCTGGAAGAGGAGTAGGTACGAGACCAAGCACTCGAGTCTTTTGACCTGTATTCGTCTCATTCACCTTCGCAGTCGCCATTCAGGACATAGCAGAAGGCGAAGCCTTATTCTCTATACCCCGCTCCAACATCCTCAGCGCCGCCACCTCTTCTCTGTCTACCGCTGCTCCCCAAGTCCTGGATCAACTTGATCCGTGGAGCTCCCTGATTGTTACCATGATATACGAGTACCTGCGCGGAAGCGACGGCGCCTGGAAGCCATACTTTGATGTCCTGCCCGTCAGCTTCAACACCCTGATGTTCTGGAGCCAGGAAGAGTTGGCCAACCTCCAGGCCAGCGCCGTGACCCAAAAAATAGGCAAAGCCCACGCCGACGAAACATTCAAAGAAGCCATCATCCCGCTCATCCGCAACCACGCTGGCGCATTTTTCCCCGACGGCACAGGGACTAGCGTAAGCGACGACGAGCTATTGGCTCTGGCCCACCGCATGGGCTCGACCATCATGGCGTATGCCTTTGACATTGAGCAAGAAGACAATGCCGGAAAGGATGTCGACGAAGACGGTTATGCGTCCGAAGAGGAGGAAGCCGACCTTCCCAAGGGAATGGTACCGTTGGCTGACATGTTGAATGCGGATGCCGACAAGAACAACGCTCGGCTGCACTACGGTGCGGATGCTTTGACCATGGAGGCCCTTAGAGACATCAGAGCCGGCGAGGAATTGTTTAACGATTATGGGCCTCTTCCCAGGAGTGACCTCCTGCGGCGATACGGGTACGTCACGTCGTTGTATGAAAAGTACGACGTCGTGGAACTTCAGACCGAACTCATTGTCGGAGTAGCACGGGGAGAAGGGCGCTTGTCAGCGGATGAACTGGACGCAAAGGCAAGGAATGCTCCTCATGCTCCACACATGGGCACTCCAGCTTACCATCACAGCTCGGCTATCTCGAAGAGGAAGGCCTTCAAGAGGCCGGATATGACATTCATCGCAACCCGCTTGACCCGGAAGATGAGTTTTCAATCTTCGACGAAGAAATGCGAGTCCTCCTTGCGACACTGCTACTCCCTCAAGCAGAGTTTGAGCGCATCAAGAGAAAGGGCAAGTTGCCCAAGCCAAATGTCACGCACGAAATGGCACAGATTCTCCAGAAAGCCGTTCAGCTGCGCAAGTCTCAATACCAAACGTCGCTCGAGGAAGACAGGCGACTTACCAGTTCTGGTGTGAGCTCTCCCCGACTGAAGATGGCGCTTGCTGTCAGGATCGGCGAGAAGGCGATTTTGGCCATGGCAGGCCAAGTCTTGGAGCGCGCTCTGGAACAAGGAAATTTGTTGAAGAGAAATGGCGACGATGATGATGGGAACGGCGCTGCAAAAAGGAGGAAAATTGACTAAGAGTTGGCGCGCATGCTCAACAACGGCACTGGAATTCAGAAAAGGAGGGTTTGCGTTCACTCAAAAACTGACTGATGCTGGTCGAGTATTCCAACTCAGTCGAGATTTTCATTCCCCTCCACTGCGTCGCTTGTTGCTAATTTACAGAACACCGACGGATGCCGTTCATGAAGACAGCAAGTCCCAAACTTGTTTGCTCCCGTCTCAGGAAATGAGCGCTTCCTTGGCTCATTCCCTTGGTATAATACATCTGTCGACTGCAGAGCCGTCACCTCCGACCTGCACCCAATGGCCAGAACTGGAGATGCTGACCCTTTTCACTCATTGCTGTTTTCTATTGTGTCATGGTCGGGCACAGGCCTTTTTGGCGGCCGTACTTCAAGAATCCCGCAAGTCCACGTCTTCTGGGGGGACAACATTTCCAACTCCCTTGCGAAAATTTGGGGAGCACCGAAGAGCGCGTGGCGGGTGTGGGGTCAGAAGAAAAAGAGGGCATTCTCTTTTGTTTCCCGGACTTTTCAGCTAGGCCCGTTGGCTACCCGCTGTGGAGGATTTGGCTGGCCTTGCCCTGGAAGCTGACCGGCCGCCGTAGCTGCAGCAGCAGCCATCTGAGTCCTACGGGCCAAAGCTTGTTGCATGGCCGCCTCTCTCGAGACTGACCTATCCATCAAGATGCGGTACTTGACGGCAGAGTCGGCATAAAAATCGACGGAAATGGTATCCTCATCCTCGTCACTGTCATGGTCGTACTTGAACCGTTCGGCCACCCGGTCATCCGAATCATCAGGGGCAGGCCTTTTCAACCCCCGCCGATCTATCATCAGTCGTCCCCCACGACCGGTGCGCCGCCTGAAGGACGGACGGCCTTGGAATGACTCGTATGGGGGCGTTGCGTACCGGACCACGCCGGATGCCTTCGAAGCCTCTGCTTGATTCGGCGACTGCGCCTCGTCCGACGATGTGGAAGATGGGGGTGTGGGGAGGTACTGTGCGATCGCTGTACGGTAGGCTGGCTGGGTATCTTCCTCGAGCGGAGGTGTGATAGCCCGCCAGGTGACGTCGACATAGTGCTTGTTCCACTCTCGGTGCTTTTCCTTGTTGGTCTCGATCGACCTGGTGATGTCTTCCTCCCGCTTGGCAATCTGGTCGTCGAGCAGGATGAGGTCGCTGTCCAGGGCACGTCCGTCGACACGGGTTTGTGGTTTGGCAACCATGCCAGGCACGCCTCGTTGGATAATGTTTGCATCGAGCTTGGGTTTGGGCTTTGGAGTGGGCTGCACTTCCATCAGTAAGTTGCTCGCAGCTTGGGTGGTGTGCCTCACCTTTTGGTTGATGAGGTCCTCGTCGCCATCCTTGATGTTGAGATTTCTCTTAACCTCCCTGACTTCCATACGCTTTTCGAATATCACCCTGTCGTTGGCCAGCTGCTCCCTCCTCCCAGCTTCTCTTTGCTTCAGTAAGCTCATCAATTCCCTTGCTTGCTCGAGCTCAACTCTCAATTTCTTCAGCTTTTCGGTCACTTGGGCATCTCTGCCTCTCGTCTTCCGTGCCTGCCTCACTTCGCGCCGCCTAAAGCAAACATAGGGATCTGCATCATCAGTGTCCAGGTTGGTCTCGAACTTCAGAGACGGCATCAAACTGCGGTTGCCGCGCTTCGAGCGCTGTAGCTTCCAGTGCTCGTAGATGTCCCTGGCAAATCGACGGGCGCCATCGCTGATGGTCTCATCAAAATCGGACTCCAACTCGTCAAACGACAAGATTGGAGCGTTGTCGACCGTGGCATACGGCTGCTTCTCCTGGGCAGTGCGCTCAAAAAAGTCGACGACCTCCTCGAACTGATCCTCGGAGCACTGGTGTGCGGCAGGCTTGCGAGCATTCAGCGCGGCCAAGAAGCCATCGTCATCGTTGTTCATACAGTACTGAGTACCTCTGCAGTCCTCGACGGTCGACGAGAAGCGGATGTAAGTCGCTGGCTGCACCCACCGTTTCGGATACAGGTCCTCGTAGCGCAGCACGCTCACTCGTGCTTCGGGCGTGGGGATGTAGAGCTGCGAAATCTTGCCACCGACGGCAGCGGCATTAATGACGGCTTGCAGATGGTGTTCCTGGCAGAAGAGAATCAGCAACGTTAGTCACGAGAGGCGGCGCATCGGGAAGGGCACGCACGATTTCCTCTCCCTTTTCCACACCCGTCTCGACTCTGGGGATGTGGCGTTGAGCCTCATCGTCAGCAAAGCCTTCAATCTCACCCTCGCGCAAAATTGGTAGGTTCTGCTTGGTGGAGAGCTTGCGCTGACGAAAGCGCTGGCCCGTGATGCGCTGGGTCATGGTGGTTAGAGGGCGATGCAAGCTGTAGCCTCTCGGCGATCGCAGTCGCTCCCCATGTGACGACCAAAATCAAGGTTGTGAGCGTGGGAGTAGTGAGAAGCTGAAGGTGATGGCGTGCGGTACTACTGTGGATTGGGATTGCGACTAGGTGAGCAGTGTCGTCGATGCGGATTCAGGCTTGGATGTGGTTTGTATTCTTTTTCTTCTCTTTTTTTCGGATCTCTCTCTCTCTCTCTCTCTCTCTGCCGTCTGTAATTTGCTGCTGCGTCTGGGAAGAGTCTACGGTGTCGCGCAATTCGTTGGCACCTAGGATGACAAGCGTAGGGTTGCAGACAGGTTCGGCTCAGCTCAGACCCTGGGGCAGGGCAGGGCAGGTCAGCAGAGCAGTGCAGCGAAGAAAACACTCAGGACAGCGGTCGGGCCGTCCGTGGTTGTGTTTGCAGCAACCCAACTCCGGATCGGTAGCGGGTTTGCGTGCGGTCCCTGGGCCGAAGCGCAGGCAAGCAGCGGGCTGAGAGCGCTGTGCGACTGGTGAAAAGTAGTTTTTGGTAGAAGAAAAAAAAATATAAGGTTGGGTAGAGGGAAAAAAAAAAAAAAATCCAGCTGCGCAGGCAAAGCCAAAGGCAGAGGCGGAGGCGGCCAGAGGCAGCAGAGGCAGGCGTGGAGGGCGCAGAACCAACGCCGACGCCAAAGCGCAGCGCAGCGCAGCGCACCCAAGCGGACAGATTGCCCTTCACCCCTAGCGAGTCACCCCGGCGGACGACGCGACAGCGCGCAACGCTCGACTGTCGGCCCAACGCGCTGCAAAAGCGGCAAACGGGTCAACAGAGGATGGACGGGTCGCTCAAAAGTCGGCCTGTGGCTCTCGGATGAGTTTTGCGATGGATGGTGGAGTGCGAGTTGATGGATTGGGTTGGGAGCCTGCGATGGCAAAGTCGACTGGTAGAGCCTGTCGGTCGGTCGCGGGCTTCAGAGGTCTAACCAAAGCCAAAGCAAAGTCCCGTCCCGGCTGCTGCTTCCTGGCCACCTCGCTAACTCGACTCGCCGCCGCCGCCGCCGCGCCGCCGCCCCGCCAAGAGCTTAGTCTACTCTACCACAACACAACAGCCCACCCCAGCCCAGCCCAGCCGTGCGTGCCTCTGCCACGTCCAGTCGCCTCAATGTAAACATTGACGACGCCAACAACATATGTATCCAACGCGCTCTACATGATGGCCACTCTAATACCGGTGCGTCTCCCGGACCCCCCCTCTCCTCGCCCGCCGACTGTGCATGCCTGCGTGCGTGCCTGCTGCTTCGCTCGGCCCCCCCCCCCCCCCCCCCCCCCCCCCGTGCTTCCGTCTTCCGCGGCCTCCCAGCCGTGCTGCTTGCTCTCGGACGTGACATGACGCTCTGCTCTCCGGACCTCATGGTCCCCGGTCTCGTTCACGCGGAGATATTCTGCACGTGTCAGATCAGTGAAGATGGCAATTCGCCAGAGAACTTAGTCTCATTCTCCAGTGTCAGATGTAGGCTTGTACATGATGGTCGTCAGAAACTGCTCGTCTCGTTAGCCACGCTGCTCAATTTCCTTCGCCACGACACTACTCGCCTTCCTCTTGTACCGAGTCGTCGCACTCGTTGCCAGCACGTTGTGCTTGATGCTGCTCGTTGCCAAGTGATTCAACACCGTATGGTTTGGCATGTTTAGTACGCTGCTGTCGTCCTTCATGGGCATGCTACCGTTGAGAATGCTCTTACTGAGCATCACTGGGAGGGTCGGAGAGGGCGGCAAACTGTTCATTACAGTGCTGGCCCTCGTAAACCGCGACGATTCTTCCTCGGCATCCAAGTCGGCGAGGAACTGGGGAATTTCGCTGTGGTACTTTTTGGGCGGTGCAGGGGCCACCGGGACCGGTCTGCTGGTCTCGACTGTTGCAGACCCTTGGGCCGCCGCGTCTGTCTGGTTCGAAGGCTTTCCATCCGGACTAGACGGAGCAGTGTGGGCTGGATAAGCTTGAGTCTGGTCTCGATTTTCCGAGGCCGTTTTGGCCGGTGCTTGTTGCCCTGGGATGTCCACGGGGTCGCTTGGATGAGGTTGAGGGAGATCGTCTGGAGACACTTCCAGGTAGTTGACGAGGATGTTGGTGAAATCGACGGCTGTTGGCAGCTCAGGGGAGAGGACCATGTCGTTGTCGACCAAGAACTTCAGATGATGAGTCCCTGGCTGCAGGTTGATGGTGGCCGAAAAGGCATCCTTGTGCTTGCTCGGACCACTAGCATTCGAGACGTGATGAGCGTGAATTCTTATCGAGACGAGTCGCGTCAACTTACTTCCTGTGTAGCCGGAACTTTTTGTTCCAGCCTGCAAAAGTGCCAGTCACGTATACCTTTTCGCCAGGGCCAAGCCATTCTATCACCGTGGGAACAGCAGGGCGCATCACCCCATCCGTCTCCAGCGACTCGTCCCCCGGTTCTTCGTCGTCTGCGGTTGTGCTGCTCAAAACCGACGGGGCTCGCCCGGGAAGAACGCCTTCGACGTCATCCTGGGTGATTGACGAGTGCAGGTCTGTAGGGGAGATGATGGGCGAGCCCGGGGTGTGAACTTCTTCTTCGATCGGGAGGGGCAGCCGCGGTGGCCTATTGTAGGCTGCGGCTTGCATGTGGTAATTGTCATTTTGAGAGGCGGCGGAATCGACAGCGGAGGACGACGTGCCCGGCCTCGGCGAGGCTGCGGGCACATCGACAGGGCGGCTAAAGGGCGAGGTTCCTGTGTGCGCCGAGGGGTGGTGGTCTGGCGCCTCTTTCAAGTAGGACTGGTCGCTGCCCATCCTCTCCAACGCTGCTATGTCCTGGGGTTTGAGTTGCGGCGCAGCCCCGGACTGCGCTCTGCCGGTGCCTTGTGAGTCGGGGCGGGGCCTCAAGGTGGGATGTGCGGTCGCGCTCTCGAGACTTGCTGAGGGCGGAGCAGCCGTGGCCTTGACGTTTGCGAGGGCCTGGATGGATTCGCGGCGACGAGGCTCGCGGCGCACATTGTTGACGGGCGCGTTGGTGAGCGACGAGGCTGCGGCATGCGTCGACGGCGATTGCGGCGAGCTGGCGCTCTGGCGGGATGACGAGGGATTGTTGCCCATGGTTCAAAAGACAAAGAGCGGGCGCGCTGCTGTCCTTCTTCCGTGTCTCGGCGGGCGACTCCGTCTGGGAGCGAGAGCGAACATAGAGGCTCGACCTGCAGAAGAGAACCGTTGTGCGCAGCGCCGAGCTTGTTGGTGGACGAGGTGGCAGAGGTATGTACGCAGTCGTGGGCCGGGAATACAGAGAGGTGCGGTGGTGCGGGCGGAGCTTACACACTTACTTACATGTACCTTACCCTTACCGTACTTGCCTGGAGAAGGAATCCTCCCGAGCTCCACACCTCAATGATGCCACCCCCATCGCCTACCTTACCTCTCGTCCCCTCCATGTCGACGCGCAATGAACGCCTACCTGACCCCAGTCTTTACAGCATCGTATTACCTGCTCCTTCTGCCGCTCCTCACGCTTGTCCGTTGGACTCTGATCATCGTCGCGCCCCTCTACTTCGCATTGCAGTTCGTTCTGCTCCCAATCCTCCACCTTGGCCGTTTCTCCCTGCACGTCGTGCTGCTGCCCTTGACTTTGCTCGCCAAGCTCGAGGTACACTTTCCTGACCCCCGAGACCCGCTCGACAGCGCCGTCTACAGCTTCGGCTTCATTCTGACGGCCGCATCAGACCGTGTACATCTATGTGGGCGTCGCGAGCGTCATCGGCATCTTAGCTGGATGCATGCTCCATGTCAGCACTAGGGTGCTCAAGTCCATGTTTGGACTCGAGAATACATGCACCAAATCTCCACTTGTCCGATCCGCTGCCGACTACAGGGCTGAGCGACGCCGGCGTAGAAAACGAGTTCCTGTTGCGGTCCCCAAGCCGGTCGAGCCGCTCGAACTACATGTGCCAAGAGAAAACCGCATGTCGAAGCAGCGAAGTCTCTGGAGTCAGCCAATATTGGAAGAGGATGATTCAGAGTCTTGTTAGGCTATGGTGATGAATCCAGTTGTCCCCAGTACTTGCAATTGAGTCGACCGTCATTGTGAACACTGCTGAGCTTCAATTTATTCAATTCGACACTCGCTGCAAAATTGGGCGTCGTATATATCTAGCATCTGCATCAGCCAGATCACAACATGTAGGTAGACCCTCCACGTCTTTTAGTGACGTGAAAAAGCAAACCAAGTTGGCAGCACAAGCCTCGAGTCAGGCAGGAGGGGTCGGGATTGGGCCGGGTCCGACCTGGTCTCCCTGGCCGATGAGATAAGATACCTAATCCACGCAGCGGGAGCCGGAGCATCCACGGACCCACGGTACCATACCGTACCTTGTAACCCGCGCCACCCACCCTCTTTCACCACCAAGCCTCACAACACGTCCGTCTCCCACTGCCTACCAGGTACCTACGCTTGCGCATGCGTATCCAGTCGCTCCCACCTCTGCGGTCGAACTACGACGATAAAGGATCCCTTGTGCGAGACCGCTCCTGCGCATCGCGGCTCCTTCAGACTACATACTGTCTCTGGACGGCGCTCTCTACATCGTCTTCACAAACGGATACCCAACTTGACACGCTCCTCCGATTCCTTCAAAACCTTACACGATGCCGCGCGCAGAGGTTGGATCAACAAAATGGCAGGCCAACAAGATGAAGTCGAAGGGGTTGCAAAGACTGCGGTGGTACTGCCAGGCCTGCGAGAAACAGTGTCGCGATGAGAACGGCTTCAAGTGCCACGTCCAAAGCGAGAGCCATGTCCGACAGATGACGCTTATCGGCGAGGATCCGCGCAAAGCAATCAACGACTTTTCCCAGCAGTTCAAGCGGGATTTCCTTCTTCTGCTTCGGACGAGCCACGGAGAGAAGAAGATCAACCTGAATCACTTTTACCAAGAGTACATCCGCAACAAAGAGGTATGACTTCCCCCAGCAGTAGCGTTCCATCCGTTTGCCCGCGGCTGTTTCGTACATCTTTCAAGTTACATGCCCATGGCAGCCAATTCGTTTTGAAGACCGTAAAGGCGTTTTGCTAACGCGATGTAGCATATCCACATGAACGCGACGCAGTGGCCATCATTGACCGAATTTGGAAAATACCTTGGTCGGGAGGGCATCTGCCGCGTGTCAGAAGACGAAAAGGGAAACGGCCTTTGCATTGCTTGGATAGACAACAGCCCAGACGCACTCCGGCGCCAGGAAGCAGTCAAACGGAAAGAAAGGCAGGAGAGAGGCGATGAGGAGCGGGAGCAGCGGCTGATCCAGGAGCAAGTCCAAAAAGCTCGAGCTGAAGTCAAGGAAGAAGCAGCGAAGACGGCAGAGGATAGGGCATTGCAACGGAAGGACGGCGAAAAGATTCAGCTCAACCTCAAGCCTTCGACGGCAAAGGTGGCACCGTCCCCACAAGAGTCTCAATCACCAACACCTGGTGCCGACGGAGGAGGGTCATCCGGTAACGAGTCGACGGCAAGAGAAAGCGACGACGATGCGAAGGCAAAGATCAATGAGGAGCCAACGCCAGCGCCCGTGGCGCAGCCGACGGTCAAGATTGGCATGTCTCTGAATAAACCCAAGAATGTCTTTTCGTCCAAAAACAACCCACTGGCATCGAAGAAGGCCACGGTCAAAGAGCAGCCGAAGAAGATGAGCGAGGCGGAGCGCATCATGAAGGAGGAATTGGAGAGGAAGCGCTTGAGGGAGCAAGGTGGCGCACACCCTGGAGCTAAACGGCAACGGGTCGCGTAAAGCGTCTTTTTTTTTTTTTTTTTTTTTTTTTGGCTTTGGAGTCTAGCGGATCATGGGATTTGCGGAATACCTCGTCGACCAAGGCACACGGGTTTCTTTTGAGGCGCGAAAGGCAGTAGGCGTTGCATGGATTCATCCAGACATTGGGCGTTTCGAGGAACAAAGACTCCGGGCCTGTTTACACAACATGAACTGCGTGGATCAACAGCAAGAGCAGCGGCAACGGACGAACGGTCATGTCGGAAGAGGCTTGACGTGATTCGGCCGATCATGAGGCTGAGCAGCGAGTCGGCGCGTCATGGTACAGTGAGAGGGGAGCGGGATGCGGATACGAAGAAGAATTCCAACAGGCAGAAGGAATTGGCTGCCGTCACCTCACCTCAGGTGCGGGGCGGCCGCTTGGGTTCTCAGGGTCGTTGCCAAGAGAGAGCGAGACGAGACGGCCGACGAAAACGAGTGCGAAATTGAAGAAGCTGCCGTGCCCGTGAACGAAAAATCAATGGCGCGAGGACGGACGGCCAGCCACGGATTAATTTGATTGATTGGTTGGCGTCTGCAGTGATGGATGGCCGTGGCAGCGGTTGGTTGCGCGTCGGTCGAGTGGGCTACGGTAGACTGGCACTGGTGGGCCAGATTTGGGCCTGCTCTGCACCGCCGCGCTCCTTGACTTCGCCTTTCGGATCGCTCGTCGCTGTGCTTAGGTTGCTACACCCACCCACCCACCAACGCTCTTCTTCCTGTGTCTCACGCTCTCTTTCTTCCCTCTTCTTCATATACACCTCCACCACCTCATGGCCTGATTCGAACCAAACCCTCGCCAGCCATTCCTGCCCGAGCGCGATTCCCTTCGTCCAACCAGCAGCCCTCTTGCCTCGATACCGCATTTAATACCGCCAGCCGCCACGATGCGCAAGGGCGTGCTCATTTTCCTCGTCCTCAACATTCTTGTAATTGGCCTCTTGGTCCGCAGCGTCTGGACCCTGCTGTCCCTCCTCGTCGTCGATGGCTCCGAAGACCGCATCTCGCGCGCCGAACTACCAGCCCCTAACTCGGGTGCCATCAGCGAACGCCCGCAGTTGATTCCCAAAATCATCCACCAGACCTATGTCAACGAGACGATACCAGAGCGATGGGTCGAAGCCCAGCGGAGCTGCATTGAACAACACGAGGACTACGAATACAAGCTGTGGACCGACAAAAAGTCGCGCGAGTTCATAGCCGCCGAATACCCATGGTTCCTCGAGACATTTGACGGCTACGAGTTTCCCATTCAGCGTGCCGACTCGATTCGCTACTTCGTGCTCGCCCACTACGGCGGCATCTACATCGACCTCGACGACGGCTGCAACCGTCGCCTGGACCCTCTCCTCTCCTACTCGGCCTGGGTCCGCCGAACGGTCCCAACTGGCATCTCCAACGATGCCATGGGCTCAGTCCCTCGCCATCCCTTCTTCCTGAAGGTGATTGACATGTTGCCCAAATACAACCGCAATTGGCTGCTGCCCTACATTACCGTCATGGGCTCCACCGGACCGCTCTTCCTCAGCATCATCTGGCGGCACTACACGTCCGAAGGTCCGACGGACGACGCCAGGGTGCGCGTCCTATTCGGCGACGAGTACAACAACCATCCCTGGAGCTTTTTCACGCACCATCTCGGCAACAGCTGGCATGGGAGTGACGTGCGGCTCATCTTCTGGGTAAGAAGACCATGCGTGCGATTTTGTCCGTCGGAGCCAAGGCTAACATGTAGGCTCGCAGATGGGACGTCACTGGTTTTTGCTCACGGCCCTCGGCTTCATCATTGGCTTTTCAGTCATCGGGGCCTTCTGGTGGTTCTACCGATGCATGTCGCAGCAAAACCGCCGTGGCGGTGTTCTTCGATTTGTGCCATTTATGCGAAAAATGAGGTCGCGAGATGCCGAGTACGAATTGCTGGAGCGGGACCACAAAGTTTAATGCCATTATGACGCGGATCGCACGGGTGGATTCCAAAGCTCTTCTACTTCTCTCGCGTCTCTTTCATCCCCCCCTTTTTTTGATCCCTCCCCTTCGTCTTTATTTTCTGATTTCGCTTCTAGCGCGTTGAACACTTTGCCGCATTTGGGGGCCGACACAGGCACCAGGCTGCGATCGAGGCTTTCGCATTGCCACGGATCGCATAGCAGTGGGGTTGCACAGGTTTTTAAGTCACCTTCATGTAAATTCCTAGTCCTGACACGAATGGGTGGGTTTGCGTTGGTTGGGCGTTGTGTGGCTGGCAAAGGGCGAAGGCAGGGCAGGGCAGGGCAGGGCAGGGGCGGCGAGCGGCGGCACAGCCGCACAGAAAAGACGGATTTCCAGGGCCGACGTTGGTTGGCCGGCGTTGAGTTTCAGCCACCGGGCTTTTTCTTTCTTTTTTCTTTCTTTCGTTGCGAAAGGCGGCCCTTGTCTTCGTCTGTTTCTTTTTTTTTTTTTTTTGTTAAACCATTTGGTAGGTATTTTGTAATGGGTTTCATCCGAGGGGCAATAACCAATGACACGATGGCAGTGACCGAGGACGGGGCATGACCAGGGAAGATTCATTCCAGTAACAAGAAGGTTGTGCCGTGTGTCGTCATGGTGGCACCGGGAATGCAGACGTCAAGCTTCGATCTAGCATAATCACAGGGTCGCTGGCCGGGAGGTCCTGGCTGGCGGCAACCCAAGCGTCCTGTCTCGCGCCGTTGGCACCAAAAAGACAAGACATGATTGATGGGCCTAGTGGACGACATGAACTATTGAGGATGCAGAAAGCAGACAACTAGCAGCAACGGGCGACAACGGTCTAGAGGGACGCGGCCGTGGTTGGCTGGCGCCGTCCAGGAGCAGTAGGTTACCAGGTAAGGCACTGACTGGAGAAGGGAGAAGCACCAGGGCAGACGCCTGAAACATGGCATGAATGATTGCTCCGCCTGTCGCCCTGTGGTTAATCGTGTATTTTATGTTTGTCGTCGCCCTGGGGTTGCAGACGAAGGAAGAGATTTGCTCGCGGGCTTAAGCAAGGCGTGGCAGGAGGATCCATGTGCGTCGAGTTGCCCAAAGTTACTTGTCGTCAATGGTCCTTTTACCGCCGTCGCATACCGTACCTCACCAAAAGTACATGTAACTACATTACCCAAAGGCCTCTCGTTCCCCTCTCCCACGCACCGCACCGCAGCGCTCGTCCCACACCACAACTTGTCGCCCGCCCACTGACCACTCACTGCTGTGCATCTGCTCGATCCAGGCCCGCCCGCTGAAACACATTGCCGCGCAGGTTGCTCTCTCGGGCGCGAGCACCCTCTCCAAAAGTCCTGCGGCAGATCCGACTGCCGGTCGTCGTCGTCAGGTCGTCGCTTCTTGGCGCGACCCTTCCCCTGTGCGCGGCTTCTCGCGCCAACGCCAACCTTCTCACCACACTCCACTCTCTCGACCGCTGCCACAGCGCCTCTCTCCCTCCCCTCTCGAAGCGTCTGTGCGAGAGCCCCTATGCCCCAGCACTGAGCAAGAAGAGGCTTCACCGCTAAAGCTTCACCACCCGAACCGCACGCCCGCCATCATGGCGCCCTCGTACGTCCCCTACGTCCCCCTTGTCCCGCTATATCACTACTGCCCATGCCCCGTTTCCGTGTGCTCTCTGCCGTCCACTCGACTCACCTCCTCCCAGCATGATAACCACAGCATGGCGCGACTTCTGGCATACCATGACCTCCAACGACCGTCATGCAAGTCATGACTCTCCCTACCGCACCGGACAGCATGTCCCGCTCCCTCAGAGCCGCCATACGCCTCTCACCTCGGTCGCAACCAGTGCCATGGAGTCTAGGACCGACTTCAACTCGCCCTACGCCCAGGACGAGCCTTCTAGCGCCAACGGCTTCATCGGTTCTCCCAGAGCCCCAATGTCTCCCACATCTCCCTACTCCCCGGGCATGAAGACAACCATGCAGACCCACACCTCCGAGGACAATCCCTCTATAGACGCCGTCAATTCGGGCGAAATCCAGATGCAGAGCTTCAGCGACGGCCTCCCTCCGCCTCCCCCGGTCGGCCATTCGTGGAAGCGCATCGACCGCTGGACCGAAGACCACTACGAGGAACTTTTCGACAATCTCTGCGAGGGAGCTACCCACAATGATGTCAATGAGCTGGAGCACCTTCTAGACGTCACCCTGCCCATTGAGGTCCGGGAGTCGTTGCAAATCCACGACGGCCAAGAACGCGGTGGCCTTCCCACAGGCCTGCTCTTTGGCTGCATGCTACTCGACTGCGAGGAAATCGTCATGGAGTACTCCAATTGGCGCAAGGTCAACGACGAATTCTTGGCCGGTCGCCCGCCATACCAGGCCCCTCCACCTCCCATCAAAGCCGTTGCTGGCCCTTCGTCGACACCGCCTCCCGAGGACAAGAAGGCCGGCAACCCCATGTGGAAGGAGGATTTGCTTGCCCGCCAGGACTCCCAGCCTCCCAATGCTGTTCAAAAGGCTTACATTCACCCTGCTTGGGTTCCCTTGGCGCGCGATTGGGGTGGAAACTGCATTGCCGTCGATCTGGCGCCCGGTCCAGCCGGCAAGTGGGGGCAGATCATCATCTTCGGACGCGATTATGACACCAAATACGTAGTCTCTCGCTCTTGGGCGGCTTTTCTCGCCACTTTTGCCGACGATCTCTGCTCTGACAAGACCTGGGTTGACGAGGACACCAACGAGCTCAAGCTGAGAGAGTTCAAGAAGCAAAACGTGGACCCGCCGTATCTGGAGATTTTGCGCTGGCGTACGGACCAAAAGTATGGCCGTAGGCCCAAGAGAAGGCCGCAGAGCGTTCTTTCCATCAATTCGAAGCTCGCGGGCGGCCCGACTTCAGCTCCCAACGGCGCCAGTCCTTATGGCAGCCCGTCAGAGGAAAGGGGTCGCTCGCCCAACCGCCTCAGCAAGAACGGCACCAGTCCTCGGGTACCAATCTCGAGTCCACTGGCAAGGGTGGCAGAAGAAGCGCCCCAGCCAGTCAGGGTGCACACCGAAGAGGAGAAGCTCATTGAGATGAACACGCCCAGGCCTAGTTCCGACCTGAACACTGGCAGTGCGGGCAAGAATAGCCTGGACAGCGACAAGGAGAACGACGATGAAAAGGGCAAAGGCAAGAGCGTCGTGTCCTCGGAGGAGATGAAGACGGTTGAGATATAGGCCGCGCAGTGGCTCTCTAGCTCTTCCCACGACCATCAACGACACCTGCTACCACGGGTCTTCTCCACACTTACGAATGAGAATGATTACATTCGAGACATCTCAAGCGAGTCATTACAGGAGTTCATTTTGGGGCTCAAAGGAAGGGGTGTAAGCAACGACGACTTCAACTTTTCTCATCGGCCGGGACTCAAAATATCCTGTGTCCTCCTTCTCTTGTCGCAGGGGAACTTAGTATCACCGCTCTCGCGCCTTTTTTTTTTTTTTTTCTCTCTCTTCCTGCCTGCGGATACCTCAATCTGCTTACGGATACCATGGGCTCTCAAGTTTCAAGTACCACCTCTAGGCTCAAGTTCACATGCAGTCGCTTGTCAAGATTCCATCTTCTCCCTGCTGCTTCCTTATATTCAATTCAAGCACTGGCTGCCTTGCGCTACTGGGCCACGATCCATCTCAAAGGCCACGGCTCTCCCATTTGTTGGCCTCGCGCCTGCTCGGCTCAGCTTCTTCTGCGCCATGATTCTACAAGCGACGATAATTGCTTTGCTTGGTTCTTTCCTTCTCCACGTCCTCAAGCATGTGATCCTTGACGACTGTGCTCTGCCGTCAAAAGCGTCGTTTGCACCTTCATAAACCGTGTCTGGTGTCTCTTTTCTCTTGGCTTCCCCCTTTGACTCTGGCTTTTGCTCATGGCATTTTGTTTGCGGAGAGGCACCCGCGCCTTGTGTACCATTCTGTTCAGCAGCAAGTTGAGGCAAGTTTCAGCCTTGTCACAGAAGTTTTGTCACGGGCACGCTACTGATGATGAGGTTAACGTCTTCCTTTATTTCCTGGATGGATTGGAATTGAATTGGTTATGCTGGCAAGCAGCAGTAACATCTGGATATTGCGGCGACATCAGCAAGGGCTTGGTTGGAAGCAAACAGATATGAGCTGTTCTGAATAGTAGGATAGCTTGTGTAATCCCCATCCTCGCATCATAACAAAATCACTATTCACAGAAAGTTGCGGTGCGTCCCTGAACCTTGAGCAAAGCTACCTGGGCTTACAAACAACTGCCGCAGTCGGATACATTGGCTTCGATGGGGTGAAAGTCCGGCTGAGGGACGTCATCACTCATTCCCCGGTCGCTTTGATTGTCCCCTGTGGCGCCAGCTGAAGGGGCAATTGCACCGTTGGTGACACCTCTGCTGGTCAATCATGACCAGCTGCGTCAACGCACCAGCAATCGTCCTCTCAGCTGAGGAGACTTGAGCCGTTGGGACTGCCGCCGCCCGGTGACGTCGATTTCATCTGATCCGGGCAGCTACAACCTCAAAGAAGAACCGCACAGGCGCAGGAAAGCTTCCCAAAGTAGTCGCATACGTTGCAGCCGGCCGGGTGCTGGGCTACCTGATGTACCCGGAACATAACACAACGCAACGCTACGCAAGGCAACGCAGATCGTCGCCCGCAACGTACAGAGGGCTCGCAACCATCATGAGCGCGTTGCAACCTGACAAACCACCTGGCCAACTCCCGTCGGTCGATTCGTCCCAGCCACCACCATATGCGCCAACGCGCCTGTCTGCCTGCCTGTCATCGTCATCATCGCCCCGAAGCCAATCCAGGTTTTGACGACAGGGTGGATATCAGGTGAAATTAGAGGTTGGCGGCAGGCTGTCGGGTAAGATTAAAAATTTGCCTCTGGACAGGCGGCAAACGACAAGGCGCCTGCAGCACGCACGATGCAGCAGCGGCGGCGGCGGCGGCGGGTGCGGCGTCGAAAAATAGGGGGCGGGCGGGCGAACGCAGACATGGTCCAAAGGGGGAACCAGCGCCGAACAACACCAGCAGACCCGGCAGCTCATGTGCCTGAGATGAGGGCACTGGGGTGTGTATTGGTGAAAATGTGGGAGTTAATTTGCGAGACGGGCTGCGTGCTTCATGCCTTATCTCTCGGTGGTGAGGGGAGTGGGCGGCCATTATTGTCACACGGGACCTCTGCCATCAAGCGGTTGTGATTTGGCAGGAAGAAAGCTCAATTTCAAGCTACAGTTGCGAGATTTTCGTTCTTGCTCGGATCCCTCTCGTTGTGGTGTTACACGGTGCTCTTCCTGCCAGCCACAGCCAGACAAGGAGGCCGACAAGATCGATTTTCTCAGCATGGCCTGGCAGACGTGAGAGTTCAACCCAGCCGAGTCGGCTTCATGGATATTGCGCGCTTACTACGTGCTCGAGGAATGCTAATACTTTTACGATGATGTTGAAGAAAAACAGTGATCAAACCAAAGCCCAGAATGACGAAACTCCAAACTACACCCAACCCAATGACACGCCAATGAAAGAGAGACGGAAGGATGTACCCAAACATGAACTCCTGACAGCTGCTTGTGTGACGCCCAAAGCAAGAGAGAACGAAAAATCTTGGTGTTGACAGGCAGCTACAATTCTCCAACACTGCTACCTCTGACGTTCTCCTTGCCCATCTGCCTCTCTCGCTTCTTCTGAGCAATGCGCTCCATGGCCAGCTTTCGTCGCGCATCCTCCGCTTTCGGTGTGCCCGATGGATTCGACAACGGTTGTAAGGATCTTTCGGCTGCTCCAGGCCGGCTGGCAATGGTGGCAATGGTGGCACCGCTTGTCGCTTTGGCTTGACGAAGGGGTCGATGTCCCTGACTTTCAACTTCTCTTTCTTCAATGCTCTTGCCTGATTGGCCATGCTGGTTGATTGCTGATTCGCCGTTCACCAACCACGGGTCATCCAAAGCCTCTGAGCCTTTGGCATGGCGTGACGGACGAGGCTTCCTTGAAGCTGATGCTGCTCGGCTCCGCGCTTGAGATGGATCTCCGGATTGTGTATCCTGGGGCCGGGGCTTCCTCTCGGCTGAGGGTGATGGCTGTGGTTTCTTTCCGCTCCGACGATGGCTCACGGGCGTAGCATCAAGCTTACAGAGGCTGGCCTGTTGCGGATCAAGCATGGGCTGATCAAAGTCTTTTTCGAGATCCGCAACTGGGTCTTCATCAAAGACCTCTTTCGACCCGCTCTCCAAGGCGGCCAAGCGTCGTTTAAGAGTTGCGTTCTCGATGCTCAGCCTACTTTCCTCTGCCATGGCCTGCCTTAGCTTCTCCTTGTACTCCCGATTCTTGTCTCCGAGCTCTTTCTCTCGTTCTCGGTGCTTCATTTGCTCAGTCTCGAGCTGGCTAGCCACCTCTAAACGTTCCGCATCCTTCTTTCGTGCATAGTCTTTGGCGATTTGTTGTCTTTTGATCAATTTGTTCATCTCCTTCTCGCTCCTCTTCGCGTACGATTCGTATTGCTCTTTCCAGTATCTTCCGGATTCCGAGCGCGGCTGGTCAATGTCAATGGTAATGTCTTGGTCATCTTTTGCCCTCGCCATGGGCGCTAGCCGCTGAGGTGCGGGTGCTCCTCTGATTGGAACGGCCTTGGTGTCCGGACCGGGACGATGTGGTTCCCTTGACATTTTGGCATCGTAAAGGGCCTCCTTCAACTTTGCGCTCGATCTGACTTTGGCATCCTCCGTCACGTCGGTCTTGGGCGTCCATGGGCTTGGGAATTTGCCGGGGTAATTGCTGGGGAGGCCACTGCGGGCTCCAATGTCCGACCTCTTTCCCTCATTGTCTACCACTTGGGTGCCAAAAGAGACGGTCTTGCGTTCCTTGTTCGCGCCAGGGGTGGAAAGAATGCCAGCAAGCTTGGGGCCATCTTGATCGCTTGCATCGTTGCTTGCCGGTGGTCGTGCCCGCGATGACTCGGCCTGCAGCGCGGCGACACGATTGTTTCTTAGGGCTGCTGTGGCTTTCTCGATGGGTTTGACGGTCTCGGGAGGCTGTGGTGTTCCGAAGATGGCATGCTTGATAGCGCGAGCAGCGAAGACGGGAGCGGGCGTCTCGGGAGGTTCAAGGTAGGGGTTGTCGACGGGTTCTGGATTCATGGTGTCAGCTGGCGCTTGGTACTGGGCTCAGTAAATGTCCGTCTTACCTGAGCCGCTGGGTCCTCTTATCCAAGAGAACATGGCGACCGTCTGTGGCGATTAAGGGAAGGCGCCGAAGACCAAGGCGACAGCAAAGACTGCGTGGGAGGGTACAATTGAATGCAGGGAAATAGCGATGGTGGTGGTATGGTGCAGCAGTCTGGTGTTTTGTCGCGGGGCGCGATGTTTACAAGCAGCCGTTTCGGTGCTGTTGCGCTTATCGATAAGACGCCTGCCCTGACGCAGTTGGTGCATGTGCGTCAGCGCGTAGCGTGGTAGCGTGCCAGTCGATACTCACTCACTCATCGCAGCCTGCATCTTTCTCCAATATTGTCTTGAGCTACGCCAGCATGGCAACTACTCTGTGAAGGGCTGCGGCTTCGGCTGCAACTCTCAAGGTCACCCGTTCCCCTGCCGACCTTGCAACCCGCAACGCAGTCAGCCATGGCTCCGCCCAAGTCCCCATGGAACAAAATCGCAGCGCCCGCTACCCCCAAAGCAAAGAAAAATGGCTCGACTTCTGCTGCAAAGCAACAGCAGTCTGGATCTGCGCTCGATGGATCGCCTTCTACTCCGGCGGCCGCCACCTATGCCCAGGCGCAAGACGACGAGATCGAAGCATTGAAGGCGATATACATGGAGGACTATGAGCCAGTCGAAACCAAAGGAGCATGGAGCAAAGCTACGGAACGTGCCTTCAAGCTTTCGCTCAAGGCTTACTCGGACCCCGAAACTCTGGTCGTCTTGTCCGTACGCCTGACTACCACGTATCCCAAATCGGTTCCCCTGCTGTCCGTAGAGAAGACGGCCGGGCTGCGTCCCAAGCACCTGAAAGAGGTGGAGAAAATAATCAAGACCCGACCGAAGGAACTTCTTGGCGAGGTCATGATTTACGAGATCAGTATTGCCATTCAGGACGTGCTCGAGGATGCTGTGGCCGCTCGCCAACAAGACGATGCTATGCCCAGCCTGGAGGAGGAGCGCGCTGTGCACGAAGCAGCGGCTGAACAATTATCCAAGAAACAAGAGGAAGAAGAATCGAAGAAGCGCGAGGAAGAGAAGGCCGAGGAGGACCGCATGCTAAAACAGATGGTAGACGAGGAAATGAGTAGACGCAAAGAACATAAGCGCAAGAATCGAGTCTTCTTTGCACCTGCAAAGACAATGCTTCCGGGTACGTGGTCATTTGAAAACCCTTGGTCGAAGCAACTAACAGCCTCGCAGAAATAGAAACACAACCCATGGCCCTCATTCGCGAAGGTCCAGTGACTCAAGTGTTCTCTGTGCAGGCAGCTTTGTCGCCCGAGTACTCTGTGAATCTGCTGGTCTTGAAGAAGGCCGTTGTCAAGAATCAGAAGAATGAAGCTCGTCTCAAAAAGCTCATCGAGGACTTCGACCAGACGATGGAGGATTTGAAAAGAATCAGCCACGACAACGTCATATCTATGCTAGACTTCAAAATCGACCGAGTTGCCAATGGCGACTGGCATATCAGCATTTTGCTCGAATACGCTGACAAGGGATCTCTGTCGGAGATGTTTTCAGTGGTAGAGTCTTTCCCTGCTAACAAGGTTCGCGCTTGGACTGTCGAACTGCTTGAAGCGCTGGATTACCTCCATCGAAATGGCGTGGTTCACAAGAGAGTACACTCTGGAAACGTACTGCTTTGCCAGCCCGCGTCGAGCGGCGCCATCTTTGTTAAACTGGCAGACGGTGGCTTCCAAGAGAGCCTGCACACAATCACGGATGTTTCAAGGGGGACTGCTAAAGTAGCACCTGCAAGATCGGCATATTGGCAGCCCCCGGAAATGGGTCAAGACTGTGGTGGGAAATCAACAAGGAAAACCGACATCTGGGATCTGGGAATCGTTTTCCTGCAGATGCTGTTCGGTCTCGACACGCCTCAAAAGTACAGCTCCCCGAACGCTCTTGCGGAGGACCTTGAGTTGTCTGAACCTCTCAAGGAGATTGTCGAAAAGTTCTTCAAACCGGACCCAAAGAAGCGGCCTTCAGCTTTCGACCTGATCCCATCGGAATTTCTTCGTGGCAACGCCCCTACGCTTCTGGGATCAGCATCCCCTGAACGCTCCGCTTCGCTTTCCATTCGGAGCCGCGGTCGCATGCGCCGGGAATCCTCCAATTACGCTAGTGGTAGCTTCCATGATCGTCCCTTCTCGCGGTACGCCAGTGAGTGGGTGGAAGCTGGTCGACTTGGTAAAGGTGGCTACGGAGAGGTTGTCAAGGCACGAAACAAGCTGGACGGACGAATTTATGCCATCAAGAAGATTAGGCAGAAATCTGCAGCTGCTTTGACTGAAGTGCTGTCCGAAGTCATGCTTCTCTCCCGACTCAATCACCCCTATGTTGTGCGTTACTATACCGCATGGCCGGAGCATGAAGAAACAGATCCCATGGATACAGAGACGGAAGATGATACGGTGACTTTCACAGAAGACTCTGCTTCTTCTAGCGGCCAAGACTTCGAATTCGGTCGTAGCAACACTGGCGGGCTCGACTTCATCAGTTCCAGTGGCTACCCGAAAATTGAATTTGGTGATGTCTCTGACGAGGAGTCCGTGTCCGACAATGACGAGTCGTCCAGCAACGGGGAGGAAAGCCACTATGGCATTGCTGCAAGCAGATCGCCGCTGAAGATGCGACGTGACACATCAAGCTTCAAGTCTCGTGCAGTCCGGACAACATTATACATCCAAATGGAGTACTGCGAGAGACACACCCTCCGCGACTTGATCAGAAAAGGTCTCTATGACAACCCCGACGAGGCGTGGCGACTGTTTCGGCAAATATTGGAAGGTCTGGCTCACATACACAGCCATGGAATAATCCACAGAGATTTGAAGCCCGACAACGTCTTTATCGATGTCACAAACAACCCTCGGATCGGAGACTTTGGCCTAGCGACCAGCGGCCAATACCAGGTCGCCGACAAGACTGCCGCTGCTGGAAGCGCAACTGGAAGCAATGATGCTGACATGACTCGAAGTGTCGGAACCGCACTTTACGTTGCTCCTGAGCTACGTTCTGGGGCTGGAGGAAGCTACAATGATAAAGTCGACATGTATTCTTTGGGTGTCATTTTCTTCGAAATGTGCCATCCTCTGAAGACAGCCATGGAGAGGGACCACGTTATCCGCGAGCTTCGCGAAAAGGAACACGCCCTGCCGCCAACCTTTCAGAATCCTACCAAGGCCTTGCAGGGAAGCATAATCTTGACGTTAATCTCGCATCGTCCTAGTGAACGCCCAAGCAGTACCGAGTTACTGCGCAGTGGCAAGTTACCACTGCAGGTTGAGGACGAGACAGTTCGTTTAGCACTGCAAGGATTGTCGGATCCCAACTCACCGTACTACCACAAGATGCTGTCGGCGCTATTCGCCCAGGGTGCGAACAAGCAGATTAAAGATTTCGCTTGGGACCTGGGTCAAAGTTCTGCCCACGAGGAAAAGGCTTCAGATGTGGTGCTCCAATGTCTAGTTGAAGAGAAACTCAGTAACGTATTCCGGAGGCACGGAGCGGTCAAGACGCGGAGGCAGCTGCTTTTCCCGAAATCTGCACATTACGAGAACCAGAACGTGGTTCAACTCTTCGATGCCTCGGGCACCCTTGTTCAGCTACCGTATGACTTTACGCTGCCGTTTGCCCGGACACTCGCGAGAAGAAAGCCACCGGCCGACAAGACCTACTCAATCGGACATGTCTACCGCGACACTTTCACTGGTGGTGCGCCTCGTAGCAGTGGGGAGGCTGATTTCGACATCATCTCATACAACAGCTTGGACCTTGCTTTAAAGGAAGCCGAGGTCATCAAAGTCATGGACGAAGTCCTTGATGAATTGCCGTCGCTCGCTTCTTCGCAAGTCTGCTTCCATCTCAACCACTCGGATCTACTCGAGCTCATCATGGAATCTTGTCGCATAGCCCCGTCGCTGCGTCGCTCAGTGAAGGACATTCTCAGCAGACTGAATATCCAACAGTGGTCATGGCAAAAAATCAAACAGGACCTACGTTCGCCAGCTGTGGGGGTTTCGTCTACATCCCTCGACGATCTTGCCAAGTTTGACTTCAGGGACACGCCAGAGAAAACTTTCGCCAAAATCAAATCCCTACTTTCAGGAACGGAGCTATTGGATCGGACCCATGCAATCTTTGCGCATTTGCGCCAAGTTCTGACATATCTCGGCAAGTTCAATGTCCAACGCAAAATTTACTGCGCTCCTTTGAGCAGCTTCAATTCAAAGTTCTACAGTGGTGGTATAATGTTCCAGTGCCTCTTCGACACGAAGCGACGTGATGTGCTCGCCGCTGGCGGCCGATACGATCGACTGATTGAAGAACACAAACCCAAGTTTCAAGGCGAGTTTACTGGTTGCCATGCGGTGGGCATGAATATTGGATGGGACAGATTGGTCACATCAATGGCTCGTCACCACAAGAGCCACAGCAAAGTTTTCCTGAAAAAGGCACAAGAGGAAGAGAACGGCTCGAATCAATGGCCCACAAGGCGCTGCGACGTTCTTGTCGCCTCGTTTGATGCGACGACTCTTCGTTCCGCCGGGACCAAAATTGTCTCCGACCTTTGGGCGCATGAAATCAGCTCCGAGTTGTCTACTGACTGCAGGGACTGGGATGAGCTGATCAGGACTTATGCCGAAGACAAGCACTCCTGGATCGTCATCATCAAACACGAAGCTCTGAATACTGGAAAGCCGGACATCAAGATCAAGTCGATCTCGAAAAAGGAGGACACAGATCTCCGCAGCTCCGAACTCCTCTCGTATCTCAGACAAGAGCTGCGGGAGCGGGATCATCGAGAGGGACTTGTGGAGAATCGCACGCGCATGTCACGACTGAGTAGCGACCAACCGAACTATGGCAATCATGGTGCGCAGCAGGATCGTAAAGGCAACGTCCAAGTTCTACTTGCTCAGCATCGATCGAAAAAGACCAACAAATGGGCAGTAGTCGAGGCCTCACGAACTTCAGTTCATGAGTTGCTGGCGGGATTTCAAGAGAACCCCATCGCTGCCATTGAGACCAAGGACGAGATACTGGACATGCTGAGAGATACTAGACTGAGCGATGCGGACAGCTGGCGCAGAGTAATCCAGAGTGTCCCGCTGGTGGAGAGGAGCTATTTGCAAGAGGTTATGGACATGTTGAGGGAATACCGCCGGAAATGGGAAGAGGAAGGTTCTTCGCCAGAGGGGAGAGTCGCGTTTCTTTACAATTTTCGCACAGGGGCCTGTGTTATGTACGACTTGGGGCTCTAGCTTCCATATGGCAGGGCAGAGAAGCAACATGGACAGAAAGGTCTACAGTCTTTTCAAATCCAAGTAGCCATCAACACACTCACAGATTGGTTAGATTGCTTCGGCCATACCTAGGTCCTTCCTTCACGGAAAGGGTTGGATCACGTGATTAGTCTCGCACTGGGTCCGCGGGCGCATTGAAACGCACGGACCTGAGAATCACCGACCGCCCGCCGCGTCGCGCGCAGCTCCAACCCGGACACCAGCAGCAACTCACCTCCATTCTGATCTCTATCTACGCAACACCAAAGCCACCGTCCTACCTGCAACTCGCCCTCGCTGCTCCTCCGTGCGGAGCGCTTCACCTCCGAAGCCCCTCAGATGGACTTTTAGCCCTTCTCTTGCTACCAGTTGCCTTCTGCCCCGTTGCGCGACCTCAACTCCTCCCTCCCGCGCAAGTTGAACTCTTCGGATTGTTCTGATGGCTGCCAACGGTGTCGCCAACGGCGTCAATGGCCATCATGAGACTGGAAACACCATCGAATCTCGCCGCTTCTCCGAGATCCCCTCCGTCATCGATGTGACAGTCGCCGAGGGCGATGTTGTCGAACAGGTTGAAATAGACCTGGTGGAATTGGCCGACGATCCAACTGAGCTCTGCATCCTGCTCGAAAATGAAAGCGTCGCAAAGACTACTTGGATGACCATTGCTTTGGCATACGCTAAACAGCGTAAGACGACATTGGCCATTGACATCTTGCTCAAGGCGCGAGAGGCTTTTGGTCGTGCACCGGCCGACGAGAAGCTCAGCATTCTCAGCGCGCTCTTTTGGCTTCACCTTTGCATGTGCCGCGAAGCTCCTCGTCTTCGTCCGGGTATGGATCACCACGGTAGAACTGCTGTCAACCACATCGCTAACATAAACCAGAAGGATCCTCCGATGTAAAGACCAAGGAGCAATGGATTCAGGCAGCCACAGCAAACCTGAACGATGCCTCGCGCATCAGTCCTTCATACGCCCCCCTGTTTCTCGCTCGAGGCGTCCTCTACCTTCTCCGCGCATCGGCCATAACTCCAACCAAATCCGGCGCTCCAGACAGTGCCGAGAGGACGGACGCTCTCCGACAAGCTGCCAAATGCTTTGACGACTCATTGCGCGCCTATGGTGGAAGAAATCTCATGGCCGTGCTTGGAAAGGCAAGGGTTTACTACTCGCTTGGCAAGTATGCCGAGTCGCTTCAACTGTACCAGAGAGTTCTTGAGTTGGAGCCCCGCATGCTCGACCCGGACCCTCGTGTCGGTATTGGTTGCTGTCTTTGGCAGCTGGGACACAAGGAGGATGCAAAAAACGCCTGGCAAAGGTCGCTCGAACTGGTAAGAGCAATCCACGCCACAAGCTCACTGTTGAGACTAACAGGTGTAGTGTCCTGACTCGAAAACGGCAAATATCCTCCTAGGTCTCTTCCATCTGAACGAGTCTTCGCAATATCCCACCACGGATCCACACTTTGAGCAAATCTACAAAAAGGCCATGACGGTGTACACGCAAAAAGCCTTCAAGTTGGATAACAAGTACCCTCTCACTTGTGCCACTTTCGGTGGATACTTCTTGATGAGAAGGGCCATGGGCCAAGTCGAAAAATTGTCTCGTCGGTCAATCGACTTCACGGACGTCAATGCCGTTGCTAGCGATGGCTGGTACCTTCTCGGCAGGAAGTCTCATTACGAAGATGACGTGCCAAAAGCTTTCGACCATTACCAGAGAGCCGACAATGCCCGCGGAGGCGAAGAAAAAGGCTACCTTCCAGCCAAGTTTGGCATGGCTCAAATTCGCATCATGATGCAAGACTTTGAAGGTGCGAAGCTTCGGCTGGAGAAAATCATCCAGCAATCCAAAAGCACCGAGGCCATGACTCTTCTAGGCACCTTGTACGCAGAGGATGTTTTCACTGCGCAGGCGTCGAACACAAAAGAAAACAAGTCAAATGAGTTGAGGAAGGCAATCGGTCTACTGGAAGGGGTTAGGTCGTCATGGAAGGATCCGAAAAAGAAAGTGTCTCCAGACTCCGCCGTGCTCCTCAATTTGGCGAGGCTCTACGAAGCAGATCATCCCGAGAAAAGCCTTCAGTGCCTCCATCAGGTTGAACAAATGGAGATGGATGAAATTCCGGACGAGGATCGCCCCGAGGAGCCAGAAAAGCCGAGCGATACAGGAGACAAGGTTGCCGACGCAGCCGCGAAAGAAGCCTACGAGGAGGCCAAGAAAGCGTGGCTTGCTCAGATGCGTGAGAACTTGCCTCCACAACTGCTCAACAACATGGGATGCTTCTACTACCAGCAAGAAAAGTACGGGCAAGCCCGTGAGCTATTTCAATCTGCCCTCAATGCTTGCGTCAAGGTTGGCGACCGGGACCAGTCAATCGACACCGATGCTCTTGTCACTACCATAAGCTACTCTCTCGCTCGCACGTACGAAGCTGAGGGCATGCTTGACGAAGCCAAAAAGGTCTACGAGGGACTGCTTCAGCGCCACGGCGATTACGTTGACGCAAACATCCGGCTCACCTACATCAAGCTTCGACAGGACCCGCAAGGCGAGGGCCCCAAGGCCATGCAGGAGCTGTACAAGGCGGAGACCAACAACCTTGAGGTTCGCGCTTTGTACGGCTGGTACATCAGCAAGGCCAAGAAGCGAACGAACAACATCAACGAGGATCAGGAACAACGCCATTACAAACATACCCTGGTGCAATGCGACAAGCACGATCGCTATTCTCTCACAGGTATGGGTAATATGCACCTGCTATTCGCGAGAGAGATGCGCCGAGACACCGAGCAAGACAAGGAAAAGCGGCGCAGGATGTACCAAAAGGCGGTCGAGTTCTTTGACAAGGCGCTGCAATTGGATCCGAAGAACGCGTACGCTGCTCAGGGAATAGCCATCGCCATGATCGAATGCAACAAGGACTACAGCGGAGCCATTCAACTTTTCTCCAAAGTCAAGGAGACGCTCAAGGACGCAAGCGTCTACATCAATCTGGGACATGCTTTGTGCGAGACCAAGCAATACTCCCGAGCCATTGAGAACTATGAAATCGCTCTTGCCAAGGATCGCTCTCGGGATCCAACCATTCTGGCATGTCTTGGGCGTGCTTGGATGCTCAGGGGCAAGCAGGACAAGAGTATCCAGGCGATGAAGACTTCGTTGGACTACTCTCGACGGGTGAGTTTCACCATATTTTTTTTATCAAGCTGATTCACTGACTTTAGAAGGCACTGGAGGTTGCGCCAGAGCAAGTCCACTTCAAGTTCAACGTCGCCTTTGTCCAGATATCGATAGCCCAGCTCATATACGGGTTGCCTGAAAATTCACGAACCTTGGAAGACGTTGAGACCGCTGTCAGTGGCTTGGACGAAGCCATCGAGTCTTTTACCGCCATTGCCAAATCTCCCAATCCTCCATATCCTCGCAACGACATAGAGCAAAGAGCCAACATGGGCAGGAATACCATTAAAAGGCAGCTGGACAGGGCACTGCAGAGTCAAAAGGAGTACGAGGAAAAGAACGCCGCGAAGCTGAAGGAGGCGAAGGAGAGGCGGGACGCGGAAATCAAGAAGAGAGAGGACGAGAAGAGGAAAGTGAAGGAGGCCGAGGAAGAGAGGCTGCGGGCCATTGCAGCTGAGAGAGAAAAAATGCGCGAAAGGGACAGGGAGCTGGCTTCGCAGCGATTGGAAGAGGAGAAGAGAAGAGAAGACGCGGAAATGACTACCGACTCGGAGACCGGGGAGAGAAGGAAACGGGCAAAAACGAAACGTGGCGGCGGCAAACGGAAGAAGAAGGGCGACGAGAGTGATACCGAAGGAGGGGATGGCTCAGATGGTGAGGCTGGGGGTCGCCGCAGCAGGCGCAGGACTACCACTTCGGCCACGCCCGGCGACTCTGGAGATGAGCGACCTCGCAAGAAGAAGAAGAGAAAGCTCGAGCGCAAGACGAAGCAGAACAGCAAGTTCAAGTCAGCCGAGTTCATTCAGAGCGACGATGACGACGACTTATTTGGGGACGACTCACCCCAGGCTGGCAAGAAAGCTGCGGATGATGACGAGCGGGAAGGAGAAGCCGAAAAGACTCCGGAGAGTGATGATGAGGTTTCGGTGCAGAGGCAGCGCAAGTCCGCCAGGGTCGTCGATGATGACGAGGAAGAAGACTCCGCCGAGCCAGCAAACGGTGCTGTCGACGGCGAAGGCGACACGCCGATGCCAGAAGCCGAGGAGTAGACGCGTCGGACAGGCTGATCGACAAATGAAGCCCTGCTTGGTGGTCCGGGTATCTGCATTAGCATGGGCGTCTGGAAAAATGGCGGGCAGTTCCGTTAGGAAAGTTCATGCGACAGGTTGACGTGCATTTCTCTTCCTTGTGAACTCTCAATTACTTTGAAAATGGAGACTTCATTCTGTAGGTCATGGATGGACCGAGACGTTTGAACTCTATTCGTCGTGGTACTAATGCCATGTGTGAACCATCGGTCTCCTTTGATATTCGACCCAACCATGTTTAGGTGTGTTTGCCAGACAGAATTCCGTGATTCTTCAATGCTCGATTTTGCTAACAATCCCCGGCGGCGAAGCACTCAGCCCCAAGGAAATAGGACGTGATATCGGCGGATGCACCAAGTTTCGCGGTTCCGAGACCAAAGGCGCGGAGTGCAACGACTCAGGGATCAATTCTGTGAGCACCTCATACTGAAGGTCCACCACAAATAATCGGCCAAGACTGGAGACATCCGGAAGGATGAAGAAGGCCTTTCGTCATGCATGCACCATTGTATGCGTCAAGCTAGCCATGAAAAACGTTAGTATTCCCGCGCCGCAGCACCAATACCCGGGGACTCATGGCGTGCTAACAAGTCTGGGAAAAGCGACCACAGACTACTGCGGAGAACACGGCCATCGCCATGGACGCCCAGCTCCCACGTCGGCTGGCCAATCGCGTCATCGGCTTTTGGATTGCACGATGCAACTTTAGCCCCACGACAGATTATCGCCATACGACCGCTTTCTTGACTCTCGAGTCTCGGCATGCGTGAGTGGAAAGTGGGACGCGGTTTAAAATGTAGTTTGCTGCCCTCGTTTCGCAGTGATCAGTTTCGACGTCGAGCCAGCCCGACCGACTCTGTTCCTGTGACTCCCCCGCGACAAAGGCCAAGGGAAAGAGAGACGAACGCTTTGGACTGCCTCCCGATCTGCGCAGCTTCGTCAGGCCATGGATGTCAACGCCAACCCTAACGCACCGCGTTACCGCGCATCCCACGATGTCGAATCAAAGGGCGACCACCGCTTCTCTATACGCCGGATGGCGTCGCCCGGAGCCGAGTCGTCTGTCATCAAGACGACGGGCAGCATTGCTTTCGTCGGAGAGCAGGGTGCAAACGGCTCGATACCAACTTACCAGGTAGCGACTGGCGCTCCTGTGGAGAAGGAGTCTCCTCTGGGTTACGAAGTGAATTGGATTTCAATCATCTTCCTGAACATCTCGCAGATGGTCGGCACAGGTGTCTTTTCAACTCGTAAGTCATCATTTCGTCTTTCCACGAAAGTTGCGCCTTTGTGCTGCATATTCAGCTTTCATCGGGGTCCCTTGTGCAAGGAAGAAAAGTTAGTTGACAAGCATATCCAGCCTCGACCATCCTCTCCGCCACAGGATCCGTCGGCATGAGCTTCATCTACTGGGTTCTCGGCTTTGTCATTTCCTGCTGCTCGCTCGGGACCTACCTGGAACTGGCCTCGTACTTCCCCTCTCGATCTGGCAGCGAGACAGTCTATCTGGAAAACGCCTACCCGAGGCCGAAATGGTTCTTCCCAACGGCCTTTGCTGTCCAGACTGTAATTTTGAGCTTTAGCAGCAGTAACGCCGTGGGTAAGTTACGCATGCCTCTACTCGTGCCGGCAAGGTCGGGTCCAGGTTCGAGTAACAAATCGGATTAGTAGAAGCTGATATTTGTCAGTGCTTGCACAGTACCTCTTCAAAATGGCCGACCATGAAGCAACTGCCTGGGAGCAAAAAGGAGTTGCAGTGGCTTCGTACACAATTGCAACCATATGTATGGAATTCTCTACCTTGGCGTTTCAGATGTGTGCTTACTTTTCTGCAGTCATGATTGCCAACACCCGATTTTCACTGCACATCTCAAACGCCATTGGACTGGTGAAAGTGCTCACTCTAGTTTTGTATGCATCTCCGACTTCTGTGTCATAGAAGTGCGTGGCTGACAGATTCCACAGCATTAGCATCGCCGGTCTGGTTTGTCTTGGTGGAAACACCAAGGTGGCCGACCCGATGAAGAATTTCCACAACGCCTTTGCTGGAACATCGAGCAACGGCTACAGCATGGCAAATGCGCTCGTGAAAATCACCTTCTCGTACTCTGGCTACCAAAATGCTTTCAACGTCATGAACGAAATCAAGGTAAGATGGAATGCACGACCTTTTGGGGGAGACAACTTGATAACACTGTCCCAAGGATCCTGTCAAGACGATTCGAAAGAGCGCGCCCGCGGCTTTGTTGGTTGTCGCAATCTTGTACATCCTCTGCAACGTTGCATACTTTGCAGCTGGTAAGTGCAAACAAACCCAGAACCAACCCTTTCGTCTATCATCCCAAGCTGACACGCCCAAGTCCCCGCCGAAGAAATCCTCGCATCCGAACAAACCGTGGCGTCGCTCTTCTTCAGCGCCATCTTCGGCACGCAAGCCGCGCGGGGCCTCAACTTCCTCGTCGTCTTGAGCGCCTTTGGCAATCTCCTCGCCGTGCTGATCGGACAATCGAGGGTGATTCGTGAAATCGGCCGACAGGGGATGCTCCCCTGGACATCTTTCTGGGTATCGACCAAGCCCTTTGGCACTCCTATGGGCCCTTATCTACTCAAAGTAAGTAGTCTTGATGATTCCGAGTGGACCACGGCAGCATTGACGATTTTTGCTTAGTGGGCGATGACAGTGCTGATGATATTGGCGCCGCCGGCTGGCGACGCTTTCAACTTCATTGTCGACCTGCAGACGTACCCCTCGGCCGTCTTCCTCTTCCTCATGACGCTCGGCCTCTACTTCATTCGCCGCCAGCGCAAGCGCATCGGTGCCGGCCGCAGCGAGTTCCGCTGTTGGGACTCTGCCATCATCTTCACGCTTGCCGTCAACCTGTTCCTGCTCATCATGCCGTGGTATCCGCCCCTCGGTGGCGCTACCGGAGGAGATGTCAGTTTCTGGTACGGCACGTACTGCGTGGTTGGCATTGGCATCATACTCGCCTGCATTGTCTACTACTGGCTATGGATCTTCGTGCTGCCTTACTTTGGCGGATACAAAATGCGGCAGAAGACGGTCACGCTGGACGATGGCTCGGTTCTGCACCAGCTCGTCAAGGTGCCGAATAGTGAGATTAGACAGTGGGACGAGGAGCATGATGCCGTAGGCAATGTCATTGGAAGCGGCGGAGAGCAGTCAGTCGCCCAGCAGGAAAAACATTGAACATCTGGGAGAGGGACACGGTTGATGCTAGAGTCTTCAATGCGAAAAGAAGGAGCGACGCGAAAGATGCAGCAATTTGGGGCTTCAGGCTTTGAAAACCACAAGATCAGGGTACAAAAGAGGTCAAGAGAAGAAAATTATGAGTGACTTTCAAGAGACAATTTCAAGTATCAAATCTTCCTCGTTTTTGTCTAAGGTACATGAATAGGAGACGGCCGCCTGAGAATGCTACGCTGAATGATGGCCAGATGGCTAGAATGTATACATAATTAAAGCGCTTTCAATACTCACGGCAACTTGAACCCACCAGCCTGCCTGTTGTTCCAGAAGCGGTGAGGGTCGACCGAATCCCTGACCCGCTGCGCAAACTCTCGCGAGTCCTTGTGAATATTGGCCCAGTAATCCTCCCTCCAGTACCCGTCGTTCATGAAGACCGGTCTGTACACATCAGGCAGGCGACCATCCGAGACGCCCTGTTCGACAATGTCCTTCATGCCGCCGTACAGCTCAACAGTCTTCTTGTCGACGAGCGCGTCAGTGTCCGAAGTGCCGGGCCAGTACGAGTAGTCGAACTCGAAGATGATGCGGTCGGCGCCCTCGTCAAAGGCCATAAGATCACCGCCATTTTCCTGTGCAACCTTGGCGAAGAGCGTTGGGTACGGTTGGAACGCAAAACTGCCGACGAGTCCAAGGACCGTGGCCATGCTGTTCGTCACGTTCTCCCAGTGCTGGTAGCACGTCTGCAGGTGCGAAGCGGTGGTGTTGACGTCCGTGGCAAGCGGCGTTGTTGCCGTCGAGATGGTGTACACGGAGCCGTTAACGACGGCCCAGTTGTTGAAGGTCAACAGGTCGGCGTAGGTACGGTTCTTGCAGTTGTTGATGGTGGGATTGAGCGACGTGAACATGTCGAAGACGCCCGCGGGAGGCTCCGGTCCGTCGTAGAACAGGAAAATGACCCACTGCTGGTAAAGACTCGCCACGGTGATTTCGGACGTGGCGATGATGGCGGCCTTGGGATCTGGGTAGTTTTGCGTGAAGTTTTGGACCGCGGCAAGAATCTCGTCATTCTGGTCACCGCCGAACCAGAGGTTACCGCCCCAGACCTAGGAAGTTCTTAGTCTGCAGCCGCCGTGGACGTGGTCAAAAAGGACATACCTGGCCGTTCTCGCCAATGGGATGAGTCTTGAGAGTGTACGTCGTAACGACACCGAAATTCGGGCCACCTCCCTTCAGAGCCTTGTAAAGATCCGAGTTATGGGAGCTCGACGCGGTCACGATCGAAGCGTTGGCAAGCACCACTTCGAACTCTTCCACATTGTTTGCAGCCCATCCATGTTGCGAGGAAAGAAAGCTCAATCCGCCTGCAGTGGTTAGCCGGTCATGTCGACGAGACAGCTCAAAATGTGAACGCTTACCACCAATAATGAAGCCACCAATCCCGACGTGACCGATGCGCCCGCCGACAGCGGCAACATTGTGCTCTTGGAGCGCTTCAATGAGGTCCTGCCACCGATTGCCAGCGCCAACGCGCACGGTACTGGTAGACGGATCGTACGTGATTTCTTTCAGATTAACGGTGGAGATGAGCGGGCCGTCGCTGATACTCGAAAAGTTCTGGTTCGGGTTGTGTCCGCCAGACTTGACGGAAAATGTCTCGTTGTTTCCATTGAGGGCCTTGATGGCAGCAGCAACCCCCTGGGCATCGCTTGGCTCGATAATGCAAGCGGGCTTCAGATCCGCACATCCAACTGACCTGAGGGGCGCAAATGTAAGTCCGAGGAGCTTTCACGAAAGGACACATTTGGTGGTGCGTACCAATAAGCGTTACTTTCGTTGTCATATGCCGTAGACCCTGAGGAGGCAATGGTGAATCCGTCGACCGAGTTGGACTGCAATTGGGATGCCAGTGTATCGCAGGTCAAGGCACCAGCCGCAACAGTGCTGGCAAAGAGGCCAACGAGGGCGGAGGAGAGGAGAGACATGACTGCTAGGGTATGACCAAACCTCGACGCTGACGAAACCACGGCATGTCAAGGCCGGCTCATGAGTACTTATACAGGCTGCGAATCCACAGCAGGGTGGCGCGTGTGCTTGGAGGATCAACTCCCATGCGCCATCCGGGTGGCTTTCACGAAGAAACTTTGCTCGGGCATGGCCCAGACGACGAACAAGGGCGCTGCTGTCCAGAGGCCCACGTCTCGGCTTCGAACATGTCAGCCTACTGTACAATGATCATAGGGCTTAGCCCAACGAAGCAAAAGACTTGCCATCAACCTAGACCATGGTCGGGGGCGATTCCAAAAGAGGCTAGGGCGCGTTTGTTGTTTGATGGATTAAGGTTAGGATGGCTAGGTTTGGTAGTGCTCTGGGAGGCGTCATGGCGCGGTTTACTGGTCATCTTGGCGGGTGGTAGTGAAGCGGGCAGTGCTTAGGTACATGAAGGAGACGGCCAGCGGCATCGTGGGTCGAGTGCAGTGTGGCGAGTCTTGGTTGGACGCAGCAGAGATTCGTCTGCAACTGCAGGGTCGCTTAAAGAAAGAGGCAGCCGCCGGGTCGAGTGGCAGATTGGGATGAGCACGTCGGATTTCCATGGGGACGAAGATGAATCCGGGGTCATCGGGTGAGAAGCACGAGGCTCGGTCCGCATTGCCAGACGTGCAGCCTCGCTTAACCTTCATCGTACTCGACATGCAACTCTGTTTCTTGTTTTCGTCCTTCTCATTGTTTCCATATGCTTGGGTATCAAGTGCCAAATTCTCCAATGCCTTCGCCTTGCACCTCACGCATCAGGCGCCACAAAGACCTCAACCACTCTGAACATCCTCTGCCTTCTCAGCTGCTTGTCCTTCTCTTTTCCAGCAGACTTCTCCCCTGCCCGGATCATTGCCTCTGCCAGTGCCCCAGCCAAACCTTTCTCCACATTCTGTGCCGCACTCTTCTGCGCCTCGCTCGCGCTCCTCATCCTGCCTCCCACGGCTGTCAACGTTCTCTTGATTGGGCTGGTAGGGCTGTTGATATCCGCTGCATCCCCCTTGCCCGCGTTCCTGATCTCTGTAGCCACTCGGCCCAGCATGCTGGTCATGAGCACAAAAGTGACCGAGTGGTTGGGAGACTTTCCAATCACTTCCAATATCCATGTGCGCTCCTCGTCCCGGGATGGTTTTTTCTTGCTCTTGGCATGGTCGTCGTAGCCAGCTTCCAATTTCGCCCACAGTTCCGATGGTACAACACCGTCTTCCAGACTCAATAGGAACAGGACAAGGGTCTCGGAGAGTGTCTCGAGCTTCATGAACGACGTGTCTTCGGCGTCGAATCCTTGCTCGATGGACTTGTCATCGTCAATCGCGTCAGCAATGGAGCACTTCATCCTCTCCCTGGCGTCGGAATCCTTGAACGTCCAGCTTCCGGGAGCAAAAGGCCAGCCCGAGCCAGATGTATTTTGAGCAACCGCGGACCAAGGCGCAGGTGTACCCTCCTCGTGGTCCACCATGCCCCACTCGGCCACCGCACGCTCAAGGAGATCTTCAAGAGATTCAGTCAGTCGGAATAGCTCCCGAGGGGCTGACCAAAACCTCGTGCCGGGGCTGCTGTTGGAGTCGTCGCTGTTGCGATCATCTTTACTCTTCTTGCCTTCATCACTGCTCATGCGTTGGTGTTGAAGCTTGCGAGCCCCGCCCTCTGGGATCCGGATGAGTTTGTCTATTGAACGTCCAAATGCCGACTGCTGCCATTCTGCTCGAATCGGGAGGAAATGGTCTCTTCCGTCATTGACTCGTAGCACAAGAATGTCTTCAAGCTGTGCTCGGTCCTCATTAAGGTCTCGGACAAGCTCCAAGTCATCGATCTTGATCTCCAGCTCAATGTTGCACGCTTCCCCAGGGTCGAGCGTGTAATGGGGGTTGATGGCGGCACCTGCCTTGTCAGGCTCGCGATCAAATCTCATCGACAGCCACAAGGGTAGCTTAGTCTCATCCTCGTCGCTACCAGGTTGGCCGAAGAAGCCGATTGTTGCAGGGACCTGGCCAGTGTTCGCAACCGTGACGTTACGGCGTTTGGCCTCAAAAATTCTGACAGGCCCGAAGTTGACGCCGTCAAAGCTCTGTTGCTTGCCGTCCACCGTCTCCTTCTTACTATGATCTCTCTCCACGATCAAGGTGACTCCCGGTCTTCCTTCGTTTTCTGCCCGGTCAAGTTCTTTGGCAACTTCGGCAAGCACATGTGCCTTGAGCTCGGCCACAACGCTATCATACTTGAGCCGGAAGACGGCGACGAGAGGTTTGTGATCCGATGACAGCACATCTTGGTAGGCGCCATAGTGCTCGAGCTCGATTTCATCATCAAAGCCCTCCTTGGTCGTCACCGTCTCTGGCTCCTCACCCGCGTCTGCAAACTCGTCATAGTCATCGTCAGCGTCTGTGGCAGGGTCATACTCGAACAGAACCTCATCGTCGTTGTTTGAGTCCAGTCCTTCCTTTTTCATCTCTTCATCGCGCTTCTGGATCTCCTCCTCCTCTTTGATCTTCTGCTCATAAGCTGACTTGTCGCGCCGCGTTCGGAAGAGGATGCGATCACACCAACTAGGGCACCGGCGCTTCTCGCTCGAATCAAAGACGCCAACAGTGCCAACATCGTACTTGTACGTCGGCAGAAAGTTGATTTCCCCTTCTCTCCATCCATCATGGAAGGCCTTTTTGGCCTTTTGCTGCTGACGCAACTCGTCATGCGGGAGGAGCGAGTCCAAGGTGGCCTGGAGCGAAGCAGGATCAAGACTTGCTGGCAGTGGTTCAGGTTCGAGCACGCCATCTGGATCGATGGATTCCGACGTGCTCTCAGCGTCATCCTCTTTGACCACGTCCAACGACGTCCGCGCAGAAGACGGATTGCTGACCTCATCACTGCCGGATGCCTTGGCTGATTTTTTGGCGACGTCGTACTCGTTGTGCGTATGTAGCATCAGAAGCCGCCGGACATCATTTCCTGGCATCCCTTCCAGCCGGTAATTCAAGTCGCCAAACCAAAAGGCAAAGTCTTCTTCGCCCAGAGATTCATCATTCACGTGGGACACGCCCATGGAGTCGACTATGGGATCGAATTTTGCCCGACTTGCGACCTGAGCCGCATCCCAATTCCGCCTCTCCAACGCCGTCTTGTCTGCGCCGGCCGCCAGGTGGCTGTTTATGAAGACCATCCTCGTTGTCTCTCCCAATACGATCCTCGCAGCAACGCCGCCCTTGTTTCCCATGTATCCCATGAGGCCGGTCCCCACGCTAGTTGTGCTGACAGATCTCACTTCTGGTGCGACAGACGGAGACGCGAAGACGAGCAGGAGAAGACCGATCAACTGTTGCTCGGCAACAAGCTTGTATCCCTTCGGCAAGGCATCCTCCACCGAAGACTTGAACTTGGACGCAGTTGCAGGGTCCGTGTATGGTCGCAAGGCTTCGGCAGCCGAGGTAATGTCGACAACCTCCTGGAGGCCCAACACGTAGAGGTCTACATCGCCAGACACGTCCGTGGCACTCTCAGCTTCAGACGAAGCTGACTTTCTTCGGTCCGTCTCGTGCTCTTGCGCTACGCTACTGTCTTGGACGACTTCTTCGCTGGTTGTGGGTGCCGCGGCGGACTGTGAAGAGACAGCGGGGTCGAAAGCTGGCGAGGGGACGTCGAAAGGTTTGCCACGCACAAACCAAGATGCGACATCGTTGTGGGTGTCCTTGAACGAGGCGACGTTCCAGGAGCCAACCTTTATGCGGATTTCCTTGGGACGCACGTACTCGGCTCGGCGGGCATATATGGCCTGGTGGAGGCTATGGGGAGTGGACGAGGACGCAGCAGCAAGGGCGGCAGGAAAAGCGCCTGGGATGGACTGGTCCAGCGAGGACGTGGGGTCGGTTTCGGGGGGCATTCGTGCGGTGAAGGGTGAGGGAGAGAGAGCGAGAGGCAAGGCAAGGTATGCTCACATGTCGGTACAGGGCAGGTAACAGAGTGACTGAGGGTGGCCGCGAATTAAGCGGGCGAGGGTTTAGCTATGACGCACTACAGATGTCTGCAATAACGTGGCCGCCGCTCGGCTTTCCAACACCTCAGCCACAACACCACACCACAGTACCCCGCAGGTATCCATCCCCATCGTCATCCGCTTGGGAGTCCTCTCTTTCTACTTCCGTTGTGATATCTAGCATCCCCTTTCTTTTGCCAACAATGTCTCCTTCCAAGGAGCCCCCCCAGTCCGACTACGACACAGACACCCTCCAGAACGACATCAACCTCAGCGTCCCCGTGGCCGGTCCTAGGACTACCGAAGTGCTCAATCTGTCCGTCTTGCGTCGCCAAGACCCCAACATCACCGGAATCCTCTCCATCGCCCCTTACGTTGTCTTGTACCAAATCTCCGTCGAGACCAGCACGTGGGAGAAATCGGGCACCGAGGGCACCATGTTCGTCGTCCAGCTCACTAATTCTGAGATTGGTTCGACCCGATTTGCCGTCGTCATCCTGAATCGCCGCTCTCTCGACAACTTCATTGCCGAGCTCAAGACCCCTGAAGACGTCGAAGTCAACGAAGACTTTGTCATTCTCAGCGTTCCAACCGTCGACCAAGAAGAGTCTCAAATCTACGGCCTCTGGATTTTCTCGGAACCCCCTCCATCGTCGACCGCCGAGTCTCGCGAGATCAACGCCCGCATGATCCAGGAATGTGCGCGCATGGCCGAGACCTCTCGCAAGGCCATGCAGCAGCTGAACCCAGACTACGCCAGCTCCGACCATCAGGAGGCGCCCCACTCCGTGCCCATGGGCCGCCAGGTCTCGCTGCGCGAGCTTTTTGGCCAACAGCGCGAGGCCGATGCCGACTTTTCCATCCACGAGCACGGAGCTCCGTCCGCCTCAAGTCTGCCAAAGCCGCCCGCTCATGCCATGCCAACTCCAATGTTTGCTCCGACTGCCGACACGCAGTTCTTCCACGCTGCGCCTGCCACCAAGAGCCCTGCCATCAACTTTTCAACGGCCCCTTCAGCCGGCATCCAGCACCACCAGTACCAGGCCCCGGCAGTCCAGCAGCACGCCCCGTTCCAGCAGCAGTTTCCCGCGCAGCAGCAGCAGCAGCACGGCGCAGTCCAGCCCGCGCCGACCAACGACGTCATGGGCAGAGATGCGTTGCTGAAGCTCTTCACGCAGCGCACAGACTTTGGTAAATAAAGACTCCTTGACCCCCCCTTTTCACCATCAGTCTTGATATATACTGCATCGCAGATGCTCCTGTCGAGACGCCTTTTGGCACCTTCACCAACTTCATCCAGGCCGATGATGCCCGGGTGCGCGCCTGGAGCCGCGCCAACCGTCCGCCTCCGGGATCGTCGCCGACGTACGTGACGACGTTTGTCAAGCGTCTTCCTAACGGCAAGAAGCTTCCTCCTGTCGTCACCATCACCAAGGGTTCCTCTGGAGGCTCTTCTGGAGAAAAGCCGGCTGCAGACTGAAGAGGTTTGTGCGAACTTCAGCCCTCGTCGGTAGCTCTACTGACCAACGAACAGATCAACAGCCGCAGAGTCTTGGGGCTTGCTTCGTCGACTGAGATGAATTCATCGAGGAAGCACTAGGGGAGCTGTATGAGCTGACGGAGTTTTGGGATTTCTAAAAACGGTGCTGGGGTAGTCCTTTTGGATATGGGATTTTCCTCTTGCGAAACGAGGCGTAGAGTGCGTCAGTCGGACAGATTGAGCATGGCGCATGGTTGGGTCATACGGCACAGGACCACGTCTGGGCATACCAGAAAGACACAGACAGCCACCAGGGTCACAGAAGCCCTGTACATCAAATACCACAAATCACTTCTCTTTGTTCAACCACCTGCGTGAGCGAACGTACGGCCGAACAAACAAGATGACGAATAGGTCGGTAAGCAGGCTAGCACTGTCGACGCAAAAGCCAAAAAGCCAGTCCGCCGTCTTCACTTAGCCTCGGTCTGGCTTCACCACAGCAATCAAAGCTACATGTATTCGTTCGCTTCCGGCCGACAGGTGTCGACAGGCACGCCTAGCCGCCTGTCACCACGGCGATGGCGCCGTGATTGCTCTGGGAACTGATGGACAGACGTAGAGACAGACGGCACGGGACGGGACGACACGACTGCGCTGCGGCACAATGGATGGTTTGCGGCTCGCCGCAGTAGGTTCGGTTGTAAGGGCTAGCTACGTACGGTACACGGCCCATGACAACGGCAAAGGGTCCGCGAGCTTGTGCGAAAAAGGGGTGCGAATAGATACCAAGACAAAATAACTTTTTCTATTTGCTGAAGAAGCGGAACAAGACAATTCCCGGCGAACCAACCAAAACTAGGGGTAAGAGATGCGCAAAGTCTAGTAACGCCGAGAAACAAGGCAACGGCCAACGGAGAAGATGGACAAGAAGGACAGAAGCTTATGATGACAGTGGAGTGGTGGTGGCGGCCACTGAAATTGAAGAAACACCAGAAACGATGGACAAATACAACAAGAGAAGAGAACAAGAACCAAGTCTACAGAAGGGAAGAGTGTGCACGAGAAGGAAGAAGAGGACCAAGACTAGACAGGGTAAGATCAAGGCGTCTACGACTCCGCCCGCACCATTTCACACACGTATTCGACCACCTTTTCAGCCACGGCCGCGCTGTGCCTGGGCTCGACGCAGAACCCGTGGGGGATCTCGTCAATGATGTCCATGACGGGTTTCCAGTCGTCCTCGGCAGGCTCGCTGCTGGCCCTGGAGCTGCTGCGGCGCGTCATTCTGGGCGCCGTCATGGTCGGAGTAGTCGAGCCGCTGTCGGTGTAGTTGGAGTTGGAGTTGGGGCCGGCCCTCCCACGCGACGCAATGAGCTCATCGCGGGTTGAGTCAGCAACCCAATGATCCTGGCGCCCGAAAAGGAAGTACATTTTGGGTCGCGGTTGCAGCAAGGGGCTTGGCGACGCTGCGCCCCACAGCTCCGCATCCCATTTGTCTTCGGTGATGATTCGCAGCTCTTCTTGCGCCATGTGCAGTGCTTGGCGAATCCCGTAGCGTGACTTTACGAAACTGGTAGTCGTCCGTGCGGCATCTTCGGGCATGAAGAATTGGACCAATTGGAAGAAGAGCGCCGAGGGAAGCCAAAACGTGAGGAGTGTAACAAGAAGGTGGAGGATCAGTGGAATATACGGTATTTGGAAGAGGGTCTATGCTCGTCGTCAGACTGGATTTTCGCAAGACGTGCCTTACAGGCATGAGAAAACTCACAGCAAATTTCTTGCCACTGTCGCTCTTCGCAATGTGCGTGACAGTCGGAAAGAGGGAAACGGCTCCGACTATTTTCCCTTTTGGCTCTTCGTCGTCGTCCTTGGACCCCGCGACGTTGAGCTTTTCTCTCCAACGGCGCAAAATCTCCATGGCAATGTAGGCGCCAACCGAGTGGCCCACCAAAATGATGTTGGGCTCTTCATCGTCCTCGAACCTTGGGTCAAAACCTCCTTGCTCTTGCGCCTGCTCTCGCAGGCCCTGGACGTGGTCCCAAAGGGCCCACTCGGCGCCCTCGATTTGCTCTTCGAGACCAAAGGGAGGCCTCGCTCCAGGTCTCAGACCGGCGCCGCGGCCACCGGCTGCCTCTGCTGGGTAGCCGCCGGCAGGGGCGCATCGCCTGCGCAAGAAGCCGCCTCGAGCCTCGCTCTCGAATCCAGATAGACTGCGGCCAAAGACATGGAAGTTGACCTGGGTCGATGGAGGCAGGCGGTCGGCAAGGCTAAGGTGGAGGTAGGAAAGAAAAAGGTCGTAGTAGCCAATGAGGCCCGGGTTGCCCGTGATGAAGTAGATGAGGTAATTTTTGCGACGGGGCTGGGGACCAGTTGTGGTGGGAGAAAGAGAATCGGAGCGCGATAGGAAGATTGAAGTTGGTTTGGAGGTGATGGGGGGAGTAGGAGGTGATGAAGGCGGCAGGGTTGCGGGCAGGTGGATGATGGTCGGAGCACGCATGTTGAGATGTTGGAGTGAGAGGGAAACAGTGAAGAGCGAGCGAGCGGGCGAGAGAGAAGAAAAGTACTGTATTCAGATGTCGGGGCGGAGAGGATAAGGAAAGGAAAGGAGAGGAAAGGAAAGGAAAGGGAAGGGAAGGGAAGGAGCGTGTGCGACTGGAGTTGAAGGAGAGGTGAGAGGTGAGAGTGCTCAGGGTCTGTTTGCCTTGGGTTAGGGCGGTCAGGGACGCATGGATAGGATAGGATAGGATGCCTTAGCCCCCCCGTTGGGTAACCGTCCTGCGATCTCCAACACCTTCACGGTGCAGCGCATCGCATCGCATCGCATCGCATCGCATCGCAGCGCAGCGCAGGCAGTGCGTCACCGCAACGACGACGACGACGCCGACGACGACAACGACAACCAAGATTTGCGCGATTACGGCGCATTGCAGATCTAGTCTCTTTGCAGCCCTGTCATCTTGACTAAGCCGTCAACATCACCGCACCACCCCGCTGAGACACGCTGCATCTCGACATGCCGCCATCATCCTGCGAGTCATGCGACTACTCCCGCCGTCAGCTTTTCTTTATAGCAACAACCATCCTTGCTTTACTATTTCTGCTTTGGGTCCGTGGCTGAACCCTCGACACATGCTCTCTGACTTGGTGAATGACAAGGATCAAAAGTTATATGCATTGATCGACTCTGCAACTTTGGCTTGTTGCCGATTGAACGCCTCAAAAAGAATCAAGGAGCCAAAACACAAAAGGGTATACCTCGAGATAAGAATGGAAGACAAAAAGTCGCAAGGCTCTGGGGAACATGATGCTAAAGCACACACACGACGACAACGTCACCTCGCCCGCCCACTTGCACAATGAACGCGCGCTATGATGAACCTGCCCTTCTCGAACTCCCCGCCTGGGTCCGAAATCCGCTCAAACTCGCGTGTCCTCGTTCATACGCCGAGTTTCGGTTGGCTCGGCTCTTGCCCTTTCGATCAACCTTTCTCGTCGTGCCGAAGAGCCATATCTTGGTCTTGCGCACCGCATCTGTCGTCAGCTGGAATGGGTACACAAACATGGTCCAGGCCGCGTTGATGGGCATCATGAAGACGGACCCGACAAAGTCAAACAGGAGCACAATCAGACTCGTTTGCTTCTTGTGCCCGCCGTGCGCCGCCGCTGCCGCCGCCAGTGCAAGGGCATCTTTGAGGCGGCTTTCCAGGTCCTGCAGCCGGGCCTCCGTCACCATCGTCTGCGTTGTTGCTCGCTTTTCATAGCGGCGGACGGCCCGGTTCAGAGCATCCAACTGCGGCTGGAAGCTCTGGCGAACAAGATTTACCACTTCGGCTGGCGCACCCGACGACTTGGCCGCGTCCTTGTTCTTGACCGCGGCGTTTTTGGAGACCATGTCGGCCATGTGGGTTTCGAGCTCGCCCACGCGCTGCCTCAAATCGCTCACCGACGACTCCTCTGGCCGCACTCCGTCCGGGTCCAGGTGGTCTCGGACGATTCGTTGCAGGTACAGGGTTCTTGCGCGTAAAAGACGCAGCAGGTGAGACGCAGGCCGGATTTCAGCCGCGAGTAAAAATATGGTGAGGTTGTAGTTGGAGACGAGCCCTTCCGATGGGCGTGATAGGGAAGCGCGGATGCCATGGAGGAGATAGGCTCCAAAGACAGGACCAACGAAGCATGCCGCCAGGGCGAGGAGCTCGTCTCGGCGCAGCTCTCTCACAGCCCGCGCGTATTCGGGCTCGGTATCAGCGCTAGGGTTGTCTGGTTGGCGGGTGGTCGTCTCTGGAGCCGTTTCGAGGTCAGCGAAGTCGTCGTCGTCTTCGTCGTCGTGGGCGCCAAGAGGGTCATCATGGTCGTCCTCTTCTGGGATGCGGTCGTCATGGGTCGGGGTCGGAGTCGTGGCCGTGGCCGTGGCCGTTGCCAGAGTTTGAGCGGAGCGGTACCAGTCCCTGTCCAAGCGCATCAGCAATCGGATCCTTGCCGCCGACGCGGTCCGCCGAGCAAGCAGGGCTACCTACTGTGCCCAGGGAGTGAAGCTTACCATGGCAATCGCACACACCAGTTCAGCAGCACCGTGGCCAGGCCGAGAAGCAGGACGTCGGTCAGCACCTCGCTCCCATTGTTGAACAGCAAGCCCCCGATGGCAGGCAGGATGGCGAAGACCAGGGGCGCCGAGTGCCAGTGCGAGTTTTCGTCCTGCACCAGGTGGTCCATGCGGTTCGCCAGAGGGTCGGTCGAGGAGCGCACCGAAGAGAGGTCAGAGAGAAGCGACTCGCGGCGGCGCGGATGGTGACTGTCCCATGATGGAGTCGAGCGCTGGCGGAGGCGTGGTCTGTCGTCGTCGGCCATGTTGTTGGCACACGGACGGGACGGCGGGGAGGCTGCGCGCCAGCATGGGCATGGTTCTTTTGCGCGCTGGGCTGGCTGGCTGGCTGGCTAGCTGGCTGCTCCCGTGGGTATGCAAGACGAGGTGATGTTGAGGAAGCGTGCAGAGTGTGGAGGGTGTGAGCGCGGTGCTTCTCCTGCTACCTATTGCGTGCGTCGTGCGAAGCCGAAGCCACAGACAGCCACCACCACCGAACCCACTCGGCACCCGCCCCAAAGGTGGCCTTGACCATGTACATTACATGTAGGTACTCCCGCCGTGCATTCGCCATATATGCACCCCTCATCTCTTCATCTATCGTTTTTGCCGCCGGCCAAAGCAATCATGTGAATCTGCCCGTCTCCACCCAGCCAGTCAACCTCAGCTCGTCACCTGCAACGCGCGCCATGGACCCTTCTCACCCACCACCTTTTTTTCTTCTGCAGCCTCTTCAAGCCAGTCCAAATATCGAATTTTATTCCATTTCCAAGAGTCCGCCCGCTTTGGCTACTTTCCTATATGTTCAAGTCGACTCCCCGCGCCTGCTTTCCTTCCCCACAATGCCATCATTCGCATTTCTTATTGAGTACTCGAAGCGGCAATCCTCAATAGCCCCCCAACACCGCCAAACCACCTTTTCACTCCATTTGATCCAGGGAGTGAAACTCGACGACTGACGAGCTGTCGGGATCATTATCCATATTCAATGTGTCTTTCCCAGCGTTATTGAGCTCAACACCATAGCTCGCCGTCATGACCGCCGGCCCCCCCTAATGCCATGGCCATATCCCTTCCTCAAGTCTTCATGCGTTCTTCTTTGTCCTTACTCGCCTTCTACTCTCCTCATCTTCTGGCATCCCTCAAGGCTTTCAGTCCGGTCCCGAACCAAGAGCTTCCATCTGCTGAGTTGGCTAGGCCGACAGTGGCCAGCATCCAAATCTCAGGGCAGCCAAAATCCTGAGCTCTGGAAGTCATACACGTTGCTCCTCATCTCTGCACCTACAGGTCCAACGAAGGAAGATGTGGGATCCGCACAAGTCGTTGGTTTCCAGGTCGGACGAGTACCCGGTATTCCCCTTGGCCTACATTGTCCCCCTCCTCGCCACCATCGTCATAATCCTCAACATCCCTCCCATGGTATGGCACTACAAGAACAAGAACCTCGCAGCTTGCACGCTGGTCCTGTGGATCATCCTCCTCAACTTCACCGTCTTCCTCAACCCCATCCTGTGGCCGAACGATGATCTTGCCCACTGGTTCAGCGGCGTGGGCGTGTGCGACATTCAAGTCTACTTCTTCGTCGGAACCTGGACTGGCATATCGTGCTGCCTGCTTTGCATTATGCGCGGTCTGGCTCGCATCATGGACACCAAAAACACCGTGGTCAGTTCAGAGAGCTCGCGGAAGCGCCACCTCATCACCGACGCTGTCATCTGCTTCGTCCCGGTCATCCTCCAAATGTCCACCTTTTACATTGTTCAGGGGCGGCGGTACTTCATCTACGGCATCAACGGATGTGTGACCGTCTTCAATTTCAACTGGGTGGCAATCGTCCTTTTGGCCATGTGGCCCTTGGTCATTTGCACAGTGGTCGCAGTCTATGCTCGTAAGTTTTTGGTCGAGAGCCCCATGCTTTGGTTTGATACTGACATGTTCAGTTCTCATCCTCGTCCGTCTCCACCGATACAGAATCGAGTTTTCCCGCCTGCTGAGCACGTCGGGAACGACCAAGTCACGCTTCCTCCGGCTGTTCATCATGGCCACCATCTCCGTCATAGTCCTGCTCCCCTCGCAATCATACGTGCTCTACGCCAACACAAGGCCAGAGGGCCTCCATTATTCTTGGGCGGAGGTGCACAACAAATACTGGAATCACCCAGTCGCAGTATCGACGGGCGGACGACTGCGCTTCGATAGGTGGATCTGGCTGCTCAGCGGGCTCGTGAACTTCTTGTTCTTCGGCCTGGGCGTGGATGCGTTTGCCATTTACCGCAAATGGTTCGGCGCCATAGGCCTCCACAAGCTCTGCTGCTGCGGTGCACGACGGCCCAGCATCTTGCCCCTGAGCAGCGTCTCGCAGCAGGCGTCCGTCTCGAAATCGCGCACCGGGTCCAGCCCCAGCATCAGGTCTCGCTTGACCTTTGGCCACAAAGCATATGTCGTGGCAACAACGGTTGACAGAAGCGCTGCTCCCAAGCCGCAGCATGCGAAGAAGAGGAGCCTCTTTACTTTCTGGCGCACATCCATCGACGAAGAATGCTCGCATCTCACCAGCAACACCGCCACCACCACGGCGGCAACGACAACAACACCGACGACACCAAGCACGCCCGAAACGCGCAGTGGAATCGCCTCATCGGTGCCCTTCCCGCCCAACTACTCCTTGCGCAAGCCCAGCGCCGCGCCCAGCTACGGCACCGACGCGTCCGGATCGACCGTCATCGGCTCGCCCGTTTCGGAGAAGCGCTTCTCGGGCCTGCGCGAAATCGAGCTGGGGCCCGTTAGTCCGCGGATGATGATGATGGGGAAGATGGCGGCGGCGGCGGCGGCGGCGGCGGGTGAGGCGAAGGAGGAGAAAGAGAGGGATGATGATCGCGCAGAGGACGCGCGCAGGCTCGAGGAGTACGTCGTTGATGAGCTGTGCTATGTCAAGAGCGATAAGGAGGTGAGGAAGCCGTGGACGCCTTGATTGGGATGGAGGCTTGGAGAAGCAAGCAGGGGACATGAGGACCGAGGCACCACGACGGAAGACATTTCTTTTTGTTCGTTTTGAAACCCTCTTCTACCAACGCCGCAGCAGCAGCCACGCAGCGCAATCTGCCTGCCTGCCCACCTACCACCTGGTAGCAAACGATTGGACGCACCATTTCTTTCCACAGCATACCCTTCCTCCCTATTCTCTTTGCTGACCACTCGTTTGGACGGATGGAGCGATGGGGACTTGTCCGCACCACATCATAGCGCTACACCCCACATGAAATCAACTAATTCAATTCAATTGCTTCAAGTCAATTCAACGCAATGCGGTGCAGCAGTACATAAATGCCGATTCTCCAAACCTCCAAATCCCTCGCAGCGCAAAACACTCCGCCCCCTCAACATCGGCCAAACACATGAATTAGGTGGCCCAGGTAACAACTTGACCCAGTGCCCCCTTTTCCATCCACCGGCAAACGAGCGGGAGACAGGTGGGTGGGTGGGGACAGCCAGCGGCGGGCGGGCCGACCCGCGCCAGGCAACCGAACCGAACCCGGGCCAACCAACCTAACCTAACCGACGACCCCTGTCCGTACCTTGCCTGTGCTGCTCCCAGCAGCTTGCCGCATGTAGGAACAGTGTGGCCTGCCTGAGCCGCGCTGGACCCACTTGCTCGTCAGCCACTTGGCCCCCCCTGGCCCCCTTCCTTCCTTCCTGCCAGCTTCCCCATGTGTCTGTCTGTCCCCGGAACGCAACTCTGCTTCGATTGCTGCGTCTAGTCAGAGGCTGGAAACTAACGGTTCGGCTGGCTGCCTGGGGATCGAGGCGGGTGCGTCCCGTTTCGGTACGAGTGGAGGGAGCTGAGGGCGGGCTGCGGTTCGGGGAGAAGGTTGGCCTGAGCTGAACCGAACTGAACTGAGGGTGGAGCAGGGTGAAGGATGTTGGCCCCGGAGGCGCGTCAAAAGGCGGTCGGCTGGCAGCCAGCCGGCTGAACCCGCCGACGAGCACGACAAGGCTGGACGCAAGACGCACTTCATGGGATGTAGATCGACTGGTAGGTGTGTGAAATGGAGCGTGATCTCAGCTAGCTACGTAGCTACCGCGGCAAACAAGAGAAATAAATAGATGCAAAGCCAAACAAGACCGGGCACCGACGCAACAGACGCAGCAATTAAGTAAACCAAACACGCGGCAAAACTGGTATAGCATGCAAAACTGAATTAAAACCAAATCCGAGGCAAAGAGACAAATGGACAGGAGCAAAAAATTCAGGAAAGAGCAAGCGCGGAAATCGCAAGAATCAAACGTATGCTTTTCGGGGGATGGCAACGCCGCACGAAGCGCGAGCCACAAAAAAGAAAACAAACTGGGGATTTATGGATAGAGCAGGTGCTGCCGTCATGTCGAAGCCGATGCGTCTCCAAGTGCATTCAATCCGCCAAGCCAAAATCTCGCGGAGATGTGAGGAAGGGGACGAATTTAAGAAAAGAGAAGGATAGATAGCTCGGCGCCCAACGACAAGTAGAGCGTCGAGACAAAGGGCTACTAACGGGGGTATAAATTGTGAAGAGAAGCCAAAAAAAAAAAAAAAAAAAAAAAACCATCATCGAGGCGAAAATCAACCGAGAGTCGACGCAATAACACAAATTGAAAAGTCAGAAATCACCCACGCCCCGAACGACACAAGGAGATAAATGGTCAAGCAAAAGATGGAAAGGCTTGATAAAGAGATACTGAAACTGGAACGAGAGAGAGAGAAAAAAGAAAGCATACAGACGTAATGATGGTTTTGCCTCCCAGTTCCACGCCGTGATCCATGGAAAAGCGAGAAAACAACAAAGGGAGTGCCGTCTGCGATGCAGCGCATCGGCTTGCCCCTTTAGACTCCTTGGATGCGCCACTGGGCCAGGCCGAGCCAAGTCGAGCCCCCAAAAGGAACTCCTTTCCTGCCAACAAGCACTTCTCCTGCCACCTTCCTGTACTCGTCATGTCCAATCCGTCCAAAACACCATTGCCGTGACAATCTAGGAAAGGGGCCAGAAGAAGAAAAAACAATCGCCAGTGAAATCTACGTCATGGGAACGCTCCCAACGGCCGTCCTTAAGGTCCGAACAAAACAAAGATCAAGAATTCCAAAAATAACAAGCTCGCACAAAACATCCACCGATGCAATCGAAAAGGCCACTTGGGTATCAGAGAAAATGGGGAGGAGTTATCTTGGCCTACAGAGCCGCAAGGTCAGGCATGTCCAAGTCCATGTCCGATTTCCCAATACCAGGAAACAATTCCATCAACGCATCATCGTCGCTTGGAGCCGGCGGGGCATTGAAAAAGTCAAAGGGCTCGCTCAACTCGTGATTCTCCCAGCCAGGAATGTCCTGAGTCGTGGATGGCAGTTTGTCGCGCCAGAAGCCAAAGGGCCCAGTGCCATCCTGTTCGTCCGACGCCAGGGTGAGGGTCATGTCTGCAGAGTCGTCAAAGACGAGCAATTTGGACATCATCTGACCGAATTCAGTGTCGTGTTGCAGCTTCTTCTTGTCCCAGTCCACGTTGACGAGACTGTCGCCGTCACTGGTATCGGTCGAGGTTGTCTGATTCGAGTCCTTGGTAGATGCTGGCGAAGGCGTCGTGGCCGGCGTCGCGCCGCTCTCCTCGTTCATCGTAGCAATCTTCTCGTTCAGATTCACAAAGTACTCTGCTGGCATTTCCATGACCGCCTTGGCAACATCTTCGTCAGCGAACATCCCGTACATTTGGGATGGCGACAGCGGGCAGTCATCCCACGGATTGTCGAGCGATGTTTTGGTGGTTGCCGTCTCGTTTGCTGGAGCCACGGCATCATTCTTGGCTGCAGGTGCTTTGCTAGGAGTGCGGTTCATTACCGGGGCGCCTCCTGAGCCGGGAGTCTGATCTTTTACGGTGGCTTGCGGCGTCTTGAAATTTGCCGAAGGCGACCCCTTGATACCTTGTTGCGTCGGAATGCGGTTCATTGGCGTCGACGCAGCACCAGCCGCTGGGGTACTTCCGTCGGCTTTGATGACTGGCGTCTGACCTGCCTTTCCAGGTGGTTGCACCTTGGCAGCAGCGGGCGCAGGCTTACTGCGATTGGCGTCCGTTTCGATTTTCACCTCCTTGGTAGTACCATCGGGATTTAGACCAAGGCCTTCAGCCAAGCTGGCCACCGCGAACTGGAGGGGGTCATCCACCTTGGCATGGGCCTCCTTGACGTGACCTTCCAGTTCTTCCTTTGATTCAAATCCCTTTGCGCTAAAGTCGCAGGTCAGCTGCGGGCACGAGAAGCGTGGCTTTGCTGGCACCGCCGGAGCTGCCGCTTCCCTCTTCATATCTGGAGAAGGTTTCGTGCCCACGTGTGGCGAAGGAGCAGGCATGGGTGTCGCCTGCGGTGTGGACGAAGCACTCGTCTTCGCCTTCTTCTTGGGGGGCATCTTGAGTTTCTCGGGCGTAAGATTGTTGACCGCGCCCGGCGCGTAGACTGGAGCTCCGTGTGGGGATTGTGCACCGAGTTGAAAGGGGGGCTGTGTGGCGATGGGTGCGTTGGGGGGCTTTGCACCTGCGCCAGACGACTGGCGTGGACGTTGCTGTTGTGCTTGCCGGTGCTTCTCGAGATTGGCAGCGTTCAGCTCCGCTTGCTGGCCTTGGGAAGGTCCACCTGGCTGATCGACCGCCTGAGCTCCTTCCTGAGCCTGGTTGGAGTGCTGGGACTCAGCAAAGATTTGCCTCATAAAGTTGGTGAGCTGAGAAATGAGCGACTGCATGTTGGCCACGTTGAGTGTCACTTCTTTCTTGAGGGTGAAATCCTTCTTGGGTCCGCGAGTGGTGGTTTCGAACTGCTGATAGAAGAGATGGCGAAGAGTGCACATCTTCTTGATCTTGTCCTCGTCCCTGTGCTTCACCCAGTACATGAACAGGCACGAATCAAGTTTCGAAAGATGCACAGTTATCTTTCCAACATCGTTCAACATCTGATTCCTCTCGTCGTTTGACAATTGAACAACGGGGCCAGGCTTGAGCTCATTCTTGCACTCGTTCATCATGGCCACGAACTTGCTCCTCAACTCAACGTCCCGGCTGTTGGCTTGAAGGTTGGCATTCTTGTTTCCTTGGGCCTGCGCCATGCGTTGGCGGTACGCGGCTTGCTGCTGAGGCGTCATGGCATCAAACTGTTCCTTGGTCATTCCCATGGGACGCTGTTGAGACGGCGCTGGCTGCATGGGCGGCGCTTGCGACTTGTCCTGCTCCTGGGCATCACTGCCCTCGTCGTTCGGCCGCTTGATACCCTTTTGAAGTTGAGTTTTTGGCGTCGTATCCGGAGGCTGAGAAGCTTGTGGCACTGGTCTAGGTGGTCCCTGAGGCTGTTGTGCGGGCTTCATCTGGGGCGTCTGCTGCGGTTGGCCTGGTTGCACAGGTCTTTGCGGTTGTTGCATGCTAGGAGGTTGAGTCATTACCATGCCTCCGAGCGGTGGCTGCGGCATTGAGTTCTGAGGATTCTGCTGTTGCATCTTCTGGGCATGATCCATCTTCATCCGCACAATTTGGAATCTGATCTGGTCGTCGGTTGCGTTTGCGACCTTGGGACCTTGCATTTGACGGACCTTTTGAATGTCGGCCGGGGTGACGGACTGCGCAATAGCCGCTATCCGTTGGTTCCGGAAAGCCATTTGCTGCTGTTGCATCTGGTTCTGATTGGGACCAGCAGGCACCATGGGAGCCTGGGGCGCTTGTCCATTGGGATTGCCGGGGCCAAAGCCTGCCATCGGTCCATTCGGAACTCCTCCACCAAGATTCATGCCCTGGCCAGAAGTGATTTTGTTGTAATGATGGCGTTGAATCTCATTCAACCTCTCAATATTGAAGGGTGGAGGTAGATTTGGATTTCTGGATACCCACTCCTTCAACTGGCCCCACAGCTTGATGGTATCTGGAATTGGAGCATGCTGGCGAATTTGGCCAGCAATTGACGGAGGAAAAGGAATTGACTCCATTTGCTGAAGAGCCTGCGGGTTCAGTGGTGGGGGACGTGGCTGCTGTTGAGCCACTTGCTGTTGCTGTTGCTGTTGCTGCTGTTGCTGCTGCTGCATTTGTTGTTGAAGCAGCAGCATCCTTTCCTGCTGTATCCTGTGCTGGATTTCCGGATTGTTATTCATGTTGGCGCCCTGGAGTTGGCCTTGCTGCATAAAAGGCGGCATGTTGGCACCCATCATGGGCATGCCTGGCCTAGGTCCTTGCATACCAAACTGTTGTCCAGGCTGGGGGCCATTGTTTGCCCCAGCTTGAGCCTGCCGAGCGGATTGCCACCTGGTGATAAGTCCCTGAAACTTGTCTTCTGGGAGGCCCATCAACGTCTGCCTCATGGGTTCTGGAATCTCGGGGGGGATGCGGCTCGCTCTATTGGGTGCAGGTGCCCCAGGCATCCCAGCCTGGGCTGCAGCGGCGCGATGCTGCGCAATCTGGATAGCGCGCGATGCGTCCATGCCCTGGGCGTTTGGAGGCATCTGATGCGGACCTGGCTGAGGAGTTCCTCGACCTTGCGGGCCAGGAGGAGCCATTGGCCGGGTAAGCATGGGCATACCACCGCCTTGACCTTGGCCCATGTTGAACCCACCCATTTGATTCCTCATGGCTAGTTGAATTTGAGCAGGAGAAAGACCCTGATTTCTGGCTTGGGCGGCTGCGTGCTGCGCCTGTATCTGGCGAATGGCATTTTCCCGTTGGGCCTGTTGTTGCGCCTGCTGCAGACTGAATGAAGGCGGCTGCTGAGACGGCGGTCGGTTCTGAGGGGCACCGGGCATCCCTTGGCCCGCTATTGGACCCTGCTGGCCTCCACTCATGGTGGTGAATTCTAAACCATTCATGGCCGAGTTGTTGCTTGCCGGCACAACGTCATGCCCGGCCTGAGCCGACCGCACGGCAGCGGCTTGCTGGTTCGTCAATTGGGTGAAGTCAAAGTCGTTCCCTGGCAAAGCGCCTGACTGGGGCTGTGCGGGTCCCATCTGTGGCGTCCTCTGCATCATACCCGCACCTTGGCTTGAGTTGACCCTTGTCGCTGGACTCGGTCCTTGGCCAGGTCCTTGGCCGGGCTGCGGCCCCGATTGCCCGCCGCCTTGAACTTGTCCTGCTTGCATCGCTTGCCTCCTTGAATTGAGCAAAAGAGCCACTGCTTTTTGGCGGCTGTGCTGGAACATGACGTCAAATCCAGGCTTCTCAAAGATTGCACGCTTTTCTGGGGGGAGTTGAGCCATCTGCGCGCGTATCTTATTTTCGTCTTCGGGGGTCAAGCGCGCGCGAATCCTCCGCGCAATCTCGTCAATCTGAGCCTGTTCCTGGGGCGAAAATTGGTGTTGTGGTGGCCGTTGGGGCATTGGCGTCATATTTTGCTGCTGTTGCTGTTGCTGTTGCTGTTGCTGCTGCTGCTGCTGCTGCTGCTGCTGCTGTTGTTGTTGTTGTTGCTGCTGCTGCTGCTGCTGCTGCTGCTGCTGCTGTTGCTGCTGTTGGGCCTGCAAGGCGGGATTCTCCATGCCCATGGAAGACGGATTCGGAGCCATAGACATTGGGGAGCTTTGCATTTGGTGGGGAAATTGTTGAGCGAACTGTTGTTGAAGTGGGTTTTGACCTTGATTCGATGACGAGGGCTGCATGGGGGTTTGAGATCCGAGGCCCAGCTGCATATTGGCTCCCGCGTTTCCTTGCTGCATCATGGAAGCTTGGGTGACTTGAGCATTTCTCTGCCTCAGATTCTTCAGATCATTCAACATTTTGCGAATGGCATTGAGGTAGTCGTCCTGCATGGGCGTTAGCACTTGGGTCGCTCGCGCGCACGAGTGTGGGGATGATTTTACTTTGCCAGGGACCTTGAGCAGGGTGTTTTGCTCTATTGAGAGAGCGCTTTGGAGGATTGACTGATCGGGCGGCTCCAACTTGGCAAGACGAAAGGCGGTGAAGCTAAAGGTAAATGTTAGAAGCAAGCAAAAACCGAGGGCGTTTCTGGAACATACAGCTGGCAGACGGCGTGTACCCTCACTTGGAGGGGCAAGGCTTGATACCAGCCGGGCGGTAGTTGTTGGTTGCGCAGTTGGTTGACGACGACGGCTTGCATGCGCTGAAGGTCCTGTTGTGATTGCGGTGTGGGCTGCGGCGGGCCGCCCACAACGGGCTGGAGGGGCTGGCCGTTCATGTCGCGGCGACGAGGTATCCAAGGAGGAGCAACAGTTGTGTGTATAACGTCTACGGTAGAGGAAGATCCCCCAAGCCAGCCGGGGTTGGGTGTCGGTTAAGGCAGGGCTCGCGAAGATCCGACGGGTGGATCGGCGGGATGGGGAGCGAAGAGGTCGGAAGTGTCGTGGTCGGCGGCGTCTGCCTGCTGAGCTGATCGGAGGGCGATGCAGCCAGGCAGCCTGCTAGCGGTTGCTAGCCTCGAGATCAATCGACGCGCACCATGCAAGAGCCGGTGGTCGCGGCGCGGCGGGCGGCGGAGAGGTGCAGAGAGGGCGACGGCGGAGGAGAGGCGGAGCGGACGGGGTCGTGGCGTGGCCGAGGTGCGTCGGGAGCGAGAGGGAGAGAGGGAGGGAGGGGGGGAGAGAGAGAGGTGGTGGTGGTGAGGGACGGACGAGGTGGCAGCGGTGGTGAGGCTACTGCAAGCAAGGCGCGCAAAGGTGTGTGCAAGAAGGCGGGCGAGCCCCGAGTCGCGCGGGCGGCGGGCAGGGCAGGGCAGGGCAGGGCAGGACAGGGCAGGGCGGGCCAAACGGCGGAATTTGGCTGTGGCTGGCGACGGCAGCACAGACGAGGACGACGACGACGACGCGGTCGGGCGATGGGTAGGAACAAGTGGTCGGTAGGATAAGAGAATAGAGAGAGCGAGAGAGAGAGAGAGAGAGAGAGAGAGAGAGAGAGAGAGAGAGAGAGAGAGAAAGATGGGCGAGTGAGAGGGCTCGAGGGTGGCGCTAGGCGGCGCAGGTGAGTTGCAGGACAGAGAGCAGAGGAGGGTGTGCGGTGGGTGTGGTCGGGGTCGGGGTCGTGTGGTGCATGGCCGGGGACCCGTGGCTTGCGACGTTGGTAGGGTCAACGCTGTATCGATGTGACAAGCGTTTGGCAAGGGCTGGCTGAAGATTACCGTAGCTGGCTGCCCTGCCCACCACACCACACCGCTTGCTTCTTCTCTGTCTGTCTGTCTGTCTGTCTGTCTACATACATGGACCTGCGCTCCTTGCGCTGGCTCGCCGCGAATCTCTCTTGACCGTCTGTCCCTCAGTTGTCAACTCCTCCCCCCTCCCCACACGCCAGGGGCCGCTCTCACTCTTACGCCCTACAGTAGTCGTCTTCACTTCGAAACTGATTCTGTCGACGCCATCATGCGCTCCACCTTGGCCCTCCCTACCGACGTGTTTCCGTGCCAATCCATCGCTGTCACTCGCGCAAACACCCTCTGCAACATCATTTTTGCATCCCACAGTACAACTCGACTTGGTGTCGCGCCTCGCGTGCCGGCCCTCTCTCATTTTTGGTTTTCCAGGTACACTGCTTCCGCCATCGCCGCAGCCCGCACAAGTGCCTACCTACCTACTTACATGCACTGCAGTCTATGCCTGCTGAATCCTAGTGCGTTCCGGAGTCCATCTGTTTTACCTGGCAACTAACCTGACATATCCGCTGCCGCCAAGAAAACCCTCGCTCAACCTTCAACTGACCATCTTCACCAATGAATCCGCCACGTCCACAGCAAAGCCTTTGTCGTTAATCGCCCTATCATCGCTAACCACCCTAATCGACGTGCCCTGGAGACCCTGCTCGACCGCGGAAAAGAGAGCCGCATCAACGTCGCCGTCCTGGAAAGCCCCCCCGGCTTCGCTCAGCGCTGACACGCCCCCATTTGGAAGCCAAACCTCGACCATGCTCGCCCTCTTGTGCTTCTTGAGCTTGTCAGCAACAAACGCCCCCACCGATCGCGCCTCTTCGGCGTTGGTGCGCATCAACGTGACACTCGGATTGTGCTCGTACAGCTTCCTGCCTCTGTATTGAGAAGGGATTTGGTTGGGCGGTCCGAAATTCACCATGTCCGTCGCGCCAACGCTGAGAACAAGGGGTATCTCGGCCTTGATCGCAGCTTCAAGTCTTGTCGGCCCTGCCGACATGTTGCCGCCACAGATGTAGTCGCAAATCTCGGTCGTCGTGAGATCAATAATGGCATCCAGCCGGCCCTCTTCGACAAGCCGCTCCATTGCCCGTCCACCATGGCCTGTGGCGTGAAACACAAAGACTTCAAAGTCAATGTCTCGATTGGCCGTCAGATGGGCTCTGATCTCGTCGACACTTTTCGTCGTAACTCCAAACATGGTGATGCCGACTCGTACTTTTTTCCTGCTGCTCCCATTCGTTTCTCCCCTCGTCTCCCTCTTCTCTTGCAGCATTCGTTCATATGCACTCGCCATGCCCAAGATTGCGCCAGCAGCATTGGACAGAATGTTTCTCAGAAGCTCGTTCAACCCTGCAACGTCGACGACCGAGTACATCAAGGTAATGTCGGCTTCTCCCACGACGGGACCCGTGTCTCCGCTCGCAATGGTGCTCGTAATCAACTTGGGAAATCCCAGCGGCAGCGCGTTTCTCATGACACTAGCCGCCAAGCTCGTGCCCCCACTGCCTCCAAGACTCACGATGCCATGTGGCGCGCCCATGGGTCCCGTGGGCTGCTCGACCAGAGCCCTGACGGCATCCGTTGCGCACGTGGCCATGTAGCGGTTGAGCTCCCCGCGCGACAGCTCCGCAACGGGTGCATTGCGACCGTACTTGTGGACGAGCAACGACTGCGGCATCGTAATGGCCGCATTTTCAACGTGCTGCCGGCCGACGTCGATGAGGGTCACAGTCGTGTCTGGATGCCTGAGGATCTGGTCGCGCAAGTAGAGCAGCTCAGGAAGCTTGGTGTCGCAGGTGCCAAGGAGGATGATATTTGGCATTGTGGCGGAGCCCGTTTGCTTTTTCCCAAGTTCGCGAGCAACGGATTGCTTGGTCCAGACGCTGGTGCAGAGCCGTGTGGTTGGTGAGAGACGGGGGAGAGCGAGAGTGTGGTGGATTGAGTGGCAGGTTGGGCCGATCCAAGGTCACTGAGGCTTGCTGACTTGTACTGGCTGACGACACGGTGACGAATGACAATCATTGCGAACCTGCAGGTGCCTCTTTTCAAGAAGGAATCTTGACCGATTCTCCAGCCGTGCAGCTTCAGCCATCTTGGGCTGCAGGGCTCACGACTGAACTGTACCCAGATTAAACACGATTGATGGCGCATCCAAAACGCCCTTTGCAGCCCAAGTCCACAGCGACGGACAATTGCTTGCTACTGGTGCCCTACGCGGCAGGAAACCAGCAAAACTGCCTTGCGGCCAGATGGCTCCCAATTCCCACATGATGGAGCTTGCAATGCGGTTTCGGAGCTGGAGTTTGCATTCAACTGCTCCTCTTATTTGCCTACTCCTTCGGCGAAACCGAAGATTCTTTTCTCCAGCACGGATTGCTCGAATGCTCCCTGTGGACACTATAAATCATATACAGAATGCTGCCTGTCACGAATTGAAGCCTCGGACAGTCGAGGTCAAATCAGTACAAGGCCGACTGCGAGTGACGCAACAAGTGCAGGGATCATGAACACGAACCCTCGATCGCATCTTTCGGCTCTGACTCTGCAGGGCAAAAGACTTCTTCTGCCTCCAATTGTTCGATTCCGAAGCTCACTGTCGACAACTCGTTGACAAAATGAAACATGTCCGCAGTGGTGAGCGCACAAGTCAGGGCCGCCCGTCAGGTCCCGCTCCCGCGCGTCCGCCCATCTACCTGCTCCACGGCACTGAGTTGGGTACGGTACGTAGGGTTGGGCTTGACCTTGCCCTTGACCTTGACCTTGACCCCACCGCGTGCGCGCGCCTCGTCGTCTCCGTCGTCCGTCTCCACCGCACCGCACCGCACTCTCTCCCGCCCGGCTCCACCCTGCAACGCTGGTGACGTAGCCAGCCCATGGCACCAGACGTCCCTCTCTGCCGACGCATGTTGGGTTGCTGCTGCGACGGTCGGAAGTCATGGATGGCTCTGGGGCTATGGGTCCCTGAACCAACAACAGTCGACGCCGTTGCAAAATAGCCTGCGTCGCCGACGGTGCCCTTCATTTGTGGGTTATTCACGGCCCCCGTTTGCTGGGTTCGACGTCATGTTAACCTAACCTGCACCTGGCATGCATCAAGCTTCGCACCATTCATCTGTCTTCCGTCTGTCTCTCCAACTCACATCCTCGTCCCCCTTCTCTTCTGGCCAATTCCACATTACCAATCCCACACGACACTTGACCTCGTTCTGTCCAACAGGACAAACCCTCGCTCGTCCAAACGCATTGCTCCGCCGCCTTCAACAACGTCGCTACAATGCCGCCACCAACCGACCGCCGCGAGATCCTTGCCAAATTGCGCGCCCAGGTCGACGCGGGACGGCCTATCGTAGGCGCTGGCGCCGGTATGTTGACTTTAAATCATTCTTCTTGTGTCGTCTTCGGCCAAGTTTGTCGTTCCTTTCCGCGTCTTAGCTGTCCTGAGATGAGTCGAGGTGATTGATGAGACGACGTTCCCATTCTCGTGAGAACACGACGGCTCGTTGTCTCCGACAAGACGTCTCCCTCATCCCTAACACCCGTCACCCATCACCCATCACCAGACATCTTTTCCGTCCATCGCGCGTGTCCACGCGTCCGTAAAAAAATGTTCGCATGCCGTCCCTTCCCCACACCTTCACCCTTGCCCTGGCCCTTGCCCCTGCCCATGTCTTTGCCCTCGTCCCTGTCCCTTACCAGCCGTGCGGCGCGCTCCTCCCGTGATCCGCTCACCACAGCCACAACCACGCCCACCGTGTGGTCAGCGAGAGACGATACTTGCATCTTGGCTCTGGCATCGTGGAGTGGGCATCGCGAGGCGCGGGGAGGGCTTCCTCGCGGCATTCCGGTGCGGCGTAGCAGGGCACAGCGCGTGGCTTTCTCCCAAGCCTTGTTGTCACCATTCATTGCAGACACGACAGGTTGGCGTGGGACAGGAAGCATCATAAGCCGGCACGGAGCGGACATGGAGAGTCTCCGGTCCTTTGCTCCTCTAGAACCGGCCGTGAGAAGGACCATTAGACTTTCCATGGGGAAAATTGAGTGGCCAACTGCCCGGGGAATAGCATCAGGCAGTATGGCTGATTTTCATGGACTACAGGAATTGGTCTCTCGGCCAAGTTTATCGAAGAAGGCGGCGGTGACTTGATTGTCATTTACAATTCCGGTCGCTACCGCATGGCGGGGAGAGGCTCGGTGAGTGCGACTTGTCCTTTGCTGCATCTCGTTGCTCGTCTCGTGATCGTGTGAGCGCGAGATGTAGAGGGCATGGAGACAACAAGTTGACAATCAAGCAGCTAGCAGGTCTTATGCCATATGGTAGCGCCAACAAGACTGTGGAAGAAATGGTACGATTCGGCACCTCTTTCTCTTCGCCCTGACTGACCTGACCTCTTCAGACCCGCGAGATCCAACCCATCCTCTCGCGAACTCCACTACTCGCAGGACTCTGCGCAACCGACCCGTTCCTACCTCCCCTGACCCTCCTCCCGGAGCTGCGGCGACTGGGAATCGCGGGCATCCAAAACTTCCCCACCGTCGGCCTCATCGACGGCAACTTTCGCGCGCAGCTCGAGGCCACGGGCATGTCGTACGGCGCCGAGGTCGACATGATCCGCGACGCGCACGCCCTCGACATCCTCACCACGCCGTACGTCTTCGATCCCGAGCAGGCGGCCGCCATGGCGCGCGCCGGCGCTGACGTCGTCGTCGCGCACATGGGCTTGACGACGGGCGGCAGCATTGGCGCCACCGGCGGCGCCGCTGCTAAGACGCTCGAGCAGTGCGTCGACGAGATTCAGGCCATTCGCGACGCCGCCGTCGCCGTCAGGAGCGACGTTCTCGTGCTGTGTCACGGTGGCCCCATTTCTGCCCCGGATGACGCGCGGTTCGTCCTGAGTAGGACGAAGGGCGTGCATGGATTTTATGGCGCTAGCAGCATCGAGCGTTTGCCGGTCGAGACGGCGATTACGAATACTATGAAGGAGTTCAAGGGCGTCGAGCTGGCGTAGGGGGTACGTATGGTGAATGTCAGATATACTCAAACGAATGCTTCTCTTCGAATGGGACCCTTTGACTCTTTTGTGCACAGAAAAAGTGCAGGAATCCCTGCACTGGTACAACAATAGAAAAGGTAGCTACACAGTACCAAAACTTCACAGTGGATGTCGAAAAGAAAGAGATCCCATGGGTCTGGCTGCAAATATGAACGACTGCTCTCTAAGCGCGACTGCGGTAGCGAATTCATGCTCCTCAGCAGGAAAATGATCGAGTGGATTCGCCATCCATGGTAGAGTGTTGTCCGAGACACGCGCTTTCCTCGTCGACCATGTTTCTGTCTACCTAGTCAGTATTGCAAACTTTTCGCCTTGCAATTCAACCAGACCAGACTGACCCAGAGCTATAAAGAGAGATCTCTCATCGCATACAACGTCCACCAAATTTAATCCAGTACGCACACGTTACAAAGAAAAATGCAAGCACAACCAGCCGACTTGTCCGATGATGAGCTCGGTCGCCTCCTTTCACTCGACACCAAAACACCACCGCCATCACTGTCACGCTCCCCACTCATGCCACAGCCGCCAACCTCCCCAGTCCGGCTGATTGGATATGGCGCCTGCGGTGCTATCTTCGCGCGCGACGACGCTACCAACGTCTTCAAACTAGCCAAAACGCGCAACTACCAGCTGTGGAATGACTACGTGCAGCATACGTGCGTGTGGGAAGCCATACACGCTTTCGGGCTATACCACGAGACGGCTGTTCCCAGGCCGGGAGCGTTCGTGGCGGCGGAAGACGTGGAGGGCGGAGAAGGGGAGGGAAGAGCAAGACAATGGTGGAGTCGACATGGAGACCTCGCCGCCGCTGTAGCCGCAGGAAACAACGTCAACATGCCCACGGCAGTCCTGTCATCAGAGAAGATCATCCCGCTCCCACTCCCCCTGCGCAACGCGCTGATCCAGCGCTTCTGCCACCCGGACAACCAAGCCGCCGCCAGAGCTAGCCCCGGCAACGCAGACTGCCTCGTGCGCATATACTTGGGCAGCTACAGCAGAAGGACACGGGATGGCAGTGGTGGTGGGAGTGGTGCCTGGACCAACCGATTCTTCAGTCTTCGCAACTTCAAGCTGTACCTGGACCAGCTTCGCGAGCTGCGCGTGGACACGCATCGGTTGGCGCGCTATATGGCCGGTGCACTGGCGGCGATGCACTGGGGCGCGCGCGTCGACGCGAGAGATGTCGAGTTCGTCGTGGGCTCGCCCCCGTCCTCGCCCCCCTCTCCTCCCCGTTCTTCCTGGATCCCGCTGTCGTCCGCCCTCCTCAAAACCATGGCTCCCAATACCTCCACCTTCGATCTAGTTTACCCCCGACAGCCGGACACGCCGCTACGCTTCTGGCTGCTCGACTTCAACCAGTGTGGCGACATGAGCTTCGATGAGGCCGGCGTGAGGAGGGCCGTCGACGCGTTTTGGATGAATGATCCGTACTACCCAAGACCGCCGCGGCGCGATGGGGTCGATGACTTTGAGGGCGCGCTGTGGGACACTTTTGTGGCGAGATTTTTGGAGATATCGGAGATGATACTTGCGGGCGAGGAGCCAGGGGTGAGAAATTTGCCGGCGATGTTTGTGGATGCATTGGTGGAGAGGGCGAGGCGTTGAGAGGAAGCCACCGTTGAAGGAGTATTCATTCGCTGCTATACCTACGCTTAAGGAGCATTCATGTACTACTATAGTTGCGCTTAGGAAGTGGTCGTCCATTACCGCAGCCTGGCCATCGGAGTGCCATTTCTTTCGATGCCCAGTGCGGGGGGCTAAAATCAATGTGGCCGTTGTTTAGGAAGTCGAGGACGAGCGACGTAACCCCGAAAGCGAGCTCTTTGTTTCGCTCGCAAGTGATGCAGAGCTGTACAGCGTTGAAATATCACCAAAGACCTGAGAGCATGCCTTGAATGCTCCCAGTCGCCATCTGGGGCAGCACAACTGCTCTCTATACCACGGTCGAGACAAACAAAATTCGTTCTTTGAGCTTTTGAGCTTTCTTTCAGAAGACCATGAATACTCCACGACCTCGGTGTTACAGTCAAGTGTCTCGAACAAGAGCTTTCGAACAACGTCGTAGCGCCCGCAAAGGTGAGAGTTCAGTCAGAGCACTGTCTTGGAAGCGCGTCTCGGCGCAGGCACACCTCAACGCAGCCTGGCTGTGCTCTGTCTCACCCCGAGAACTTCGTCAAGGGAGACGTCCCTATATCTACCTATCTTCGCTGCCACGTGTATCCAGTACCATTCAACATTCAACATCACTTCCAGTCTGCTGTGCAGCTTCCCTTGTAATTCCCCTTTTGTGCATTGATTTCATTCGATTCGATTTCCCTCCCATCTGCAGCCGGCTGCCTTTAATCGCACTATCGCACTTCCCCTTCAACGGCCACACATACAGTAATCTTAATCCGAAAGAAGTCATCCGTACATACCCAACCCGAGCCACCATGTCCTTCTCCAACTCCCACAACAACGTCAACCAAACCATCAACCAAACCCAAACCGCGCACTACCACCACTCGTGCAGCGGCTGCCAGCACGAGCAAACCTGCGACCACAAATTCAACATCGTCGAAGACGCCTACGTGAAGCACGAGCGGCAGCTCGGCGAGCTGCAGAAGCGGACCGAAACCACCGCCCTCAGTGTGCAATCCGCGGTCATGAAGGACGATGGGACACTCAGAGACCTCTCGCAGCAAAGCCAGCTCCACGACCGCATGTTCTGCATGGTGGAGAGGGCATACATGACGCAGGACCAACGAACGCATCGCCGAGCTGGAACGGCGGGTGGGAGAGCTTGCGAGCGCTGATCAGGTGGCCAGGGGTAGGGTGTGGGCGCAGGTGCGCCGCATCGACCGCTTGGATACTGCCCATTTGGATCTGGACGGGCGCATCGGCCGCTTGCATGCTGAGCATTCGGGTCTGGTGCGGCGCGTTGAGGCGCTCGAGGCGAGGGCATTGACGGGGCGTGGTGGGTGGAGGAGCGGCCGCCTGTCGCCCGATGAGGTCGAGTAGAGACGAGCTTGGGGCTCTGGGGCGTACATCCTCGAAAATAATGGACTGTGGGATCTGGGCATGGCTTTTTCCCGGTGGAATAATTGATCGTGTTCGTTCTATGGTCAGGAGATGAGAACTTGCCAGCTCGGTGATGCTTCCACGGCCGAGAAACTGTCATTCCCCCAAAATGACAATCCCACAAAGGAATCCGCCGTGCTCCTTTCACAACACAAGCGCGGTTAAAATCGTGTGAAGAATCCAATTGGGAAAAGTCTATGTCTAAATATGAGCAAGCACAGGGAAACAACATGCCTTCCATATCAAGGTCGCGTGTGCCACCAGTCCTGAGTCAACTCAGGCAACGGCGAAGTCATTTCAGCACCAGCCAATGCCAGGTCAATTAGGCCCCAAAATCTCGGAGTGTCAAGACTTCGCGGAATACGAACACCAGGCTCACCTTTCTCGACTTTGGTGACCAAAGTCCTTCCAAGTTGTCCGACAGCCTTCATATCGCCCACGTGGGCTGGGCTCGGTATGTGGACACCTTCAGTCACGACTTCAACCCTGAATCTCTCGCCGTGGTCGTGGAAAATGTTGGGCTCAAATGCCGCGGCCAGGGCAAGAGGGTCGTGGAGAGGCGGACCTTCGACGAGCGCGAATTCTTCGGCATAGGTCTTTGCGAAAAAGGTCATGATTTCATGAAAGAGGGCACGAATGGGCGATGGGAGCGGCTTGTCCCCTAGGCCTTTGGGAATGCCTCCTGGGAGCCCGAGAAGTTTGCTCTGGACTTGATCGTTCCCAAGGACTTGATGAGTCAGGTCCAAGGGCGCAATCGTGGTCTTGGGCGCCAGCACTGGATGTGACAAGAGGAACTGGGCGGCCTCAGGGTCGCAGTAAATCTTCTCTTCGTCAGTAGATGGAGGAAATAGTGTCTCGAGGGGCGCTTGCATTGAACTCGGCGTATGGCGTCCAATTGCCAAATCTTTCGCCCTCGCCTTGTACCTTGCCCAGTGGGGCATCGGTGAAGCCGCCGCCGATGGCACCACCCATGATGCTAAGACCTGCGAGATGCTCTGCAAGGTCGGGATGGTCTTGAATTGTTCGTGCAGCATTTGTCAAAGTTCCAGTCGCGACAAGCCACGCCGTCTTGGGAGGAGTGTTGATGAGAGCTTGGTATGTTGCTTCCGAAGCCTCGACATGTTGCATGGCTGGCTTGACGGGCTTAGGCAGAAGAGTTGTGCCATCAAGTCCAGAATCGCCTGAATTCTTTCAGCAGGCGTCATGGTGGTGGTTGAAAGATTGTGTACCGTGGATGCTGGCTGCGTGGACCGCTTCCCGCACCAAGGGCTTGCTGGCTCCAGGGTAGACGGGAATGTCACGACAGCCAATCGCTTCGAGTATGCTCAGACTGTTCTGCGTGGTGTGCTCCAAGGAAGCATTTCCGTGGACTGAGCTGACTCCAAGAAGGTTGACCTTGGGATTGTGGGCGGCCAAGAGGATTGCAAAAGCGTCCTGAGACGGATATCAGAGATAGGACGAGAACGACGGTCGAGAATGGCGTACATCATGGCCTGCATTCGTGTTAGACATTGGATACGTAGCAGGGAACGAGAAGCAAACCGGGATCAACGTCAAGCCAGACAGGAGTGGCATTCGGCAGATGGTTTGACATGTTGGAAAAGGCGAGCAGACGGAGCGACAAAAGAAGTGGGAGACGCGTTGGATTTGGTGTAACGTGTGGGACAGGCCAGCGGAGGTCGTGGCCGGGGGTAGACGCGGAGATAACTGATGAGCGGGCGATAGAGTTGAACCAATCAGAAGGTCGCGCGTAAGCTAAGCGTGTCCTCTGAACGAGAGCTGAACAGGACGGGACCCTTTCCTTGCCGCGACACCACAGCATGCAGTCCAGGAGGTGATTTTGCAAGATCGATCTCTCGACGCTTCGTCTCAATAAATAGCCATGTTTGGCTACGAGTTTGTCGACCTCGACGAGGCTGCCAAAGTCGCTCGGCGACAGTCGCTGGACCTGTACGCATCAGTTGCCCAGTGGTCCATCTTTCCCATCCTCGCCCTCATCCAACTCTCAATTCTCTTGCAATGGACCATCACGAAATGTGCCCGAGAGGCACCTCGCTCGCCTCATCCCCAGCCCATGACCATCGGTCGCAGTCCATGGGTCACTCGCACCCGGGAATCCTGGACGAAGTTTCGATGGTGGGCCGATGAGCCACTGCGGAACGGTTGGTTCACTCGAGGAGAGACCATGCTCGCAGGTGTTTGGACTGCCTGGCTTTTGTTTCTCTGCGTTTTTCAAACAGGAAATGGTAAGTCATTCCGCGAAACTTCTCGTTATGCAGGACTTGTGATTGAAATATCGGCTTCAAGCTCAAGGCTGTATTTCAAACCAAAAAAGCCCGCCAGTTGTAATACATGATGCTGCAGTACATCTGGTTTCAATCAATGGCTAACTCAGAGTAGACTATCTTCATCTCACCAAACGCTTCGGTATTGTGGCTGCATCGCAACTCCCACTACACTACCTCCTCGCCATGCGTTCAGCCTACTCTCCAATTCAGCTTCTCACTCGACTTTCTTACGAGCGCGTGATTGCTGTCCATGAACTCCTTGGGAAAATCCTGACCTTTATATTTGCACTCCACGCAAGTTTCTACTTCAACTTCTTCGTCCAAAAAGGCTGGCTCTCAAAGCGTATACGCGATGTCGATGTCATCACGGGCAGCATCAGCTTCCTCATGTTTGCGACTATGAGCACGACTGCGCTTTCGTTTCTACGCCACTGGAACTACCGCGTCTTCTACACTACGCACATTCTTCTCGCGCTCATCGTCATCGACCTGCTCATCTTCCATGTCTCCCACATACGGGTCTACGTCTTTGAGATGTTTGGCGCTTTTCTGTTACTTCAGCTACTTCGACAGGCCCTGACGCGTCAGTACTCGGGTACAATCGACCTGGTACCCGGAACCAACCTTGTGCAGGTCGTCATTCCACTGCCGACGGAAAAGGCAGCCCGTCGCTTCAAACCAGGACAGCATGTGCACCTGTCACGGCCGCTGCTTGGAAAAGTAAGCATGACCAGCGCTTTTGCCATGCGCTACCGTACGAACCCCTTCACAATTGCATCGGTCCCGCAAAAAGATAGGCAGATCTTGCTCGTCGCTCGTGCTCTTGATGGCAACACAAAATACCTGGCAAACATTGCTCGCTCCTTACGCAGAGAAGATACTTCGGAAAAGTCCATCGCCTTGCCGCTGACCATTGAGGGTCCCTACGGTGCCGCAGGCTCGTTCCCAGATTTTAGGGAGTTTGACCGCGTCTTACTTGTTGCGGGTGGCGTGGGTGGCACCTTTACTGTGCCCATCTACCGCAATATCGTTGAGGCAGGACGTGAGGAAAACGCAATGCCTGTGGTTAGGGCGAGGGTCAAGTTTGTTTGGGCCGTTCGGAGGCTGGCTGAAACGAAATGGGCGTTGCCAGACCAGAAGCGGTCGACTGAGCCGAGCTTGAAAGATCTTGAGCTATACGTCACGAGAAAAGTGGCCATGGAAGAGCACGGAGGCGATGATCACCAGGGATTGATGGAAGAATTTGAACTTGCAGAGAGCGAGACATTCAACCGCGAGGATGAGCACGCTAAGAACCATGGCTGGAATATCGAGCAAGGCCGCCCTAATATTCCGAGGCTCGTCGAGGAAGCCTTCACTGGATTAACCGGCCGAGTGGCTGTGCTTACATGCGGACCTCAAGGAATGGTCGCTGAACTCCGGCAGCAGGTCAAGAAGTGGGTGCACAAAGGCAGAGATGTTTTTTGGCACGCGGAACCTTTTGGATTGTGACAAGGATCAAACCGTTTTCGCGATGCACAATCTTCGTATGCGCGGTCTACAGGGATACACGAGACACCGGTCCAGAATTCCATTACAACAAAACGCTCTTCTTGCACAACGCGCGCTAGCAGCAAAGACTCCGGGATCCGTCTCTCAAAGACTTGACTCAATCGCCATGACCTCTTTCACTCCTTCCTTCACCGCTTCGACCTGGTCTGCACTGAGCCTCTTCAGCGGTCTCCTGGGAAATCCGCCGTATCCGTAGTATGACTGAATGGCCGACTTGGTTCCTGGAATGGCCGATTTGGTGAGCACCCAGTCACCCTTGCTCAAGACCTTCTGGAGCTCAATAGCCTTGTCGTACTGGCCCTCGGCCCACAAGTTCCACACCTTGACGCACGTCTTGGGGAGGACGTTGGCGCCACCGGCAATGATTCCTGAACCACCGCTCGCGGCCGTCTGCGCCGTAAAATCAGCCATTCCACCAAACGCCATGTAGCCACTGCCGTTGCTCTTGGCCGTCACTGCGTCCATCTCCAGCGCCACACGTGTCAGTTTGCCCGTGTTTCCACACGTAAATTTCGTTCCCACGATGTTGGCATGTTGGGCCAGCTTGATGAGAAAATCGCTGTCCATGTCAATTCCGGCGACGGCGCCGGGATAGTTGTAGATGATGACAGGAAGCGGTGATGCGTCAGCCACGCTAATGTAGTAGTCGTAGAGAGCAGCTTCGTCCATGGCGTAGCGGTAGTAGCTGGGCGGCACCAGCAAGACGTATTCGCCGCCAGCTGCCGCGGCCTCTTTGCACAGTTCAATGGTTCCACGTATGCTTTGCTCGCTTGCGCCTACGATGACGGGGACGTCATTGAAGCCGGCTTCGTCGAGGGCTTCTCGTGTTGCCTGCGTAACGGCCGTCTTCTCAGCACGCGTCAGGTGCACCGCTTCGCCGTTGCTTCCCATGGTGACGAGACCGACGAGACCGGCTTGAGCCAGACGGACGGCGTGTCTTTTGATGGTGGCAATGTCCAGCTCTTCGGTCGAGGGATCGAAAAAGGTCATGGTCGGCGAGTAAATTCCCGGCCGCAGGGGAGTCTGAGATCTCGAAGCGCCATTTGGATGCCCGTTTTCCGACATGGTTTTGGAGACAAATGCAGCAATGCGCCTCGGGAGTAGCAAACAAAACGAGGGGAAAGACGGCAGGTGGATGGAAGGCGTCTAGCTCGAGCCAGAGGCTGGCAGCTTTATAACAATGTTTGCAGCAGCAGCGCAGTCGGCATGCCGACTGCCGGTCACAAGCCCACTTTTGCTCGCGACAACTAGCGCAGCGAAAGAGGCGGCACTGGCGGATCAAAGACAGAGCGTGGAGGTGGATCATGCGATGGCACCTTCCGGACGCAGTGCGAGTGCCCAATCGGTTTGGCCACGGCCAAGGGGCAATGCTGGCGGGCGCTGGGCGTGGGGTGTTGGTTTGGACATTGTCAGGTGGCTGATGAGGCCGGAGTAGTTTTCGCGCGAATCAGAAAGCGTGGGGTAGCTCTGGGGGGCTGGTGATCCCCGCTGCACCTCTGCCCCACCGCTCCCCGTCTCTGCCCCTCACGACTGTTTTTCCGCCGAAAACCGCTACCTTCAAGGAATCCGGAACGCGATATGCTTCTTCAACTCCTCTCTCCCGCTTCACTCCTCGTCCTCGTTGACTCGTCCCCTCCTCTCCCCCGCAGCATTCGATCCAATGGCGCCCCTCAACGTTCTCATGGTATTTGTGCCCCGCTTCCACCCGGACACCATGCTAACCGCGTCTCCAGGTCGGAACCGGTGAGTACACCACCGGCTTCGTCGGTGGCGGTGCTTCTGGTTCAGACAAGAAGGTTGGCGTTGTTGGGCTTACCCTCTTCGATCTCCGTCGGCGAGGCAAAATTGGTGGCCTCTCCATGGTGGGCACTTCAGGAAACAAGTTCCCGGCCATACGTATGCGCAGTCTCACGAACGCTCCTTGAGCCCCGCTGAACGATTTCAGGCGATCACTTGCACAAGAACATCACCCAGGTCTACAATGGCCTGGATACCTCGTTTGACTCGTTCCCGGCCAACGACAGGCGGGACCCAGAAGCCTACAAGGCAGCCATAGACGCGCTCTCGCCCGGCGACGCCATCACCATCTTCACCCCTGATAGCACGCACTATCCAATTGCGCTGTATGCCATCGAGCGCAAAATCCACGTGCTGGTCACCAAGCCTGCGGTAAAGACTCTTGAAGACCACCAGAAGCTTTTGGAAGCCGCCCGCAAACATGGCGTCTTTGTCTTCGTCGAGCACCACAAGCGATTCGATCCAGCTTATGCCGACGCGCGCTACAAGGCCAAGAAAATGGGCGACTTCAACTACTTCTACAGCTACATGTCGCAGCCCAAGTCGCAGCTCGAGACGTTCAAAGCCTGGGCCGGAGTGGACAGCGACATTAGCTATTACCTAAACTCCCACCATATCGACGTCAACGCATCCATGGTTCCCGACTTCAAGCCCGTTCGGGTTACAGCGAGCGGCGCGAAGGGCATTGCCACGGATCTGGGCTGCGCGCCCCAAACAGAGGACACCATTACGTTACTTGTTGATTGGGTAAAGAAAGATGATGACTCGAAGCATGCTACGGGAGTCTACACTGCGAGCTGGACGGCGCCGCAAAAGGCTGGTGTACACAGCAACCAGTACTTTCACTACATGGCGTCCAAGGGAGAGGTCAGGGCAAACCAAGCCAAGAGAGGCTACGACGTGACGGAGGACGACGGAGGACTGATGTGGTACAACCCGTAAGTCGCCCCTGCGTGGGGGTCCAATGGCTGTGAACGCGCGACGACTGACGCTTTCTGGCAGCTTTTACATGAAATACGCACCGGACGAGAAGGGCAACTTTGCAGGCCAGAGTGGATATGGCTACATTTCATTCGAAAAGTTTGTCGACGCGATCAACGAGTTGAAGACCGGCGAGACGTCTCTTGACGACCTGGACGCTCGTGGTCTCCCAACTCTGAAGAACACTCTCGCAACGGGCGCCATTTTGGAAGCTGGGCGACGATCATTGGATGAGGGCCGACCTATAGAGATTGTTGAGGAAGATGGATCTTGGCGCTTGAGTTGAATACGGCTTGAAGAAGTTGAGTCGGTGTTGCATATCATCGGCCATGGTTCGTTACAGGAGCATTTTCGAAAGGTATAGAGGGACTGCGGTTCTCTGACGCGATATGACATTTCGTCGCCATTTCATGTTTGGCCAGATTCACGAACACTCTTCCTCGAAGGGGTTTTACAAGAATTTATCATGTCTGGAGCTACGATGACATCCAGGGAGCATTCATTCACTACTGCAGATGAAGCTAAGGAGCTGTCGGACCCACAACAACTGCCTGTGTACTGATTCCCATTATTTTGACAGCCTGAGGCTTTTGTTGGGGTACTGACCGCTGGCACCAAGATTCGAGTTCTAACTAAGATAGGTAGGCACCCAGCTCCTCATCACTTCTCTCTTTCTCATTGCAACTCTGGCTATTGCACTTCTGACTGCGTCTGCCGTGGTCGCACTTTCATCCAAGTCAACACATTTGTTGATCTGGATCACAGCTCGAATATTGCGCTTCTGGCTGAGTCTGCCATGGTCGCACTTCAATCCAAATCAACAACTCTGTTGATCTATATCACAGCTCGACTATTTAGGTCCGTTTTCTCCTTCGACTGATGCCATATTTCGTTCTCTTTCCGTCGTACAAAGCTCCTTCTCATAGCAATTTTCGCACTCCGATTAGTTCTCACAGCACCCAAAGCCCTTCCCCCTACAACTCTTGTCACCTCGGCACGACACCCGCTTCTCCGTCAGGTATGTCATCATGATGTTGGTGTCTAACACAAATCATCGCTAACATGAACAGACCAAGATCATCCCGCCAACATGGTGCTTCCCTTCCCATACCGTTTGATTACGGCCTGGATCAACAACCCAAGCCCCAATCCACTCGACGGTCCAACTTTGGAAGTGGTGGAGGCGCCCTGGACCTGCCAGAGTAGGCCCGACATGGGCACGAGTCTATCCAAGTTCTGGATCGGGCTGGGGGGATGTTTATCACTCGACATGGCTGCCGATGCATGGCAGAATTCCGGTTTTTCTCCCCGGCTTCTTCACTGTGGCAGCAAAGACCACTTGGACAAGTGTGTGGTTGAGTGGTTTGACGCCCGCGCCGCTCACGAGCAGCAGCTCGAGTATTTCGAGACCGTGCTACAATATATCGAGCACAATATCCTGAACGTGAGGGGAATCGATTATGCGGCTTCCGAGGAGTATATTGCGTACCATCTCTCTAGCCTCCAGGATCTCAACAAAGGATATGGGGGCATCCGCGACCAAGAGATCCGGGGAACATACCTGGTCCTGAGCAGCGCCGCCCGGGGTTTTGAGCTTCTTTCCGGTCCCGAAGAACGCATGAGCATCCTCAAGCAGCTCATGCACTCGTTTGAGGATCTTTTGGTGGTCGAAACTGAAGAGGAGACGACTGGGGTCAGGATCGTCGATCGCGTCAACGCCCTCGTCCGCGAGTATGAGCGCGTCCTGGACTGGGCCCGGGAATGCGTCACTGCCGGCATCAACGCCCTCCCCCTCAGCGACGAGCGCTTCCTGGACTGGGTCCGAGCAAGCGGCACTCCTACCACCTCCACCACTACCACTACCACTACTACCACCACTACCACCACCACCACTTCCGAGAACAGCAGCAGCAACAACCACAACAACAACAACAGCTGAAATGGTTGACCAGGAAAGGGACCTTACTGTTCCAGCCCACCAAGGCCAACGACATCGACAAGATACGCGGGTCAAACACATCATGTGGATGGACTGAGTCCAGTCGCCTCCACCACTCTCTGCATTTCAACATCGGCTACTTTTCCTCCCCATTCCACCCGAGGACCGCAAAATCATCCATCCTCCGAGGCCCGAAACCCTGGAAGCTCTCCCAGCTCACCGGAGATTCAGGCATGGACCTCATCTCACATCACTCCTGCTTCCTTCTTCACAGCAGCACAATGTGTTTGTTTTCATCTTTGGCTTTAGTGTACAGGATTGGCATGACATGTGTTGCATTTGTGTTTTATGCCAGGCGCATTTGGATTGGGAAATCAAACGGAAGATACCCCATCAAGACTTTGCATTTTTGGAGAGAATCGAAATGGAATGTTCATGAATAGATTATTTTCCACCCTCTTCTTTCTGGCAATGACGTGCTACGGTGATGTTCCCATATGGGATCAAGTGTGAGGAAGTATGCTGCAGACTTTGGGTAAGCCTGAGAGGAAGACAGCTAGAAAGGGGTTCAAGGGTACTTCAATTCGAGGTAATTCCTTCGTACATTTATCAGTTGTCTGCGGCCTGCCTTGATACGCAGCGTTACCCTCGACCCGGATCAGAGAATGATTATTTTCAGTTCCACGAGACCACTGCTTGATGAGAGGATGATGGATCCTTTGTGACTTTATTATGGTACTGAAGGGAGAGTCCTTCTAATGCGGTTGTGTGCGAATGTGTCCAGAGATAAGAAAAGATTGCAACTTATGGTTCGGCCTTGTTTGTGTGTATGTGTGTCTAGGCTGTGGTAGAAGAGATGAGTAAGGTGGTGTGACAAAGAAGCTGAGCTGCCAATTCAAGAGTTGAATGCTTCTCGCGCGTCCATCAGCCCAGTGCTCCGGAACCGGTACTGTTGCAACAAACAACACCCTATTAGGTTTCTGGTGTTGTCTGTACACAGCACCTTAATGCTGTCTTCACACAAAAGTAACACAGCGCGCCAAATAATGTATATCCTCTTCTGAATTCCAACGATATATCTGTAGGTGTCCCTGCTTCTACTCACCATTTCCAACACACTCATAAAACAGAAAAGACATGCAACAAGCCCTGCCACCGCTCCCTTCCCGCTTTAATCGTCCTTCCATTCTCTCACTTACCCCTGCCTCCACCTCCGCCCCTGAAAAATTGCCGAAGTGCCCCCTTATTTTCCCCGTGCACCACACCCCACCAAAAAAAGGACAAAACGTACGGCAGCCGGGATTCGCTGCTGGTCACCCACGCAACTACTAATCGGCCGCAACGTGGCTTATCTATGGAAGAGCGGACGGGGTTCCGAGTTTTCCACGTGCTATGGTCGTACGTGAAGGAGAAGCTGGGAACCAAAGATTATGTAGTAAATTGTATTGGGATCGGGAGGAGGGAGCAGGGGAGATTTTGGGTTCTTGCTGTGTCTGGGTTTGAGGGAATTTAGATTGTATGGTGGTCATCGTGGCGTTGTCGGCATGTGGTGTTGAAAGAAAAGGGTCACGGGAGGAAGTCGAGCGCGACACATGGCTAGAACATCGCACTATGTGGAAGCCGCGGATCCAGGCGTGCCACCTTGCAGATGGGCAAGGTACTGTTAGTGACGACTGCTTTTTACTCAATCGAGGCCGAGACTACCACATGCAATGCTTGAAGCACGAGTACAGCGAACCGCCAGCCGACTTCGATATTGCTACTGGAACTGGTGGGCCTGTTCGCGTTAAACAGAGATAGAGTGCTCCTCGGTAGGCTTATCGATGAAATTTCCTATTATTCTTACTTTGGTTCCTTCAAACAATTTGTTCGATGACTTTCTCCCCATACTTTTAGTCTTGATCCATGACGGCACGAAAACGCGACGAAGGTCTTTCCCACTGGCCAAGAACTTACACGGAGAACACTTCCACAACACCTTTCCTCCTCATTGAGCCGTCCACCACATCAACACTCCAAGCGCTCCACTGACAATCAAGTGGAATCCCACACTCCACGCCATGGCATACAGATACTTCGGACTGAAAACCGTCCAAATGAACAAATGCGTCCGCAAGACTGTGCAAGCAACCATGACAGCCACCAAAGCAGCACCAGTCCAAGCCGTCAAGCGCGCGAAATGAGCCCACCAAAACTCGTCTGCGCTCTCTTCTTCGCCCTCGGTTTCCGCTCTGGCCTTGCGCCATTTCGAGGCTTCTTTCGACGCCGCGGCGACGGCTTTTTGCTCGTCCATGCCGGATTTCGTCAACGTCTCGACGATGCGCTCGTAGCGCTGCGTCTCCATCATGTTGCGCATGACCTTGCGACCACGGATCCAGCGCGCTGCGTCCAGCAAGCCGAGGACGGACGCACTGGTCCAGAAGATGGGGCCGGCCCAGTTGGAGACGAAAAGGAGGATGCCGACGGCGACGATGTTGTACGAAGCGACGCCGTTGTAGGCGTTGCTGAGGTCGACGCTCGATATGGCGTTTGAGTTGCCAAGAGCGAAGAACGACGTGTGGGATAGTAAGAGCGCGGAGACGGTCTGTTCCAGCGGAGTAAGGTTCAGCTGATCCAGATAGCGCTTCTGCGTCTGGAAAAGGAGGATGAGTGGGATGTTGGTTGCGCGCGTTTGCGTCAGCAGAATCAGCGTCAGGAAATCGTGGAAGGCGTCGCTGATGAGGGAGCCGGCGCGACGTGGACCCTCGGCGGCCTCGCGAAGGTACACCCATGCGATGCCAATGAAGGCTCCAACGAAGACGCAGCGGGCAAGGCGGATCAGGCCTAGGTTTGAAAGGAAGGCCAAGGCAGCCGGAGAGGCACCCCGTACGAGTTCGGGTGCGTCTCGCGCTGTAAAGGACAACTTGAAGAGGAATGCGATGGCAACCAAAAGAATGGTGTTGACAGTGGCAAAACTCTGCAGTTGGCGGGTATTCCGAGTCTCGCCTAGGCGGCGCGTAAGGTGCGTCTTGATGCGCAGGAGCAGGTGTATATAAACCATGCTCACCAGCGTCCAAAGAACGACCGGGTGGTTGAGAATGAAGCTGTGGGCAATGTCTGGGGCTCCAGCATGCTTTTGCCCAGTCTGATTCCAGCGACGGATGACACGATGGGCCAAGAGCAAAGCTGCAGCCGCAGGCGCAGCCGTCTTGAAGCTCGTCTTGCGAGCCTTGTTGAGGAAAAGAAGTACGAACCATCCCGTAGTGATCCAGTACCAGAAATGTTGTTCTTCCTCCACATAGCTGCTGGCAAACATCATGACACCATAGAGAGCCGCAACTGCCGTGTAAAACAAGCCAGTCGCGGTGATATGCGTCAGGTTGTTCGATAGTGCCAAGAGAGTGAGAACAACACTGATAGCAGCCAGCGCGGCTCCTGTGACGAGGAGGGTCAAGTTGTAGTTGCTGGCTGTGCTACTGAGTATGTCTTGAGCTGAGCGGCAGAACTAGATGATGTTAGTGGTAGGTCAAGCTTCGACTGGGTAGGATATCCAACCTCAGCAAGGGGTTCTATGACGTCTTCCGACTTTGGCCGTGAATTGCCTGCAGCTTGGAAAACGTTCGTGACAGTTCGCCACTTGCAGGCAAGCTCCTCTGCACTGGATGAAGTGGAGACGCATTCGACTGGTGCAAACGGATCGTCGAAAGCTGGGTTAGGGAAGGTTGCCTTTACAATCTTCAGAATTTGGAGTGCGTTTCTCAGAAGAATTTGAGCCCTATCGTTGCCTACTTACAAGTCAGCTGGGCCATTTGTGCAGAATCAAGAGGGAAAGGGATATATCTACCATTCGGCCACAACGGGAGAAAGTCAGTGATGAATACCCCCAAGTTGTTCAGGGGTACGGGGAATCCCAAGAGGCCGGCCAATGTTGGAGCAATATCAGACTGCTCGACTTTTGAATAGTAGTCAAAGTCGCCCGAAGGATTGGTCGGGCAGGGGAGTCCTTTGGAAATTTTCTTGAGCTTTGGGGACATGAAAACCAGGGCTGGAGAAGTCTCGCCAGGCGCCGAGCCGCCATGGTTGCCGCCGTCATTCATCCCGTGGTCTCCACATAGGATAAGGAGAGTCGATTTGAGATGCGATTGGGTCTCAATGGCACTGTACACCTGTTTGACTATGCCGTCCATTTCCGTCTGCTTGGGTATCATATTAGGTCTAAGAATTGTCAGCCTCCATGAACAAGTTCAACATTTTTGCTCATACCCAAAAGGCCCAGTCTTGTGGCCAATATGATCCAGCCCCAAATAATGCATGATCAAAGCATTCCAATCTTGTTTGCGCAGCTCATCAGGCACATGTCTTGTCACGTTATTATCGACCTCAGTAAAATCCTGCCAATTTGTCTCAGCTCGATTGATATTATATACACATAGCGGGCACCACTGACCGAAACGAAGAAGCTGGAGGTCCCGTCATGGCGTTCGAAAGTCTCAGGAAACAATCTTAGCCAGGTGTCGTCCCCGTACATTACAAGTTTCCCTGCTTTTGCAGTCTTCAATTGTGCCAGCCACGTATCTTGGTGTGCGAGATTAGAGGAATCATCGGTCTCGGCGAGGTTCAGAATCACATCGAGGAAAGACGGAATGGAGCCGGTGGTCATGGATTTCACGCGTGGCATCGTAACCGTCGGTGACCTCGCATTGGCTGTAAAAGGAAGCGCTGCCCCAGAAGAAATCAAACTGCACCTGGTCAGTGTCCATTAGAAATCTGGGGGGGCATTCCAAGTTCTTACCTTTGAGTAAATTCAAACCCAGAGTTGTTAGAATAGACAAAATCGCTAGCTTGGTCAGTACGAGTATTCCAGCAGGGATCCTCTCACAGCTACCTTCTCAGGGCGTCCACGACCATGAATACGACCTTGTCGAATGGAGCTTCCGGAGGAGCTCCATATTCAAGAGCCTCATGCTGGGCAAGGCCTGGAAGAAATGGCTTGTACGGAAAGAAGCCAATGGCGAAGGCAAGGACGGCGACGGGGAGAAGAAGATTGGCGGCCGCGAGGAGTACCCTTTGGGCGGTTGAGGGCATGACGGAGTTTTGCGCGGCGTCACGATGGGCAATCCGGTCACTCCATCGATGCAAGTTGGCGGGTGGAGATGGCTTGGAAGCTCCCTGGCGCGCAAGCGTCGCGAAATCACAAGGCGGCAGTCCTCGGCCGCCGTGGGGGCCGCAGGGGTCATGTTGCCGCAACGTCACCGATTCAGGAACCGCCCGCCGCGCCAGCGACCAGGTAAGCCCTCCCAACAACCCGGAGCCTTTGAGCTTTGCCGTCTCTCGCAGACCTTTTCAATTCGACCTTTGTTCGTGCTGCAATGCCACGGCTGCACCAGCAGTAAACCTACCCCCCTCGATATCGACGCGCATCTCTCCAACCCACATTTCCATCATGGCGCCGCCTGTTAGCTTCACAAAGGCTACCTTGTCCTACCCCGTTTTCGCCGCCGACTTCGATCCCTACAACAGAGGCTACCTGGTTGTCGCTGGAGGAGGCGGTGAAAATCGCAGCGGTGTTCCAAACAAAATCACGCTGCTCGATGCCTCTTCGCGCTCGACTCTCGACGTCGTGTCGGAAATCGACCTTCCTCGCGATGAAGATGCGGTAATGTCCTTGGCCAACCTGGCCTCCAAGGACGGCCTCGTCACTTTGGCTGGCATCAACTCATCAGAGAAGAGCCGCTTGGGCGACAACAACCAGCACTTGCGCGCTTTTGCAATCGATTATCCAAAGAGAACAAAGAATGCCGAGGGCTCGGAGGATAAAGCCCAAGGTCAAGAGGAAGGAACTATATCTCCTGCAGGCAAGACAAAGCTGTTCAAGAATCCTACTGCAGAGGCTTCCAAGAAAGAAAACTACCAGCGCATCCTTCGACTGTCTCCGGCGCAAAAGCGCGAATCCGCGAGCAAGAGAATAGGTGCTATCGCGACAGGCCTCAACCCAGAGTCGGAACTTGTTATCTTCGACGCGACCACCGCAACACCCACGAACGCCGAAGTCATACAAAGGATATATCCCAAAGAGGGCAAGGAAATCAACGACATTGACATCGCCGAAGAGTCTGAGGGCGAATTCTCGGTGACATATTGCACGGACTATCAGGTGTTCGTCCGACGGTTCGGATACGACTTCGCGAAGAAGAAGAGCGACTCGAAAAGCAAAAGTGAGGGTGAAATGGTTGCCTACACCTTACCATTCAACGATGTTTTTACGCCGGGACCGAGACCTATCATCAAGTACCTCCGATTTCTCACACCGCACCACATCCTCCTCTGCGCCAACCTGCCACAACGCAAAGGGGCCGAACTGCTCGTACTACGCAAAGAACCATTCCGGCCAGGCGAGATCATTCTCCGGAAGAAGCTTCCAAAGCGCATAAAGGCTGCCAGTGGCTTGGATGTCTGCGCGCTTGATGTGGACCGCAATACTGGTGCAAGGCAGATTGTTGTTGCCGTGGCTGGACATGATATTTCCATCGAGGTCTACACCCTGGATTATTCGGGCGACAAGACCGACTCCATAAGCAAGTTCTCCAGCTTTACGACACTCCGAGATGTGCATCCCATTCAGATGACGAAGCTTGCTTTCTCCAAGTTCCATTCCCCTTGGCCAATTTCTTCGTCAGAGACGCCAAAGAGCCCGGGGCCTCAATATCTGCGTCTGGCATCAACCTCACTTGGCAACACTGTTGTCGTAGACACCTTCTCCCTCAGCCCTGTCCAGCCTAGGAAACCCTATTCCCGCTATGTTCTCACGAGACCACGTGGCGCCGTCTCGGCGGTGTTTGATACCGGCTTCCCACTCCTGGTCATCGGCTTCGCGCTCTTGGTCACTCTTCTGCTCTTCCAGTCTTACATCGACATGCGTTCAAATGCAAATGGCTATCCCAACACCATTCAACTCGTGCCAGAGAGCCTGAGGAGTGCTCTTGCGAGAATGAATGTACCGCTGCCACCTGGCGCTCGAGTTCCTCAGATCAATGTTAGCCCCACAGAAGCGTCAGCCTCCTTGGCTTCTGTAGGCACCGAAGCCACGGAGAAGGCAAAGGCATCAGTTTTTCGCCTCCAGGATGTTTTGCAACAATACTCTATCTACCCCTCGTCAGGCTCCAACAGTGACGCAAAGGCAATCGTCATTCGTCAAGACTCCGGTTCTTCGCCTGATGAGGAAGAACCTCGCTTTGAGACCGCCGTCTTTGACTCAACGGCCGACGCACAACGTGCGGATCCGGAAGCGAAGCAATGGGACGAGCTCAGTGAGGAGCAACAGCAGAAGTGGAAGCAACGATTGCTTGCGGCTGGCGCGTGGACGGTGGAAGAGGGAGAGACGATACTCAAGGTGGTAATGTGGAGAGAGGTCGCAAAGTTTGTAGGCGGTGTAGTGAATGAAGCCCTCTGATCGATAAAGGCAGGGACATGGTTTGTAATGAATTGATGGACTGTATAGTCTGAATGTATAGACATCCTTTGAGGCGATCAGATGGAGAGGCTACTCATGCTTGGTCATGTGCTGTTCTCCGACTTGTTGGACTACACTGTCTCATCGATTTTGTCGCGCCCAACGAAATAATCTCTTTGAGGAGCTGGACAATGTGATTGATGAGAATCGCATGCTTCGTCGGTAGGAATTGATTCGGTCCCTTGGAATGGATGATCACCATACACAAAAAGGCTTTCAAGCGAGGGAGTCGAAGACTTGTCTTATCATTGTGCACACTCTGGCGTCAGAATGGTATGGCCAAGCATCGGGGAGATTGAAGATTGACTGGAGATATCACTGAGCGGGTTTCCCGAATGCTATGCCCAGAGTGGCACGCACTTCCAAGTCAAACATGTCAGCTAGTGCGGTAAACACTGGCGGTGATGTTGTCGCAACATAGGTCACTAGCATCAGTTCTCAATTAGGGGTCTCTGTTGCCGAACAACACTCAGGGAGGATGCAACAGGTCATCCCAACAATACGTACTCAGTGAGAACGAGGACCATGGCTCGCTGGAGAACAAGATGCAGGTACACTGAGAGTTGGCTTCCTAGTTGCTGCTCCGGTGCCTAGATGCAGGACATGCATCCAGGGGTAAAGCTAATCCTGGTGCCCCAAGCGATGCATGGTACACCATGTTCTGGTCTCACTGGCCAGCAAATCGGCTGGGCTACCCTGAGCGATGTGGAGGCTCCCGCTGGCGTACCATTCTCGGTGCTTCCGCTCCAGGGAAGGCTACAGTAGCAAGGGATAGGGGAATCTGAAGTGCCGAAGGGTAGAGGATGGGTTGGTCGAGCTTTGGCAGCCATGACAGATGCTGGATTCGGTGAGAGCGATGCAGCCTGGGATGCACCTTGTAGAAAGCAGGAGACAGCTGGGAATAGCTTAGGGAAGGGGTGCTCTCAAAGATGGTGCTGTAGGAGTCGGAGGAGAGGCGGAGGGCGCTGTCAAAGTCGGTCCAACGATGCCGTGGAGTGCAACAAGGGTTGCGGTCAGGCCGAGAGCTGGTTGTCTTGTTTCCGCGTTGTTTGGATGGTTTCAAGTCGCAGTGGCACTTGTTGTAGTTGAACAGCACGGCGGGGTGGCGGGGGGCAACGGTTGGCGGCGACGGCGACCGGGACTTGTGGGGATTGCGCGCCTACCCTTACCAACAGGGTCTACCATGCCGACCGGGACGGAGTTTCTGTTTAGACCCCCTACGATACGATTCGACGACGACAACAACACTCAACCACCAGACGTCTCTCGCTGCGCCCTTCACTCCCCTCTTCACTTCTGCCAGAGCACAGCTGCCAATGAAGCGCACGCACCATGGCTCCCCTTGAGCAGCAGTGGGTCATTGTGCAGCAGAAAACCTTCACCAAATGGTACGCTTACCGTAACCCCCCACTCGCCCGCCGCCCTTTGTATCCAGGCAGGACCCCTCTCTAACGACCCTTTGCCACGCTTCTGCAGGCTGAACAGCAAAATCTCGACCCGTGGTCTCGTCATCTCCGACCTTTGCACCGACCTATCCGACGGCGTACTCCTCATCCACCTGCTCGAGATCCTATCCCAAGAGTCCCTCGGCAAATATGCCGCCAAACCCAAGCTGCGCGTCCAGAAGTTTGAAAATGTCAACAAGGCGCTCGACTTTGTCCGCGGCCGTCATATCCAGATGGTCAACATGGGCGCCGAGGACATTGTTGACGGCAACCGCAAGATCATCCTCGGCCTCATCTGGACCCTGATTCTGCGCTTCACCATCTCCGATATCAGCGACCAAGGTCTGAGCGCAAAGGAGGGTTTGCTGCTGTGGTGTCAGCGCAAGACGGCGTGCTATGACGAGGTCGACGTTCGGGACTTTTCAAGCAGTTGGAGCGATGGTCTGGCCTTGTATGTGAATGGGATGCGATCAGAGGTGGCTTGAAACTGACAAAGGCTTGCAGCTGCGCCTTGCTTGATATTCACCGGCCGGATCTCATTGACTACGACGCCCTCGACAAAAGCGACCACCGCGGTAACATGAAGCTCGCCTTTGAACTCGCGGCCCAGGAAATCGGTATTCCAGACCTGCTCGACGTCGAGGACATTTGCGACGTTGCCAAGCCCGACGAGCGGTCGCTCATGACCTACATCGCCTATTGGTTCCACGCCTTCTCGCACATGGAGAAGGTCGAAAACGCGGGGCGTCGCGTGGAGAAGTTCGTGCAGAGCATGCAAGGCGCTTGGGAAATGCAAAACTCTTTTGAGCGGCGCATGAGGGAGCTCTTGCGTCACATTGCGGAGCAGCAGAAGAAGTGGGAAGAGGCCGTGTTTGACGGCTCGTATGCCGACGCCAAGGAGCAAGCGGCCGAGTTTACGCGCTACAAGAAGGGCAAGAAGCGGGAATGGGTCGCCGAAAAGTCTGATTTGGTCGGGCTGTTGGGCAACATCAAGACGAAACTGGCAACTTACCGCTTGCACCCATACGATCCTCCGGAAGAGCTGAGCCTGGGCACGCTCGACATCGTGTGGGCGAAATTGACAGAAGCTGAACGAGCCAGGAGCCAGGTCATCAACGAGACGATCAGAGAGTAAGTTGGATAGACGTCGTGCCTTGACGATACTGACAGACGCTACAGTATCAAAAATGCGCTACGCCGCTCGTTTGCCGACAAGGCCAATGACTTTGCGCTTGCCCTCAAGACGCTCTCGAGCTCCATTTCGGGACTCGAGGGCGACGTCGAAGACCAGCGCAAGCACACGCAACTGCTGAGCGAGAGCTTGGGGCCGCTGGACCAATATTTGGATATGATTTCCGGGCTTGACCAGCAGTGCATCGAGGCCAACATCGAGGAAAACGACTACACGACGTACACGTACGACGAGCTGGACTACGAGCTCGGATTGGTCAAGGCTAGTGTTTCGAAGAAGCTCGCCTTTTTGGAGAATCAGATGGTGGCTCGCAACATGACCAACCTGACGCCGTTCCAGCTGGAGGAGTTTGAGTCGGTGTTCCGGCACTTTGACCGCGACTTGAGCAACTCGTTGGCGGAGCTTGAGTTTTCGGCGGCGCTGGCCAGCCTGGGATTGATATACGACGAGGACGAAATGCACGAGAGGTTCATGGAGACCAGCCAAGGGACAAACTACGTGACATTTGAGCAGTTCATCCGGTTCATGGTGGACGAGACGGAGGATCAAAACACGGCCGAGCAAGTCTTTGAGAGTTTCAAGGAGGTGGCAGACGGCAAGGTAGGCGAGCAACGGCCCGAGGTGACGTCTGAGGGATGCAGCTGACACAGTGGCAGCCATACGTGACCGAGATGGACCTCCGCCACTCGCTCGTGCCAGACGAGATCATCGACGACCTGGTCAAGACGATGCCGGCGCACAAGGGCCCGGACTTGCAAGAGGACCGCGACCTCGCCAAGTACGACTACATCACGTACATGAACCATTTCATGGGGAGCGACAAGAACGGAGCGACCAACGGATCATCGCACTGAGGGGAGAAGCGAAGGAGCAACCCAAGTTGGTGGAGATGGCGCGTGCTGTGGCGCTGAGCACGGCGGCCTTGTCTTTTTTGGCTCACTGCCGCTCCTTTTTTTTTTTCTCCCCCTCTCATATTTCGTTCCCCCTTTGATCTGCATTGGAGCGGCATTGACGGCTCTTCTCTCGATGCGGAGAGAGAGGAGTTTGAATCTTTTCTTGACAAGCAGCGGCGTTTCTTTTGTATTTTGTAGATACCTGGAGTGGACAGATTTTATTTCATGGACAGGGCATAGTCAAGGTGGGGAGGCGCATGTAATTAGCTCAGCGTCACGGCAGCAGGGCGCGCAACGGGGAGACGGGAAGAGCGGGAGGGCGTGGGAATTTTGATAAATTCAAAGAGAATAAATTCAGAACGAGATCGATGGCCATGGGCGATGTGCATGGATGGATTTGGACGAGGTGGTGAGGTGGGCGTTTTCTGAAACACGGAGGGCAGCGTGGTGAAGCAAGGACGGATCGTGGGCGGCGGCGCGACAGTTTTGGCTTCACGTCGGCGGCCGCACGACGACGACAGCTGAGAGCTTTGAGTACGGGATTGGAATGCGTCGAAAGAAGGGCGTTGGCTGTTAGGGGATGGTTGGTGCGGTGCGGTAGGGCGAGCGGTAGTTGGTTCTTTTAGCACGAGGGAGAGGGAGAGGGACAGAGAGACCCCGACGGCGACCCCTGCCTACAGTACCCTACTCTACCCTACCCCGACTGAGACCCCGGCAGGGCTAAGGGCGCGCTAGCACCGCCAGCCAAGTAGGCAAGTTACTGAGGTGCCCGCGCCCGCCCCGCCGCCCCTGGAGCTGGAGACTGCCACGGAGCACCTCTCACCTCTCACCACTCACCTCTCACCTCTCTCCCTCTCTCTGACCGCTGCCGTCCAACCATCTGCTCCCGTCGCCTTCGTCTGTCGCCCACGTCACATCCACACGACACACGACACACGACACGCTCCACGTCCACCTCTGCAGAATTCCCCAACCCAACTACTCTCCTCACTGTTGGTCTCTACCCTCGGCTCAGATCACCACCCAGTCGGTGCCATCCGCCCACCAGTGCCCGTCGCTCGCTGCGCGCGCGCATGAGCCTCAGCGACTCCATTCCCTCTCCGTTCCATACATGTAATTGCTGCCCCTCGCTCGCCCCTATACCCTCCGTCGACGACTCCTCCCGCCGCCGCCTGGACCTCCTCCACTACCCACCTCCCGGGAGCCTGACTCTGACCTGAACAATCTCTCCACCCTTCCCACATACCCTCCCCATCGAGACCCGCTCTGCTGCCCTCATCTGCTCCTGGCCACCGCAACCACGGACAATCACCACCACCGACTTGCCTCTCCTCACGCCCCCCACCCGACTGCACTTCGCGCTCTCTCGCCCGGAGACGAGTCGCTCGTCATGGCGTCAGGCTCGCACCCGTAAGTTGTCTTGTTGCGTCCCCCCAAAGATCCGTTTGTCCTTGCTGCCCGCCGAGCCTGCCCTCTGCCATCCCATCGCAGTTCGCTTGACAAAGACGGCGCCCGAGATGTGCGCCTCGCCCGAGCTTTGACTCCCAGGCGGTGTCCGGCTGACCCCTTGTCCTTCCAGAATGTATACCCGCGAGCAATTCATGAATCCGGGTCCCGCGCCCCGTCCTCCCACCGACCGCCCGCGACTCGCCCTCACTCCTTCTGTCAACAACCTCCCGGGGAACATGTCGCAGATGAGCCTCAATTCCATGACGCTCAATGGCTCGACCCTAAACGGCTCCTCCACCTCGCTGGCCCGCGCCTCGACCTCCTCGGAGAAGACGGGCGGAATCATCAAGGATGGCTACGCCAAGGTCAAGGAGGATGGCATCGTCAAGGGCATGTTTTGGAACGAGCGCTTCCTCGTCCTCCGCGAGTACCAGCTGGACTTTTACAAAAACAACAACACCCCAAAAGTCTCCTTCACCATCCAACTCCGCGATGTGACCAACATTCAGCGGTCGGAAGACTACCCGTTCTCCTTTGAGATTACACGAACAACCAGCACCGCCAGCGCCGCCTCGCCGCCCCGCGATGGCCCCACCAAGCTGCTCATTTGCAAGGTCGAGACGGACGATGAAGTCTATGGTTGGATAGACTCCATCTACCAGCGCTGCCCCAGCATGGGCGGCGTGAGCAACCCCACCAACTTCACCCACCGCGTCCACGTCGGCTTCGACCCCACTAGTGGTGCCTTTGTCGGACTGCCGACCGAGTGGGAGAGGCTGTTGACAGCGTCTGCCATCACCAAGGACGACTACCAGAAGAACCCCAAGGCCGTCCTGGAAGTTCTCGAATTCTACACTGAGAAGCTTGTCAAGCGTGACGACCAACCTCAATTCTCCGGTAGCGTCACCCCTTCGCCAACCAGCGAGAGCCCTAACAAGGGTCTTGGTTACACCGCCGGTGGCAATTCTGTAGCTCCTCCACGCCCCGCACCACCCAACGGCTACCAGCGCCAGGACAGCTACAGTACCGTCAAGACTAATGGAAGCGGCACTAGCCAGCAATCATACCAGCAGTCTCAAGCCGACGCACGCCTTGAAGAGGAGAGACGCCGCAGGAAGGAAGACGAGCTGCGGAGGCAGCGCGATAGGGAGGACCAGCGTCGGGAAGCCGAGCGCAGGGAACGCGAGGAACTGGCCGCATACAATGCCTCCCTCCCTCAAAAGTCGCTTCCTATGGCCAAGCAAGAAATCGGTGGCGGTTACGATGATAGGAATGGCAGCCCTGCGCGTGCCCAGCAAGACCGTTACAACCCCTCGCGTCCGGCACCGTCGACGCCGAACAAGCAGCCCCCGGGCGCCCTCCGACAAATGGCCGCCCAGCGTCCTGCTCCGCCCGCACCAAGCAAGTCTGCTAATGGCAGTTCGACCAAGATTCCACTCGCAAACCACAAGCCCCACCCTAGCCAGCAGAGGTACGCTAATCCTGTGCGGACATCATTCATGCTTGTTGCTAATCTAGTGTCTGCAGCGCTCGCATCCCAGCAGCACCGAAGCCTCTCAATGTTGCCACCAAGCAGCCCACGGGCGCTCCGAAGAGTGATGCTGTCAAGGCCGCCGAGGCCGCTCTTACTGGCCCCGCGAAGAAGGAGGAGGCTCCCCGCAAGGAGGTCCGCATGTCGAGCATGTCCGAGAATGAGGTCATGGCCAAGCTCCGTGAGGTCGTCTCCAAGGATAAGCCGCTTGAGTCGTACAACAAGCAAAAGAAGATTGGCCAGGGCGCATCTGGTTCCGTCTATGTCGCCAGGATCCGTGAGAGTGCTCCCTCGCCAATGGCGCGGCAACTGTTGGCCGCGAACGGACCTCGCGCCCAGGTCGCCATCAAGCAGATGGACCTCCGCAACCAGCCCCGTAAGGAGCTCATTGTCAATGAAATCATCGTCATGAAGGACTCCAAGCACCCGAATATTGTCAACTTCCTCGATGCCTTTCTGCAAGAGGAGCAATCGGAGCTGTGGGTCGTCATGGAGTTTATGGAGGGTGGTGCCTTGACGGATGTCATTGACAATAACCCGTCCATCAGCGAGGACCAGATCGCTACCATTTGTTTGGAAGTGAGTGTCCCAAATTCAACTGCGTGAAAATCTTACTAACCCGATTCCAGACTTGCAAGGGTCTCGAGCACCTGCACAACCAGAACATTATCCACCGTGATATCAAGAGTGACAACGTTCTTCTTGACAGCCGCGGCAACGTCAAGATCAGTAAGTTCACACGAACCTGCCAAGAAGACCCATGCTTACACTGTTACAGCCGATTTCGGTTTCTGCGCCAAGCTCACCGAGCAACGCAGCAAGCGTGCCACCATGGTCGGTACTCCCTACTGGATGGCTCCCGAGGTCGTCAAGCAAAAGGAGTATGGCAGCAAGGTCGACATCTGGTCTCTCGGCATCATGGCTATTGAGATGATTGAGTCTGAGCCGCCCTACTTGAACGAGGAGCCGCTCAAGGCCCTCTACCTGATTGCGACCAACGGCACTCCCCGCCTTAAGAAGCCCGACAAGCTGTCCAAGGATCTCAAGGCTTTCCTCAGCGTCTGTCTTTGCGTCGACGTGCGCTCGCGCGCTACGGCCACGGAGTTGCTGAGCCACGACTTCCTCAAGAACGGCTGCCCCGTACCCAGCCTGTCATCTCTCCTCGCTTTCCGCAAGAGCGGCTCTCACTAGATGACGAACCTGGTGCACCCTGCACCTTGACCTGTTGATCTTCTTCCTCCATCTCTCCATTTTCCATCTCGGGCGTGCGGTTCTTACCCTTGACTACTTGTCTCTAATGAGAATCTATTTGATCCATTCCCTTCTGCAGCGCACAAGTTGGCTAGGAACCGAACGCTCCAGCAAGTCTCGTCCCTTGACGTGCGCTTCGTCCGTCGGCAACCATTGCGCGCGTGCCAATTCGCCGGCAGCTTCACACCGTTACGCCTTTAGTTTTTAGAGATGATGATACCATGGAGCCGTTTACTTTTTTGCCTCTCAAGCGTCTCGATTCCTCTTTGTTGAGAAGTAGGAAGAACGCGAGCACGGGGGAGAGACGGAAGGACGAAGGGAAAACGGAACCGGTGAAGAGGACAAAAGAAGACACGATTCGATCCTGGTCAAGTTTCAACGGCATACAGGAACATACTTCAAACAACAACAATCCCTCAAAAAAGAATGAAAGATACCCAATTGCGACAATCCAAAGCGGTCGATCGAATCAAATGATCGGGAGACATGGATGCTGGAAGAAAGAGGAAATTCAATCAAAACAAAGTCAGTCCAGTTAGCGAGATTTTTCTTTGGGTTCCGAGCAGAAGCAGCAGCAGGTAGCAGTTTTTGAAAATGGCGATGCGAAGAGTTTTCCTCCTTTTTTCCATTTTCTTCCTCTCTCCGCGTCTGTCTTGGGAGCATTCGTACACGTGTCTGTCTGTCTGTTTGCTTGCTTGCTTGTTTGCTTGTTGGTTTTTCAATGCAAGAGAGAACATTTTCTTCATTGTTAACTGTCTCCTTTGGCACAGTTCCTCTGCGTCGGCCTCTTTCGTCCTGCCCCGGTCTGCCACTTTCCTGGCCGGGACTTTCTTATCTTTCCTTGCGATCGCGCTCTAATCACCTTTTATCGTCGTTGTCCGTCTTTTGTTTCTCTGGGGAGGTGGAGTTTGGAGGCGCCTTTTTCTTCTTGTTTCTTTCCTCCCCTTCCTCTTCCTCCCTTCCCTCCCAACCCGGCCTTCTTGGAGCCAACGGAGCGCGTCATCAATGATTGGCGCGGCGGCGACGTCCTTGGCCGAGCCATGTCGGGTCTGGTGGGTGCGGGTGGACGATCAAGTGCAATGCATAGAGCGGGGCCAGATTGGACGGATGGGCGGACGGACGCAGACGGCAGAGGGGGGGTCCGCTCCGGTTGTGGGCAGAGTACTGATTGAGCGATGGATGAGATCACGGCCGCGGAACGAACGAACGACCTGATAGAGCGGGAGGGTCTGGGGCTACGGAGGCAGGCCGAGGGAGTGAGGGAAGGAAGGAAGGCTTTGCGCCGCCGTTGCGATGCACTGGCGAACGGGTTTCCATTGGGTTGGTGGGATGGGACGGGATGGAATCGGATGGGATGCTTGTATTTGCACTTGCTAGGGCGCGCAATATGACTTGTCAAGACCACTTGCTTTGGCCGTCTTCTAATGTCTTGCTGACAGATACACAGGCACAGTGGGTGTCGAAAGAAAAGCGACAGACCTGGCAACGTGAGTACAGCTACGGAGCATTCATCTACAACTGCAGTCGCGCTAATGGAGCTTTCATTCACTGGTGCAGCCACACTTTGGGAGCTTTCATCTGCTGTCACAGTCGCGCTTGCTGGTGAGGAACATTCAATTACAATGGCAGGTTCGCTTAGGGAGCATTCGTTCACTGCTGCGTCTTAATCTAGAGTCTCGTTTCGTTGCGTCACTTCAGACGAAACACAACGCCTTCATCGCTCAGCCCAGCGTCCCACCATAGGCTCAAAACCTGGCGCACGTCCTCAAGGCTAGAATCGACACCGATGCGCTCGTCGTCGGGCACGGAGAAGTCGAGGCTGCTACGCAGTAACTGCTCACACAGTGGGCAGCCTGCCTGCTGCTGCCGCGCATGCCATTCGGCGAACAACGACGCCTGGAGCGGCACGGCTGTGGTCTGGCGCCCCAGGAGGTAGTCTCTCACAAAGTTGAAGTGATGGCGGGCGAACCAGCCGGCGCCAGGAGCGTCATCTGCGTCGTTGTCGTCGTCGTCGCTGCTGTACGTGTCCAGCAAGATGCGGCCGACGCAATCGTGGTCCCAACCTTCGCTTGTCACGCCTACTGAGTCGATGAGGCGGCGCATGTGCAGCGAGAGGAGCGGAGGCTTCTTTGATGATGACGAGGAGGAGGTATTGGCAGCAGTGGACGAGAAGGTGTCTCGCAGCTGCGCCATCAGCTTCTCCCACGTCTGATCAGACTGTGGAAACACACGTTCCCCATCGTCATCTTCCCACCACTCACCCGCGTACTCGGTGAACGCGTCGCCGCTACAATCCTGGTACGGGGAAAGCAGGACGTAGTCGAGGCTGAGGTCGCGCAGCGTGCCGGCCACGCGCCCCACAAAGGCGAGCAGTGAGTCCGTCGACGTGATGAGCCGCGAAAGGCGTACTTTGGAGAGGTTTGGCGAGAGGGCAAACCCTTGGAAAGGCTTGAGCGAGTCTCGTCGGTGGAAGTCGTTGGCGCTGCACGAGTCGATTCCGCAGTCCAGATGCAGCGACTCGAGCGCGTTTTCGCGGTGGCTGCACAGGCAAGCCAGACTGCGGTTGTCGCAGTGCTCGTCATATTTTTCGCCGGGCTGGACGTCGCGCAGGTCGAGATGCTTGAGCATGCTGAAAAAGGATGCCGGTGGTGGCAGAATCTTGATGCTGCTGCTTTTGCCGTGCGCATCTCCTTCTGTCCTTCGTCTCCGCTGCTCCTCTTGGTACCGCCAGATGTTGTTGAAGCTTCGTCCCGACGCGTGGGCCCAGCGGACTGATTGTATCGTGCGGAACCAGCGAGCAGGGAAGCAGTGCATCCGCTGGGTCAAAGCGAGCAGGATGATGTCCATGGAGGGATCCCCCCACCCCATCGATCCCTCCCTCAACACGGACGATACGCGTTCGAGGTTCCGCAGCTCTCTAATGGCGCGGAAGAGCGCTCGCAGGGTGGGCAATATGGGATTGCTGGCTTGGAAGCCGTCCGGGTCGTCGAATGTCGCTAGGTAAAGATTCAAAAGGATGCAGTTTCGTTTGTCCTTGCAATCCGGAGCGCTGGCGCGAGTGAAGCGGCCCACTCCTGTCACCGCCACTAGCTCTTTGATGCAGAGAGCAAGCGCCGGGTTGGCGGCAATGCCAGACAGAGCTCGAATGCTGTCGGGGTCGAGTACGTCCACCTTGACTTCTCTGAAGAGGTGCCGCGACGTTGTGAGCCCAAATGACTGACTCACCAATCGCATGGACTGCAGCGTTGGGACGTCTGTTTGTCCGAGAATCAAGTCTTTGAGCTCCTCTGGGAGCTGCGGAAAGAGTGAAGACATGTTGTTGTTGCTGCTACGGTCAACTGTTGTCGTCGGCAAGGAAGTGGCGTTGGCGGTAATGGAGAAGGCGCGAGGTAGAAGCGCGCTGCGTTAACTTAGATGCGACGCGTCGCCTCGTGACCGTTTGCGGCCAAGTTTTCCATCTATCTTAGCGATGGACCTGTCATGATTGATGCTGTACAATGAGCGGTGCGACGTTCTCATATGCTGTCTGGACTTTGTGGTTGTTCGCTTTTTATGCATGTGCGCGGCGCGTTTGCCGCTTTTGGTTCCACCACGGAGGTAGCACAGTGGGGTTCGAAAGAAATGAGACTCCCTAGGTTTACATGCAGCAGTGAATGCATGCTCCCTAAGCGCGACTGCAGTAGTAGATGATTGCTCTCTAAGTGTAGCTGTAGCAGTGAATGAATGCTCCCTAGATGTGCTCACATTGCTGGGAGGTCTGTCGCATTTCTTTCGGCACCCACGGTGGGATTACGCGCCGCGCATGACTGCCATGCTGGTTGGACGGCTGTCAATTCCTGTCTATCGAGTAACGGGCTCCTACGCTCCTACCCCTGCAGAAATAGTGCCCTGTTCCATTTGGCGACGATGGAGATGGATCATCATGACCATTGGACTCCACTGACGATTCGTGTGGCGCATGCCCAGAACATGAAGCTTCATCGTGCCTGCCTCTGTGGAAGATTGAAGTGGATTCCATTGGCTTAGGAAGGCGACAGGTCTCTCGCGAGTTGTGTGCAAGGAGAATGAGGGGACGGCCAGTGTCATGACTGGAGAAAAAAGGACACAACAAGTCTCCTGAAACACACGATGCGAAAGAAAAAAGAAGAAGTCAAGAACACCGACCCGTCTGTTCCCATCTGTTGATTGCTCTTATCTATCAAATGTTCATGTCAAATCCATCGTATTGTCACCTACTGGATGCGGGTTCGAGTGTTGATCGAAGCGAAGATAGAACATCAGAAAGCAAGGCCGGATTGAAACTTGCGTACCATGTGCACCCAATGGAGTCTTTCTTAACGTGAAGATGATTTCGGTGATTGAATGGTGGCCTAATGAATCGTCGAATCATTGACAACTTGAAGTGATTCCCTGGTCGTGAGGAGTGTTGTTGAAGCTCTGAAGGTTGCGTGTGCTTCGAGCATCGGTTGTGGTGAGTCGAATGAAGGTCGCAGGTCAAAAGTTTAGTATTTATAAATTGAAAAAGTCATAACTCATTCAATAACATCCGTTATGGTCTAGTGGCTAGGATTTGTCGCTCTCAGTAGAGGCTCTCAAGCTGTACAAGCGCCGACAAGGCCGGGGTTCAATTCCCCGTGACGGAATTACCTTTTGCTTTTGTCTTCCAATATCTTTTTGTGTGGCGAAAGCCATCGTCGAGCTTTTGCGGGGCAGTTTTGGGCCAACCTAGGCGCAAGAGACCGAGTTTTCGGTCGCATTTAGACGAAAAACACCAGAAACTGACGCCGGACTACGAAATATAAGTATCACAAGCTACTGCATGTGTTTTGGGTCAGTGAGTGGTCCAGGGGGCTGTGGGTTGGGTTTCAGGGGGCGGTTGTTCCCCTTACCCTGCTCCCCGCCGGTCGTCGCACAGCACCTGGAACGGCACTACGCGCTGCCGTTTTGTCCTCACAGTGGGCGTCGAAAAAATGAGATCTCCCGGCACAGCGAATGTGCTTAGGGAGCATCCATTTACTACCACAGCTGCGGTCAGGGAGCAGTCGTTCACTGCTGCATTTTGACCGAGGGAGTCTCCCGCGGCGAGGAATTCCTTTCCGCGCCCTAGAATGGTTCTGTGATGAAACAAGGGTTCAGCGCCACAGCTGACAGCATCATCACAGGGTCTGCATCATAGTACGCGCCGATATAGCATGGGCATATGGGGCGGGAAGCATGATGCGAAATGAAAAGATGGTAATTGGGCATAGAATGGGTACAGGTAAGCGGCAGGAGGCTGGACCGGATTGCTTTTCGAATCCGATCCCCGCCGCGTCAAGGGGCAGGTTCTGGTCGGCACCAGTTGGGTTGGTGGTTAGTTTGGGCTGTGCACGAACCGTGTGGAGGCAAGGCGCAGGAACACAGCGGATTCTGTTTACTTTCTTGGCTCTGTTGCTTTCTTGGCCATGTATAAGGCAGGAGCGATGTTGGAGATGGACGAAAGGGGCAAAAAAAGTCGGTCGGGCAAAGTTGCCACGGCTGCGGCTGCGGAGAACGAGGCTGAGGAGAACGAGGACTGCGGAGAACGAGGGCTGCGGAGAGAACCACAGGTAAGCTGGCAGTTGGCAGATGGCGTACACGCGTCGCTACCTCACGGTGAAGGCAATGAGGCTCGATCTCGTCCAGCCTCTTGTTCGGCGGAACGCCACGGGGAATTTCCGAACGAAGCCCAAGAGTCCGGCATGTTCGGCACCTTCGGTGGAGCCAAGCGTTGGCCGGATGTTGCTTTTGGGGCCGCAGGCGAAGAGGTTTGCGGCAACAGACGTTTTGGAGGCAGTGCTCTGTGGCTCTCTGACCAGGCTGATGTGATCATCTTGTCCCTGCCGAACATCTCAGACGATCAGAAAGTGGAAGAAGAGGCACGGGGAGTGTGCTGAGGGCGCGCCGCGGCCAATCAGGGCCGCGCCAACTCGGTTATGCTGACAAGGTCGGCTCCGCTCCGCTTCGCTTTCCAGCCCCAGCGAATGAGAAAAGCCATTAGGGCCCCCGGCTATGCCTCTTTGACCTCCACCACCTCTTCTTCCTCTTCTCCCCTCTCCAGTCTGCCACCATTGCGACTTCGCTCAACCCTCACAATTCTACTGCGTCCGCCCTCGTTCTCCCCCGACCTGATTGCCCCATCATCGCCCACCATGGAGGCGTTCATCCGCCAGTCGCGCAACATGTGCCCGTTCCTGCACAAGACGTCGCCCGCCACTCTGCGCTCCATGTCCACCACGACCGCCGCCCACAGTGCCTCGCCCGGCGGCGGCAGCATGTCCAACCTGCAAGTCATTGCTCGCCGCTGCCCCGTCATGGGCAAGGCGCTCGCTGTCCAAGGCGCCCGTGCCAACACTGCTCTTGCTGGCGTCTACGGAGGCACCAGAGCCTACCACTCCAAGGCCGGCCGGGCCCGTCTGCACACTTCGGCCGACAAAAAGGCTCAGGCCGTCGACGTCAACATCCGCCGCGACCAAGGTAGGAGAAATTTCACCGACGACATTTTCTGAAACCGTGGCTGACTGGCATGACCTGGTAGTCCCGTACCCGAAGACTGCGAAGCCGGCCGCTAATGCGAATGCTGTTCCCAAGCACTTGCACGGAAAGCCTCCTTCTCCGCGGGCAGCCAAGTTCGACTACGATGGCTGGTACAACAATGAACTCGACAAGAAGCACAAGGACAAGTCGTACCGCTACTTCAACAACATCAACCGCCTGGCCAAGGAGTTTCCCAGGGCGCACATGGGTACCGAAGGGGACAAAGTCACAGTCTGGTGCTCAAATGATTACCTCGGCATGGGACGCAACCCGCAGGTCATCAAGAGGATGCACGAAACCTTGGACACGTACGGCGCTGGTGCCGGAGGAACGAGGAACATTTCTGGCCACAACAAGCATGCGGTCGAGCTAGAGAAGACCGTCGCGAAGCTTCACGCCAAGGAGGCGGCTTTGGTGTTTTCGTCCTGCTATGTGGCCAATGACGCAACTCTGGCCACCCTAGGAAGCAAACTGCCTGATTGTGTGATTCTCTCGGACAGCCTCAACCACGCCTCGATGATCCAGGGAATCAGGCACTCAGGCGCAAAGAAAATGGTTTTCAAGCACAATGATCTCGCGGATCTAGAGGCAAAGCTTGCCTCCCTCCCCCCAGAGACGCCCAAGATCATTGCTTTTGAGAGCGTGTATAGCATGTGCGGATCCATTGGTCCGATTGAGGAGATTTGCGACTTGGCTGAAAAGTACGGCGCCATCACCTTTCTCGACGAAGTGCATGCCGTCGGCATGTACGGGCCGACGGGCGCCGGTGTCGCTGAACACCTGGATTACGAGGCCCATGCTCAAGGGAAACCTCAGGGGACCATCATGGACCGCATCGACATCATAACTGGAACTCTGGGCAAAGCTTACGGATGTGTTGGTGGATACATCGCCGGCAAGGCCAACCTCGTGGACGCCATCCGCTCTCTTGCTCCCGGATTCATCTTTACCACCTCCCTTCCCCCGTCGACCATGGCGGGTGCCCAGACCGCCATTGAATATCAGATGGTTTACCAGGGAGACCGCCGTCTGCAGCAACTCCACACGCGTGCAACCAAGCACGCTCTTGAGGACAAGAACATCCCAGTCATTCCCAACCCGAGCCACATCATTCCAGTCCTTGTAGGCAACGCAGAGACTGCGAAGAAGGCCAGTGACATTTTGCTTGAGGAGTGGGACATTTACGTTCAAGCAATCAACTATCCCACCGTGCCTGTAGGCCAGGAGCGTCTCCGGATTACGCCGACGCCTGGTCACGTCAAGGAGTACCGCGACCACCTTGTCACGGCAATCGATGCCGTGTGGACCCAGCTCGGCATCAAGCGAACCAGCGATTGGGCAGCCGAGGGTGGGTTCCTCGGTGTTGGCGAGCAAGGCAAATCTGCTGAGCAGCCGCTCTGGACCGACAAGCAGCTTGGTATTGAGCACGTAGCCAAGGAGCTCGAGGCTGGCCAAGGCGCCGCTGGTGTCTTGGAGTCTGTTCTCGAGAAGGAGAGGGCTCAGACTGCTGGTGCGGTGGCCGCTGCGGCTTAGAGTGTGTAATGTTTGTCTTGACCAGGCTCGGCCGCTCTCTACCATTGGGGCCTGGATGTGTTGGAATTGATTTGAATAGTGAACAAATATACTACGAGTTGAGCACCACATGCTCCTCGACTTGACATTTCCATAATTGAACTTTCTGTGACCCTACATACATTATGAAGAGTGCGGAGGGGTACCTAGGTGGTGACGTGAGCCCACAAGCAAGCGGTAGTCCGTGCATAGCTTGGCGGCGAAACGTCGCGCGCTGTCTTTCACTGCTGAGGTGCTGTCGCGGTCACGTCCTCGACCGAACAGCTCCATCACCCACCGCACTCCAATCTCTTAGCCCGCCTTTCTTCCTCACGCTCCCTCTTGACCTTCTCTTGACAATCGAGCTCGATTGCATCTCGTATCTGGCAATCGCATACTACGAACGAACTTCCCAGAAACCGACAAGGCCCTGCTTGCGATCTGCTTTGAAATACATCGTCTTCTTTGATGCGCACCACGATAGCAGCCCCGGTCAAGCCTTGAGGCTTTTTCGCTCACACACCAGGTTGCCATGGCGCCTCCTGCGAAGCGCAAGCGGCCCGAGAGGAACAATACGCAGGATGGCGACTTCAACGGCAGGCCTTCGCCTCACCGGCCGCACAACATGAACCTGGCCCAGCAAAATCAGTACAACAACAGCCCGGCTGGCGGTGGGCGCAGTGAGCGCGGTGCTATGAGGGGTGGCAGGAGGGAGAGCCGTGGAGGAGCTGGCACTGGTGGTGGACGCCGTGGTGAGCGAGACGCTGCGGTGGACAGCCCGTCCAACACTCCTACTGTCGGGTCTTCTGAATCTAATGCTCAATCTTCAGCCCCGGCGTCGCATGCAAGTCTGCAAAGGAGCGAGAATGCCCCCGCCAGTCCCACAGTCAGCAGACCACACCAACAGGCTCAAAGTGGTCCGCAGAGCCGTCCAGCGACCCCGGCTGAAAAGACCACCACGGATAGGCCTAGCGCGCCCACTGTGTCCTCTGCAGCCAAACCTCCCATCAAGTTCACCTATCAGTATCTCACAGACGACCACAAGAATGCATGGAAAACGTCGGGAAAAAAGGCAGTCCTGGATGCGGCGATCCAGGCTCAAGAAGGCGGAGATATCCTGGCGTTGAGTGTGATTTTTCAAGAGCTTGTAGAGGCAGGGATTGGTGGCCGGATAGATTCCATGGAAGCTGGCCAGGTTGTCAGAGATCTTCTTGCACATGCCGGCGACCAGGCGCATGATACTGCATCGTTTTTCTTGGACAGTTTGTCTGTCCTGGCAGAGGTCGACGCGGAATCGCCAGCACTCAAGTCAATCATTGCTACGGCGGAGATTCCTCCTACCATGGTTCGGGAGGAGCTGGATGTTCCCCTGCTTACGACTCTAGGAATTGTTCGCAACACGTTCTTCAAGATGGGCACACGGCATGCGACCAACCAGCTTTACCGCCAATCCAATTACAACCTGCTGCGCGAGGAGTCCGAAGGCTATTCGAAGCTCATGACAGAATACTTCACGACCACGAATAGCGAACCGCCTTCTGGCGAGACGGCGGCTGATACCTTTCAGCGCGTCAAGGCCTTGATAGGTGCATTCGACCTGGACGTTGGCCGTGTGCTGGACGTCACGCTGGACGTCTTTGCAAATCTGCTCGTGAAGCACTATCGATTCTTCATCAAGTTCCTCCGCGTCAGTTCTTGGTGGCCTGAAGAAAAGGGGCTCAAGGGCTTGGAATGGACGACGATGGGCCTGGAGTCTCTACCGCGATGGGCTTTGCCAGATTGCTCTGGCTGGACGCTTTCTGAACAGGACAAGGAAGAGTTAGCTCAGGCCAGAGAAGAGAGGGACCAGGCATTTTGGAGCCGATTGAAAGAGGTAGGATTTGAGGCCTTCTTTGAGCTCGGAGCTCGTCGCATTACTTCGGGCGAGGTCATTCTGGAAGACTCTGAGGCCGAAAAGAATGCCAACGGCGAAGCAAAGCAGCGAAAGCCAGAGGACATAACCGAAGCAGAGTTCAACAGGGAGTGGATCGCTCACACCAAGACTCTTCCCCCAGCTGGCAATCGAGTAGCTGCACAGCTGCTCGGATTCAAGCTGCGCTTTTACGCCTCGTCAGCTCGCGACCCTCACGACGTTCTACCCGACAACCTCATTTTTCTTGCTGCGCTTCTCATCAAAGTCGGCTTCATATCGTTACGAGATCTCTACCCGCATCTCTATCCTCTGGACAAGGACATGCCACAAGTCAGGGCCACCCTGCTCAAGGAGAAGGAAGAACGCGAAAAGAAAGCCCGTGGTGGTGGCACACTCAATGCTTTGGCTATGGCGGGTGCGTTGGCGGATGACACCGCACCACTTCCATTGGGAGCCTCACGGTTACGAGAGATGGAGACCAGCCGTTCGACTTCTGCAAAGCCGGAGGAGAAGGCTGGCACGCCGAAGCCTGAAGAGGAAGAAAAAGAGAAACTCCCGGAGCCTGCAGACCAAAAGATTGCCCTTCTCAAGTCACTGCTCTGCATTGGAGCCATTCCAGAGTCCCTGTACATTCTTGGAAAATTCCCCTGGTTGCCAGACGTCCACCCTGAACTCCCAGAGTACCTCCACCGCATCCTGAACCACAGCATCAGCAAGGTATACGACTCTCTTCGCCCCCTTTCCGACCGCGAAGGCATCAGGCCATCGAAAAGGCCTATTTCATCTGAGCCTGGGGCTGCCAAAGGCGACCTTCGTTTTGCCGAATCGCAGCCTCGCAAAGTCCTCCGATGGGCCCAACTCGATAGAAATGGCTCCAACGACAACGAGATCGACTACCGCTTTTACTGGGACGACTGGGCAGACAATGTACCAGTCTGTCAAAATGTTGACGACATGTTCGCGCTCTGTGGCTCACTTCTTAACCTCACCGGAGTCAAGATTGGACAAGATCCTGCCCTTTTGACCAAACTGGCTCGCATTGGCAAGTGGAGCTTGTCTGACGACAAGTCAGAAGAGAACTTCAAGCGTTGGGCTGATCTCTCCAAGAGACTTCTGGTCCCGGCGCTTAGCTTGACCAAGTCGAACCCGGGTGTCGTCAATGAGATATGGGACCTGCTAAAGCTCTATCCTACTGCCACAAGATACAACATCTATGCCGAGTGGTACACTGGCCAGACATCGAGAACGGAGGACATTAAGAGCGCTTTTGCGCAATCACAAGCAGAGACCAAAGATGTTCTCAAGCGCATCAGCAAGACCAATACGAAACAGCAAGCTCGCGCTCTTGCAAAAGTCGCCTACTCTTCGCCGGGAATTGTTTTCAGGGTTGCTCTGAACCAAATTGAGTCATATGACAATCTGGTCGAGGTCATTGTGGAGTGTGCCCGCTACTTCACATACCTCGGGTATGATGTTTTGACGTGGTCTCTGATGAACTCCTTGGGCGGCAAGGGACGTGACCGAGTCCAGGCCGATGGCATGCTCACCAGTCGTTGGCTGCAAGCTCTATCTCTCTTTGCCGGCCGCGTTTTCAAGCGCTACTCCATCATGAATCCGACACCGATCCTCCAGTACGTGACTTCCCAGCTCCGCGCCGGCAACTCTACAGACCTCGAAGTTTTGGAGCAGATACTTTCACAGATGGCTGGAATCCCTGCCGACGCCGTCTTCAACGAAAACCAAACCCTGGCCATGGCCGGAGGAGAGGTGTTGCAGGCTCAGACTCTCGAGCAAATTCACGACCAAAGACATCAACACAAGAATTTTGCCAAGAGGCTTCTCAAGGCCCTTGTCGAGCCCGGCTTGGCTGGTCAACTTCTCGTTGCCATTGCGCAAGAGCGCCAGCTGTATCCCCATCGCGAATCCGTCTCTGATGCCCCGCTCAAGGTCCTCGGTACGAATTTGGACAAGTTCCACCAGGTCTTCACTCAATATCTCGATGTGCTCCGAACAAACATGACTCCAAAAGAGTTCGACGCTGCGATCCCGGACATTGTTTCTCTAATGGCCGAGTTTGGCATCGAACCGCAGACAGCTTTTGCAGTCGGCAGGCCGAGTCTGTCACAAGCAATATCCGAGGCTGATGCTGCCATCGCAGCAGAGAAAGCCAAGGAGGAGCAAGAGAGGAGAGAAAGCGTGGGCACAGAGAAGGCCGCTACTAACGGTGACGTTGAGATGGGCGAAGCGTCCGACGACAAGGAGGCGGGAGAGACGAACGACGACATGCAGGAGGAGCCGAAAGAGGAAATCGTCAAGAAGGAGCCGATCGGTACCCCTACAGCCGCACCTACAGCGACAATCCCCGAAGAGCCTTGGCATCCAGTCCTCAAGGAACTGATGGACCACATGAAGCTTACTCTACCAGAGGATTTCGACCAGAAAATGAGTCTCGCGTTCTACACAAGCTTTTGGCAGCTGTCACTCAACGACATGCACGTCCCGACACAGAGCTACGAGCTGGAAATCAAGAGGCAACAGGAGAAAATCTCGTCCATCATCGCTGACCGCAGTGACGTGTCTGTTGCTGGAATCAAGAAGAGAGATGACAAGAAGAAGGCCATTATGGACCTCCAAGATCGTCTCCGATCTGAGATGAAGAACCAGATTTCGACCTACCAAACTTGCCGAGGACGACTGTCCAAGGAGAAGAACCACTGGTTTGCCACCCATCCCCTGGCCTTTGGGGCACAACTCCACGACAACATCATTCAAGAATGCTTCCTGCCTCGTCTGGTGCTGTCCCCATTTGACGCCCAATACACGTTTAAGATGCTGTTCTTCTTGCATTCCACTGGCACTCCAGGTTTCAAAACAATGTACCTGATTGACAGGCTGATGCGAGAGAAGCTGCTAAGCAACTTGATATTCATGTCCACAGCTTGGGAGGTGGAGAATCTTGGTCGATTCCTCAACGAACTGCTCAAGGAGTTGCGCCGCTGGCATGCCAGCCAGGAGGTTTATGAGAAGCACGCATTTGGTGCCAAAAGAGATCTGCCTGGATTCGCCAGGAAGTTGACTCAAGACAAGACGCCAGAGGTCTTTCTCACCTACGAAGAATATCGCCGTCTCATGTACAAGTGGCACATGAACTTGAACAATGCCCTCAAGGCTTGTTTCACGGGTGGCGAGTACATGCACATCCGAAACGCCATCATCATTCTCAAAGCTGTCCATCAGAATTTCCCCGTCATCAACTTCCAGGGCAAGACTCAACTGGAATGTGTCATTACGCTCTCTAAAACGGAGACGAGAGAGGACCTCAAGCTTGCGGCAACATCACTAATAGGCGATCTCAAGAAGAGGGAGTCTTCGTGGCTTTTACCGCAAGCCTTTAGGCTGGTGGGTCCATTGTACTGTCCGAAAATGGACACGTATATCGACATGAAGCAACAATTATCTGACCGACTCAAACAGAATGACCACACCCCGGGCCAAAAACCGACGAGCCGCCAGGGAACCGAGGGCCCCGCTACGCCAAAGACCGAGCACAGCCAAGTCAGTAGTACCAAGCTGGATGGTTCTGCTCCCGAATTCAAGCCCGGCGAAGCAACGTGAGTGATCTCGACCGTAATTTCTGACAGCGGCAAATGATTGACGGTTACGACAGAAATGGCACGATTCCAAACGGAACGGCAAATGGCAAGGCCGATGCAGACGACGGTATGAACAAACAAAACAATCAGCAAATTCCCGGACCAGCAAAAGTAACGACATCAATTACAGGCGACCAGGAAGGCAGGAAACCCGACGACACGAAGAGCAATCAATCGGACAAAGACAAATCCAGCGAATCGAGACCTCCGACGCCTGCAAATGGGCAGTTGCCGCACAGGAGTGATTCGAAACCGCCGACGCCTGTGCATTCTGCCTCTGGTAGTTCAATGCCGCGCCCTGATATAAACAGAACTGCTTCTCAGCCCACTCTGAGGCAACCTCACGCGCTTCCGAACCGGCCAGACACTCAGATTTCCCGGGGGCGCGTCGTGTCAGATCGTCCAACAGATCCGCACCCAAGACGTGGGGATGGTCGTGGTCCACCGCCGAGTGACTATGGACGTCTTGAACGCCCTGGGGACGTCACGCGCGACTTTCCTGACCGTAGCAGAGATCAATCGACCGGCCATCGTCGTGCCAGCAGAAGTCCTGCGCCCGCGCACATAGACCGTGATCGCCGTGGCGAGCCACAGTGGCAATCAGGCCGAGAAGCATGGGAACACCCCGAGGACAGAAGCAGAGCCCCCCCAAGAGATGCAAGACAGAGCGTGAGGGCTCCACCGCAATGGACCGAACCGCCTTCTCGCCGCCCGCCTTTCGACACGAGCGAGAACCAGCGCGGACGCCCTCCGTTTGACCAACAAGGCCAGCCAGGCGATGGATGGAACAGACATCCAGGCACCATGCCTCCCCCATCAAGTTCTGGTCCTTACCCCCACCCAGACCGTGCTGGCAGGCTAGGTGAACGTGCTCACGCGGGCGCTCAACTGCCCGACAGGCCGTCTTCGACGGTCGACCGTTCTGGAATCAATCCTGAGCGGGCAGCATTGATTGAACGTGACTTGAGCATGACAGATGGTCGACGTGGTAGAGGTTCCAGACCTCACAGCCCGACTAGGCGAAGTGTTGAAGAGCGTCCGGCATACCAGCCTCGAGACGACTACCGTGACGATCGACCGCATCCGAACCAGGAGCGCATGCCACCAACCTACCCGCCTCCTCGCGAAAGACGGGAGGACCCTAATAGTATCCCACCTACTGGACCACGTGGCGACCGTGGCGGAAGAAACGAATTCTCGGGGCCTCCTCCCTCTCGAGGTGGTCGCGAACTCTTCGAGCCCACACCCACGAGGCCACCGTCGGATCCCAATCACGGCCGCTTGAACCAGGACTTTCCAAGGCCGTCAGACCCGAGCTACGGTCGCTTGAACCCTCCCGAGGTCCCCTCTGGTCCGCGCGGTCGAGGCGCTGCTAGCCGCGGCGTCCGCTCTAGCGCTCCTGATTCTCGCCCATCGCCGTCGGTTCCTCAATCACCGCACAACGAACGCGGTCCACCCTCAGGGCCAACAGCTGACAGAAGAGGTGACCAACGCAGCGACCAACGCGGCGACCAACGTGGCGACTTTTCCAACGACCACGGGTCTTCACCGGCAGACATGGTCGGCGTCCATCCCAGTCGTTTAGGCCAGATTCCTGGAGCACGCAATGATACGACAGCTCCCTCTGCTTCATCGTCTTTCCCACCGCCAGCAGGTCCTCGTGGACGCACTTCAGTCACATCACCCACGACAGGCAGGCCCGCACCAACCGGTCCCGCGTCCAATGACAAGGACAAGCGTTTCGCACACTTGGCAAATGTGCTTTCGCAGGGTAGTGCGTCGGGCGGATACAGTCGCGGTGACTCCGACAGAGGCGCCTCCATCCGTGGCAGAGCCAATAGACCTGGCTCTACCAATTCGCCAACACACTCGCAGCCCTCGACACCTATGCCTTCAAACTATGACAATCAGGTTGGAGGCAGTCGGGGCATGGACCCGCGCGGCTCTGAACGTGGGGACCTGGTAAGCAGCAACATGCCCGACGACCATCGAATGGACCAACACCGCAGCAGCAGCCGGCGCGAGCATCGCCGCAGCGCAGTGGAAAACACGAGCGCACCGGGAAACGAGCAATCGGGCATGCACCGGCGCAGCATGCGACACCGCTCGACCTCTCCACCAGGTTCCTCATCCATGGGTGGCATGCGTGAAAGCCGCGATTCCGGACGCAGCTCGCGCACCGAGGATCGCCGCAGCGGCGGCCACGGGCACTCGCATGGCCACAGCAGCAGCCACCACCACGGCGGCAGCAGCCATGGCCCGCCCAATGGCGAGGTCTCGGGGCCCACCGGCGGTTCCAGCGGCCAGATCAGAGGCAGTGGCCGCGAGCGCAGGGGCGAGGGCCGCGAGTCCAGGGGCAGCGGCGAGCGTGGAGGTGAACGCGACGATGGAAGAGGCGGAGCTCGATCTGAGCGCTCTGAGCGCAAACGCCAGAGGGGCGACGGCGTGACCGGTGAAGGCGAAAGCAAGAGGCCTAGACGAAACACCAGGGGCGATGGCGAGAGGTGAAAGACCTAGGTGATGGTGGCCGCGTGAGGTTGATGGGCTGGGGGTCTCTTTTTTTTTCTCTTATCCTCCTCTACCTCTCCTTGCTCTCTCTCGAAGGAGAGAGTACAATCGCAAGTGGTGGTTGTGGCGATTTTTGTGCATAGGTGCTGATGAGCTTGGAGAGCTGCATGCAGCAGCAAGCACTCGTCAAGCAGTCGACGGGCTATAGAGTCAGATGATGAAAAGGGACGTCGTTGAGTCGTCAGGTGCTGCGGAGTGAGGAGCGACTGCTGCTGGAGATTGGCATGGAACGGAGGTGTAGAGCGCAGTCAGTAGATACTCAAATCAATCGAATCAACTCTGCCAAACTGTTGTTGAATGACGCGTCTTTGCCATTATCCAGCCATTATCCAGCCAGTCAACCTGCTAACCAGCCAGCCTCCTGCGCAAGATACATATCCTTTTCACACGTATGGAGCTCGTCCGTCCGTTCCCATAATTGAATGGCCCTCATCATACGTCCACAGTGGGTGTCGAAAAATGAGACTCCCACAATCTGTCTGCGGCAACAAATGACTTCTTCCCGAGTACATATGCATTAGTATGAATGCTGCCAAAGCGTAGGCGCAGGGGTGAACGAATGCTCCTCAAGGGCAATCATAGGAGTGAATGAACACTCCCTAGATGCAACAATCACGACACAACCAGACGAGTTTGTTTTCAGCTTCAATAATCTAATCCATGTCTCTGAGAGACTAAGCTATATTTTCCGCCGGGACTGCAACGCACAAAAAAGACCAAAGCAAGTCCGCAATAATCCCGGCAGCAAAAGCCTCGCCCAGCACGCCATGTCATGCCACCAATAAATCCTTGACCCCGAGCCCGTTCATTCAGTCGGAATTGAACCATGAACGAACGGAGCCCGCCCACCCAAAGTACCACCCCAAGTCAAGGAAGGAGCAAAAGAAAACGCCAAGGAAAGCAAACGCAGAAGGGGGTATCTAGAAAGTACACAGTGCTGCCGCCCATGATCACGCCGCGCCATGCTGCTGTAATGAGGAGAGGGAAAAAGGGCACGAAGGAAAATCGTAAGCTCGTAGAGCTGTCCTGCCAGCTCGTTGCTGCCGTTGAGAATGCCCATGAAAAGGAAATAGACGCCGCTGCAATGTCGAATCCTGATGCATGCGGAGGAGACGAAGGTCGGCTGACGTTTACGCCGGTGAAAATGAGGCTGAAGAGCAGAAGTGGGAGCCGCCCCTGTGGCGGTGTTAGGAGCGTTCGGGCGAGAAGTCATCGCTCAATTTGTGCAGCAGATCCGTTGTCGTTTGCGAGGTTGTTAGGTGCAGCCTCACTCAACCTCGGGCTCCGTGTCGGAAGCATTCATCCTGCTGTCGTCTACGGACAGATTCCTCATCGAGGATCCGCAAACTCGACGCATGACCCGCTGAGGGAGCGCCGCTGATGCAGAATCATCTTCAACGCCCTCAGTAGGGCTCGCGGAGTGCCTGACGCTTTGCATGGCCTGGGACCGCACATGGAATTGAGGAGGCGAGGACATGAAACGGTCCGTAGGCGTCTGCTGAGAGGACGGTCGAGGGTATTGCGGCTCATCTGAGCGGACGCGCCTTGGAGGTTCTGGGCGCCCGGAGTGACCTTCCCGCAAAGGAACCAGGCTCATTTGGTAGAAACCGCTCGCCGGGACTTCTGTAGAAGGAATGGCTGACTTGAATGCCGTGTTGGGGCCCTGGCTGTTCACTCCGTTGGCCGGAAGTGACCCGTAAGAAGGCGGAGGCGAGAGTGCCATCTGTTCGTTTTGGAAATCCCACCGAGCTCGCTGCTCAGCGTGCCATCCAGCCCGCCGTTGAGCTTGATGCGCCACCTGATTGTAATTACTGGTTTGGTGGGCGACCGACAACATGCCCTGGTTCGGATTCATGGGACCTGGGTGCCGTTGAAAGAGGTTGGCTTGGCCGATGACCGCCTGTGCAGGAGGATTCAAAGTGAAACCTTGGGAAGGCATGCCAGTTTGCCCGGGTGGCTGTGGTGCAGTCGGAGGCGGCTGTTGGGCCATGTTGGCCCTCGACTGCTCCATCAGCGCATCCTGCTTCTCTTTAAGGATTCTCTGCTGCTCTTGGATTTCGAGCATTCTCCCAAAGGTCGCAGGGTTATCCTTACGAACACCTCCGTCCTTCCTCATCATTAGTTCCACCTCTTCCATCTCAGTAACATCGAGATCAGCATCCTTGTCTTCTGCCATGAGAGTTTCCGTGGTGGTGATGGCGCGGATTCCGAGGTCTTTTCCTGCATCCATATCGTCGAGAAGCTTGTCTAGAACACTTGGATCTTTGCCGCGATTCTCAGAAAGGTCCTCTTGAGGCACGAACTCGGGAGGAAAGAGGTAATCCTTCATCTTCTCAGCCCGTCTCTCGGGGTTCTTGGCGTCGACCACTCGAGATGCAAGTTGCGCCTTGAACAGAGCCTTGTTCCAGACCTTGGGCTCGAAGGTGCCGCCAACGACGAACCGATACACAAAGACTTCTTTCTGCTGGCCGATTCGGTACGCCCTTCCGATGGCCTGCTCCTCATGCTGAGGGTTGAAGCCGTAGTCAAAGAGCACCACCCGATTCGCCGCTGGAAGATTGAAGCCGATGCCGCCAGCTCGAGTGGACATCAAGAAAGCGTCGAATTTTCCCATGTTGAACTGATTCAACAGCTTTGGACGCTCCGACATCTTCGTACTGCCATCGAGGCGCACGCAGCTAATGGTTGAAGTATGGGTGAGGAACATCTCCAGGTAGTCAAGAGTCGGAATGCTCTGGGAAAAGACAAGGACCTTGTCACCGGCATCCCTGGCATTCTGGATAATCCGAACCAGAAGTTCCGTCTTGTACGACCAGAGGGGAGACCCGACGTGTGGGGTGTTGTTAAAAAGCTTCTCTATGTCGGCGATAAGGGCGGGAGACAAGGTTTTGGCTGGCGTCTCGGTGTCATCTTCGACTTCTGGCTCATCTTCGAAAACGGGTTTGCCCTTCTTCTTCCGTGCGTCCGCTCCCCCTGCGGCCCTTTCCTTTTCTTTGATCCTTTTACGAAAGGCAAGAGGATGATTGCAGAGCACGGTCAGGATGTGCATCCAATGCCATAATCTGGCATTGCTAACTTCTGCAACGTCCGTGTCCCACATGTGGGAAACACAGGTCTTGTACGCATCCTCTTGCACCTTGGATAGGGGGACCATGATGAGGAACTCAATCTTGGACTTGAGTTCGTCTTTCAAGACTGTGATGTCGGCTCGATTGACCTTGGGCTCAATCTCGCGCTTGAGGACCGTCAGACATTTCAAAGCTCGGCGGTGATCGCTTCGTGTGCTCTCCTTGTAGAAACCCTCCTGGATGGGCTCCACGAAGTAGGCCTTGAACTCGTTGGGGGTGCCGAGATATCCAGGAGCAACCCAGTCAATCATTGACCAGTATTCTTCAAGATTGTTGGCCAGTGGAGAGCCAGTCAATGCGATCCGGCTCGGAGACGTGAACTTTTCAAAGAATTTCCGAGCAATGGATGTCGCCGATTTGATGCGATGTGCCTCGTCTGCGATGATCAAGCTGGGCGATTCAAGCAACAGATGAGCGCATTTGGTCTCTTGATCTGTCGACGTTGTCGCACTTTTGGCAGCAGGCTTGACGAGAGAGACAAACATCTCGTAGCCGATGACCAAAATTCCACCAGTCCCATTCCAAAGTTGAATCAAGCGGCCACGGTCACCTCGGGGTGTGTCGGATTCAATGCTGCGAATGTCACCAATCATGTATGACCAGTCGGGCGGTATCCAAAGCTTCAACTCGTTGAGCCAGTTCGTTATCAGCGAAGCTGGGCAGATGATGAGATACCGGGGGTTTTGGAGATGCTCCGGAATCTGAGACGAGACGCGATCATCGGAAGATAGAGCTGCCTGAGTGATGGCTACAAGAAAAGTGATTCTGACCAAAGTTAGAAACGAGGATCATGCGAAGCAAACGGACAGACTTACGCTTGCATAGTCTTGCCCAATCCCATTGTGTGAGCAAGTAAACAACCCTGTCCTGCTTCAATGAGTTCGCGCCACATGAAGCGGATACCACTGGTCTGATGAGGCTTGATCCTCGTGGCGATGTGAGGAGGGATACAAATGTCACCCTGGTCGTCCCGCTTGCCGATGTTGATTGGAATACCGGAGGTCGAGGATGGCTGGAGGGAGGTCATGCGCTGCTCGTAAAGCCACTCGTTCTGGGCTTGAACCTTTTGTCGCTCCCGAGCATCCTGCCGCAATACCGCGCCATGCGAATCCTTTTGCACCGCTCTCTTGCGGCTATTGGCGATCCCAGCGCAGTCATCGGGAGTTGCAGCGAGCACACTGCGGAGGAACTTCCAGCAAGCGTGAGTATTCTTCCGCGCTTCGTCTGAGTAATCTCCTAGCTGGTCCAGAAATTGTGCTGCTTGGAGCACAGGGTTCATCCAAAACGAAGCACGACCCGTGACCCAGCAAGTGTAGAGCTTCACATACTGCTGAGCAGCTAACCAATCCTTTTCGGAAGCTCCCTTGTCGCGTTGCTTTTGGGCAATTTTCTTGATCGAACCCCAAACCAGCCGTTGCCACTCAGCTGGGGTCATGGTGGTGTCGCCCTTCATGATCTTGAGCTGGTGTTCACTCAGATATAGTCGAATCATTTGGACGAGCAGCCTTTTCCGGTCGCCGCGCTCCTCCAACTTTTGGGTATCCCAACCCGAGACCTGGTCCTGCGTCAGCTCCGCAAGATCTTCCTCAGTAAGGGTCGTGAAATGGCTTGATAAGCCGTTGGTCTTGACACGCTGAGAGAACGGCGTTTCGGCATCAACTGGAGAAGGACTAGCAACGGGCGAGGTGCGAGTCAAGTCAACCACAGTCGAGGGCTCGCTGCGGGGGGGAGATTGTCCACCAGGCACGCTCTTGGCTGCCCACGTGCGGCGCTCCGAAGACACCCTGCCTTGGTTGACTGGGATAGTTTCCTGAATGTCCGACATTTCATCTCCTTCTTGAGTCGGGTCAACATCCATGGCATCATCTGCTTCACCCATCGAGGCATCGTCATCGCCAACATTGAGCACCGAGTCTCCTGATGGCAATCGAAGAGGCGAAGCGGGCTGCTGGTTGGGCAACGAACACCACCCCGCCATTTCTTCGTCATCGGAAATGAAATCATCGAGACCATCAGAGTCTGCCTCGAGTTCAGACTCAGAGTTGACAAGGTCTCCAGCCTCATCACCGACAGGCGGAATTCGTGGCTTCTTGCGGGCTGCAGGCGTTCTTTTTGCGACGGTTTTGCCAACCGGTGGCGGAGGCTCAGCAGCCCTTTCCCAGACCGAAGCACGCCAGGACTGCTCTTCGATTTCGATGACACTCTCTTCGAGGACGGCGCATTGCTTGCGGATGTCTCCCTCAGAACTCCACGGATCAGCCAGAAGCGCCTCCTTTAACTTCTCGAGGCGACGCGAGACATGGGCAATGACACGTCGAGCCTCCATGACGAGCAGGATTCTGTCTGAGCGACGCTTTGGTTTCCGCCAGACAGCTCGAGCAGTCCGCTCACGCAGAGGCAGCTTCTTAGCTTTCCAAAGCCCGACAAACTCCTGCACTCTGTCCTCGATAATGGACAGCACCTTTTCTTTGGTCAAGTGCTTTGAAAGCCCAAGAGCTTCATCCTCTTGACGATCGGCCTCCATTTCTTCCAGAAGAGAGGGAGAGTATCCATCCTCCTCATCAGAATCTCCATAGACCGGCAAAACACCATCTTCGTCATCCTTGACGTCGGAAAAGCCGTTGGGCGCATTTGGAAGCCGGCGATTCTTTGATGCGACGTGCAAGTGGGATGCATCTTCCCGAGAGGCCTGAACCTGATTTCCGGTGATCCGAAACAGAGTTGCTGAGCGTGGCTGGTTCTCAGGTTCAAACTGCTCCTTGTAAGGGTAAACGGCAACGGCTTGGCGGCTGTCTCCTACCGACTCGCGCTTGGACTTGTTGATGAAGTAGATGAATTGGCGGTTCACGTATTGCGCAGCGACCGGGTGTGGATTGCTCATCTGACTGATACTGAAGTTCTTGTCGTCACCGAGAAGTCCGCCAAAGTCCGTAGCTCCGTAGAAAAGCTGGTCGACCGTGAGTTTCTTGTTGAAATCGAATGTGGTCAAGTCTTGAGGTTCCTTGTTCGCGTCGTTGAGAACCAATCTGCGCCTCTTCTTGCCACGGGCATCGACAATCTGAGTCTCGCGGGGCCGATCATGGATACGCTCTAATTTGTCATGACGAGCCAATGCAGCGGCCGTGAGTGGTGTCGGGTCTTCTTCTTGCATGAGCGAATCGAAGCGATTGCTCTCACAATTTTGCTTTGCGACATTGTGTTCGGCGAGGCTCTCACCATGAGCCAATGACTTCTGACTACTCATGTAGTCTGCGTACTTGGAAGACTGGTTCCGAAGCCAGCCAATCGCGCACCGCACAGCTGCACGCCTCGCGACCGCCTTGAGGCCAAAGTCGGACTTGAGAATTCGATCGTCGACGTATGAAAGTAGAGTGAAGCCATTGGTCTCGTTCTCGCGCAAGGCGACTTCGAGGGATCCCGGCTCCGGAAGGCTTGAGTTGGGGAAGGCACCTTGCCACCAGTTGGTCTTGGTGCACAGAGCCTCAACAACCTGGTCTATGCTCCAGTCCCAAGGGTCACCACTGGGCAAATCCATGGTAGAGGGATGAGACTCCATGATGGATCTTGGGCATGGAGGATTGAGAGATGACTGTGAAGATATTCTGGAAGGCGTTTTGGTCCTTTGGTGTTTTAGTTTCGGTGCTCCGGAGTGGGTGATTGGAGGAGCCGGATTTTGGAGGACGAGAGAAGAGAAGTTCAAGAGCAAAACCTATTGCAAAGAGTAAGAAGAGTACTTGTAGGAGTTGAGGTCAAGTGGTATGATTTCCAAGGGATGTCTTGACGTACAAGTTCACGGCGCAAAAGCAGCTGATGTCGCGTCGAGCGGCGCCGCGGACCAACCAAGTCAAGCGCGTCACAAGGTTTCTGAGGCCCGACTCAGACCTGCCTGACAGGATCTGAGGCGGAAGACGAAGTCCAAGCTCAACGACAAGGAGCGGTCGGAAGGGTTCGTAGAGAAGATGCAGAATGGGTGGTCTGGTGAAGGGTTGAAGGGTGGTGATGGTGGATGTCTTCGCTCTACTTTTGGTAAGAGGGCGCGCAACACCGCTGCACTCGCTTAAAAGCTCGGACCAGGAGCTCGGACCACAACGACCACCCATCCCCCCACTACCTAGTCGGTTTGTACCTTAGCTTCACTCCCGTCTGGCTTCGTCAGATCTTCGTCAGCCCTGCGCTGCTTGCTTAAATCCTGGAGTACTGGAGCCTGCAAAGACGAGGCTTCAAACAGGGGATGATACTTGAGAGAGACTGGAAAGCGCACTCGGATATTGGCTGGGCACAATGGTCCAGTGTATGTAGCCGGACAGGAAGTCAAGGGATATCAAAGACCAGTTGGCTTGTTACGCCATTCTGCGTGGGCATCCGGATCTTGCAAAGATAGAAGAAAGAGAAGACGAACACCATAAAAGAGGGGTGGGTTGGGTCGTATACGTGATGCGAAATAGCAGCTAATTCAGAATCTTCGCGCTTCATCTTTGCTCTTCTAATCATCTCCAACAATGAAACCGTGGACGAAATCGGGTTTTCCACAACTTTCCTGCGTCAGGGAGCAATCAAGGGCTGTAATCCACGGTTTGTCTGGTGTGAAGCAGCAGTATGCCTTCAAGATTCGGCGTCTATATGTATAGGGTCATGTCTTTACTGCTCTGAGCCTTTCAAAATTGGCCGACAATGGATATATGGAAGGGAAGCCATGGACCTCTCCTCTCTTCTGGCCGGCGAGTTTTGAGTCGCTTCCACCCAGGGAAGGCAGTTGCTTACCCATGCACGCACGTACCACAATCAGGTCCGCCCTGAGCATGGCGGCGATTGCGGGCGGATTAGTAATCCATCTACCGGCCAGTTGTTGCCGTGCATGATTTCCTCTGATTCCATCTTCATCAATGTTGTCTGCAGACAAGAGTTGCAATCCATCTGTTTGGAGACGCCCCTGATCATGTCGCCCCAGCCTCTTCATGCCGACTACCCCCCTGCACTCTCGGACGAGCAAGCGCAATTCCTGCTCGACAACCTGAAAGACTGGTCCATTGCCAACGGCCTCGCAGTAAGACCTGCTCCGACCTTTGTTGCGTCATCCCTGGACCCGGCTGGAGTGCTAGCAAACACGGCACCCGTGACACTCTTCCCTAGCTTGTTCCCCAAGAACTGCTATGAGGAAGGACTCGCCATACAGAAGTCGTACAATGAGCTCTACTCGGCCATAGCAAGAGACGAAGAATGGCTCAAAGAAATTGTGGAAGAGTGCGTGGCTCCAACTTGTGCTCTCAACCTCCCCGCTTCGGCCTTTCCCTCTTGAACGGGTCGCATCTCGACCCGGCTGCTTTTCCTTTTCCTTTTCCTTTTTTTCTTTTTCTTTTCTTTTTGCCTCGGGGTTGTGGTACACCACTTTGCCTGTGCGCCTTTACAAGCTAGCAGCGATCGGTTCGCCTCGATTGTTCCCGCTGCTGACACGGATATCAGACTGATCGGAGTTGACGAATTCGTCGCCAAGCTTTGGAAGGTCCATCTCAAAGTCAAAGAAGAGGGACCTGTTCAGGTAATCCGAGTGCTTTGGCTTGTTTGATCCCAGGATCCTGACGCTCTGTAGGACATTACTCTCGGTCTATTTCGTTCAGATTACATGGTCCATTTGGACCCAGAAGACACCAATGCCAAGCCGAAAATCAAGCAAGTGGAATTCAACACCATTGCCTCTTCTTTCGGAGGGCTTTCCTCGCGAGTCTCTGGACTACACAAGCATCTTCTCTCCATTGAGGCATATCCTGCAGATGTATCTCCTGCAATCACACAAGACGCACTGCCAGAAAACAAGTCGGTGGCTTCTCTAGCTGCTGGCTTGGCAGCAGCACACAAGGCTTATGGCCAGTCAAGATCGACAAAGCCTTTGTGTGTTCTCTTTGTGGTGCAAGACCCGGAGCGAAACGTCTTTGATCAACGCCTCCTGGAATACTCCCTGCTCAGCGAGAGTGGTGTGCGGTCTTACAGAGTACCATTCAGCAGCGTCTTGGACGCGACAAAGCTCGACTCTCAGCGAAACCTCATCTACCGACCAAAACATGCACCCGGCAAAGAGCACGAAGTCAGTACGGTGTACTTCCGAGCAGGATACTCACCCGATGACTATCCGAGCGAGACAGAATGGGACGCGCGTCTGCACATTGAGCGCAGTCATGCCATCAAATGCCCCAGCGTTCTGCTTCACTTGGCTGGCTGTAAAAAGGTCCAGCAAGTCCTGGCGACACCTCACTCGCCACATCTTGCACGGTTTCTCTCGAACGACTCCACGGTCGCGCGGGTTAAGGAGACTTTCGCACCCATTTACCCGCTAGACAAGAGCGACGCGGGCTTGGAGGCGCGAAAGCTGGCCCTCAACGCCAACGCTGCGCAACGCTACGTTCTGAAACCTCAACGCGAGGGCGGAGGAAACAACATCTACCGCAAAAATATTCCGCCATTCTTGGCCACGCTGCCCGAGTCAAGCTGGCCCGCTTACATTCTGATGGAGATGATCGAGCCGCCAGCGGCCAATAATGTCATCATCCGCAACGGCGAAGTGCGAAAGGGCGGTGTCATCGGAGAATTGGGCGTCTACGGTGTGTGCTTGTGGCGGCACGGCGACGGCGCGGCAGACAGAGGACAGATCCTGGAAAACTGGGAGGCTGGATATCTACTGCGGACCAAAGGCAATGAGAGCGAGGAAGGTGGCGTTGCTGCGGGCTTTGGGGCCGTGGACAGCATTTGTCTCGTCGATGTGTGACCCATGGCTGGTTGGTCCGTCCCGCAGTCTGCATAGCCCTGGCCGTTTACGTGTAGAAGATGGTCTTCCCCTGCGGTGGTCTGCCGAGAGGGCCGAGAAGTACTGAAACAGCATCCAAAAAGCTAGATGTCGACAGGATTTTGCACAGCGAGTTGTTATTCTTGGACGAGGACAGCTTCGAGTCTTTTGGCCATTTGAAACCGTGTCGACCAACAACAAGGAGGTGGACCTGGGATGAGTTGGCGGATGCTGCCGCCGCTGTGGCTGGGACAGTGCCGGGGCCCCAAACGGTTGCTTCGGCTGTGCTCACCTCAGGCCCAGAAGCACGACATGACAAGGACAATGGTACGAGAATCGACAAGCTGACGAGTTGCCTGGCGACAGGGACAGTCGTCCTGAGGCGGCCTGAATGCAGAAGACGGGCAGCGCCTCCAAGCTTTCGGGCGGTGACGGAGGTCAAGCCGAAAGTTTGAGTCAAGCCGCCAGGCCATCGCGATGTCGACTGTGCCTCTTCTCTGGGAGCATTCCTCGGCGCTGGGGTTATGGATGATGCGACCGACGGGCGGACAGGCGCGGACGGGAGCTCGAGGCGAACGGTGGGCCGCATGCCGAGGACAAGGGCTGCTGCTGGCCTGAGCTGCTTGCTTGCATCGAGGCCTCCCGTCCACCACCAAGCCTCAGCACCTCCACGGCGTCCGCATATGGTGACACTGGCAGTTTTACGCCCTGCGCGCCCCTCACAAAAAGTTATGCCGCCTCGTTGAGCTCAGCCCACGGCTGACTCCGTCCCGGGAATGTAATTACGTGCTTCCCGATCCGGCGTCGCCCATGCCGCACCAGAAACTCCCTACACCCTGGACGCCCGAGAGCGTTGCTTTGGGTTTATGTGACAGCAGGAAATCTACAAACCCTCTCCGCTGCCATGGCATCGAGACGGCTGATCTGCTGGATGCACTGATGCGGATGGAGACCGCTTCGTGTGCCTTGATCCGTTGCGTCGACATGCAACGCCCACACCCGACAGCTCCCTCGTCAGGCTGCCGGGTCCCACGAATGGAATGTTTGCTGCGTAATTGTAGGACTACCACTTTTCTACATGGCCATGTCATCGCAGTAGCTTGCCTCTTCCTACCTACTCCTGATCTGCTCTTCACTGCCCCACATCCATCATCATCCTTGAAACATTCAACACCAACTCACGCCAAAGAGCGAATGCTCCTTGGCCTCGACATACTAGCCCTCCCTCCTCTGCAATTCTCAGTCTGCCCCGGAGTTGGACGATGGGATACTCGGAACCATTGCATACAGGCCTCGTTTGATCCTGATACCCAGTCATGAGACTTTATCATCACATCTTATGCCTTTTTCTGGCGCTTCCTGTGAATTCAGCTTTGGCTCTGCCCGGACAAGGAATCCAAGCTCGACAAGATGGCGATGAAGGTGCGACGGCTCCAAGATTAGCTTCGGTCTCCAGCCAAAAACAGCAACCGTCTGCCACAACAAGTACCATCTCTTCCGCAGACCCAGAAACTCCTCATTTACCTCCTGCCTTTGAGACGGCTACGACGTCAACGGACACAAAGGCGAATTTTTCCGAGACTTCTTCAGCGTCGAGCAGCGCTGCGACACCGACGAGCTCTGGTATGCATCTGGCGCCGATCCGTTCAAAAGATGCAGCTGACGTAGTCCAAACAGTCTGGACCTACCCCGGTCACGGACTGCCGCTCGAGCCAAAGGTTACTCCGGCCATTGCCATCGCCGGCGTGGTGCTGATTATCTCGGGTGCACTCTATACTCTGATTGGCATCAGAAACCCATGGTTAGTGGCGCCAACAGAGGGATCAAGGCTGACAACTAACACGTCCAGGGTTCATGTGGGATTTTCTGCAGCTTTCGGTGCCGCGCTGGCTGTGACAGTCCTGATTGAGTACCTCATGAATCCTCCAGTGACCGACGCCGTCCAGGGCGCCTATTTTGTTGTCGTTGTCGTCACAGGCCTTGTTGTCGCCGGAATAGCCAAGCTCTTCACAGACATCACCGAAGGCATAGGGTGCCTCCTCGGAGGCTTTTGTATCGCCATGTGGTTCCTGGTTCTCAAACCCGGTGGCCTGATACCACAAAAGGCAGCGAGGGGCGTTTTCATAGGCTGTCTCACCGCCGTGTGCTACTGCCTTAGTTTCAACAAACATACCAAGCTGCACGGCCTCATTGTCTGCATCTCATTCGCCGGGGCAACAATAACGGTGCTGGGCATTGATTGTTTTTCGAAGGCTGGGCTGAAGGAGTTCTGGCTCTTTTTATGGGGTAAGTGACTCGCTGGCGCAGGCTGACATGGACAAGGATGGGGGATGCACCCAGGGTACGTCCGGGATTCGAGCCAAATATAGCTAATTGCTGCCGAACAGGCCTGAACGAAAACGCGTTTCCCCTCTCCACGAACACCTACCCCATCACTCGAGGGATTCGCGTCGAGCTTGCCGGTATCGTCATTTTCAGTTTGTTTGGGATTGTGTCGCAAATGAAGCTATGGAAGGTCGTCAGAGAGAGGAAGGCCCAGAAGGATGCCCACCGTCGGGCGCAAGACCACGAACGCGACCGAGTCGACACTGAAATGGGCCAGAAGAATCTCAGTGAGCTTAATCGAGACAAGGCTCAATGGGAACTTCTTTACGACGACAAACCAGGAGACGGCACCGCGCTGCAGTACTTGGATTCTGGCATCGGCTCTGCAGCACCAAGTATGCGTAAAGCTACCACCGTGAGCCTCCAGGAAATCGGTCGGTCGGAGTCGGATGGAAGTATCAAGTCGCACCACATCGCAACGAATGGACGAGAAAGCGACGCACAACTACTCCCTTCACCACCGAGCCATGGTTGCGACGAAATCCAGCAGATTGACTCGAACGGCAGACCGCTGACCACGCCTGTTCCGCAAGTCCCGAGTCATCCCAAACAAACAGACTCAACCGAGGAACCGCAGCTACCAGAGGTACGGCAAGACGACGCAGTCTCGAAGTCGAATTTACCAGAGGTTTCCGAAGTTCCATCAGTCGTACCTCTTCCATTTGCTATTCCGTCTGCCAACAGCTCGAGGTCTGACGCTGAAGTGCTGTCCTCGGTAGCCTCGGTTCCTGACGAGGTCGTGGAGGACTCCATCCCAGTTGACGACGCCGAGAGCCTGAGAGATTTGGCAATTTTCTCGGACGAAGCCCTGGTCATCCCGCACGTCGACGACGACAAGGCTTCTTCGATTGCTGCCACGCTGGACGATTTGAACGACCAAGTTGCCTCTCTGCCGCCGCTTTCAAGGGCCGGAACGCCATTCAGTGCGCTTCTCCAAGACGAAAAGGAGACGTGCGCGCATGACGAATCGCTGCAAGATGGTCTCAGATTGGATGATGACACGATCGAGAATTTCAAAGTTCTGCAGGCCGTCGTTGAAGATTCGTACTCGATTGGCAACGAGGACGTGACCAAAACCGGAGAGCTAGCGAGACAGAGCACGGAGCCCGACGAGCGCCTCGAAGTTTCAGGATCAATCGCGGACCCAATCACTCGGCCAACAGCACCCAATGACACGGAGAAATGCGAATCTATTGAGGATCGGCTTCAATCTGGACCTTCGACCTTTCCCGATGACGAGCACGCGAGCGAGAACGAAGCGCCCTCGCAGCGGTCGACCAATCGGTCGGGAAATGCCCATTCCGCCGGAGGAGGCAGCTTGAAAGATCACCTGCCAGACAACAAGCTGTCCAAGGTCGCGCAAGCGTATCGCACGAACGAATGGGCAAAGTACCTCTCCCTCGCCGATCAGCCCGAGCTGGAGCCCATTCCGGAACCTTCAAGCCCGGGAATCAAGGTGGACGTTGGCGCACTTACGGAAACGCCGACCAGCGCCGGAGGCTCGACGCCACAGCCGGAGTCGAGGGAGACAAAGCTAGCACGACAGTCCAAAGACGGTTCCCAGGCGTCGTCGTCTGTCAAACCGGGCAAAACGCCGCTTACGGCGCGCTCTTCCTCTGATGGTTACGTGCCGTACGTGGTTCGAAATGGCCAGACTACACCGGCCCCTGAGGCCACAGCAACACTACCCAGGAATTCGCCCTTGATGCACGCACCCCCTAAACGTCCTATTAGTACTACTCATCGCTCCTCCAGCGGATCGTCGAACCGGTACACGATACGCTCAAGCATTTCGCCTGCCGTCCAGAACCTGGCCCATCTGCGTTCATCATCGTCACCCGGACACAACGCCCTTGTGGAACAGGCCTTGGTCGAACATCCGAGAGACGAAATTGCACAAGCGGCAGATCGACGCCACAGCAGGAGACCGGCGCCTATACCGACAACATTGCCCGTGGAGACGCTGCTCGGCCAACGCAAAGACATGATGCGCAACAAGATGCACTCGACGTCGTTCAACAGTACCGCGACAGCTTCACCGGTGGTCTCGTCTGGGAGCAGGGCGCCTAGTGAGACTTCGTCGATCCGCGAGAAACTGAGCAAAAAGGACCCAGACGAGATGTCGTTGCGGGAACGCAAGATGCTGCTGGATCAAGAGAGACAGTCTGGCTTGGCGCAGCGCAAACACACGCTGCAGATGCAGCAGCAGATGCTACTCCAGCAGCAGCAGCAGCGGCCGACGCAGAGCCGGACCGGGGTCCATGGTCCCAGAGCCCACAAGCCGCACAACTTTGACTCGCACCAACCAGTTCGCGATCGGGGGCCGGACAGGGAAAAGGAGATGGAGACGTGGGGTCACTGGCGGCAGTCTCTGCACCAGGCCACGCAGCCGGTGCAGGTCGTCGCGGCAGACGAAGGGCGCCGAGGAGCAATGATCAGCGAGCGGAACCAGGCCAAGATGTGGCAGCTCAAGCGGCAGATGGACGACAGGGAGCGCGAGACGCGGGTCGGCGAGCGCATGCGAACAGTGGACTGGCAGAATGCCCATCGTGACCACATGCGGAGAATACAGGCGGCGGCCAACAAACACGTCAACTGATGCCAAGCCACCATCAATACAACTTCTTTCCTTGACACTCCTGGGGGTGGATCTGGCTAATGGGTGGGGCGGTGCAAGTAGTAGAAAAGCAACGGAAAGAAGAAGAAAAAGAAAAAAAGAAAAAGGCAGGGAAGGCATGGATGGAGCACGGGTTGGGAAATAAGAAGTCGACAGGTTCTTCTTGGCTTTGAGAGGAGACAGAGAGATACCCCGGCACACCAAGGATTTTCGGGATTGATGGCGGCGTGGTGAATAGTTTGGACAGGATGATACATACGGGATGTGTAGGGCGACGGGCCGTGTACTGTAATAGACGTAGTACAAAAGCCATCAAGCTTCGCCGGACCAAGTCAAACAGAGGACGGGGCTACATGGATAGCAGCAGAGCCAAAAAGGCTCGGTCGGGATGGAGCTAAAGGAAGGCATCCAGGCGGCGGGCGACGTGTTCCGGACCGGCGGCGGATGGGAGAGGTTGAAGTTGTCGACTGGACGGGAGAGAAGTGGGTCCAGGTCCACGTCCAGCACAGGCAGCCGAAGCGACACGCAAAAGCAAAATGCCATCAAGTGTTGCAGATGGACAAGAGGACAGCGACTGGGGATTGGGATGATGCTCGTGCAAGTCGTCGTAACAGGGGCCCCGTCCCCAGGGCAGGCATCTGGCGGAGCCGGACGCAAACGAGGCGCCAGCCATAAGGGGGCGCGCATCCTCGGGCACGCTGCATCGCGACTGTTAAAGTGCTGGCTGATGTAGGAGCAGCTGCATTTTGTCTCGACACTCGTCGCTCTCTCGATGCCGCTGGTGCAGCTTGTCGAGTCGGTGCGCAGCTGGAAAGACGAGAAACATTTCTGGCTTGGCACTAGCGCAGCTTCACGACGACCCGGACTCGCTCCCCTTTCAACTCCTCCTACTACGACGACACCATTGCCTCGCCTTCGCCTTCGCCCTCGCCCTCACCCTCGCCCTCGCCCTGTCCTCGTCGCCCTCGCGCCCAGCCTCCGCCTCGCCAACCCACCACAACCACAACCACAACCACCACCATCACGGCTGCAGACTCGCCCAGCAACCTACCACCGTCCTCGAATACGCTTCCGCCCACGCATACGCATACCCACTCAGAGCCCCAGCCCCAGCCTCCTCCGCCTGCCCAAGTCCGCTGGAGCCTCACCCAGCGTCTCTTCAACTTTGCGCCCTTCCGCCCTGGTCCCGGCGCACTTGGCCAGCCCGCCTCGCGACTCTGGAATCCCGTCAACTCGTCCCCGCGACCCCTCGCCGTCCCTTCGCACCAGCCCGACTCGCTTCCAAACGTCCCCGTCGACCGCCACCCGTCAACCGGCACTTCGGGAGAGAGGGACGGCTACCCTCTGCTGACCCTGATTGAGCAATATCAGAGCAAGCTCCACCACGACGGCCCGCAATCCAGCAGCCTGCAAGTAGAGTGGGGGTCAGCGGGCGACAGCTCCCGGACCAGCGCGCGCCTGCCCGGCAACAAGCGGAGAAACGGTGGAGAAGACAGCCCGCCGCGCGACTCACCACCACTCGCCGAGTCCTCAGCTGCAGCCGCCAGCCGCAAACCCAAGACATCAATGGATGCCAACGTAGCCGCCCGCGCCGCAGGTCTCTCCCACGCCCCGAGCGCAGACTATCCCACCGCCATCAGCGCTGGCCCAGACGCCGAGGCCGGCTTGCGCCTGACTCGCACTGCCTCGCGCGCAACAATCCCCGCCGAACAGCAAACAGGCACATTCCGCTCGCGCCAGCAGTCGAATCCGACACTCGACGATGAGGAAACGGACGAGGAATACCCCTGGGGCCCATCGCACCCTTGTTTTCCGCACCTGAATCCTCATGTCCCCGTCGGCTCGTCGCTCTACAACTCGACGCGCATCATCCGCGTGAAGCGGGACTGGATGTTGGTGGGCGACCTGGCCCCGACGTATGCCAATCTGTATCCGGAGGTGCTCGACCCGTATATATCGGAGGACGAATTCCGCGACATCATCAAAAAGCTGAACACGGAGCTGGTCGCGGCGTTTAGTCCGTGGAGCGCGAGAGCGGCCTTTGACGCCGTCATGGGAGTTGCAACGCTGTGGTTATGGGAAGACTTGGGCCTGACGGGCGTAAAGAAGCGGCTTCGACGGCTTGAAGAGTGGATGGAGCAGTGGAATCGGTTGAAGGGGGTCAAGGAGGGGGTGCGCATCATCCCGCTGCGGAGGACGGGCTACATGAGCGTAAGTACCACAGCAGCAGTGTTTGCGCTGCAGCTTCCCCAGTCCCTGCAACACGCAAAACCTTATACCACTTTCTGCCCTACCATGCCGTACGACGTTGTTTTATCGTGAGAATCTCCTCCTAACCCCACGTGCTTGCAGCTCGACATTCAGATTCCCGACCCGCAAATTGGCCTCGACTCTGCCGCTTCGGTACACTCGACGCGCTCTACCAGCGCACATCTGCAGCCCGGCGGCGACCTGCCATTACCCACTGCGCCGGGCTCGCCTGGCGAACACGGTCTCCCGCAACTTCCTGGCATAACAGTATGAATATGCTTCAAAACCGAAAAGACAGAATCCCCAGCAATCATGGATTGTATCAAGAGCGCCTAGGTATGCCGACGCTAGGCGGAATGAACAGTATACGTGCATCTGCCCGACCCTCAGTAAACAGTAGTGCAGTGGTTTAATACGCAACATGGGGAAGAAAAGAGGCGAGCAAGCAAGCAAAAACGGGACAGCGGGCCGATGTATAGATGAGTCGACAAGCTCGCGCGTGCGTTGCCAATCAGAGCAGCGTGCTTATTACATACATGGTCGGTGTTTTAATCATCTCACATACGACGGCGTTTTCTACCTTCAGGTGCGAGCCGTGGAAAAAAAGGGGGTTTCTCCTTCTCCCTCTCTGTCTTCATATCCGTCTTCTCTCTACATGTTTATTATTTCTTCTTCGCGATCCTTGCTGTTCTGCACCTTAGGCCACGCACATGCGCTGCGGCAGGGTTACGCCAGGCACAAACGCAAAGAGATGGTCTGGATTGGACTCGAGCGCAAAACACGCCACACGCCAGCCGATGGGCAGATGCCATGCACGCACGCAGCTCCTACCGATTTGGCGACTTTTCCGTCTGCCGCTGACTTGGGACGACTTTGCTCCTTCATCGTCAATTTGGCCGGGCCCGGTTGCCTTTTGAGTCCCCTGTTTGCCTGCCTGCCTGCCTGCCTGCCTGCCTCCGACAACGACTCCAATCTCCGCAGCGCGTGCACCGCACCGCATACACGAACGACGTTGGGCCCGACGGACAGGTCAGTCAGGGGTTCGCATCTTTTCTTGCCACTTCCACCCATGGCGAGCGGTGCGACTGAGTGGAGGGAGGAATATTTGTCCGTCCGCATCACCCTGTATTCTTCCTTTTTCCATCCTGCGCCAGCTCTTTTTTCTTTCTTCGTCGTTCGAGATTTGCTTCTTCCTCAGCGCATCGTGGGTCGTCCGGTTGCTGCCGTCTGTCTCATCAAGCGCTTTTGTTCTGCTCGGCGCGGAACTATCTTCAGGGATATCTTCAGGGATGTGCGCGTGGGCTGAGATTTTCCTTTTCGGCTACGGCTCGTTGTTGCTTTTGGCTCGGCTTCCTCCCATTGCTTTTTTGCGCAGTGCGTCGCCCCGCCGTTTGGCTCGCGCGGCGTGGAGTCACATGGCTTGGTGTCGGGGCGGTGCCGTGGACTTGCTCGCTGCGCCTCTGCTTCTGGAGGTCTGTCTGCCTGTAGGTCTGCTTGCATCGGCTGTGACGAATGACGCAATGGCTGGCTGGCTGGCTGGCTGACTATCTGTCTCCCTCCCTACACCAGTCGTCGTCGTCGTCGTCGTCGTCGCCGTGCCGTCTCCAATCTTGCCGCAGCGTTAACGCATGTCCGCGAACACTCCAGCCTTTCGCCCACCCCTTGTCTCCGCCTCAAACCACTACAACGTAATCATCTCCTTCTCTTACTACCTTGATACCCTCCTGCCGCTTTCCTTTGCCCGCTGGACTTCTTCTCTTTCCTATCCTCTTTCTCTCGTGTTCTCTCTCCTATGTATTATACTATAGCACATTGTGTACGATAGTAGCGTTGTTGTCGTTGCTTAAAGACTACATAGCTGGCCGCGCAAGCAGAGGGCAAAAGAGAACGTGGATTATTACAATTGTTGAACGCACGATGTGGCCACCCTTTCTATTTGTTGGTTAAGTTGTGTACAAGACAAAGGTCCAACGGCTCGTTGCGCCAGCGACTTATCATTTAGCTTGATTCACCATTTGAAGTCCAACTTGACCATTCAAGCTTCCCAACATTGGGAGAAGAGACTAATCCATCCTTGTCGACTCGTGCTTTTGTGACCAGAAAAAGTCCGGAGACACGACTGTCTTTTGTCTGCTAAATTGTCTTTTTTCTTCCTCGTCGGCCAATTTCCCCAGCTAAAGGCGTGAAGTATGTGTGATCATGGCTTCCAAGCCGGGGAGATTGTCATTAGTACCGCCGTGTCTCCTGTCTCTGTTTATTCTGAGGAGCGCCTGTAGCACCATTCGTAATTCTGGAATTTTTTCGAGGTCGACCTGGCTGTAGCCACATTCGTCGGTGTGAGAAAAATCATTACGGGGAGAAGGTGGGAGACACTGAAAGCTTCCCAAATCCGGGGATTTGGAGCATTGTGGTAAACCATGCTGTTGAGTTTCCACAACGGACTTTAAAGCAGAACCATCGCATGGTTCAACCGGCCAGTGCCCCCCTGGTTGCTCCTAAACGGGAGCTCGAGATTTCACCAAAACTGCCAAAGAGAAAGTGATACGTAAATTTCTTCCCTTGATGTGGCCGACCCAGGACAGGGAGGCATTGACCAACGGTACCACGGGAGAGGGATTAGGAGAAAGAGCGCGCAACAGATGTCAATACTGGCGACGGAACCAAACGTGCCCTGGCATCGGATCGTGGCGGGGCGAGGAGGAGCAAGCGATCCACAAACGAGGACAGCCAATACGTGCGATGGACAACGAGCGGCTGTGGCCTTAAGCTGATGTAGCACGGGTGGTTCCTTGGACTCGGCAGCAGCATGAAGGAGAAACGGAGGCGGCAGACAAACAAACATATCCGAGACGGCAAAGCAGAAAACACCATGATGGCCTGGTGGAGGAGGTCCAACAGCTGGCAGTATAACATCGCGTCCAAGTGGCAGAGGCAGGCAGGCATCCATCCGCACGTCCAGCCACCCAAAGAGGCCTGCTCCGGATTGTTCAGGCAGGTAGACACGGACCAGGCGCGACCAAGAAGCCAAAGAATCCGGGAGACGGAGGAGAGATCGGTGATCCCTCACCTCAGTTCATCCCGAGAGAGAGAGAGAGAGAGAGAGAGAGAGAGCGGGAGTCAGCGGGTTTAAGTACGTGGCCCGCAGAGCTGGCTAGGTGCATGGGAGATGGGAGTCGTTCGTCGTAAGGCAGGTCGTCCACTAAGCCGGGCCACTACCTACCTTACCAACCCGTGTCTCCCTTTCTTCTTCCATTTCACATCACGCACGACGGCGAATTGGAAGTGCCGGAGGATCTAGGGAGGCACTGCCACGCCCTGCCACGCCCTGCCACGCCCCCGCGCGGGCAAATCGTCAGACGCGACGTGCCCCTCTGAGTCTTGGGGTCAAGAACAGTCGGAGCCGAGGCAGGCTCCGACTGTTCTGAATAAAAGGGGTCAGTTTGTTTGTCTGCTTCATGGCGAGCTTTTGCCCACGTGGAGCGGAGAGGGACGCGTCGAGGGAGTCTAGACCATGGAAGCTCTCGCTCGCGGCAGACAGGCGGGACGGAGTTGTGCTTGCTTTTGCTTGCTTCCTTGACATCAACCAAGTCCCCGCCGCGCCGTCCCGTGCCGTTGGATGCCCACCTATGTATGCTTTGCCCGAGACCGAGAGGACTAGGTAGGAGCGCAGCAGCGACAGCAGCATCAGGGGCAGCGAGGCATGCGCGGAGAATGTTCAAGGAAGAGACACTCCCAGACCCACGTGTGACAGAACAAGCCGGGCAAGGCGAGCGAAACATGGCAGGACCTGTCGATCGCACCAAAGCCGGCGTGGAAAAAGGAGAGGTGCGACCACAAGTGAGGAAATGGGGACGGCCGAGAGATGAGCGTTGGAGCCGTCAATGTCTCCGAGTCTAGTCCCAATGGCATCCGGATGGTGGTTGGAGGCCGATATGACCGATACACGGGAGGTGGTTTGGGAGGAGAGGCGCGGATTTTCGGTGAACGTCAAGGCCAAAACGAGCCGAACTGATTGGCATTAGCCGAATGGTTTGCTTGTCAAACTGTCAGGTGTGTACTAGGGGCAAGGCGGAGGAAGTCGTTGCGGCGAATGGAGCACTCAAGCCACGCCATATGGAGGTATCGCAGCAACCCGACGTGGACGAGGAGCATTCACCTTCCGACGAGGTCCTCCTTTGCCTACTCGCAGTCATCGAATCTCAGCAACTCATCCACAGCAGCAGCCTCCGAACGACGTACGCATGAACCTGCGCTCCCTCAAACTCGTCATCGCCGGCTAGCCAGAGGCGGCAAGCGGAGCGACAGTCGAAACCCCAAACACTCGGCCGCCGTGCCACGCGCAACCACAAGCGCGGACGCGTTTCCGATTATCGCATGTGCCACGGCGCTCGGCATCGCGTGCGAAGTGGACTCGAGACGAGCACGGGAAAGAAAACCGGTAGGATCCGGCGGTTGCGCCATCGTGACAGGTCCTCAGCGTCGGAGGAGGCCACGCCCTGAGTCCGAGCGACTTGAGACGACTGATAAATGACAAGGTGGACGAGACGTCGCTTGGTGAGGCAGGTGAGTTGCGACGCGGTGTCGGCGATTCTGGGTCTTGGGTTGAGCTTCACGCGTCGGGTTTGGGGTCGATAGATTGGTGGTGCGACTGCCCACGGGCATGGCAGTTGGTCGGTGGAGTTGAGACTTGGGACGGTGTAGCAAGGCTCTCCAAAAAGACAGTAGAGTGTGTGACGTGCGATAGGAAATTAGAAGCACCAGGGGTCCACCCACCTTCACTGATGCAGTGCTCTTTTTGTGGGAAGCTTGGAAGCAGAGTCCAGACTGTCAACGTGGAATGCGGGAACCCACCAGGATTTCATAAACGATTGATGAAGAGCAGCATGTCGTTTGAGGCTGCCCGTACAAGCCATTGATCAAGGGGAACCACTGGCGCCACGAACACACAGACTGCGATAGTCAACGAAATTCACCCCGATTCAAGCAATGCAAGAGCTCCACTTCACACAACAGGGCAAAAATCAGACCAGTGTCCGTACGATACCCATTTTGATAAAGTCGTAGAAGAGTAGGTAGAGTGAGACCCGACCCTCCTGAGCCGCTAGTCGGTTGCCATCCTAGCTTCTTTTTGCCTCACTTCCTTCCTTCCTTTCCTTTCCTTTCCCGCTGAACCGCACTACTTGGACTGGACGAACTTGACTTATATCGAAGAGGGGTACAGCATGATGCGGACGGAGGCGCCAAAGGACTTGGGAGGGAGGTTGTTGCGGAACTGAGCGCGGACGACGCCCGAGTTTCCGTGGGTGCGGGTCACCTTGCCCCAGATAACCTATTCGTCTCGTTAGCATTTTGTTCCGCTTGACGCCAATGCAAAGCCGAGACCACTCCTCGGTTGGAATGTGGACTAGGAGCGAAACGTCCGTGGTGGTCTCTAAAGGGAGTGTGTGGAAGGTTGTCGTACCCTAATCTTGGAGCCGCGGACCTCCTTGGACGCCCTGTAGACGAAAGCAACGCGCTTGCCGAGGTAGAAGGTCGCGTCCTGGGTGTTGTCGACGCCCTGTCGGTTGTTATCAGTACTTTGCCTGCCCCATTTGACCATGTGTCCAGCTTCTCACCTCAATCTTGACCAACGAGGTGTTGGGGTTGGTGTTGCGCTTGCCCCTCTGGTAGGAAAGGTGCTTGCCCCTAAGGAAGTCTCAGTATATGTCTCCAGCAAATTGTCAAGTTTCGCGGGCTGGCTAAGCGAATGAGGTCGGTGTCGTGGAGCGTCTAAAGTGACGGCAGTGCTCTTGTTCTAGAGGGGCGGCCTGGCTTCTGTATCTTGTACTCGAGGCCTGTCTCATCGAATGACAGGCCATACCCATCGGCATGCGATGGTTGGCGGGTGATGTACAGCCCAGCAAGCCAGGCCCACAGCTCCGGCCTCGCTCCCGCATCGCCAGCTCCAATGTGTTCAACCAGATGCATCCATTTCCTCATCCTCGATGAGCATCCAACATCGGAAGACTAAGCGAGCGGGCGGGCATGCGTGGGTGCAAGGCGGGTTGTGGGTGTCGAGGTGCGCATCGTCGGGGGTACTCACTTGACGTAAACTAGACGAGGCACACAAGAGTCAGCCAAAAATTCCCACAAGAACAACCCATTTCCGCTCGAACCACCAACGCGCATCCTGCGAGAGGGCAGCTGCCGCAGTGCATTTCAGAGCCACTCGCAGCGGCGTCGGCTCGCAGGACGACGGCAGCGGATCCAAAATTGCCACCAGCAAGCCTGGGATTTAGGAGGGAAAAGACGTACGGCGGTGACCGGTCTGGGACATTGTGGAGGATTGGCGGGCAAATTCCGTCAGAGGTTGTCGTCGTCGAGGTCGGAGGAAGCGGGAGGGAGGGTACGACCGGTTGGGGGAGGGTGGCTCTTCGTCGTCGTGTGTCGTCTCGGCCAACTGGGTGATTGTTGGTGTCGCGATTCCAAAATCCCACCGCGGAAGGTGGGCGTCACGTGATGAGTCGGCAACCTTCCGGTTCCCGTCGGCGTGGCTTCTTTGTGGCTCCGATCGCGATGACTGGATGTGGCCCTGATCCCCCAATCACTTCACCACGCCCCTCGTCAACGGCCTGGCTTCAATGTCAGATGCTCCGCACTTCTGCGCGAGCAGAATGACTCCCAATAGCTGCATGCATGGATAACGTCTGTCGGTACTCTTTGATTTTCTCATCTACCGATTCATCACAGTCCTGCTTGTGCTACTCTCAGGCATACAGACATCCTCTTCGAGACAAGCGCCCTCTTTTTGAAATTTTAAATCTTTCATCTCTGCCAACGCCTCTCCCATGCATGACGGCGTAAAATTGACAAGAAAAAGGAAAATAATTGGTTGACAAAGCCGCTCCCTCCACTCCGCTCGTTCTGTTCTCGACCTGGAATTACGAGAACGCCATGTTGAATGCTTGCGCCGCACTTTTTTCACCTCTTTTTGTTTTCAACATCCAAACTTTACTTTCTACCCAAAGGAAAGATAGCCAACCCAACGACACAGGTCATCATCCTGTATTCTAGCGGCAGAAAAACGTCTAGTAAAGCACACGAGTCCGGATATTCGAGGGCAGGTCCTCGAGGTCTTGGTAGAGGGTCTTGAGCTCGCTCTCCTGGACGTCAGAAATATCCGTCATCAAGTAGGCAACCTGCAACAATTGTTAGAGCTGTCATCAAAAAAAAGGAGAAAGATGTTTGGGATCTTACATCGCCCTTGGCATCGACAGTCTGCTTCTCGACGTTGTGGTCACCCAAAATGTCGTTGACCTTACGCAAGACACCGGGAATGTTCTTGTGAATGTAGCACACACGGACGTGGTTGGTCTCATCGGTGGTGAGGGAGCGGAGGAGAAGCTCCGGCATGTTGACCGACTGGACCGTTGCGCCCTCGTTAACGTACTTGGTCAGGGCAGCGGCAACCTCGATACCAATGGCACTCTGAGCCTCCTCAGTGCTACCACCAATGTGAGGAGTGAGGATGATGTTCTTGAGAGTGCGGAGCTCCTGGGCCCAGTTGTTCAGGTCGGCGTTGAAGTAGGGGCCGTTTCCAGCAGGCTCGTTGGGGTAGACGTCGATTGCCGCACCAGCAATCTTGCCACTCCTCATTGCGTCAATAAGAGCAGGAATGTCGACGACACTACCACGGCTAGCGTTTAGAATGTAGCTGCCGTTGCGCATCTTGGCAAAGTGCTCTGCGCGGATCATGTTCTTGGTCTCAGGGGACTCGGGTACGTGAAGAGTGACAAAGTCAGCGCCCTCGAGAAGCTCATCCAAGGTGTTAACCTGGCGGGCGTTGCTGAGAGCCTACATATGGAGTCAGTTGTAAGCAATCACGCATTTCTTTTTTGGGGCTGGCAACTCACCATGAGGTTGACCACGTCATAGTAGATGACAGACATGCCCATAGCCTCAGCCATGACTGATAGCTGGCTACCAATGTGTCCGTATCCTACAATACCAAGAGTCTTTCCTCTGACCTCCCAGCAGCCCGCAGAGACCTTGTTCCAGACACCGTTGTGCAGCTCCATGGAGCGGTCGCCGAGCTGCCTGGCCAGCGCAATGATCTCGGAGATGATCAGCTCAGCGACACTGCGCGAGTTGGAGAAGGGCGAGTTGAAGACCGCAATGCCATTCTTGGCGGCGTAGTCGAGGTCGACCTGGTTGGTACCGATGCAGAAGCAGCCGATGACGATGAGGTTCTTGGCCTCCTTGAGGACTCTCTCGCTGAGCTTGGTCTTGGAACGGATACCGATGACGTGAGCGTCACTGTCAAGTCTGTTAGCACTCCAGTCTTTTTGCTCCGCAACCCGGCCTCACGCCAGCGCAAACTCGAGGCCGATGCCGGATGAGAGAGGCGCAAAACAGCCTCGTCACTCATGACGTGAAACAAAGTCCCAAAAAGTGTGCAGTCACACCATGCCCAGACATTTTGGGGGGGAAAGCTTGTGACTCTTACCGAATCTTCTCAATGAGCTGATCCTCAGGCAGAGAGGACTTGTGGAACTCAACCTGGTAGCCCTGGCCCTGCAGAATGTCGCGGCCAGTCTGGTTGACGTTTTCCAGCAGGAGAACCTTGATGTCCTTGGTGTTGAAGGGCTTCAACTGCTTGGCGTGGGAGGCAGAGGTGCCCTGACGGGCAGAAAAGCTGCCCGTGGGCGAGTGGTATGCCGCATTCGGCGAGGTGGAAAGGCTGAGGGTGTTGGAGACTGAGCGCGCGAGAGCGTCGCCGGCGCCGGCAATATCAATGGCAGGAGTCATAATGGCGGGACTGGAAGTGAGGTGAGGTGAGAGGGTGAGGAGAGCGAGCTTTGGGAGGAGTTGGCGCGCAAAAGAAAGAGAGGTAGCGGACTCGGAGGTGCTTGGTTCTTTAGGATGACACACGCCCCGCGGGTGCGAGTCAAAGCTCGAAAAATGTTCACGTCCCGCCCTGCCCCTCCGCCCCATGACGGACCCCCGCCAATCGACGCCCGCTGGGACCTGGCAGTCGAAACAAAACCGACTTTACAGCGACGGGCCGACGTCCATCACTCTGTCCTGCGACTAGTCGGCAAGCTCGGCATCTTGGGTGCTTGATTTGGCGGGAGAAGCGACAAGTTACATCCGTTGCTCTACGACTACAGCTTTTTCCGTGACGACCTCTACGCTCCCGCCCAAGATTAGAAGAAGTAGCCTGCATCCACCGCCGCTAGCTGCAAGCATGAACATGAAAGAGAAAACTCGAATAAAAGAAAAGCACCCTGCCTCAAAGCGCCCGGTCCTCCTGATGTGCATTGCAGTCTCAGCTCACCATTCTAGCGGGGACGAGTCATAAAGCACGAAAAACAACAGCGGCCCGTACGGCCCACAGCCGCGCTGCCGGCTTGGCCAATTCCCAAGGAAGGTAGGTTATGATCGTGAAGCCGTATGCATGACGCTCTGCTGCGAGGGAACGAACCGAAACGTGGGTGATCGTATCGTAAGAGGGGGAGAGGGGGAGATGCCGTCTACATCTGATGCTGAGAAAGCGCCCTACTGGGCTGGAAGGCTTGGAGAGGATAATGTGAGCATCGTCACATTGTGGAGTGTGCACACGACGGGTTCATCCAGGCAGCACCCGCTTAACTCTGCTTGCACTCGGCAGCCTCCTGCTTGGGCTTCGAGCCATCACCCTAGTGCTTGGTCAGTACCGCGACAGATTGCTGGCGCGTGGCGGTTGACGTACCTCCTCGTCCGACTCGTCTTCCTCATCCCTGTCATCGCTGAGGTCGTCTTCCTCCTCGTCGTCCTCGTCCTCGAACTCGCCCTCGTCGTAGTCATCCACCTGCTCAAACTGGAGAGCCTCACCGGTGAACCAGTCAATGGCGCGGGGAATGAGCTTCTCCTTGATGTCCTCGCCAAGCTGGTAGTCGAGCTCGAGGCGCTCCTCAATGTCCGAGGAGACTTCGTCGTCGTCCTCACTGGGAGCCTTGGGTGGCGAGAAGAAGTTGAAAAAGGACTCGGTGGGGACCGTCTTCTTGACGACGCGGGTCTGCTTGGTGTCTGAGGCACAAGTTAGCCAATTGCATTCCAGTCATCGGGCTGATGGCCTACTCTTGTTACGCTGCTTCTTGCTCTCGACGCGGACGGTGAGGTCCTTGCCCGGCAGCCAGTCAATCTTGTCACCCTCGGCGTGGTCGTAGATAAAGTCGCCCTCGTAGCCGTTCTCCTCCTGGTAGTAGTACGTCTTTGTGATGGTCTTGTTGGTGAAGAATTCGTTGTCGGAAAACTCGAAGATGAGGCGGAAACCGGGCTTGTCGAGGTACTCCATGCGGATGTCGGTCAGGTGCTTGAGGGCCTGCTCGTCGCGGTCGGTGATCATCTCGGCCAACGAAATCTGGTTCTTCATGGCCGACAGCCAGAACTCGGGAATGCCGTTGACGGGCTCTGAGGGCTCCTTGGTCTCGGTGGCGGGCTTCTCGGCCTCTTCGTCCTCTTCTATTTCCGCCTCACCGACCTTGACCTCGTCCTCGGAGGGCTCCTCGGCGCCATTGACAATCTTGGCGCGCTTCTGGTACAGCGGAGTAAACTTGGCGAAGTACTTCTTCTCGAGCTGGAGGACCTCCTCCTGGAACTCGGCCTCGAGCTTGGAGTGCTGCTTCTGGACGCCCTTGAGGCCGGCGACGCGACGGCGAACGTCGGTCGGGAGAGACTCGATGTATCCGGACGAGCGACCGACGAGGGAGCCGAGCTTGCCTTGGATCATGGAGACCAGAGCAGGATTTTGAGCAAAGGCGGAGACGGCGGCGGCGCGGTCAAAGTCCTCTGGCGGGGCTCGCATTAGCTCGCGGCAGGGAGGAGAAGGCAGGAAAACGGGGCTGCAGACTCACCTTCCTTGATGCTCGCGACGCCAGGCTGCTGGGCGCGCGAGGAGATGGGGGCAGCATTTGCCGGGGTGTTTTGGGGGGTGCTGGCAAAGGCAAAGGTGTTAGTCAAGGTCGCGGCAGCCATTTTGGCGAAGAGTGAAAGGGAAAAAGAGTAGAGACGGCGTACGGAGCGGTTGCCTTATCGGCGCGCTTGTTGCTGCGAATAGGTTCAGACATGGTGTTTTGGTGGAATTTGCTGAGCGGGAGGGGGATGAGAGGGCGGTTGAGTGGTTGAGAGAATGTTGGACGACGTTGAGCGTGGACGGACTTGGGGCAAGCAGAAATGTGAGAAAAGCGCTAGCGCCCGCAGTCTAGTCTAGGCGACGCGCTGAGATGCCCTTCCGTTGCAACGACGTGAACAATGCACTCCGCCAGAAAGGAGCCGGGGGGGTGGGGACAGGACAGGACAGGACAGGACAGTCACCCGCCAACTACATGTACATGTACGAATGGAGGTAGCGATGGCGAATGTGGATGGATGATGGACTTGTCGCTCTCTCGACTCCCGTCCCTCAGGTTCTTGTCCCTTTGTACAGAGTAGTACCGGTACCTACTACGTGCCGTGCCACGGCTTCCCTCTCCGGTCCGCATAGGTACCTAGGTATCTGGCTGGGCTGGCTGGCTGTAGCAGAGAGACGCTGGCTGCTGGCTGCTGGCTGCTGGCTGCTGGCTGACAGCTGCGGGGCCTTCCTTTCCGTTTCCTTCCTTGCCGGTCGCTTCGATAACCACCGCACCCCCTACAGTACACTGTACTGTACCGTAGCACCGCCTTCACCCTCACTCCAACGTGGCCCTGCAGTGCACCGCTCTTTTGATCACCGTCTGTCTACATGTACATGTACCGGGTATCAAACATGATGCGCAAGGGCAACCAAACTCCCGAAAATTTGTGCCAGCCTCCCACCCAGCCCGGAGGCCCTCGCAACCAGAAATTTCGAATCCGCCACCTGCCCTCGCCGCCCTTCTCCCCGCCCCGCCCCTTGACCTCAGTCCTGATGCCGCAGTCGGTTCGTTGCGTACGCGGCCACGCCTGCTGAGAGCGCCCCGATGAACAGACACACTGCAATCGCATTCGGCCCGTCTCGACCATGGTGCTGAGACCCGGACTGATGCGCCCCCTTGGCCAGCTCTGGACTCTTTCCAGGCTCCAGCACCGAAAACACCACCCACGAAATAAACGTCCCTACAAACTGTGGCAGCGTCGTAAACAGGTTGAGGATGCCCAAGTACACGCCAGACATCTCTCCGCTCGACCCGCTCCCGTTCGCCCCACCTTTTGAACTCTCGCCGCCCGCCAGCTCAATGTCGCTGCTGCCGGACACCCGTCGGTAGCCTGCGCCGCTCCTCTCCGACCCTGCCAGCCGATTGATTTCTTCTCCCATGAGTGAAAACGGGGCCCAGCAAGCAATGGCCCACGATATCCCGTTGATCGCGACGATCGTGGTCGCATATCTGTACGATTTTGCCAACGGCGCCAGAATCATCGAGCAGGCAAACACGACGTGCGACATTGTCCAAGCCGTCAGTAGGCTTGGCTTGTTCCTTTCAAAAGCCTCCGCGACCCCCGCCAAGCCGGGCGGAGGGCGAGGCGTAAACTCGGGCTTCACATCATCCGGCTTCCTCACAACCGACGGCAGAACCAGAGACCCGACTAAAGTGATGGTCGAGAAGATGATCAGCGAGAGACTCCCCAATCGGCCGATCTCACCGAGCGCATCCGCGGATTGCTGTGCTCCTTTTGGCAGATCGTACCGTTTATATATCTCGCCAACCCACGTCGAGGAATAGAACATGAACGGAAAATAGCCTATAGACACGTCAATACTTGTCGTCGGGTTCGTGTTCGCCGTCTACTTGCCGATCCAAGCCCAAAACTGCACCACACATATGGCCGCAATTCTTGGAGGAAGATTGACCGTAGTCCTGATGAGTTGAGCAAACATGTCCAACGCTCCAGTTCCTCCAACTTCCTTGCTGTTCATGGTTAGCTTTGTAGAGTTGGATGCACGGTGGGGTTCGAAAGTGCAAGTACAGTTGTACATGAATGCTCCTCGGGCGCAGGCGTAGCAGCGAATGAATGCTCCCTAGACGCACTTCTTATGGCCAGGAGGTCGGATTTCTCTCGAAAACGACTGTGGATGGGTAATGGAGACTAACCCTTCGTAGACTTTTTCACTGACTGCCCAGCACGTTATGCCCGTGCAAGTCAGCAATGCAATGGCGGCGACGACGATTAGTTGTTTAAACTGCGTGTCGCCCAATAGGCTGCCGAAGATGGCTCCCAGGTCGAGAGCACCGCAGCCGTAGCCAATGAGACTGCCGATTGCGACCATGCGAGTGGCTACACAACAGTCAGTAGCGATCTCCGATTGACATCCAGAATCAACGTACCCCATGCTGAGCCCAGCTGCTGTTTGGATGTCGGGAGCACATCAACGATCAAGCTTCGACCCGAAGCTTGTACTATTCGTATGTCGAGTTAGCCGGCAGGGTCTCGTCATACTCTGGACGATGATTTACCCGAATTTATGGCAAAATCGATGGCGTATATGCATAGCACAGCTAGCGTGATGGTCACTTTCCGTTTCAAGTCAGGGCTTGACACAAAAACCGAGACGAGCTCCTCAGCCCAGCCCAAGATCAGTAGCAAAACGGATACGACAACGGCGCCACCAACCATGAACCTGCATTCGTATTAAACTCGATTCTGCCTGGGGCGAGCTGACCAGAGAAGCTTACGGGCGGCGTCGACCCCATTTCGAGTGACTTTTGTCAGCCAGAATTCCAACGACCGGCTGCATGATGAGACCCGAGAGCGGGCCGGCAATCCAGACCAGAGAGACCAGAGACTTGGACATGCCGAGCTGGAGGAGGTATGGCGTGCAGTATGACATTTCGACGCCCCAGGTGAACCTGCATTCGAGTTAAACTCGATTCCGCCTAAGGCGAGCTGGTCAGAGAAGCTTACTGGACGCCGACGATGGAGGCCGTCAAGTAGGCCATACGGATGGACTCTGACTGGCCCTTGATTCCGGGTTGACCGGTCCATGCTGAGCTAGCCGGAGCCCGCGTTCCTACGCCAATGGCTCCAGTTGGCATGATCGGGAGACTTCTACGGGTTGAGCAAGTGGGCACGCGAAGCCGGTTTCATCAGTAGATATGGGGCTGGTGGATAGCTGAGGGGCTCTGTCTACAGGCGCAATGGGTATGGTTGTCGCGACGTCGGGGTCCACCACGGCGGAGGCGATGGAAGAACGAGGAGCTGGCGAGTTGAATAAACGAAGCAGATGGACCGTTGGGTTGCAGCAGGGGTTGAAGATATGTATCAGGCGCAAACAGGTGCAGGAGGCGGGAGGTGAGCTTGGCAAAGTCAACGTCAGTCACGTCGTAAGCTTGACAGGCAGGCCAGGGGTCCGGCGGGAGGCTCTTTGTCCTTGGGCCTTCCCTTATCAAGCTCTCGAATCCCTTCCGCAAGCTCCGGCTTCGTGCGATGGCCCCAGTTAGGCTCGCACTCGGCGTGTTTGAGATTCAACAGGGTCTCGGGCCTGCAAAGGCTTACCTTGGTGTCAGTGCCCTGGTGCCTGGTGAGGTGGTGTTCGAGCGGGAGCGGGAGCCGACGTGTGTGGCTTGAAGCTTCAGCCACAGATGTCCGCCACAGCCGCCATCCACCCGGACGGCATCCATCCGTCCGGCTGTCAGGGTCCGTCGGTCCCCACGGGGCCGATGCCGCCGCCGCTCCTTACCTCCGCTGGTAACCCTCCCGTCGCATCGTTCTCGTTGCCTCTGGTTGCCTTCAATTCTCTTCGTCTGCCCTTCGCCACCCTCGCCAGTCCTTTGTCATTCTCTTTCTTCAGCAAACCACACGACGCCGACAGAAATAACACCTTCCTGACTACGGCCCTCCTTGAACGCGAGCTGTGGTGCTCGACAAGAGCTCACTACGTCCACATCTTACAACACTTGCTGTGCCTGCATGAATGAAGCGTCCTTTCCAGCAGCATTGACGCCCCACAAGCATCCCAACCCCACGTTCGCCAATCGGTGCTGCTCCATTTCGAGAATCCTCACTTATCATCTACAGCCCCCAGCCCCAACAGTTTGATGGTCATGGCACAATGGAGTCGTATTGTTGAGTTGTCACTTCCGAGTCCAAGGGCTTGAGAGAGTGGCATAGGCCACGATCCTTGCAAGCTGACTTTGCAATCGACCTCAACACCACTTCAGCAGCGCCATTGGCTTCAACCTTTGCACCAGGATACAAAGCTCCCAGGCACCACGACTCCCCCTTCGTGCATATCCGCTCTGTTTCCGTCTCCTGGCTTCCAAAGTCCAAGCGATGTTTCCCCGGCTTCGACGTCATAACCCGCTCCAAAGGAGCGGCCACCACAATCTGAAACCCACCCCTCGACTCCAGCAACCACTCAACCCCATCAAAAATTGCTTTCACTGCCATCGTCGCCTCCGCGTCTCCGCAGCGGGTGCTAAACACGGAAATGGGACGAGCGTGCCACCTACCTCGGGCCCGGCCAACCGATGCGAGACATGATGCCTGCACCATGCACCGCTCGCCCAAATCCGCCTCCGCCGCGGCTCCCGGCAAACCTTCCCTCCACCGACCCAGCATCGCTCCCCGCCCATTCCGCCCACCCTCCGGTCACAGATCTTTTACCTCCAGCAGTAAATTCCTCGTGTTCCAGACTGTCGTCTTTCTCCGCATGCACGTTCATCATATTCTGGATCTCAAGCATAGTGATCCAGTTTGCAGCAGAAATTTTCTGGTCGCGCTTCAGGTGATGTTCTGGGTCCATCATGCACGTGTTTCGGGGCCGTGGCTGTGGAATAGACGAAGTTTGTCAGCCCATACTCACCAGTTTTCTTTCGCAACGAGATCTACCACAGCGGGTGTCGAAAGAGAAGGGACCTCCCGGGTCTAGCGAGCAACCAACCATGGCTCTCTGGGCGCGTCTGCAATGGCGGACGACTGCTCCCTAAGATTCACTGCAACAGCAGATGAATGCTCCCTGGGTGCAACAATGGCGTGAACAATGTCTCATTTCTTTCGACGCCCACCGTACTACCGTTGACATCTGACCACTCAAATTTGGCCCCTCTATTCGCTCTTCAAGCCGTGTTCACTCATGCTTTGGAGATTGTCGCCACAGGCCAATGCCTTTTTGTTGCAAACATTGAGGGCTCTCCCAAATTCCGCCAACTTCTTCACGTCATTTGAAGTCACAATTGCCTGGAGTCGGATCTGACACCAAAGGTTTCTACGACGATCCACGGGAGTGAAGATTCATCCTACGCACATATGCGCCACCGAGGCTGCTGAGCTAAGATGGACTATGCAGACTGATTATGTGCATACCCTCAGGCGTACGAAGCCTAGCCCCGTGTGCAGAAACTTGTTTTTTTCAATTCTACCGGGTCTTCTGTCCTTGGCTGGAACTTCTGTTTGGCTGCAAAAGCAATGGCGCAGAGGCGGAAGCAGTCAGCCATTGACCAGTCGCACCGCTTTTGAGCATCAATTGGCGCTCGACGACTTTTTGTATGTGTTTGATGCATTTATATCGCTTTGGTCCCTTCCTCTTCCATCTTGATTACAAGATTTTTCAACTTTCACTCTTTACTTCGGTCTTATAACCTGATATACCCCGTCGAGCGTACCTTGCACAAGTCATGATACCCGGTGTCTTTGATGAGATCATCCTCAACACAAGCGACTACTTCAATGTCAATCAAGGTAACCTCACCACCTTCGAAATATCGCTACTTTCATCCGGGAAAATTGGATCACCGTGCATGACTGAAATTGCGCCGGAGCAAGTGCAAGATTGGGTGAATGAGAAACGCCCAGTGTCCGAGGCAAGTGACTGCAATCCATTCACGCGGTCAAATCCACTAAAAGCCCTCAGTCGTCAGCCAGGTTTCCCCAACACACTTCTGCACACTTGCGCTGTTTGTAGGCATCCACAAGATCTTTCTTGAAATTGCTCAGTGTAATGATGATAAGTAGGATCGGCCCTGCTTCCAGGGAATACATTCGACCATTTCCATTCGATTCCGCCGCAATGAAAACACTAATTGATAGTCTGTGTCTGCCAGCCAACTTTCTAACTGCCTGCATAAATCATCACAGCATGGTGATACAAAGTTGCTCGAAAAAAGGCCCACAAGACATTTTTGGTGCGTGGCTCATACCAGTGACTGCCCTTGGCGGTTCTAATCTCTCATTGGCTTTTCCCAGCCGGACTTTTGAGGACGTTCTTCACCATTACCGCCTGGTCGCACTGTCTTCAAACAAACACCACAACTGTCGTTGTGCTCATTGCAGACGACGGCAACATCAGAGAGAACTTGCTAAGAGCCCTTCAAAGACCGGAGGCGCATATGCTCCATCCACTCTTCATCCCGACTGATCTCTGCCGCAGAGAGTTTCATTATTTAGAAGAAGGTGTTTACTCTGAGAGAGAATGGCTATTGAATACCGAATGGAACGTAGGACTAAGCGATAACGTGGAAATTTCAGAGGACGAAAAGTTTCTGAAGAATTTCGAGGAGAATATAAGATCAATACAGAACCATAAGACAGCTCTTGTCTCCTACGAGGCACTTCTTCAGAGACTCGCGCCCATCTTCGAGTCCCACCTCCCGAGAGCCATGGAAGAACTCCAGGCATGCATTTCGCCCGAAGTACACAAGTTTGGCCCGAATATCAACTTCTGGATTCGCCATTATGCCAACGCCGGGGACGGCTTACAAAGGGTCTTACAACACTGGATAAAGCGAATAGACTTTTTCATGACGACAGTGAAGTTGCCCCCTTCTTCATATAGCGAGTCAACGCCGCTGATGAATGGAAAGTACATCTCCATCCTTTCCAACCGAAACTCCAGGCAAAGCGCGCAGATTGCCAGCGCGGCCAAACGCGACAGCTCATCAATGAAGTCGCTCGCAGTACTGAGCATCATCTTCGCCCCTCCGTCATGCATTGCGGTAGGCACACTTGGAACGGAATTGCGAAGCCAACTGACCCAACGCCAGACGATCGCAAGCATGCCGATGCTCTCCTGGCAGCCCGGTCAATTCTGGATCTTCTGCGCTTACACGGTTCCCATCACCGGCGCCGTCGTCATCATCTGGATCTTCTACATGTTCTTCATCAACCAGCGAAACCGAGATTCCGACAATCGCATCGCCGGCAACGAGCCCAAGCCTCGGAGTGTCAAGAACCTTTGGGGCGCTTTTCAGAAAGGCGAGCGAGCACCGACGCCGAGCGCGGATGATCAGAAGGAGAAGGACATCGCTGACGCATCTAGAGAGACGGGCAATGACTTGGAAAGCGGAACTCCTGGAGAAGTCCCGCCGCCCGGGGAACCTCAGAGGGTGGATGAGCGCCCCACTCTGAGGCAGATCTTGCATTTGCTCTGGCTCTTCTTGTTCTGGCAATGAATGTCTGGCATGAATCCTACCTGGTGCTTAGGAGCTTGTCGCTGGCTTGGGAGACCTTTGGACACAGTCAACCGACAAAGCAACAAAAAGGTCGCGGGGAGCATCCATACGCATTTGTAAGCTGCGTTCAGGAAGATTTCATTCAAGTCCCAATCACTCAAAGTATTCGCATCGCAAAAGGCAAACGGCCATCGGTTTCCCCCCCCCCCCCCCCGCACATCTCTCAATTCTTGGTCGGTACCGTGTCATTCTCAGTGCTCGGATGCCTGACCTCTAACCCCTCGATGACCTCGTCAATCTGCTTCATGTTGGTGTCCTTCATGTGGTACTTGATGATGGGCAGCATGCAAACGGGGCCAAGTGCCACGAGCTACTCAAATCAGCTTTTACTCGAACTGTTCACGGGCCAAGGGGTATGCGTACAAACCAACTGGAACCGAACAAGAATTCTTTGCTGTATCCTTGGAGGTCGAAAGTGTAGGCACAGATTTGACAGAGCGCGTTCAGTAGGCGATACATGGCGCAATATACTGACAGCTGTTGTTTTGTTAGCCATCTCATGTGAAAATCCGGGCCAGGAAAGGGGGTGACATACCTCCGACGTCTCATTCGACAGCGCTCCCATGAACCAAAAAGCGTAGCAGTTGAACGTGGCGTCGCCAAAGCCATACATGGTAAATAGGAAGCACCACCAGCCGTAGTTTGCGTCGTACACGTCTCGCCGGTCGGCCTCTTCCAGTCCGTACACGGTTTTGTCCATGGCCCAGTAGCCGCCGAGCCACACGGCGTTGAACGAAATGAAGACGTACAGCAGGCCCCAAAACGCCCGCCAGCGCCGCTTGCAAGGTAATTTGTCGGTAAAAATGTTCAAAAGCCACGCCGCCGGAATCTGGATGACCCCGGAGCAAAAGGTGTTGAGGGCGCGTCCGCGGACAGTGAAGACCGGCGCGTTGAAGCAGTTATTCTGGTAGATGACGTAGTAGTTGACGGCGAAGAAGTAAGGCCACGCGTACGCGATCCACTTGTGGTCCATGAAGACGTAGTAGCTTGTCTTGACCTCCTCCATGAAGGTCTTTTGCTTTTCGAGGAGGACGCGGGAGCCGTCCTCGCGGACCATCCTTTGCCAGGGGTAGAGGGCTAAGCCGAGAGCGGAGCCGAGGAGCATGAGAATCATGAAACCGATGTAAGTCCCGTCGGTCACGGTGCTCTTGTTATTGTCGCCGGCGTTCCAATTTTGGGCAACGGGGATGGCGGCGCCAGTTGTTAAAGTCAGCAACTGTGGTCATACTACGTGCGGGGAGCGCTCACCTATCACCACACCGAATTGGAAGATGGACCAGAATATCGAGACGTACATGCCCTTCTTTTCCTCTGACGCGAACGCGGTGATGGCCGTTCCTTCAGCTACCCACAAAAACGCCGCGCTAAACTTTCAGTCAGTCAACGCACTTCAGAAGGGTTGGTTTTGGCCACATACCTGAGACCACACCAACTTGCTCCAAATACCACAAAAGGTACATTTGCGGTGCGATTGTAACACCAGAGCGAGGCCGCGTACTGCCCTGGTCAGTCTGGTTCTAGAATTTTGCGTGGACTGGCTTACCGCCGCATAACCGATTCCACCAAAACACAGCGTCTTGCGCAAACCAAAATAATTCAGACAGGCCGGCGCGATGAGATTGAAGACCGTAAAAACAGTGTAGAGCGAGATGTTGGCTATGTCGCTGAGCCAAGCTGTTTGTTGCCCGGCGCCACCTATTCGGAGTCAGTGATTGGAAAGGGTGTTTCAGTGATCTGACCACTCACCAAGAAACGTGATAACATTGTACATGCCCACCGTCAGAAATAAAACACAACCGAGCATGATAGCTTGGACTCGAGGGTGACTGTAAGCCCACACGGAGACGCCGCAAATAATGTGCGACTTGGGGAGCTGCCCGTCGTGTTAGCCGCGCCAGCTGTCACCAAAAACAAAACATTTGTGAATACCTCCACGGCTCCTTTCACATAGCGCGTCTGCTCCTGTGTGAGCTCAGCATGCTTTCCTCCGGCTGCCACAGCATACGTGACGTCAGAAGCCTGTTTTTCCGAATCCATTGTTGGTGAGGCTCATAGGCGAGGGAAGATTTCCGACGGCGACGAACAAGGCAGGCATTCGCTATGAGCGCTAATGTCTGGCATTCCACTGACAAAATAAATAACGGATTTTGACATGCCGTGGTTGTGCTATCGCAAGACTCAGAGGGAACCTGGCTTATCATTGGCCATGCAAGGTTAAGCTTCTCAAAGGCCTGTTTAGGAAATCGAGATGGGTTACCGGAATTGGCATGAGAGCGGGATCTTTCAGTGGCCAAGAGCCAGGAGATCATTGGGCGAGCCGCACTCGCCGTATGCGCGAACGAACGGTCCTGTCTGTCGGGCTTGCAGCGATAATGATCGCATTGGGAGCAATCGTGTGATGCGCAGGGTCATTGTTCAACCAGATCGCTTGGGTCTAGACTTGAGATAAGCAGATGCAGACCAGAGAGACGTTGGAGCTTGACAAGAAACGCCATGTGAAAATGGAGGCACGGCACTGACGATGGGAGATGAGCGATTTGAAAGAGAGTGCGAGTGCGAGTGCGGGGTCGACCAACTGCCATCTTGAGAACATCACCGCTCTACCGCATCTTCCACTCGACAATACACACAACATGAAGACGTCTCCGACTCCTGGCCCCCGGACAAACTCTCTTGCTTTCGCCAAAACTGATTGTTTCTCCTGCGCCGCGATTGGCCGGCGCTGCGACCGACTGAGGCCACTGTGCCACGCCTGTTTGCAGACTGGGACAGCATGCCGAGGGTTTCCCACGACTTTGTCATGGCAACACAAACGCAGCAATATCTCTCGAGGCGCAACAAGAAGCCCAAAGAAGAGCGATGTTTCAAGCAAGCAAGGCGCGTCGCCAATATCCGAGTCGCCAATATCAGTTTCGCGAAGAGGCGCGTCGGCGCAGTCCTTCAAGTTCGTGACCGCGCGCCCTTGGAAACAACAAAGGAAAAGCTCAGCCGCAAAATCGCCTCGTGAAAAAGACTCCTGCTTGCAATCTCCACGAAACACAGAAATGCGGTCAGACAATTCACCCATTGATATTGCTACTGTAGAGTCCGATGCTACCACTGGCTCGCCTACCATGAGCAAGCCTCAAGATAATGTGCCACTGCAGGCACAGGGTACGCACGCTCCTGTGTTCTTCATTTTACTCATACTGATAGTTTTTTGCAGATGCTCTCTTAAGCTATATGGACTCTGAAGATGACCACCAGCTTCTTGATCCCGTACAGGTGCCGGAATCTTCTACGTCCATATTTTCCCTTCTTGACAATGACAGCAATCTGTCAAACCAAGGCCTACCTGATCTTGACGCATTCACTTGGGATCAAATCCCCACCAGCTTTGGCATTCCTCCCGAACTCGAAGACAGTATTGGATGCTCCTTGTTCAGCCCACAAGCCACAGTGTTTCCCAACGCTCCTGTCCCCTCACTCTCTACGACACCTCTGTGCAAAAAGCTCTTCTACCCAGAGAAGGTATCGGAGCTCTTGAACTTGTGTGAGCTTCCCCAAACAGTCTGTTTTTGCGACTGCTTCTAAACCCGTGGCTGCAGATGACAGAGAATTCTGTTCACTTCCATTGACACATGATATCGCCGCAAACCCCTTTCGTGTTGGCAAAAACACGTCAAGTGGTTCCAAACTGCTGCTCAACGCCATTCTGGCTCTTTCTTCGTACCATTTGAGTCGCATGGAGCCTACTTGGCAGGATGACGCGCATAGCTACAAGGAGTCCACTGACAGGCTATTGCAAGAGAATTTTGCCGATGAATCAGATGATCAGCTAAAGTCCAGCCTGCTTGATGCAGTTCTGACAGTATTCACGCTCGAGGTAAGCTGCTCGACGTCGTGGAGCGCACGAAGCTAACTTGTCCCGCTATAGTCTGCGCAGTCGGCCTTTGGTTTTTGGCCTGACCGGTTGAAGAAGGCGCTCAAAATACTCAACCGCATGGGTATTGAAAGCCTGCGCAGTTCGTCTCGGCTTCGCGCGCAGACAGCGATGCTTCTATGGTAAGCTAATGCTCACAGCAAGAGACCTTGGACTTACCAAGTAGGTGGGACTCCACAATTGCCTTGATATCCCGAAGAGGTCTCATTTTCCCCTCTTCGTACTTGTCACTGCTTTCCGAGTACGATAAACGCGACGAATGGAGCTTCTTCCAGGTCTCCGGATGTTCTCTGGAGCTAGTGCTATGCTTGACCAAACTTGGCCAATTGGCTGTGGAAAAGGAGATTGCGAGCATGATGAATTGGGTGCGATTCGAAGAGAAACCCATTGATGAGATCGAATCGACTTTGGAGAAGATGAAATTCCCGGACTCGAATTCACCCAACGACTCGGAGGAAGACGTACAACGAGAGCGCGACAACCTGCATTGCACTGAAGCATGGCGAAATGCTCTCCTTCTCTACTCCAGCAGAGTCTTCAGGTGGGATCGGCAGTCGAAGCCTCCCGCGAAACTTTCTCGCTACGCCAGAATCGTGCTGGACCACACCAAGTCTTGCCGGAGGACATCGACAGTGCAAAAACAATTGCTTCTGCCCGTATTCTTGGCTGGAGTCGAGCTTTCAGACAGTGAGGCGCGAGGCTTTTGTCAGGAATACTGTCAATGGTGGAGCCAAAAGTGTCGATACGAAATGTTCTCGACAGTCAGCTACTTGCTGCATGAATTTTGGGAGGAGAAAGACAAGTCCAGAGACAGCGCAAGTCTGTGGTGGGGTTCCATGATTGACCGCAAAACACCCACTCTGACCAACCAGTTTCTGTTTGGGTAGCGTGCAGGTGATGGACGGCATTTCGACATTCATCTTCGCCTTACTGATAAGAAAATCAGACCCTGGTAAACCGAGCCAATGGCACGCGAGTTTTGACTTCCCAGATAGGCAACCGAGTTGGCAGGATATATGCTGGGCCATACCACATCTCTTCGCCCGCCACTAAGTGCCCAACCTTGACGAAAGCTCGCTCCTAGCTTGAAAATCTTACCTTATCAAAGCGAATATGGCTGCCCTCGGATTGGCTCACGGCGCGCCGACCTCTTACTCACCCAGCAAGATGAACGGCGCTACGAGTAATGGTCATACAAACGGTACTAGCAAAGAGTCTCTCCCCAAAGTTCGCGTCTTGCCCAACACCGCATCGGTCGACGAGGTCGTCGATGCGTTGAAGGTCGCCGGAGGCGTGGTAATAAAGAATGCTGTGCCACATGAGGACCTCGACGTCATTGAGAGTAGGATGCTCCCAGTTCACGTCATTTCAAAATACTGACAAGACCAAAGAGGATCTCAGACCACTCCTCGAGAAAGATGCGCCTTGGGATGGCGAGTTCTTTCCAAAACAAACCCGCCGCTGCTACGGCCTCATTCCTAATTCCCGGACGTGCGCCGAAAAGGTCGTCATGCACCCTCTCTACCAGGCTACGTGCGATAAATTCCTGACGACCAAGAACTGGTTCTGGAGTGGCCACAAGAAAACGTACGCCACAAGTCGGCCACAGATCATGAATTCAGTCTGCTTTTCGATCAATCCAGGCGCTCACAAGCAGCCTCTGCACAGAGATGATTGGTGCTACCACGTTGTTAACAAGAAGATTGAAAAGTACCCCGAAGACCTCCAGCGCGACACAGGTCTTGGCTGGTTCGTAGCAGCCAAAGACGCCACACAAGAGAATGGCTGCACCCGCTTCATCCCAGGTAGCCACCTCTGGGAGCACGAACGCGAGCCAGATGACAGTCTGGTCGCATACGCGGAACTGAAGAAGGGCGACGGCTTTATGATGTTCGCGAGTTGCTATCATGGTTTGTTTGATTCCCACTCTGTTCTCAACCGCACCAGGAAAAGGGGTTAATGATGGGCCAGGCGGCGGCGCAAACAAGACCGAGGACGAAGAGCGTCTACTTTTCAGCTGCTTCATGACGCGGGGCTGGCTGCGTCAGGAAGAGAACCACTATCTCAACATGAGCTTGGAGACGGCAAGGTCTCTGCCTCTCGAGCTCCAGAAGATCGCTGGCTACGACTTGAGCGAGCCATTCTTGGGCTGGGTCAATTCGACCAACCCGCGTGTCGTTCTGGATCCGACTATCGAGGCAAGTCCATCAACTCTTTTACCCATGACTTTGTTTGTCGAACTAACACTTTGCGTGTGTACAGGGCGGAAAGGACATGGTGAAGAACGAGAACGATGATGAGAAGGAATAGATACTCGGTGATTTCAAAGAATGGAAGGGCGTCTTGCCAACTGGCGTAGAGTTTGTCTAGCTAAATTACCGCCGCGTACGCAGATAACCAAATTGACCTTCGGCGCAAAGAGATCCGTGCCGTGTTGAAGCTTCCTTGACTCTGAGCAACACGACTCCACGTGATGTGCCCACTGTACAAAGTTGCGGGGAAGGCAACCCCCTCCCAAATCCAACCATGGCATGCATTCGAACGGATAGGCGACTCATGGAGCTTCCCTGTCCATATCTCGCGGCTATTCTTATCAGCAGCGGGGCAGCAGCAGAAGACATGCATCTTTTCATCAGTCCAGTACGCGCGGATGCTAGATAACAGTATTCCCTTTATAGGCAGGAAAGGTGGGAGTCTTTGGCCTCTGCGGCGTGAATATTTTGTGGGTCAAGTGGCTTTTGATGGGGGGGATCACAACGAGTGAGTGAGTGAAAGCACGGTTTAAGTTGCAGCACCAAGCGACCATTTGGAAAATTTACCCGTGATAATTTCTTGCAGAGCCCAAGCAAAAATGGCCAACGCAGCAGCAACCACAGCGAACAAGCGCATCACAAGCGCCGTAAAGCAAGATGCCCCTGAAATCATTGGTTATGTCGAGCCGTGGATAGCGTCGCCGGGGGACATTGTCGACGTCAAGGTATGAACGATCCCTCCGTATCTGTCATCCAATTCGACGACCGCGAGCCTGACGAACGCTCCCCGTGCACACATAGGTCTCCAGCACCGTCCGTCGCTACCAGTATCAGCTCGTGCGGCTAATCCAGGGGCTCGACCACCCAAAGGCGGCGCCGCTGCGCAAAGAAGTCATCGCCGACGTGCTCGTTGGGACATGTACGCAGGGCCGGCCGCAGCGCGCGCATCCGGGATCCTACGCCATTGTCAATTCGTGGGGAGGCGAGTCCGTTGTTTCTGCTGGGGCTGGTTTGACTGCTACGGTGTTTGTCCAGCCTTGGCTGCCGTGTGCCGGGCACCCGCAGACGCTGCTGTCGACGCTGAATGTCGAGGAGAACACCGGCATCGAGGTCGTCATCCAAGAAAATGGGTGTCTCGCACTGTACGTCGGGACGGGGAGCGATGTCGAGGTCGTTGAATCGAGCGTCGAGTTGCGACGGTGGCGGTGGGCTCAAGTCAATGTTCAGGTCAAGGGGCGAGATGCGGAGCTGAGCATCATACATCTCAATCGACTGCTGGAGAAGGCTCCCGATCCAGCCCGAGTCCAGAAAAGGCTGAAATCCGACGTTGTGCTCTACTCTCCTGGCTCTCCGCTTCTCCTCGGTGCTGGTTTCGTCGGCACCAGTTCTGACGCGAAATCTCCAGGCCCGACCAACTTCTTGAACGGCCATTTGGATTCTCCAAGGCTACTGGCAAGCGGTGGATCTGGAGAGAGCAAGACGCTGGTGAAATTCGACTTTTCCGTCGGCATACCAACAGACAGCATCTTTGACGTCTCGGGCAATGCACGACACGGCCGCCTGATGAACGCTCCCAGCCGCGCTGTCAAGGGACACGACTGGGACGGGTCAGAGCCTGACTGGACCAAGGCAAAGTTCGGCTACGGCGCCATTCACTTCCACGAAGACGACCTCGACGATGCGGCATGGGAGACAGACTTTCAGCTGACGATTCCTTCCGGCGCGCTCTCAGGGGCTTACGCGGTGGAAGTGTGGGATCCAGAAAATCCCAAGCTCCGCGATTCCATCACGTTTTTCGTGCGGCCAAGTCGTCTCCGCGGCACCGCAGCTCAGAAAAAGACAAGAGGAAGCAGCCAACCGGATGTGGCCATCGTGTTGAGCACATTCACCTATCTAGCCTACGCCAATGAACACATGTACGACGAGACAAAGAGAACCTTCATGGAAGTCCCCGGGGGCGCCACCATTTCGGAGAGCGAAGACTTTTATCGCATGGTGCGCCGCAGCGACCTCGGTCTGTCAATGTACGATGAGCACCGCGATGGTTCGGGCAGCGTCTTTTCCAGCTCAAAGCGTCCGATCCTGAATGTCCGCCCAGGATACATCATGTGGGCGTTTGACCGGCCGCGCGAGTTCAGTGCCGACTTGCTAGCCATTGGATTCCTCGAAGATAGACTCGGTCGCGGCAACTACGACGTAGTCACTGACCATGACTTACACCTCAGTGGCGTGGAAGCTTTGTCGGGATACAAGTGTGTTTTGACCGGGTGCCATCCCGAGTACCCATCGTTGGAGTCCTTGAATGCATACTCTGCGTATGCTCGCGGAGGCGGAAGCATCATGTATCTGGGCGGCAATGGGTTCTACGTGAGTTCCTTGTCAGCAAGCGCAAGAAAGTCCTGGCTGACTTTGAATGTAGTGGGTATCGGTCACTGATCCCAAGCGGCCGCACCGCCTAGAAGTCCGCCGCGGCGACCAAGGATGTCGTTCATTTGGACTGCCCGCCGGCGAGACGATCCACTCGCTAAACGGCCAGCAAGGCGCCTTGTGGCGCTCGCGTGGACGGCCCGCGCAGTCGCTCTTTGGCGTCGGCAGTGCCGCATGTGGCACAGGTCCGGGCGTCCCTTATGCACCCACTGCCGCAGCGCTCAAGCCGGAATTCTCCTGGCTATGGCACGGGATACCACCCCAGGACCGCAGCCTCATCGGCGTCGAGGGCTTTGGCGGTGGCGCCAGCGGAGACGAGATCGACAGGCTCGATTTTGACCTCGGAACGCCCCTGAATGCGGTACTGCTCGGTTCTAGTCTGCGGCATAGTGACAAGTTTGGCTTGTTCAACGAAGAGCAAATGTTCCCAATGGTGGATACTCTGGGTCCAGAGTGCGACAGGGTGAGGAGTGACATGGTGTTTTACGAGACGGCGGCAGGTGGATGCGTCTTTAGCGTTGGCAGCATCAACTGGTACTCCAGTTTGGCGTATGATGGCTACCGCAACAATTGCGCCCAGGTGACGGAGAACGTGTTGAGAAGATTTGTCGCCTGGGGAAGACAGAAGAGGAAGTCCCATTTGTGAAAGAAGATGCGAATGCTTTTTGTCAGACCGGATCATGCTCCCTAGCTATGGATACAATACCAACGTGCACTACAGCAATTTTCTTCTCTGAGTATACAGTTGAGTGTAAGACGTATCCTTTAGATTCTCAGAATGCAGCTCGCGTGCGTGCTGGACAACTGCAACGGTAAAGTCTTCCTGGCAGGAACATGCTCGTCAAAGACATCGTCAAGTTGCCGAAGGACATGCACCGAATGCAAATCCGAATCCGCCATTGCCAGACTGATCGGCTAGCCGAAACACACCACCTGTGCATCCGAATACGAAACTCGCTCGGGAACCTGCCTCTTTTTGGACACTCGGCTCCGCAAAACAACTACCGTCCCGTTTGCAAAGCCGATGCGAACTCGAGCCGGCGTTTCCATCTGACACTCGGGCGATGGTATAAGAGAACTCCTATGCACATTCAGACGTTCGACGCGAAAGAATGGGCGGGAATCACCTGGTAGAGTTGGCTCGTTGTTTGTGTTTGGGTTCAAGTGCAATGACCGTAGTGCCGGAAGGTACTTCATCAAGTTCACTGAAAACCGGATCAGCAACAGATGACAAATGGCCATGTCAGCTTCTGGAGCCACGATACGTCTGGAAGCTTTGCCAAGGGCTCCGCTATCTTGGCCATCTTGGTAAAAATGGAAGCCAGACGAGTGGTGACAGTGCCCAAGTGGCAGGGAGTCGTGTCAACGACCGGTACAGGGTAATGCCAACATCAACAGTGCAGCTCGTGCACATTTCCCCGTCTAAACATGGCAGGCGGAAGGGCGCGATGTTTCGCTTGTTTGAGGGCCGCAGGATGACGAGATTGTTTGAAGAAAGATGAGGCTTTCTGAGTTATCCTTGCCGTGTAGGAGTGTTCGAAAAGACCCATCTCTATATTCAGGGCGTTGTTGGCGTGCCTGGAATCCATCCGACCTGCTCCACATGCCAGTGTATCCGATGGCGGTAGTCGGGAGGGAGAAAGTTGTACGCACCCGCCACTACATGCTGAGGCCAACCCTGCATGAACCAGTGGTTTTCGGGGGGGAATGATGTCATGAGGACTCCGAGAAAAGCAAAGATGAGGAGGGCGAGTGGTTGCTTTTGTTGGATGCAAAGGATGAAGTCGTTCGACGTGCGATACATCCAAGCGAAGATGGACGACATGTACGGATTCTGCTTCTTCTCTTCCTGGTTGCCCCAAACGGCAAGATAGGACTGATTTAGACGCATGACTTCCCCCAAGTAGGTCTCAGTGTTGGGATCGTCGGACTCCGATATGAATATGCGAAAATCTTCCAAATGTCGTCTCCAATCGGTTGGTGGCGTCGGCTCAGAGCCTCCGTAGTCACGCACTCCCCTGTACTTGAACATAATTGCCAGTTCCCCGGTTGAAAGCGTGTGGTAGACCAGTCCAATTATGGAGTTTACGCCTCGGAAAAGCGGTAGCCATTCGGCGCTCCCGTGGTCGCCGAACAGGAGATACTCGCCGGGTCGGGGGCCTTTGGACATGGCGTAAATGGCAATGACGGATACGGAAAGATAGAGGGCCACACAGTTGTCCTCGTTGAGTTGCGGGAGTAGAGCAGTGACTTGTCGGACGCCAACAGTATAGTGGCGTTCGGCATGCAGAATATAGTGCTCTTTTCGATTCGGTCGGGCGTGGGCAAGGGATAGTGCCGCATAGCCCAAAGCAAGATGGAGGAGGAATGGGTGGGAGAAGCCAATCTTGGGCACTAGACTCTTCCAATACTGACTCAATGGTGGAGATCCAAAGAAGTTGCCGTGCCCTTCTAGGGAGAAATGGTGCATCAGGTCAAGATCGACCAAGTCGTCTTCGGATGTTTCCAATGAAGTTGGAGAAGGGGCATTGCTCATCAAGGCAGGCGTAGCACCAGCGTTGGGTTGAGGTGTCGGCTGGGGTGTTGGGGCCGCGAAAGCGGGCGAAGGGTTGTGAATCTTTCGAGGCCTGCCCCTTTTTCTCTTTGGGGGTTCAGCGGTCGATGGGGCAGGTGCAGCTATCACCTGCCCCAGGACGCCGGTAACGTAGTCGCAGCGCAAGTCGTGTTTGGAGCAGTTGACACATTCGGGTTTTGTTTCATCACACTGTACGAGATCAGTAAAGGTCTTAGGGGACGTACGTTGGCCAAAGAATCGAGAGGCTTTGACATGGGCACGTGATTGAATGCTCCTGCAAAGACGGGACCTAGCAAGCTGCCCGAAGCAGCGTCCGTTGTTTATCGGAACATGGCCGAGTCTGAGGAATTTATGAAACAAGTAAAAGGTACCTTTATCCGCCGCGTTTTGCAGTTTCCACAGCCAGTTCGAGACTTCCGATGTGTCCTCCTGGACAAGAGTTTCTTGGTGACGGCGTCTTGGCCATCATTCTGGTCAGACATGGCAGCGGGCGAAGCATTGTGGCTGCCACGATCCCAAGGCTCCATGGCGCGAGCCAGGCTTCGAGTGGTGGAGAGGAGGAGCAGTTGCGAGGAGACGGTAAACGGCAGCCTGATGTAGGCCGTAGGAACGACGTCCGTCGGGAGAAGCCCGGATGCACAACCCACCAATGGAAGGAGCTGTGGCTGAGTCGAACGCCTACGGAAACGAATAGCACAAACAGCCCGAACCGGATCCTTGAAGCAGAAATGTAAATATGCCAACCTTTCTCCATACTCCAACTTTTCCCCGCCTCTAACCCAAGCTTCATTATTCGTCACTCCTTCTTTAGCTCTGGTCCCCAAAACTCTTCTGCTTGCTGCTGACTCTGCTCACGTTCCAACTTTCTTCTCTTGGCCGCATTTTCATCAACCTGCCCTTCCAACGCACCGCCTCGTTTCTGCGCCGCATGCAAGCCAATGAGATCAGCCTTCTCGGGATCGCTACACGCATCCCTCTTCCGGGCAATGCGCCCGATCTCTTCTCTTGGCTCTTCCACGTGCCCCGCTTGCAACATCTCTGCGCAAGCCCGCACTGTGGCGACTACCTTGTGCTTCAAATCAAGAATGGCGGGGTTTGCCGCACCGTTTGCCAGCGGGAACTTGGTGTCAATGTAGAAAAGAGAAAGTGGTTCGTCGGCAAGAAAGAGGGCAGCGAGCCAGATTTGAGAGGGCGTGTAGAAGAAGTAGACGTCAGTAAATGTGGCGACCGTCTTGAGCGTCTCTCGCGCCGTTCCCCATGCTGCCTTGACTCTGCTGAGCAGCGAAGCCTCGTCACCATGAGTGGGAACACCATTGGGTTCTGACGGGAGCCGCATCATGTCCGCTTGTATCTCCTGGGCGGATGTGGAGCTTCCTGGGAGCAACGCCGCTTGGCCCTTGGCCATGTCCATGAGCTCCAAATTGGCGCCGTCCAAGCCACGATGCGGATGTCGCACCTCCAGTGTGAACCTCAGTGCCTGTATTATCAAATATTCCGGGGCAAGTATGTCTTCGGCGGTCTTGTTGGGCAGCTTGGACGCAAACGTGGCCGACGAGATGAAGTTGACCTCGGTCTTGGTGGCGAGAAACAGGCACGATGGCATGATTTTCTTGGGATCGTACACCATTGCCGAGTTGAAGAGATAGAAGCGCTTCACGTATTGTATTGCGGCAGCCTAGCAACAAGCTTGTCAGCGTGTGTAGGTCGTCGGGTGGTGACGGGTATGACGTACGATGACCCTACTGGGAAACTTGAGAAAGTTGCCAAGCTCTATGCACTTCTTGCAGTACATGACGACCAGCTTCAGCTCCTCCTCGGGGGTGAGAGGATCGAGATGGTCTGCGCCATCGGCGCCATTGCCGTCGGGCTTGGTGTTACGGAAGCGATTGATGTTGGCCTTGACGCGCTCGGCGGCAGCAGCGTTTGTCGACTGGCGGAGGGATCGAAGCTTGTCGGGAGTGAAAGACCACAGGCGGTACTGTGTAGAGGAGCGGTAGATTTCGTCTTCGGAGAGATGCATGGCCAACAGCCGAACGGGTGGACGGGGCTGCCCTGGGCGAGAGCTGCAGCGGATGGCAGATGGCGGATGGCGGTCGGGTCCAGGTCCAGGTCCAGGTCCGGGCAGGGTTGCGGTTGCGGTTGCGGTCCTACCTACCTGAAGGCTCCCGGTCGGCCACAAAAGTCGTGGCCGGAGGATCAGTGTCTCCGAATAGGGAGCATTCATACGCTGTGGCGGCAGCTGATGGGGAGCCTTCGTATGCAATGACAGCGACTGAAGGCAGTGATTCGGAAGTTGCGTGCGCCACGACTTTTGCGACCAGGAAGCCTCGGTCCATGATTTAGGTTTCGGCCCGTCCTGCCTTCGGTTCCTTGTCTCCACTTTTACCCCACGGCTTGGCCAGACAAGCTCATCTTGTCTGCATCCCAACGGTACCGTTTTTCTTCAACACCATACCGCACGATACCGCACCACCGTGACCTTGCCAGAATTCCGCTGTCTTGAAAGAATCCAATGTCCACAATTGCGCCATCCTAATCCATCAAACCAAACCAATCACTAGCTGCATACATACCCGTCACTGTCATCCATGACCTTGTCTCCCGCCGCCTCACCGCCTGCATGGCCAGCCACGGCCGTCCTGACTGGCTCTCATCCTGGGAGCCGGTCTCTCGAGCTTGCCCGAGTGTGGTCAGCGGCGGCCAGCATCGTGCGGGGGATTGCCAAGCCAGAGTACAAGATACCATCGCCATTCTCGAGCCAGATAAAGCGTGCTGCTTGTCGGCGTCTGACCAGATTCTGTGATCCGGTACTCCTCATTTCCCTCATCTTTGTTCAACATGACGCCCGACGCCGCGTATGAACGCTTCCAAGACCCTGAAAAGACCCCTCAACATGGAGAACACATTGAACATGGAGACCACATTCAACAGGGAGACCACAGTCAACATGGAGACCACATTGAAAAAACAATCTCCTCATGGCTCGATGGACCAGGCATTGACCCTGAGCTCGACAAACGGATAACGAAAAAATTCGACCGTCACATTGTCCCCTGGCTGTTCGTCTTGTGGCTCCTTGCCTTCATTGACCGAAGCAACATTGGAAACGCAAGAATTGATGGGCTTACCGAAGACCTTCACCTTGACTCGGACAAGTTCAACATTGCACTAGCCATCTTTTACGTCCCTTACGTCTGCTACGACGTACCCAGCAACCTCGTGCTTAAGTACTTCAAGGCAGGCTACTATCTGCCCTTCCTAGTTGGTGCATGGGGTATTATATGCACGTGCACTGGCTTCGTCAAGTCCTACGCTGGGCTTCTGGTCGTGAGGTTCTTCCTCGGACTGGCTGAAGCCGGAATTCTTGGAGGAATGATCATATACCTCGCCATGTTCTACCGACGTCACCAGTTACTATACCGCATCGGCCTCTTCTACTGTGCCGCCCCCCTGAGCGGCGCCTTTGGTGGTCTACTGGCCACTGGGCTTGCGAGAATCCACACGCCAGGCTACAACGGTTGGCCGTTTATCTTCTTTGTCGAGGTGCGTCTGACCAGGGAGCATTCGTCCCGTCCTCCAATTGAATTCATCAACTAACTTTCAAAGGGTGCCATCACGGTCATGGTCGCCTGTGTCACCGTCTTCTTCCTACCGCACACTCCAAGTGACGCCAAATTCTTGACGGAAGAAGAACGCGATGCCGCAATCGCCCGCATGCGCCTCGACTCGCACGGCGCAACACAGTCAGGAGACGTCGAGTCTGAGACCTTCAGTTGGTTCTGGGTCAGACGTGCCATTCTGAACTGGCAGACCATCTTTCTCTCACTCAACTTCTTCGCCATCATCACCCCCATCTACTCGTTTTCTCTCTTCCTCCCAACCATCATCAAGACGCTGGGCTACACATCGGTCAAGGCGCAGCTCTTCACCGTCCCTCCCAACATCGGCGGCTTCTTTAATGTGCTCCTCGTCGGGCACTACTCCGACAAGCTCAAAGTGCGCGGGCCCTTCATGATCGGCCTCGCCCTCCTCGCCATCATTGGCTATATTATGCAGATTGCGAGCGAGAAGCCACTGACCCGGTACGGCGGCACCTTTTTCGTCGCGGCAGGAGTGTTCCCCTGCGGCCCGCTCGTCATGGGATGGCTCGCAAACAACCTGGCGCCGCATTTTGTGCGGGCCACGGGCACTGGCTTCCAGATCATGATTGCCAACATGGCAGCCTTCATCGCGACCTTCACCTATCTGCAAAAAGACGCGTTAGTCTCCCCACCCCCTTCCTCCACAGTGGGTTTCGATGGGAATGAGATCTCCTGGCAATATGAGTGCGTCTACGGAGCGTTCATTCGCTGCTATAGCTGCACTTAAGGAGCATCAAAGCAATCGTTCATTGCTGCAGCTAGGCCCACGGAGTCTCATTTCTTTCGACACCCACTGTGCCCCTGTACCCATCCACCACCCAACCCAATATACTCATAACTTGACAAACAGGCCACGCTACACCGCCGGCCACGCCATCAACATCGGCGTCCTCTGCATGTCGCTCGCCCTGAGCACGATAAACGTCATCTACTGCAGCGTCGAGAACAAGAAGCGTGCGCGCGGCGCCCGCGACTACCGCCTGCAAGAGGGCGACGAGGGCATGCTTGGCTACCGCCATCCGTCGTTCAAGTACACCATTTAGGCGTCATCTTTGGGCCATGAGTTCAGGGAGCATTCGTTCAGAACCTCAGCCATACGCAGGGAGCGTTTGTTTCCTACCCCGGCTGCACGTAGGAAGCTTTCAGTCTAGCATAGCGTAGCAAAGCGTAGGAGCCTTTCCCGTCATTTTGGGTGTCCGCGTTTTTTGATAGCTTTACCCCGTATGTAGATGGTGTATAGCGACAGAGTTGGCTAATTCCATCCCCCTCCCCCTCTCCCTAACGTCACTACCAAACCCACTTTCCGAAAATTCCAACTCTACTACTGCTTAGTCGGCACCGACCACCCTGGCTCTCCTCCACATTTCTACGGCGATAAATGCTCAGAATGGGTCTTTTCTTGGGGGAGTCTTGGCTGACTATACGCACGTAGAGGGCGCACACCTTTGGTGTTCTACAAAGGATGATTCGTAGTGGTTTTGGCGGAAGTCATGATGGGAGGGAGGGAGGGAGGGGTGGGGGGTGGGGAGGGCGGCGGCACAGTGTTAGCCAGCCCTTATAGCGACTAAGGATGGTGTGCGTAGAGAGAGTAATATCATGTGCTGATATTTGGGCTTGCAATGTGTAGGACAGTTATTTGGCGCAAGTAATTGCGCGGGCCCGCCTTCTTCTTGCCCAATAAATGTTCCACTCAATGTTACTGTGCAAACAACTGGCGAATTGGCGTTTGGATGCTCCCTCCACGCGGAACAACAGGTTTGCACAGTCTGAACAGTAACAGAAGGGTAAGATGGATATATGGACGCCATGCAGCGTATTCACCCAACGCATCAACTACTGCCTCCACCTATCAAGCCGTCACATAGACACCCAACCCCCACGCAAGCCATCCATCTCAAACCAAACGAACCGGAGCCTCCAAACCAAAAGATCCATCCATGCCACGCGCCAGCCGCGAGGACTCTGACGACCATGACAGCCCGGCCGAGAACGCCACGAAGAAAACCCAGAATACCTGCTCGAAGTCTTTTGGCCCCATGCAATGGGGCAGGAGAAGCAATGTATGTAAAACCCCTTACCCAGCCCAAACGCCATTGTCGCCGGAGAACGGCTAAGTTGCCGGAGAACGGCTAAGAAATGGAACTCAAAAAGGGGAAGAATCCACGAAAAGAGGAAAAGTGTGGTATACAACCCACCCTCTCACCCTGTGCCGACCAAAGCCTCTCAGCGCACCGTCTCATCATCATCCGCAACGAATGCTCCCCCGCGCGCACAGTGCAGCCAATCGAGAATGTACGTATGCAGGTAGCGCCTCACATGACAGCGCATTCCCTCTCCGGCGGCTTCTTCTTCTTTTTTGACGGCACTGTCTCGCCGTCGCCGCCAGCGCCGAGCTCCCGGCCCTTGCCCTTATCCGTGTATTTTGTCCTGCTCGTGCCGTCCTCGCCCAACGGTACGCTGCTGCTCCGGCGCGACCGTGAAGCCTTCCACCGACCCATGCCCATGGCGCCTACGACAGTCGAGCTCTTGCGCATCTCGGGTGCTCCGGGGGTGGATGGGGCGGGCGAGGAGGCGGGCGGTGGCGCTTCGACCAGCACGCGTGGATTGGTTGGATCTTCGGCGACATTCTCGTCGAGCACGGCGAATTCTGAGTGGCGTGGCGTTTGCGGCTCGTCGACGCTGGCCGCTCCGCTGTTGTTGATGCTGTTGCAGACGGCGACATCTAGGGGGAGCTTGTCTCGCGACTTGCGGCCTGTCAGGCGAGACATGGTAATGGAGAGGCGACCCTCGCCGCTCTGGCTCGAGGGTCGACTTTTGCTGCCATTTTTCTTGGCTTTGCTGCTCCGTCTCGAAGATGATAGAAAACTGGGTTTGGACTCGTCGGCCGGCGTGGAGGGACCCGTCGGACCGCGGCTGAGGCTGGCCTCGTCAAAGACAATGCTATTGCGGCTGGTGGAGTTGAAGCTGCTGCGCCCTCGAGGCCCGTTGTCATCTGGGTTTATGAGCTCTTGGCTCGCACCGAGAGTTTGGCCTTCTGACGCGTCGAAACTTGGACGGCTCGTCTCCCAGTCTGAAGTATCGATTACGAGGTCTCCCTTTTCATTCAGGAATGTGTCATCGGCCGTGGTCGCTTCCGAGTTGGCTTCTTCGTATGTGGGCGGGTCGCCCCGAGCAAGTTCCTCGTCGATCGGGCAGACCTGGTAGAAGAGGAGGTACGGCGTCTCCTCCCTCAAAGCTTGATGGATGTCGACATGAGTGACGCGATCTTTTGCCAGGTCATCGAACCGCATCCAAGGGCTTTCATCGTCAATGGTGTGATTGATGTCGTGGCTACCTGAAGCCTCGCGGCCGCGTACGAGAGAAATGTAATGGCCCGAATCGACAGAGACGCCGCGGTGGCAGACGACGGACTGGAGCACAAGCTGGAAGTTGCCAAACAAGGGTCCCTCTTCGTGCAGTCGGTCGTCTGAAATAAAGTGCGGTAGCGCAATCTCTAGTGGAATATCAATGTAGGTGCCCCGTCGCACGGGTTGACCATTTGGTGTCATTGAATATCTCTTGAGGCATATCCCCAATATGGGCCTCTTGGCGGCAAAGTGAGCAGCTACTTGAGCATCGTTTGCTGGAGCATTGTCCGTGTACCATGCTGCGACGGGTTAGATACAAACGACAGGTGGAAAACTCTCCACTTACGTATCAAGCTGAAAAACTGCCATGCAGGCATCGTAATCTCCTTCTTCAGAGAACCAGCTCTGGAACGCCCCTGAGTCTCTGTCCTCCTAAAAGATGGTTCTCCTTCTTCGACATGTCGTTCGCTGAAAATGCTGTCTGTTCGATTGCGATAATTAACAGGACGATCCGGTAGTGCGGGATTGTTGGGGTCAGTACTGTAAGTTGGAGCCGCAGTAGATGGTGATTCTGCGCCAGAAACCTCGACGGCCTCGACATGGACAGCTGAGGACTTTTCTGACTTGTCGTCTTTTGGACCGTCCCGCAGCGATTGTGTCGTGGCCTGTCTTTCCAAATGTCTTCTGACTTCAATCCGGTTGTTGAAGTACACTTCGAGACATTCTTCCAGCTTGATAGGCTCTTCGGCTTGTGGGTCCTCTTCGGGAATGGCGACCTCGAGCAGTCTCTCATTCACAAATCGGTGGTCATCCGCGACGTCCTCTTTGCCCGTGTGGTAAATGTCCATCTTCAGGGTCAAAAGCGGCAGTTCCAGCTGTCCAGTGATGAAGGTAAAGGCCTCGGATGCATCTTGCTGGACAAGTTGCGCAGCTTCCTCCCATCCACATTTGCTCAGGGCTTCTTGAAGATGTTTTGTCTACGAGGCGGCGTCAGTCTGAGTGTTTGTATTTGTGCTTGCACATCATTCGATGTCATGCGAAGAAGGACTTACAACGTCGGTTGTGACGAGTTTGCCAGCACGCAACAAATTGACCCACAATCGCAAGACTGTGGCCAACCTTCGCCGTGGCTCGTCGGTAAAAGAATCAAATAACATGGCCTCGAAGCAGTCCAGCCTGGCGAACATGGCAAACAGGAGCGCATCCAAATAACATGTGACGGCGTTCCTGTTCTCCGCGCCAAGGAGCTTCAATTTCGGGTTGTAGTCTCTAAGTATGCCTTCAAGGGAATCTTGAAAGAGAACGAGCAGTTCAAAGGTTTCTTTCATGTCGCCATTGGTGATTTTGGATCGTAAGGCATAGGTGATCTGCGAATCCTTGAGGGCCGTGATGCCGTAGGTTTGCAGTCGCTGGGCAATGAGTTTAACCTGCCTAAGGTCAGCCTGCCGGACTAGCTCCCAGGCCGTGCGTCAACTAACCTTCTTTTCTTCTTCCTTGTCGGGCTTTTTGTCGTCTTCGACAGAGAAGATGTTGTACAAGTCGGACGGAACCACCGGCGGCGGCTGCTTGCTCGAGTCAGTTTGTTCCATCGAGGGCATCGTGGTGGGGCTGGAGGGCGCGTTCCCCGGAGAAGAGAGCCGCCTGCGCTTGGAGATCTCGTCCTCATTCTGGGCCGGAGGGCCGCTGAAGAAGAGTGACGAGACCCTTACGAGCATGCGGCGTCTGCCCCACGGACAGGCACCATCTTGCGCGGCCTTACTGACCTCCTCGACATTGTTGAGGCTCTTGCGCTTGTCACCGCTGGAGCGCTTTCCTCGTCTGCTTAAGAAGCGCGACATTCCCTCTCTGAAGGTATCTCCAGCGCTCTTCGAAGACATCCATGAAGTTGTGTAGGTGGACAGAGTCGGCAGACGGTGGTTGGCTGAGGATGGAGAGCAGTGTGGGGAAGGCAACGGTGGAATGACTATCAGTGCGTCTCGGATTCGGATTCAGCGCCGCAGGGGGGAGCTGTACGGAGCCGGAGCGGCGCAGCAGTCCGAGAGGAGGAGAATGGTAAACCGGCGGTCTAAGGTGGGAAAAGGAGGACCCAAGAGATGGGGGACCAAGCAATTAATTGTTGCAGCAGGAAGCGGAGCTGGGCTGTCATTGAGCGGCGATCGTCAGCACCACCTGAGTCAAAGCTTGGCGCTACTGCTGCCGTCTTCAATTGGCCTGTGCGCTGACTTTTCCAAGAGCCGCAACACCACGCCCCGTTGGCCGCTCCATCACCACCATGGCCCTCCGTGAGTTCGGTGCCCGATTGGGCTCAGCCTTCCGGACAGACCTGAGGCCATGCCTCCGCGCGACCAACCCCTCAACACGCCGTTTCCAGTCTTCCCAGGCCGTCGCGGATCCCACCGCAGACCTCGAGCACGACGCCTTCTACTCCGCTTCGCAGCAGGACTCAGAGCTGCTCTCCAGATGGAACCCTGCCGATCGGGTCATTACAGGCAGAAGACGGCAATTGCCTGCTAGCAGGTACGGACATCGCCCATTGACTTGCCACTTATCACTTGTAGAAGGAGCTAACATTCAAAATCCAGGTACAAGTTCCGTCCACCAAAGTACTTCCGCGGTCGTCTCCACCCCATCCAGCCGCCTCCCGCATCAGACCCGGCGTCTCGCGAGTTCATCCCCGGGCCATTCTCTCTCACGCGCCTCGAGCAGACCTACGAAAGCACCATTGCCCCCGACTTCATGGCCTTGGCCTACCAACACGTGCCTCCGGGATTCGAAAAGCCAGCCAGGGGACCGCGTTTGCGGCCATGGGAGGGCGAGTCGCCATACCTCAAGAATCGTCCGCTCAAGGGACCGCGTGGAGGCTCCGCGTTGCGCCTGCTGCGCAAGCCAATCAACTTCCGCTACATTCCCAAACTCGAAAAGATTAGCGTCCACGCAATGGTGCCAGAGGCGCAGTCGGAGTCGGCTTACTTGCACGTAGGAGGTATGGTCATGCAAGCCATCACGGGCAAGAAGCCGGACACGCGCAAGGCCAGGAAGAGCGTCATGCAATGGGGCCTCCGCAAGGGCAGGTGGGTCTCGTTGGCTGTGGACCTCACGGGCGAGGATATGTACCACTTCCTCAGCAAGACTCTGGATCTGGTACTGCCAAAGATCAGGGACTTCCCGGGTTTCAGCAACACCACTGGCGACGGTAGCGGCAACATCTCCTTTGGTTTTGGGCCAAATGTCACTGCCATGTTCCCAGAAGTCGAAATTAACTACGACATGTGAGTAGACACAATGAGTATGCTGTGCAGGCATAGCTAATAGTTTCCACAGGTATCCCGCCAAGATGATTCCGGGATTGCACATCCATCTCAACACCACGGCAAGGACAGACAGAGAAGGAAAGATCTTGGCCGGCGCTTTGGGCGTTCCCCTTGTCAAGCTTCCGGAGAAGAAATAATGAGCAGCGAAAATCTGTAACATACAGCAAGACCTTTTACATTTCCAAAATCCGATTTCTTTGCGCCGGTTTCTTTCTTGCCAGGTCACGGTTCTCTCGGCGCTTTGGGGCCTACAACACTTCTGCAACACCAACGTCATGCGCGTTAGACAACTCAGACTTCAACCACAAAGGCATGTCTGGAACCACTGTCATACTGACGAATATGCTTTTCCAGTTAGACAACTCGATTTTGAATAAAATCCGATCCGCCCACCCACCCCCTACGCACTTCCCCCAGCTCCACCTTCTTGCCATAGATACTCGCTCAACTGCAGCAGCGCATCATTCAGAGCCGTCTTCGCCTTCATAGCAACCTCCCTCCTTTCACTGGCATTCTCCTCCGAATAGTAGAGCTCAAGCAAGACCTTCAGTTCGTCATAGCTAAAGGCGCACTTGCCGCCGTTATCCTTGGACTCCTTGGCGAGCTGGACGACAGCGTTGGGGCCGGCGCCAAACAAGTTGTAGTAGGTAGTGGCGCGGGTGAGGACGGCGTCGGCCTCGATGTTCTTGAGGTTCTGCTGGAGGACGAGGATGTTGAGAGACATGCGGCCGCTGCCGTTTTCGTTCATACGGCCAATCTTGGCCGCGTTGCCCACGAGCAGCGTGTCGGCGAGCAGCGCGATGCCGTGCGTGATGAAGCCGTGCTGCGTCGGCTGCAGCTGGCTGGCGACTTCTTCCTCGACAGCGCTGAGCGACGAGTTGAGCTTGAGAATGTCAGGGTCTGGGTCATGGAAGAGCTGATCCAGCCGGTATGTCGTCGTGAAGCATTGGCTGATGTGATACATGGTGTGACAGCGCGTCTCGAGATGTAGACTCTGCAGGATAATTGCGGCGAGCTCGTGGTACGAGTTGACGACGCCATCAAAGGCACTATGATGGTCAGCGTCTAAGGAGTGCGATCCCGAAAGGTCGACTTACATTGCTGTCTCGTGGTTCAAGGGAAGGAAGATGGGATTGCCATCCCCTCGAGCTTCTGCGGAGCCTACGTTGGTCCACCGGCGACGGTGCTGCCCACGACCGCCGTCTGGGCGAGAAGAGTCGGTCGCTCGCTCGCTAATGTGACGCAACCCCTGAATCTTGCTGGCAAGCCATTTCTAAATCGAGTCAATCGTGAACACTTCGATGGAGTGAGACTACTTACCATGCTTGTAAAAAGCAGACACAATGCCGCAATGCTCTTGCGATCCGTAAGCAGGTCAGGTTCCTTGAGCGAGTCCGGCTTGGATGTCGACAACAGCAGCTTTGTTGCTTCACCCAGGAGACTTTCGCGGTTGGTATCGTCCGCATTCATCAACGCGAGGAGCGCCTTCGAAATTTCTGGAATCTCCACCAGTGCCGCCGATGCTTTGAGGAGGCTCCCTGAGCCATCCTTGGACCTTGCGCGCGACACTAGAGATTTGTACCACTGGTAGCACTTGTCGTAATAGGTGACCATTTGGGTAATTATTAGCTGGCTGAATGACTGATCGTGGGGAAGATTATCAAGCATTTTGCAAAAGGCGGTAATTAGAGAATAGAACTTGGTTGTTCCCTTGAAGATGGGCTTCTTGGAGTGGACCTGCCACTGCGGATCTTCTTGGAAAGTATCGGCCTCCATGAAAGTTTGGGCACAAAGATCGACGAGGGTTTCGTCTAGTTGAGGATGGAAAACGTTGACCAAGAAATCGTCAAGGAAGGAGGTCAATGTGCTAGTGACGATGTCAGATTTGGGTGGGACGACCTCCTTCAATCGGTTGAGGAAATCTAGTGATGGTGGAAGCAAAACACCCATGTTGAAAACACTCGGGTCGACAAGAAGCTTGTGCCCCGTTGCGCTACCATCTTGAGTATGTTGGTTGGCATTGACCGCTGTGCTGATCATGCGCTTGGAGTCCGAGACCAAACCAGGCACGGATGACTTTAATATGGCTTCAAGGTCATCGCGCTCCGAAGCCAAGTCTGTTGAGTGAATGTCCACATCCGACAACTTGAACATACGTCTGGTCCTATCCCTTTGGTTCTTGAAAAAGACACTGTCTCCGTGGGGGTTGTTTGCGTTGGTCCTGTATGCAAGCTCGCTGTCTGTAGAGAGGTAGTCATGCAACAGGGAACGGATCTCGCTTTGGTAGAGCTTCCACAGCTCCTTGAAGCTGCCAGTCAGGGTTGCGTCATCGCGCAAGCCATCCCGCTTTGCAATGCCGGCGCAGACGTCGTGGACGACGCGATGGCTTTCGGCGATAGCCTCGAATCTTGCGTAAAGAGTCCAGAGCAAGTCGTTGAGGAGGGTCGCTTTGGTTTCATCGCTTTCGTAAGATCGCACCGCCTTGCCAGAGACCTTGCTGGCGTAGCCGTGGACAAGACTTGGATGTCTTGTGGCAACCTCCGTATTGGACTTTTCTACGACTCGGAAAAGCTCGACTGGAAGACGTTGCTCGATCGTGTCAATGGCAATGTCCAAACGGCTCATCTTGTTCAACGCCTCGAGAATGACTTGGATGTAGTGAAAGGTGTCAGATTCCGGGTTGCGCGAGGCGTCGTCCACCAGCGCTTCTGTTGTGTCCAAGTTGCCGAGGAATTCATACAGGCTCCTGCCACGGGCATCTAGCGCTGCAATGGGACCATCTCCGCCTGACTTGTTTTGGGCATATGCTTTCCAGCGGTCTTCGCAGTACGGTGACTTGAGATATAAATGGTTGTGGAGTTCCTCGATAAGAATGTCGGTAAGCGAGTGTTCTTGGTTGCTGAGGTAGACGCGAAGGTCGGTCAACGCGCCTATATTCTCCATTTCGGATTTCCTAATCAGCCTCAGGGCATCTTGTAGAACATCGACAGCCGCAAGAAATCTCTTTTCCGATATCCGCACTTCCAGCCTTTCCGGGACATTTTGTAATTGCTCGATTGAGCCCAAGACTTGCAGCATCTCATCGTAGCTTTGGGAGGCAGCCGAAAATGCCTTGAGCTCTGGCTTCGCCATGGCCAGCTGCGACTTGGCAGAAACCATGGAATCCTTCAAAGTCCTCACTCTTTGCTGGGAATTTTGCAGGCTGTTTTGGATTTTGTGAAATGTACCGATCGAACTGTTGAAGCCTTGGTGGTGCTCGTTGACAATGGCCTTCAGCGCTGTCTGCAGTTGGGCGTGTGTGTCCTCGAATTCCCCATGGCGGTTCGCGAAGCCGAGGGAACTCGAATCAAGCAGTTTCAGGGCCACCTGTACAGGAACGCACTCTTCGTTGGTCATGAAGCTCCATTGTTTTTGTATGTATTCCAGGACATCTTGGACAGTGCTAGTCAGCTTCGATTTGTGTCTCTCATGTGCGTGCCCACCAAAACCATTCCCTTTCAGAGTATCATTCTAGGCTTTGCCGTGGCCCACTGACCTTCAATCTGCTGACTGGCATCACCAGCGGTGCCGTTTGGTCGGGGCCGGCTTCTCGACTTGAATTCGCCGCTTCTCCTGTTGGTCCGACTCCTGTCAGAGCTCGGAGCGCGCGCAGGACGCGGATCTGGGAATTCTTCTTGCGAGGAGCTGAAGCCACCGTAGCCGCCGGGGCGTCTTTCGCGACCGCTGTCGTAGCCTCGCTGGGAGCGGTCGTCGTCGTAGCGGCCGTAATAGCCGTTGGCGTAGCCGTTGGCAGCGGAGCGGGCGGATGGCGGGATGCGAGAGGCCATGGTGGGATCAACGTCGTGTCGTGGGCATGAGGGAGGAGCAGCGCATGCTGGGGCGTGAGGTGAGTCTTTGTCGGGGCTATTACAGAAGCAAGCGGGCAGTGTTTCGGCGGACGGGTCTGGTTACAGGGTGTCTGAGAGCTGGGTTGATGCGGCTCCCTCCCACCCACCGGCAGCCCAGGGCAGCGCACGGGCCGGTCGGGTGCAGCTGGGCGGAGGGCGGCAAAGATCGGCAAAATTGATCCCCATGTCAAGGTAGCCGTGTTCCTTCCACCTGGCTTCAACACTGGACGCGAACAAAACCACTGGACGAGCTTCCTCAACACCACATCGTCCTCCCAACCCCATCATCGCCGGCCCGCACTGAGGCTTGCTTCTTGTTTCGCTTCGCCTCTCTCCTTGTTCCTTCTTCCAATCCTCTTGTTTGAGCCCGTCGGCGAACCGTCAACATGAGCGGCCGTAAGTCATCCCCGTCGCGCCTTGCTGCCACCTGCTGGATCGCGTGCATGCCCAATTGACCCTGAACGCCGTCGCTGACTTGCTGCAGTACGGTTCCTCGACCTCATCAAGCCCTTTGTGCCTCTGCTGCCCGAGTACGTCGTCTACAATGCGCAAAAATGGGGGACCCTGAACTAATTGAATGCTCCAAGGGTTGCGGCGCCAGAGACGGCAAAGACTCCATTCAACCAACGGCTGATGTGGACTGGTGTCACTCTGTTGATTTTCCTGGTCATGTCGCAGATGCCTCTTTACGGCATTGTGTCGTCCGACACCTCTGATCCGCTGTACTGGCTTCGTATGATGCTGGCCTCGAATCGCGGAACTCTGATGGAGCTGGGTATTACTCCCATCATCTCCTCGGGCATGGTCTTCCAGCTTTTGGCCGGAACTCACCTCATCGACGTCAACCTGGACCTCAAGACCGACCGCGAGCTTTACCAGACCGCGCAGAAACTCTTGGCCATCATCCTCAGCTTTGGCCAGGCCTGTGTTTACGTCCTTACTGGTCTCTACGGTCAGCCCTCTGACCTCGGCGCTGGTGTCTGTGTTCTCCTGGTTGTGCAGCTTGTCGTTGCTGGTCTGATTGTCATTTTGCTTGACGAGCTGCTTCAGAAGGGCTATGGATTGGGCAGCGGCATTTCGCTCTTCATCGCGACCAACATTTGCGAATCCATCATCTGGAAGGCCTTTTCTCCTACGACCATCAACACTGGCCGTGGTCCCGAGTTCGAGGGTGCTGTCATTGCGCTGTTCCACCTGCTCATCACTTGGCCCAACAAGCAGCTTGCCCTGCGCGAGGCCTTCTACCGCCAGAACCTGCCCAACATTATGAACCTGATGGCCACCGTCGTCGTCTTCGCCGCCGTCATCTACCTCCAGGGCTTCCGCGTCGAGATCCCCGTCAAGTCTTCGCGCCAGAGGGGCATGCGCGGTTCCTACCCCGTCCGCCTCTTCTACACCTCCAACATGCCCATCATGCTCCAGTCGGCTCTGAGCTCCAACATCTTCCTCATCTCTCAGATGCTCTACTCCCGCTTCAGCGACAACCTGCTCGTCCGTCTTCTCGGAGTCTGGGAGCCCCGCGAAGGCTCCGCCCAGCTGTACGCTGCCTCTGGCATTGCCTACTACATGTCGCCTCCTTTGAACTTCACCGAGGCACTTCTCGACCCGATCCATACCGTCGTCTACATCAGCTACATGCTCATTGCGTGCGCCGTCTTCTCCAAGACCTGGATTGAAGTTTCGGGATCGTCGCCCCGCGACGTGGCCAAGCAGCTCAAGGAGCAAGGTCTCGTCATGGCCGGTCACCGTGAGCAGTCGATGTACAAGGAACTCAAGCGTGTCATTCCCACGGCGGCCGCTTTCGGTGGTGCCTGCATTGGTGCTCTCTCGGTTGCTAGCGACCTCCTTGGAGCTCTTGGATCGGGAACTGGTATTCTTCTGGCCGTGACGTGAGTATACTTCCACTCGAATCACTGTTCCTACCACTAACGATTGCGCAGCATCATTTACAGCTACTTCGAAATCGCCGCGAAGGAAAGCGACGCCGCCGGCCTCAAGGGCATGATGCTTGGATAGACAAGTCAAGGAAAGGTTGTTGCGGACGGAGGAGTTTTGACAGAGGAGGTTTTGTCGGTGTATACTTATTACATGAATGCGATTTTGGGAAAAAGGAATCGAGGCATTGATGGCGCGGGACAGGGTCCAAGGGACTTGGGTCTAAAAAGTTAGGACATCAGATACCAAGACGGACGAAGAATTGAGATGATAGTGCATACAACCAATCAGATAAGCAGGAAGCACCACGGGCGTTGTGGGAGTGCAGGCGGTGGATGGTGACGAACTAGGGCGCTGCTATTGTTGGCGACAAGGATACGTCAAGCTGCGCATCGCAATGAAGCCAAGGGGCATAAAGAAACCGCGCCGGGTTTCCCCAGCTCATGCTGCTACGCGCATTCCGCGCCACCAACCTGTTCAGACCTCTCTTAGCCTCCACCTGTCCACCGACATGTCGCAGCTTCACGCATAGCAACGCTCCGCACAGGCGGTGAGCTCACGCCAAAACGACACGAAGGATCAAGCGTTTTGAACGCTCCGTAAGGCAAACCGGACGGACCTTGGCGCCTTGGACGACTTGTTTTGTCGCGCCTTGACCGCTTGCGCCCATCTCCTACTTGTACTTCTTCCGACCTGACCTGGGCTGCCGTGCTGTCCTTTACCACCTTTCTCTCCAACCATGGCGGACCAGCCAAGCGCATCGCCGCCCCAATTCGGCCGCATTCCCAGCCTCAAGAACTTTCTCCCGCTTTCCGATGATCGCGCCTTCTCGACCCGTGGACAAAACTTGCCTTCGGTGCTGCAGCAGTCCTTTAGCAGTCGAGCTTCTCACAAGCCACCGAGTATTCGCAGCGAAGCTAGATACAGCGATGACCTGGACGAGTCTGCGAGGCTGCTCCACAGCGAGAGCTGGGGCTTTGGCGAGCCGCCGCCAACACCAGACCGGAGAAGCTCTCTGAGCGGCGCCCAAGTGCTCTTGACGCCCCAGATGAGGAGTCAGCGTTTGATTGGAAACAGCAATCCTCGGTATCGGTGGGAGCAGTACTGGAAGAGCGAGGATGAGTTGAAGAAAATGAAGAAACCCATGTACGTTCAAGCGGGGCCCAGCCCGGCCCGATGACGCAACAGGACCATTGATTGCTGATGCTCTGTCTTCCTAGTCGCCAGTACTACGAGCGCAACAATTATTTGATACAACAATATGCCTTTATCGACCGACTTTTGGATTCGTCGCTCCCTCACAATCTCATCCAAGAATACCATGCTCCGGAGACGCACGTGGATATTCCCGAAACCATATCAGAAGAAGCTCTGACGGCGCCGGCCTCTCCACAATTGAATGGCAGAAGCCCGCTTACTGGGAGCTTGTATGTATCTACGGGTTCGGAAAATAGCAGCAACAGAAAGGTGAAGCGAACGCCGAAAAACTTGTACAAGGTACCCGACGAGGAGACCCCGCTGTTACTGTCGCCCAGCGGAAGCGGAGATCGCTATGATGTTGAAAACCCCGAACCGGAAGTCAAGATGCCACTCTACGTGCCTGAGGAGGAGACCGACAGCCAGCATTCGATTGTGAAGATTGCCATTTATGTCAATCTTCTTGCAAACACGGTCCTCCTAATCATGAAAATCGTCGTCACCGTCATGACTTCCTCAGTCTCGGTACTGGCCAGTTTGGTAGACGCGGCTCTGGATTTTCTCAGTACCGCTATTGTGTGGGTGACGACATTCTTGATCTCGCGTCCAGACTTATATTCCTACCCTATCGGAAGAAGAAAGCTGGAGCCCATTGGAGTTTTAGTGTTCTCGGTGATCATGGTCACCTCCTTTGTACAGGTCATGCTGGAAGGTTTTCAAAAACTCTCTTCCCCCGACCACACAATTGTCGAGTTGACCATTGCGGCCTTGGCCATCATGGCATCGACTGTTCTCATCAAGGGTGCATGCTGGGTCTGGTGCCGCTTGATTAAGAACTCTAGCGTGCAGGCTCTTGCTCAAGATGCCATGACAGACGTTGTTTTCAACTTTTTCTCCATCATTTTCCCGCTAGGTATGTTTGCTTTACTGATCTAATCTGATCCGCACATACATATGCAGGTTCGCTAACAGATGCTAGTTGGTTTCTACGCTAAAGTTTGGTGGATGGATCCTCTCGGAGGTGTCCTCCTGTCACTTTACGTCATCTTCAACTGGTCCAAAACAACCACCACGCACATCCGAAACCTTACTGGCGCGGCCGCCTCAGCCGATGAGCGCAACATTCTCCTCTACCTCACCATGCGTTTCGCAAAGACCATCCGGAACATTCAGGGGCTGCAGGCCTACCACTCGGGCGACAAGCTCATCGTCGAAGTCGACATTGTGCTGGACGAACACATGAGCCTCAGGGATGCACACGATCTAGGCGAGAGTCTCCAGTACGTGCTCGAGAGCGTGCCGAGCGTTGACCGCGCGTTTGTCCATTTGGACTACGCCACCTGGAACCTGCCGACCCACATGCAGCAGCATGATTGAGCGCGGAGCAGCACTGTGTACATATCAGTCGATTTTTGCAGCGCTGGTTAGGCGAAATTGCTCTTGCTCTCCTGCTTGTCCGTTCGCAACTTAGTAAGCAATACTCTTCTAAGACTTGGATGTACCGAGTCAATACATGCAAAGATTTTGTTGGGCACCGGCTCTTCATGTCCAAACATTCCGAATCTATTCCAATTGGCTACTCGTCGCCTACCGTAATTGTCGCAATGCCGCCTTGCGAGGAGCAGCCCAATACATCTACCCCGAGACTTGCCGATTTCCCTTCAGCGCGCCTTCTTACAATCATCTACTTTACAAAATGGACCATTGCGGCATTCATGCTTCACTACCGGTCAATCAGGACAACGACTTGCGCTTGCTCTATCTCAATCACTAGTGTTTGGCTCTCGCTGGTACGGACGGCCATAGCTAATCTTAATGATTAAACGGTCAGGATTCGAGATGTGCCCTCTGACACCCAGAAGGCGAGAGCACAAGAGCCTGAGGGAACATGATACAGAGACCTGCAGACACGGCATGGTCTTGATAGAGGCGGTGGAAAAGCTTTGCTCCACAAAGGCAGCTAGCACCCAAAGTCCAAGGGCCCAATAAGGGTCTAAACCAGCGCTATATTAGGACTTCAATGGTCACCGCATCTTCGAACGACCGCTCAGCAGGCGTTCGAGGCAGACACATGTATGCAGCAGCGGATTCGCGCTGACTGAAAACGATCCTTTGACGCAATTTGATATATGCATGCTGACCGCCCAAATTCCTGGTGAAGGATTGCCACTGCCGCGATCAAAAGATATTTCTAGCCGCTCGCAAATAGAAACCCAAAAAGGTCCTTCACCGTCATTCTCACGACTATCAAAACAGCCCTCAATATTTCCATCGCAGTTTGCCGCGGAGATCACCAACTCACGGGATGCGTCGACAAGATCTGAGATACCCCAGCTTTCTGGGTGTATGAAGGGGGCGCTATCTCCCATGAGTAATGCCAGGGGGTGTTTTGCAGTTCAAGTCTCACGGATTCAGGCCCACAGTGAATCTTACTGGCTGCTTGGCCGAGGAGCGCCGCTACTGAACATCTTTCCACTTCACGATACTTGCGACTGTTCGAGGAACATGGGAATTCTCCTTCGATTCGGATGTTGCCTGACCATTTCCGTCTCTGCGTGTTGAGACTCGAGTCGTGAAATACATCCACAAAGAGGAGACTATTTTGGTTGCATGTCCGCGATGGGGGCCTGGCCCGGGGCCATCATGCAGTCAAACCATTTTACCGCCCCCAACCTCACGACCCCGTACCTCGTACTACGGGAACCGAGAGGGTCTTGAAAGTTGAACGAGTGAGTGGATGCGCGCTCAGCACTTTTCAAAGCAACATCTCATGGGCTTCCAATTGAACGTTTGAACTTGATTCTGGTTCAGAAAGGTCGGAAAAAGGGGGAAAAGGATTTTGCGTCTGATGAAACTGACAAATCCATGCTGACGGGAATACAGACCTTGCATGGCTCGTCTGGACTTGCAGTCCAAAATAATCATCCTGCCCCCAATCAGTCGACGCGAGCACAACGCACCAATCGGTCATCTATCCACCGCAGTACCACCACATTTCCCCGACTCAGCTTCCACTTTGCCGGCTTGCCCCAGTCCAATGACAGCGCGCGCTGTCCGGAGTCGGACACTATTTGGGGCCCTGAGCATATAGCGCATGGAGGCCGCACAGAACACGGACAGGCACAGCGGGTGCTGGTTCGCAGATCCACGCCCATTTTCCTCCAGCTCGCGACCACAGTCTCGACCAACCACCATGTCGACGGCGCCGCATACCCGTGCGCTGGGAGACAATTAAGCTGCGCTCCGTGCTGCCCTGCCCCATAGAGCGCATGGTCTAAATGAACCGTTCTCACCACCTCATCCTTCAATTCTATATAAAAGAGCTGAAGAACTGAGCGCTGCGTGCGTCGCCCACTGACGAATTACGACCTTGATACCGCACAATTCCACGTCTCCAACGCCTGAGACATCACATACCCACCGCACCACCGCCGTCGCGACCAGGAACCCAATCGCAAACATGTCCACGGCCAGCAGCACGACGCTGGCAACGTCCACAATAACGGCTGCCGCCTCCTCAACGTCGGCCGCAGACACCACCGCCACCATTGCCTTGACGACGACCTTTACGCCGCCTTCGCCATGCACGTCGCACCACCTGACCATGGTATCAGACTTTCGCATCTGGCTCAACGAGCCGCTGCCCGTGCCGGGCTCGACATTCAGCAGCTGCTACCCGTCGGCGTGGATAGCGGATTACAGCTCGGTCGAGGGGTCGTCGAGTTCGATTGCGCCCCTCGTAACTCCGATGGTGTGTCCGAGTGGGTGGGACACGGCGTCGTCGGTTTCGCAGGGTAGCTTGTCGGGGTACTTTGCTTGCTGTCCGAGGTGTGTATGCGCTTTTCCGTTTTCTCCGGTTTTCTGTTGCTTTGCAGATGCTACGGGTTGTTATGGTGTCTTGTCTCAAGTGGCACATGGACAGTTTCTGCTGGGCTCGAGCAGCATATCACATTTCCTCCAAAGAAGTGCCATTCCGAACTCAATCACCTACGTCTAATACTTCTTCCTCCCATACTGCCTCCATCCCTTCCCCATCCTACCGCCATTGCCACACCCCATCTCAATCCCCTGTCTCTTCCCGACTCACTCAGACACATGCTAACCAAACCCCCCACAGCGGCTTCAACCTGACCCTCCCCGCCTCCACGGCCATCTCCACGCGCCCCTTTTACGGCGGAACATGCTACTCGGATTTCACCGTAGGCGACACAATCACCGTAGCGAAATACGACTCGACGTCGCTGTCCGCCACCATCCCCTTCACGCCCAAATCCACCGACCAGGCCTTCGGCCACCCCATCGACGGCTACGTCCGCGGCGCCGTCATCGCCACGGCCACGGGCTCGTCGGGCGGCTCGTCCGGCACGGGAGCCTCCGCGCAGTCGTCCTCTGGCGCCCCTGCGGGAGCAGTGTCATCATTGTCACCATCAGGAGCCTCGGGCTCAGGCCTGTCGGGCGGCGCCATCGCAGGTGTCGTCATTGGCGTCGTCGTCGGCGTCGGGCTGCTCTCACTGGCCGCATTTGCACTGCTCCGACGACGCCGGAAGGCTTCGTCGTCTGCAGCAGCTGCTGCAGCGGCCGCCGCCGCCGACGCGAGCGAAAAGGACGCCACTTCGCCTGGTGGTGCCAGCCATATGGCGACGAGCAACGAGATCCATGGAAACGAGGTCTCCGAGATGGGCGGCGAGGGCAGGCAGGTGCATGAGGTTGGCGTTGACTCGAAGGGCGCCGATGGCGGCTGGTATGGTGGTCCGCGGGCGGAGATGGAGGGGAGGGGCGTGCATGACGTGGCGGAGCTGGAGGGGGAGAGTCCGGGGGGTGGGAGGAGGTAGTCAGTTCCGGCGGAAGAAGAAGATGCTAGTGGCAGGCACGCAGAAGAGGCAATATATCCAGGGGCGTTTTTCTCTTCTTTCTCAAGCAAATGACCAGGGGACTTGTGGTTTACAAATTCATGTACGAATCTTTTCGATCGAAGTTTGGAGGAGAATATCATTCATCCAAAGTCAAGCGTCGTTTCGTGAGTGGTGGACACGCGCCAAACGTCCACTTTGCCAACACCATTCATGCAACTGAGTAATTCTTTAAGAAAGCGGAACCGGAAATGGAAACAGGAGGAAAACGGTTCAGCAACCCAAGCCAAGGGAAATCGGGAAATCAGGGAATGACCCAGTGACTCGAAAGGGGAAGCCGGCACGGGAAGAAACTGGTCGAATGAAGCTGTAGACAGCTCGAGGCAGCTTGTGCAAGTGCTCTTTTTTGATCGATTTGAGAAAAGTCAAGATGAGATTGAGACAGAAGGCGGGTCAGGGGGGGACCGAAGACGTGCATGGAAAAGATTCTTGGAACCTGAACTCCGATCAAGATGCGACAACGTGAACGCAGTGAGGAAAATGAATCCAAAGACAAGACAGACAGCTATGAGGAAATATAGGGAAGTAGATTGGAGCGCTCATCTCACACATTACCTCGTACCCCACATCATTTCCCTTGAACCAGTCCACTCACCTCCTACGCCCCTTCGACTGTCCCCTCGGCCGCCCCCTGGGCCTTCTTGCCCACACAAACACAACTTCAGTCTTGACGTTGCCATGGCGGCCTTCGAGCAGCTCTGCGCGTGCGACCGCCACCATCTCCCTCACGCGTTCGACGCTCCACCCTGCCACGCGCGTCAGCAGCCGCAGGCACAGCGCCTCGATCCCCTCGGCGCACGCCACCAGCCACATCTTGCCCATGAGGGCGCGCTTCTCGTCGTTGGGCCACGGCCCCATGGGCAGGTCGACGATGCGCGTGTGAATATCGACGAAGCCGGAAGCTGCCAGGAGCGTCGGGCTGCGGATGTGCGAGAGCGACAAGGGGCGGCCTGCGCGCGAAGCGGCTTCGATGGTGGCCGTGACGAGCGTTTGGAGGGCAGATGGCGTACTTGCTTTTGCTGTTGCTTGCGGTGGTGGTTTTGCCGTCGCAGTGCCACTGCGAGGCTTTTTTGACGTAGTGGTGGTCGAGGAAGAGGCGGACGAGGCATCAGGGTCAGGAGAAGAGGGCGGGAATTGCATCAGCAGGTCGACGACTTCGAGCACGCCGCCGGGGACGAGATTGAAATATGCTTCGCGGAATACAGCGCTCCAGTCGCGAAAGGCTCCCTTCATGTTGCGAATGTGGATAAAGTCAAAGGGCTCACTAAAGTCCCAACTGGCGATGCCGCTGCCAGAGCTCGGGCTGTCACTCTCGTCGTCATCGTCATCGTCGTCACCACTGTCGTCGTGCTCCAGGGCCTCGGAGAGCATCGAGTTGGCTCTGTCCGAGACGGTGCGGTTGGTGCTGCCGCTGGCATAGCCCGGATCTATGGCTAGGGTTTCGAGGTCGCTGGTCAGGTCTGATGGGTGCTGGCGGCCTCTTCGCGTCGACACTTGAGGATTGGGAGAAAGGGGTCTCTGCGGCGTAATGATGCATGGCTCGAGGTCATCGATCTCCCAGGTGATGTTTTCCTTGTCGTCTCCAGCGGGCTGGGACGGCAGGTCCCATACTGCCAAGTCGACGGCGACAATCTCGGCGTCAGGGTAGTGGTCGGCCATTTGGATAGCCCATTCGCCAGGGCCGGTACCGACGTCCAGGATCCTTTGGACGGCTGGCGAAAGGGGTGCAGTGGTCAAGGCCCCGTCGAGGGCGACCAGGAAGATTTGGTTCAGGATGTCGATGCGTGTCTGCTCGAGCGAGTCGCAAGGCATGTAGTAGACGGGATTGGGATAGGTGCGGCCATTTTCGACGACGTGGGTGAGGTCGGCCGAGTGCAGGGAACGGGTCGAGTGGCTGTCGAGGTCGAGGAAAGGGCGAGTCAGTATGTGTCTGGGTGAATGGGAAGCGTATCCGGCGGGCTGGGATTATTCCCGCCGCTTTGGGGCGGCGTCGAGGATCTGAGGGGCCCAGTACCAAAACACTGGGTCTGGGGGAGGACCATCAAGGGAGCCCAGGCAGAGGCGGACCGGATGCGATGCCGTTGGGTTGGCTTTAGGTTGGCTTTGCAACGCCCATAACGTGGCATTCCCTTCTCGATGCACATGGTCGCAACTGGGAGCGTTGCACAGGGTCTGCTCTGCGCGCATACACTGGCGGGCCTGACCCAGGAATGGAAGAAAACAGTCGGCGACTTACAGAGAACTCGAGCTGCCCGACGACTCTCGACTGCGACTGCGACTGCGACTGCGCGCGCAACCGATGGCTGCTGCTGGCCTGGACGGTTGACCGCGCTCCATCCCAGACAGACAGACAGACAGACAAACAAACAAAAAAACACGGCCCCCGCCTAGCAGCACAGGTGGCGGCCCCGTGGACTTGAGCGTGGCATATATTTCCAAGCGGCGGCTCGCACCAGTCAGGGAAGCGGTTCCGAGAAATTACAAGTGGCCCAGCAGCTGAGTTGGCTCATGATTAGAGGAGACGTCGGTGCAGGACATGACAAGTAGCTCACTTGTTAGCCGTTGATCGCCGCGGGCGTGATGGAGAAGAGACGATACAAGCGGCAAAGCGCGATGGGTCCGGGGCGGGAATACAAGGAGTTGGAGTGGAGCAAGGCGACGACTTTTGGCGAGGAGAGCGGCGAGGGCGGAAGGGCAACCTAAGATGAGCCAAAAGGCAGAGCCAAAGCAAAAAGCGCTCCCTGAGTTGAATTATCGACAGTCGATCCGCAAGCCCCCGCAGAAGCGTCACCAGATGTCCACGGCCACCGATGGACCAGACAAGCTCAGCAGAAAAAGGGCGAGGGCGAGGGCGAGGGCGAGTGACAGCAGACGCGGTGCGAGCGTGGATGCTCTGGCAGGGGTAGGCGACACTGCAGACAGTACATCCATAGGTAATGTATGTATACATACATGTACATACAGCCAGCCAGCCCTCAGCTCGCTCGCTCCAGTTGATCCGATCCATGCGACGTGGACCAGACCAACGGCCCGAGAGCGCGACACCACGACCCGAGCCACTCAGCTTCCCCTGTGGGATCCGCCATGAGGGGCCCTGGGTCACGCCCGACGCCATCCGCCGACACCACGGACGACCAGTCGTATCCGCCTTAGGGACGTTCCATCTCTGTCTGCATTCCTTGCCCTGCTCCTCGGACTAGCTACCTATCTCGACCCCCTTGACCGCTCCCGCTTCCCTCCCCTTACGACTCGAGCTGCTGGCCCTCGAACTTGGGCAGCCGCTTCTCCACGTCCGCCCACGTCTCGTCGCCGTCGCACAGCTTCTTGACAGCTGCGAAGATTTCCTCCTCGCTGGCACGCACCTGCCGTGTCGAGTCGCGGTCGCGCAGCGTAAACGTCTGGTTCTGCACAGACTCAAAGTCGACCGTGATACCCAGCGGTGTGCCCAGCTCGTCGTTGCGCGAGTACCGCTTGCCAATGCTGGCCGAGGAGTCGTCCACACGGCTCGAGATGCCCAGCTTGCGCAGCTTCAGGCTCAGCCGCGACACGAGTGGCCCAAAGTCGGCGTGCGACGACAGCGGCACAAGCAGCACCTTGGTAGGTGCCACAACCGGCGGGAATGACAGCACCTAGACCCTTTTGTTAGCTCCCTTCGCCCGTGCGCATGAGCAAACAACTTACGCCGCGTGCGCCCTCCTCGTCACCCGGCCTGACCCAGTAGTTCTGCTCCATCAGGCTGTACAGGATTCTGCCGATGCCGAACGAGGGTTCAATGACGTTGGGCGTGTACTCCCTTGTGTTCTCCACCCTCGTGCGCTTCTCAATGTTGATCAGCTCCTTGCCGAGCTCGACCTTGCCCTCGCCAACGCCGCCAACGTCGACCGTGATCTTGCCCTCGTTGTTTAGGTCCAGCGAAAGCTTTTCACGCACGTCCTGCGTCAACGCTTCGATGGCAGCCTCGACTGTCTTGGCGTCCTTCTTAAACTTGGGGCCAAACTTCTTCTTGTCAATGTCAACCTGCCACTCCTCAACCTTCAGGGGCTCGGCACGACGTTCCCTGACCAGCAGAGGGGCACCCGTCTTGTTCATGTGCACAGTGAGATCTTCAAATGTCAGTTCACGCGCTCCAAAACTCTACAGGTCAGACGTACCGTATGCGCTGCGGTCAGCACAGCCAACACATTCGATCCAGCCGTAGCTGGTGAGAAGCTCGGCATCCCAGCAGTCAGCGGCGTAGTGGGCCATCTCGTTGGCCATGTGCTGCCTGAAGCGAATCTTGGTCGCGTCTACGCCAATCTTGAGCAAGAAGAGCTGGATTCTTGCGAGGAAGTAGCCGAGCGTCTCGTTGTCGACTATGCCCTTCTCCACGGCGTCGCCAATGGCCGTCGACTCGACCGTGGTCTTGCCGGAAAGCTGAACTTCGCGGTTGAGGAGCTCCAGCTTGACATGCTTGACATCATCAAACCGTGGGTGCTTCTTGCCACCAGCAGGATCCACAAAGTGCTCAATCTCAGCCATCAAGAATTCACGGACACGCAAGAGGCCGCTCCTGGGGGAGATTTCGTTGCGGAAAGACTTGCCGATAGACGCCGATGCAAAGGGCATCTGGCCCTGGTTGAACTCAAGGAGCTTCTGGAAGGTCAGGAACTGGCCCTGCGCAGTCTCTGGGCGCAGGTAGCCGGGCAAGTTGCTGCTGGGTCCGATGGACGTCTGGAACATCAGGTTGAAGGCGACGGGAGGCAGGAGATCGCCGCCAGTAGCAGGATTCTTGATGTCGTACTTGACCATGAGTTGGCCAAGCTCGGGGCCGTCGTAGTTGTCAATCTTGGCGAGAGTCTCTTCATATTCCTGAACAACGGCGTCTTCCAACTTGATGGCCTTGATCTCCTTGACCTTCTTCTTTTTCTTCTTGGGGTCCTCCTTCTCCTCGGTCACCTTTTGGCCGCGTGCCTCCTTGTCACCCTTCAGCCGAGACTCCAACACTTCCTCGACCAAGTGGTCCGCCCGGAAAATCTCGCCAGTCTTGGGGTCCTTGCACATCCAGTCTGCGAACTTGTCGACGTGACCACTTGTCTTGAGGACTTCTTCTGGGGTGAGCATGGTGCAGTCGACCTCCAGCATGTCCTCCTCCAGAACAAAGTGTTTCCTCCACAGGTCAATGACATTGGCCTGCAGCGAGCAACCAGGCGGGCCGTAGTCGTAGAGACCGGAAACACCGCCGTAGATTTCGAACGAAGGAGTGTAAAAGAGACGACGGCGCATGACGGACTCGAATTGAGCCCTGTCAAAGGCCTCGCCAGACTTGGTGGTGGTGGCCATTTGCGGTTCCTTGTCTTTCGTGCGCTTTTGGGTTGCGACTTTGAACGCGGCGGGCGTCGAAGAAAAGGTTCGGTGCTGAATGAAGGAGCGATTTGGGCGGAAGGGAGCTGAGCGGGCCGGAAGGGAGCAATTGATGCGCAAGGACTGTAGTACCTGGCGCATGAACTTGGCAAGCTCGCGGTGGGGAGGGTGAGGATCAAAATAGTCAGAGCAGTATGACTCGTCGAGCTGCTCAAGGTCCGCTAGAAGCGTTGTTTGTCAAAGATGCAAACACACTCGCTGGCTGTCGGCGGCGGGCACTCGGAGGTTTGCGCCGGCGGTGAGCCACATCTGGCATAGCGTCTGGCCGAAAAGTTGCTCCCTGTTAGAGATCAGCACGGCCCTGCGCGCCCCAGCCGGCAAACTGGACCAAAAGTTCCCGCAGACTTTTGGATGCACAACCGAACACTTCGATTCCGCCCTCGAAAAGTTTGCCTCCAAGCAAAAATTCACAATGGGCTCGGGAAAGCTCGCCCTCTCGGCCAAGCACGCCCTTCCTTTCAAAACCGGCAACAAGCTGCAGCGCCAGGAGTTCCATCACAAGCAGAAAAAGGTTCGCGACAGCGCTGAACGCGACAAGAGATTTCGACGGAAACGCGAGGAAGCAAAGAACCCCGAGCTCAAGAAGGCCAGACTTGCCCAGAATGTACCAGTCACAATCGACAAGAAGCGCACATGGGACGACGTGGATGGCGACGAGGAGGACATTCTCAACCACGCCGTGGATGTGGAGAGGCTGAAGAGACAGAAGCTTGCCGCCGAGGAGGCTGAAAGAGACGAGGAAGCAAAGGCGGGAGAAGAGTTCGAGGGTGATGATTCCGAGGACGACCGCGACAGCATGTTGGACGAGTCGGAGAGTGATGGAGAGGAAGAAGACGAAGATGAGGAAGAAGAGGCCCCCAAGAAGTCTCAGAAGGCCAATTCGGAACCATCGCGACAAGAGCGCGGCTCCAGCCCAACTGGATCGACCATGAGCACCAAGTTCAGCATGACACCAGAGTCGTTGGCCGCAAAATTTCCAGCTCTGTTCCAGCCTCCACGAGAACCCAAGATCCTCATCACCACCTCAATCAACAGTACTCTACACGCACAAGCTGAAGTTCTCACGGACATATTTCCCAGCAGCACATATATTCGCCGCACCGCTCACCGTTATGGACACAAGTACTCAATCCGGGAGATTTCCAAATTTGCCTCGAATCGCGACTACACCGCAGTCGTCGTGCTGAACGAGGACCAAAAGAAGCCTTCGGGCTTAGACATCGTCCATCTTCCGAATGGTCCCATGTTCCACTTCAGCATCAGCAACTGGGTTGATGGCAAGAAGCTGCCCGGCCACGGAAATGCCACAAACCACTATCCGGAGCTCATTCTCAACAACTTCCGCACACCTCTTGGTCTCTTGACCGCACACCTTTTTCGCACCATGTTCCCCCCTCAGCCAGAGATTCAGGGCCGACAAGTCATGACGTTGCGTAAGTGACGACACCCATCCAACGCCCCTATACCACAACGCTAATCCGCGCTCTCCGCAGACAACCAACGCGACTACATTTTCGTGCGGCGACACCGGTACATCTTCCGCGACAAGCGACCCTCGGAGAAGAGCGTTACGGACACAGATGGAAAGCCGATCCAGGGCGTAGAAGACATCAAGACCGGACTACAGGAGCTAGGGCCGCGCTTTACGCTAAAGCTACGCAGGATAGACAAGGGCATCCAGCAAGCAAGCGGGCAGGAGTGGAAGTGGCAGGCCGGCAGCGAAAAGGTGCGCACGAGGTTCGCGCTGTAGGACGCCTGCATGGTCCTGTTCGAGATGGAAGTACCAGTACAGTATTACCTACCCATCCAACTGTTCTATCGAGTTCGCCATTTGACCAGCGCAGTTGTTTGTTCGATATGCTTGCTTTCGGGCATCGCGCTCATCTGATTGGGCCCACGTGAGCGCGATTGTAGGTAATCGGCCCCTGACACGCTACTAACACGTGCCGCCCCACACAAAGCCCTACCCCACTTCATAAATCAAAAAAGTCAGTTTCTTTTCAAACTCAAGCTTGATTTCAATCAAGAAACAGTCCAGTGACGCAGTGGCTAGCGTGTCGTTCTTATATTTATCCCCTCTGCGGGATGAGTATGGCCTCTGTGGTTATGCGAAAGTCGAGGGTTCGACCGTAAGTTCCGTCTTACATTCATCTGAGATGAATTTTATGCTAACCGCTCGAAAAGCCCTCCTGGACTAGGACTGTAGCTTTTTTGACCTTTCTTTTCTTTTTTCTTTTTTTCGTTCCCACGTCGGCTAATGACCGATGATATCATCACTGCCTACCTACAGTACAGTCGTGTTCATTAGGCACACAACCCCTTTTGATATATGATCTATTTGTTCACTGTATCTCTCCCTTGGCTTACCCCTTTGCTTATCCCTTCCCCTGTAGATATTTTACGCACTGACTACTGCCCCCCTGTCCTTAACCAATTTTGGTAGATTGATCGTACGGTTATGGTTATGCCCGGCATAAAGAGGACTAGGCAAATGGAGAATCTATGGAGCAAGGCAAGGGAGAGTTACAATGACCATATCTCACCACGACTTCATTCTGCACTTCCAACTTCCACCTTATGCTCGACGAATTTCACTCGCACTTCCAGCGCTGCTGTTCAACCAAGACCGATTGGTGCTATAGCTGTTGTACCAATTTGACCCCAACCTGTTCCTTGACGCAACCAGCAGACAGTCTCTCATAATATACACACCGCCAATTTGATCTGTCAGAAGCATTCCGTAGCTACAATCATAAGACGTACATTCCAAATCGCCCAATTTGCAGCGAATGACTCCAAACCGCGTACCAAAAGAAGAACTAAACCAGCCAAACCAGACGTCAAGAAGAAAGATCCCAGCCCAAGAGGCAATTTGAGAAGTGAAGCAAGCCTTGCTTTTCTCGTGAGTTCATCACCAACCACCGCGTCTCCTCCTCTCACTGTCCAGCGCCCCCAAAGCCACGCCAACCCCAAAGACACCCAGTTCCCACGCTCCCGCTGTCACCGGGCTTGCAACGAGCTACTTGCAGCAAGAGCCCTTGTCGTTTCCAAAAGCCAAGCGACTGACACCGTCAACGACGCCTCCCACGCCCGCCGCATTGCCCTTTGCCATGCTGGACGGGGTGCTGGAGTAGCTGGGCGGCACGTCCATGCACGGGTTGCGGTCGAAAAAGTTGCGCGGGCGCAGCAGCAGCGTCATGGGCTCGGCGGGCATGACGGGGAAGTCCTCGGGCGCCGGGAAGTGCGTGATGCCGAACGTGTGCCACAGGACGACGTCGGTGTTTTCGACGGACGTGTGCGGCGACGCGGCGATCCAGGCGGGCAGGCCGGCGCTGGGCTCGCCGCTCGTTTGCGGCACGTGGCGGCCGGCCGGGTGGATTTGCTCGTCGTCGTCTGCGGTGGTTTGTAAGCTTTGGGTCGGCTTCGATATAGGGGAAGGGGGAGGGGAAAGGGGAAAGGGGTTAATGGTGACAAAGGTGTTTCTTACACTTGGTAACGTGGATGGCGTGACGCGCGAAGCCAGCGCGCTTCCACACCAGACTGCCCTCCTTGGGCAGCAGAGGGGGCACCTCGCGGCTCACCAGCTTGTAGCTGACGGGCTTGTGCGAGAAGGGGTTGAGCTTGTTCGGGTTGCACATCTCCCAAGTGCGGCCCGTGTTGCCATCGTAGTCGCTGGTGCCCTCTCCCTGCGTCTTGAGCGGCGTCTTCTTGCACCAGAAGGCGTTGCCGTAGAAGTTCTCTGCCGAGCCAACAGGGGCCTCGCCGGGAACAGCATCAGCGACCACGACCGAGTTGTTCGGGCCGTCAATATTGGGATCGAGGCGCAAGCAGAACAGGTGCTGATGGTTGTGCGCATTGACACCAGGGTAGACCTCGGTGCCCCAGCCGTGCAAGTCCTCGCCGGGGTTCATCGCGTAGGTGTTGAGGATACCGGTCAGCTTTATCTCCAGTTGGATCGTGCCGTCCTGGTGGAAGATCCAGTACACGCAGTACTCGTAGTTGGCGGCGGTGAAGATGTGCGAGATTATGAGCTTGCGCGCCCTCGTCACGGTGCATGATTCATCGCGGAAGTCGGTGTGCTTGAAAAGGATGCCAGCGTCCTCCTCGTGGATGCAGATGGCGTTCTTAATCGTCTGTGCTTGGCCTGCCCTGTTCACAAACGATGCGTCCATGTAGTGGATGGCTCCCTTGCAGTCGCATCCGAGGGACAGCGAGTTGGTCATGTATCCACCGCCGTACTCACCCAGGTCAAAGGCGTGCTTGCGCTGGTGGGGGTGCTCGGGGTTTCCGTAAGGGACGACCATCTCAGCGAGAGAAATGCGCCAGAAGACGGGGCGAACGTTGCCCTTGTCGTTGAAGGTAACGTTAGACAGGACGATACCCTCCTTGTAGTTGAACCCAATGTGCAGGTTCCAGTTTTGCCACGAGATGGTGCGGCCATCCATGTTGAAAGAGACTCCTTCGGGCTGCGTAATGTTGATGGGCTTGCAATCCGTCCGGAATCCACTTTCAGCCTCAATGGCAGCAGCGTGGTAGTTGATCGGCGGCGCGGTGCTGAGCGGTCTCCTGACCTTGGGGATGTCGATGTGAATGATTTCTTGGGTGTCGGCGTTGAAAATGGGGCAAAAGTCCAGCGGGAAAGCATACTGGCAGTCGTCAGGAGACGGCCGGTAGTACATGAGCGCTTGTTGAAGGCGGATCTGGTTGCCAAAGCGCTCGTCGTAGCCAATCGTCCAGGCTGCTCCTTGTTAGCTGCTGATTTCGAGAAGAGGTTTTCCCAGACGTACGGTCACAGTAAACCTTGTGCATATCCTCCGGTGGAATGCCAATGATGCCACACTGCTCAATGACCTTGGGGTCCTTCCGTACAATGGCTTCGACACCCTGCAGGTCCTCCATGGTAATCTGAAAACAAGTCAGCATAAGTCTTCCAGAGAATTGTTGGCACACTCACCAAAGGCTGGACGCCATCAGTCAAGCCCCAAGACACAATGGTCTCTTTCTCCAAATCCACCACGCCATCGTAGACCTTGCTTCCTCTCCCAATGCATACAACATCCGCCATGCGCTTTGGCTTTGGAGCCGTCTTGGGGCTCTCCAGCCATGCCATCATCTCCTTCTTCCGGGGCTCCCATAGTGTCACAGCGTTGAAGTGGACATCTGGGTGTTCCTTCCGGATAATGGCGACAGACTTTTCAATTTCGACCTCAGAAAGGGGATCGAGAGGGTGGTGAGCAATCTGCCCCGTAACGTGGGAAGCGAGCTGCTTAACGCGTTCGAGCACCATTGTGTATGATAGAAAGGCTCAAACGTTGCTGAAGAAGGGCGAGAGCTGCAGCAGACGACGCAGCAAATGAGGAATGGGGTATAGGGTAGAAGAAAAGGTTGGAGTTTAATTCGCAAACGCTGGACTTTCAAGTCGGAGCCTCCAAGATATATAGTAAACTCTGGGGAGGGGTCCTGACATCTGCATCGCCTGCCGCAGCCCGGGAAACTTTCGTGCAAGGCGCAAGGCGAATCCGAGCTCGGCGACAGGGCAATCCAGTAGTCCTTTGCATGCCGTAATGGGATAGCAGCTGTCGTTGGTCGCGTCCAGGGCGCGCAATTGATAACGGTTTCTCTCCGCGCGATAAGGACAGCTGGTCCGCCTCCACAACAGCCGGGTTTTTTTGGCTGCTTACGGCTAGTCTCTTCCCCATCTCGTCGCGGCCGGTGGCCAATTTGCGTTTAGGCTGGCGGTGCCGTCGATATGCAGGTCGTCTGAGCGCTGGCGGGAAGCTTGCCTCGATGCGCATATCTTTGTGGTGTTGCTGACTTGCTAGACTGCTGATTGCTTGACAACGATGACGCCCGACCGGCCATCGTCCCAGCTTGCCGGTCCCCATGTAAGAGAAATGACTTAGTCGGGCATGTCTATGCGGCGGCCGTGTCCAGCCTCGGATGATGGGATGCTGGGGTGTTCTTGGTGTTGGCGTTGGGGAACCGCGGTAGATCGTCAAAAGAGGAAAAAATAGTAGCAATGATGATGACTGTTTTCCGCCACGATGCTTTTGCTCATCTGCGTTCATGTGCCGAGGTACCGAAGCAAGCCGGTAGCAATACCAAGTTCACAGTCGCAATGCTAATTCCACATCTTGGATGCGGCTCATTTGGGGGATGCTTTGATGTGAACAATGAGCGAAGTGAGTGGCTCAAACGAATGTGGCCAACAGTAATGCTGGAAGAATTTTGAGCATTTGGAGTTTTGATGCACATCAGGTATGGCAGCTCCTCCTCTTCCCAGCAAGGCATTCACGCACGTCAACATGTAAAGCAGAAAGAACGGATAGATATTGCTCTATCCTCAGTCGCTAAGAGCCCAGATACCAAACCGGTCATATTCCACCAGCTCCCGACAAGTTATCCCTTTGCGGAAACGACCAGTGCGCCGACTAATGCAGGAGAGAAGACGAAGGCCCCGGATTTTGAAGATCCGCCGTGGCAAATCGCAAAACTCCAGCTCTCAGGAAGGAAAGAAAGAAGACAGACACCAAGATACGGCAAAAACGCAACACCGTGCGCCGCTCGCCCGACGGCAAGCAAGACGTTTTCATAGTCCAGCCTCGGACACAGTCCTTCAGCAATGTTAGTTGAACCCCAGAGAGGGTCACATGGTAAAAGGAGGGTTTGAGAAGCATTATCGTCTTTTACAGGAAGAGAGAGGGCGGAGGAGGAAAGCAAACGCCATGGCGTGAAGTGAACTTAAGCTTCTTCAGCCCTTGTACTGGAAATTTCCAAAGCCTCCTCCCGGCGTCATGGCCCCCAGACCGTGTCCACCAGGCCCAGGGGTTCCGCTTGCGAGACCCGCCGCGTTGGTGACAGGCGTGCTCGGTCCTCCTTCCCTGTGGGGGGTGCCTCCAGTGTGGAAGGCTAGCGCCGCCTGAAATCCACCGTTGACATTCGACGCATGGCCATGAGCCGCAAGCACAGCCGCCTGAGCTGTGGCAGAGGCTGGTGGACCGACTCCAGTAAGACCCCACATTTGGCCGTTCATGTCGGCTGGGACCTGACCGTCAAAAATCTTTGACCGCATTTGCCAAAAGACATTTCCCGTAAGCCATGCATCGGATCCTGCCTGATGTTGTGTCCCCACTCGCTGACAGCCAAGCTCTTCGGCCAAATCCTGCAGGCCAGACTTGGATCCGAGACTGTTCAGAATGTTTTGTGCTTGCGCGCTGACACCGTTCACCGTAACCAACTTGTGTGCGTGCCGCCAGAGGAACTTGACGTCCAGGAGACGGGGAAAGAAGATGCTGACGAGTCTTCGGTAGTGCTCTTCGTCGTCTGGCAGTTGGTTGCACCACATGAGCTTCACGAGGTACGCAAAGTCGTAGCCCGAGTGAAACGATATCCAGTTGACATCGTCGGAGAGGGCAAGTCCCGAGGTGATCAAGAGCGAGCCGAATTCGAGGGGATCTATGCCCATTTCTGCATGTTTCTCAAAGTCGGTACCGGCCTTCTTGAGCACTTGGATTGAATCTTCGTTGTACATGTCCTCCTCCACCGAGAACTGGAAGTTGAATGTCCATGTGCAAGGACACATGACGAGGTTGTTCGAGTAGGGTCCCCGTTGTTGCACCGTTCCTTGTTCGATTTGCGCTGGCGGGAGTTCGCCCTCGCTTGAAAAGAGCGTTATGCCTAGTTGGATGATCTTGAGAAGGTCGACGTTGCAGCGAACGGTTTGGTAGTGATAGCTGGCTTTTGTCACAAAATCGCCCATGGGACGCGCGACTACGCCCGGAAATTCGGTGTCCTGAAATGTCGAGTTAATGCTGTTTGCCAGCCGAGTGAAGGGCCTGTGTCAAATTCGCCGGGCCTGCTGGACGTACCATGCTGATGTAGGGGTATTTGTCCACTAAACTCCTCAGAATCGCCATTTCTTGAGCCATATTGTGCTTCCACACTTCTCGTATCCGAGTACCCATGCCCTTAGCACCGCCTGCCGCAATTGTCGCCGCCTCGTGTTCCCGCTGTTGTTGCAAAGCTGCGCCGTGAGCAAAACCCATCTGCGCAGCATGGCTGGCCAGTCCTGAACCGCCCCCTCCGAGCCCTCCACCTCCGCCAAAGCCGCCTGCGAGGCTCGCGTTGCTCGTTGTTGGGCCGAATATGTTGACGTTGCCATTCGGGTTGCCGCCACCGAAGCTAGGGTGCTGATTCATATTCTGGCCTTGGAGACCGGCATTGGCGTGTTGAAGATGGGACGCTTGTAGCGCATGTTGTGGGTTCAGGTGTTGGAAGGGATTGGAGACGTTGTGAGGCGGATACCGGCTCACTGCTGGCGGCATCCTTCTATCGCGAGTCGATGGCCGATCTTGGGATGGGTTGGGCTCGGGTACGCATACGGGTTGTCGGAAGTCGGTGATCAAGAGGCTGAACGTCGAAGTACTTCAGGGAAATCGATAAGAGTGCCCGTCTGTCTCCGTGTCGTAAATTAGAGTGCGCAGGATGAAGTGGTGGGTGGTAGAGCTGTGAGATGAGCGCTGGTGTATTGATTACGGGCCCTGAGCTTTGATCGTGTGCGTAAACAATGCCGTTTTGGGCATTTTGTTACCTTACGCTCCCCGGGCGAGCTATGTCCAATCGCGCCTTGGCCATTACCCCGTCCACTTGAGCATCAGCACCCGCGTTCATCAGTGAGCTTCGGGTAACCATCCGGCTCAGTGCGATTCAAAGGTACAGAGTACTCCAACCGTCCATGCCATTTCGCCTGTTTTGGAGCCATGCGCGGCTAACTTTTCCACGTCAGAACACCATGGCGCCTCGAGGAAACTTGACCGGCTTTGACCCCAGGAAGCTCGCCGCAGCTACCGGCAGCCCTGCCAATGATCCGTGGAGGAGATAGTGAGCCCCTCCTCTGATGCCTTGCACAGCGACTGCCAATGCTGATTCGATTCGGTACAGCGAGGCCTGGAGATACAGCGGCCCCTTCTCTCGATGGAACCGCTTCAAGGGCGCATTCCCCGGACTGGGCATTGGAACCGCAGCCTTCATCGTCTATGTTGCAGCCGAGGCCTTCTTCTTCCCAGCGGACAAGAGTCACGGTCATGGCGATTCGCACCACTAGCACAGTGAATGGGACGACTTTCTACAAGGCCTGGCAGTAACAACGGAGGCGTCGGACGTGAATCGCATATCAATGCCGGACGGAAGCAGGCTACAGAGTGAATACAGCATCGGCGCCAATCGTGGATTCAGCGTAGACTTCCAGAGGCTGAGGCTCCCAGCGCTGGTTGGCTCCAACGCGGAGCAGGTGTCTTTGTAAAATCGCCTTGGGGGCAATCGGCAATTTCTCTACATTTGCACAAAGATCCAATCAAGGTCATTCATGGTGAGGCGGTTCAGGACAGCATCATGTCATGCTTGGGACTCGGCGGGATGACATAATGAGATTCCCCTTGGCCGCGGCGCTATAACGAACGCTACAGTGGGTTCGGCGCGCCTCGGCGAATGGCGACGCTCGGAATGGGGTGCTAAGAGCCCCCCGAAATGTAGAGCAAACTTGGGCCTATGACTGGTCAGGCATGCTCGAGTCTGTACCTAAATGGTTCACCACGTCCAAGAATTGCCGACAGTGGCTTCGTTTTGTGTGCCTTGTGACGAGAACGGCCTCCTCGCGCATGGAGGGGCAGCGGGCGGTGAGCTAGGAGCGCAACCAACACCAACACGCCGAGTCAGCGCGCCACCGGCTCTTTCATCCTCATCCAAGCCAACAACAGGCCTAACAGCCCCTTGTTCCTTCCAGCGGCATGCGCGACACTGCTCTTCGCCTACTATGCCCCGAGTCTATCCTCCGATAGATGGCAAGACCGCTTCGCCTACGTTGTCCCCCTCAATCGTGGAATCGGTTGCCGGATTCTCCGCTGGCGTCATCGCAACTTTGGTCGCCCACCCTTTCGATGTCCTGAAGACGCGACTACAACGTCAGTACACGCCAGAAGATATCGAGCCCTGAGTTGACGCTCTCGCAGTGGACCGGACCCACAGACCGCAATGGGGGAATTCGTTCCTGATCCTGCGCAACATTGTGCACGATGAAGGCAGCATTAAAGCTCTATACCGGGGGCTGATGCCGAACATGATTGGAAATTCTGTCAGCTGGGGTCTCTACTTTTTATGGCAAGTTGGTTGCCTATGGCGTGGCTCGAGTCCTTGCTAACGTGGATGGCTTCCAGGTACCGCAACCTCAAAGACGTCTTCCAAGGCTGGCGCGGGGCAGGCCAGCGACTCACGTCTTCCGACTATTTCCTGGCCTCTGGCGCTTCAGGTATGACTACTAGCGTCGCGTGCGTGCGTCAGTAAACCAGTCAAATAACAGCCTCTAGGAATTTTGACTGCCGTTTGCACCAATCCCATATGGGTCATCAAAACCCGAATGCTGTCGACGGGCCGGAATACCCCAGGAGCTTACCGTGGGATCTCCCATGGCGCGTCGGAAATAATGAGGAAAGAAGGGCTCTCTGGATTCTACCGCGGCCTTATACCGTCACTATTTGGCGTTTCTCATGGAGCAATCCAGTTCATGGCCTATGAGCAATTGAAGCACTTCAGGGGTTCAAAGGTAGGAGGCAAGGCCGAGCTGAGCAATTGGGACTACCTCTACCTTAGTGCGTCTTCCAAAATCTTTGCTGGCAGTATGACATACCCATACCAAGTCGTACGGTCCCGCTTGCAGACGTACGATGCCAGTTCCGAGTATCGTTCGGCAAGAGATGTCGTCACTCAGCTTTGGAAAAGGGAAGGTGTTGCAGGTTTCTACAAAGGGTTCGTGGACCCATCCCTTGCATCTGCTTACTGGCTAATTTTTCGTTAGATTGCTGCCGAACATCGTGCGTGTCCTCCCCACCACGTGCGTGACGTTCCTGGTCTATGAAAACACCAAATTTTATCTTCCTAGATTTTGGAACCCGGACCATGAGTACCACGACGATGATTGATCAGAGTAAATAAATATAGACTTAGAATATACCCGGAACAACGCCATGATTCGCACAGTACGACAGCGCTCGACTTGATGGTGACCGGCTGACCACGAGTCAACTCCATTTTGACCATCTACAGTGGCTGCGAAAGAAACAAGTCATTTTTCACCACCACAGTTGCGCCTAAAGAGTAGTCGAACCGTCGTCCGCCATCACATGTGTACTTGGAGAGCTATGGTTTGTTGCTGCGGCTAGACTCGAGGAACAGCTATGCCGGAGGGTAGTACATAAGGATGACCTCATGCTGAAGAACCGTGCGGATGCTCACGCAGCTTCTGGGCATGCTCATGGCCCGCCGGAGTGTTTAATTTCTAAACCATGGGCCATCTAAGCATAGTTTCGCGTTGGTCTCTATAAGGGACCAAGGGAGTTGTCCGCATCTCCTATAGCATGTGATTTGGTTCACCTTGAAGCCTCACATAATATTCAGACAAGCCCATGGATTTCTCCTTTTACTTCTCGATACATTCGCGCATCAGTCCCTTGGATTTTGCCCTGCCGAATATTTTCGGTCAGGACGATTCTTGCCTCCCGCAATATGGGCATCTTCAAGCGGTTGAAACTGAATTTGGAGTCAAAGAACGTGATTTCTGCTTGGAACTATTTAATCACAGGGGACGAAGGGGAGGACGCAGCAGATGACGGGAAGAGCGCAGCATCTGAAGGTAAGAACTTGCACCAGCCTTCAGGCCATTGGTCTCTAACGGACATTTTCCAGAAGTACAGCCCGTGCCACCCATACCTGTCGTTACATACAAACGAGACCCAGACATTCCAATTCCAAACGAGATCACAGCATCCGTATGTCAATTCCAAAGAGAAAAGACAGGTGTCCAATTGAGTAAAATCCTCCTCTGGATGTTGTCGTATAATGGCATGCAAGGAGATGCAAGATTTGGTTACAAACATCGTGTTGAGTCTTCAGCACTAATCAGCAAGGCTGAATTGAGAGCATGGTTTGAGGTCAGCGTTTGTCTCCAAGCCAAGAAGCCATCTGCCAAGCTTGACGGACTTGTGAAAGCAACAAAAGAGCTAGGACTGAATTGGAAGCAAGATGTTTCATGGAGACTTCGCCGCTTGATACTTTTGTTCGATGAGAAAGGCAAATTCCCCGCTCAGGGTTTTCGAGGAGTTAATAGGAGAAAGGAACAAGTCACAAGACAGTGTATAGAGGTCTTAAGGATAGACCTCTGTGACCTCCTCAAATTTGTTCAGGCGTTGCGCCCTGAGGGAGGGGATCATGCGGCAGAACCGTGGGGTGACGTGAAAACCCGCATCTTGACGAATATCCATCGCTGCATCAGGTGAGTTAACTGAAGTATATCCTTCTTTCGCCCCCGCTTTGCTTCATATGTCTTGGTTAGACTCGATTGATCACTAACCGGGAGGAACATCCCCAGGTCGCGGGAAAAAGGCATTGAGATACCTTTCGATCTTCTCGTTTTCATCAAAGCCCAGGCGATGTGGTATTACTCGGAAGTTGGTGTCGATTTCGAGCGCAAGGCGAAAACACTGAAGTTCGTTGGTTTCGACCAAAGCCTCAACCAGACGGTCCGATCGCGGAGACGTGCCTCGCGCAGGCCACTCCTCGACCACAATGAGGCTCCCATGCAGCTTCAGGGTCTGGATCAAAGACGGCAACGAGTCTGGAGGGAAGAAATCTCTGCGGCTAAAAGAGCGTCCTCTTGGGTTCCTCAAACGAGTCCAACACCACAGCAACAGGCAGACGGAGAAAGCCACATTTCCTCCAAGAAGCCTTTTATCCAGTGGGGATCGATCAACCCCCCTCCTAGAGCACATCAAGGACGACGATGTAGCGGTTGAGTCTGCAACACCTCCAGCAAACAGAGAAGCACTCCCTTGGGATCGCTACTGTCGACTCATAGCGCAGCTTCCTAAGATCGGTCTGCCATCAATGATTCAAACTCAGTCCGTTCGGACTCGGTTTGAACGGACTCCTCTTCTTCTGTCATCAGTTTCTTCTCCTTTCCGTTGCTCATATTACCCTAGTTGTCGATACATTAATTCATGACTGAATTCACGTGAAGGAAGCTGCCCTTTGTGCTATGCGTCAAGTCTTGCTCCCGGATATGGCCATTGGCCACGGAAATAAAGGCACACTGAAGGCCTTTCCGAGGATTAAAAACGGCTCTCATAGAGAAAGTTCGTTTTGTTTTTCGGTGGTGTCCCGAGTATCCTTCACATGCTTGCGAGGTGCCACGGTTCTGGGGCCAAGGGTCTGTTTGCATGTATGGTAGTAAGGAGCGTAGGCGAAGGGAGTTTCCACAGCTCCAGCTTTGGGACTGGTGAAAAGCTGCAGAGTATCAGGGAGAGCTTGGCCCAGGGTAGGACCAGGGACCAAGAATCGGCTCATTCGGGGGATTGAACGGTGTTCTACCTACATGGACCTTTGAGGGAATTGGAGCAGGCTGCACTTGAAGATTACAACCAATTGGCTTTGGATTTAGTCTTGATCAATAGTGTCTTCTGATCCATATCCACTGATATTTCAATGTTCTTTAATTCGCCGGATGCGCACTGCTGCGCCGTACAGTGGAGATCTGCCTCTGCTATTCCGTGACAATGCCCGGATTGCTGTCCATCCCAATCCTGGATAACGGCGCACTCGACTCAGCGATAATCCAACTCATCGCCTTCAAGTGCCACGACCTCAATGTCGTCACCACCGATAGGAGCCTGTGCCTTCTTCTTATCCCGTTTCTTCTTCTTCTTTCCACCGTCGGCGTCACCCTCCCCATTCTGTCCCTCCGCCAATGCGCGTTGCCGCATCTGTTCCGCATGCCTCGCAGCCGCCTCCTCAATCTCAACTTTCTGCCTTGCTTCTTCCTCTGCCATCTCTCTCCTCAACTCTTCCGGATCGCGGAAGAACTCCTCGCCCTTGCCAGACTTTTCTTTAAATGTCTCAAAGTTCATCGGGACGACTTCGCCAATCAGTGCCCGCTTGACGCGGTCCGGATTTAGCCGTTCCTCCTTGACAAACTTGCGCTTGACGTTTGCACGAGTCTTGCCCGGAAACATCTTGCTGATGATGAAGAAATCCGTGCCAAACATTTTGAGCGCCTCGTAGAATTGATCCGTCATTTCGTCGGTCCAGCGGTCTGCACGTATCGGACCCCACGTGGTCCTCTCACGTGGATCTTTGCGGTTTGATTTGATCCAGGACATTGAATTGACCCTCGTGGTGAGCTCATTTTCTTCGATTTCTTGCAGCTCAGACTCATCCTCAAGTGCACGTGCATGACGATCGACTTGCGTTGAGCCGCTGTCGAGAACAAGGCGGCCATTGACGACGCGCATGCGAGGATTTGCAGAGCCACTCTCGGCCTCGTTTGCGGCTTCTTGGATTTTCCTCATGGCCTCCTCCCGCTCGGCCTGGGTGTTAATCTCTTCTTCTCCCAAGGCTATGCGCTCACGTTCTTCAATGCGCTTCCGCTTTTCCTCGTCCCAATCAATCTTCGACAAAGCTTCCTCTCTATGTGAAAGCTTCCCCACCTCGGAGATGTCTTTGGTCAGGACTGACATTGGCATTGAAGCAGCATTGATCCTGGTCTTTTCTGGATTTTCAGGCTCCTCTTTGTCGCGGACCAAATGATTTTTGAGTTCGAATCGCCAGGTCGGTTCCAAATCCCCAGAATCCGCATTATTTTCGTTCTGTACCCACGCTCCCGCAGTCAACTCGTTGCCTTCGGTGTTGCTGTTGACTTCGGCACGAGTGACTTGCACTGTCGGCCTTTTCCTTTGGCGCTTCGGCCTGGGCACTGGAGCCGCTGCGCCATTGCCGCTCTCTTCCTCGGCCGATTTCTCCGTCCTTTTGGCTTTACCAGTGTCTTTGCGAGGTTTTCGAGGCTTTTTGGCCAAGGGAGCGGGGGTAGCTTCGCTTGTCGAGTTCTCAACCTCCTGGATAGCTTGAGTGCCACAACGCTGCTCTTCAACTGTCTCGACGTCGTCTTGGGATGTGGTTTTTCGTCCTCTGCGCTTCGCTGCCGCAGGATTGGGCCCCCGCTTTGAAACTTTGGGTGGTTCTGAGAGTGTGGGCTGGCTGTCTCCTGGCGCGTCCGATTGGCTCGTGGATTGATTCAGCGATCGGTCGCTGTTCGGGGTGTCTGAATTGGCTGGTCCGCTTTCTTGGTTTTCATCGGGAGGCTGCTGGGTGGCTGAACTTCTGATGGACGGTTTCGTAGCTCCGGAGCGTGGACCTAAAATGCTCTGTATCAATTCCTTGTTTGTGACCCTAGGCACGCCTCGTTTTGATTGAGACAGTGCCTTTTCCTTGACTGGAGATCTCGAGGCTGGATCTCGAAGAGATGTTACATCGGGAGGGGAGAAGATGTTATTCGATGGAGCGGTTGGTTGCGGAGTAGGCGCAGTTGTGAGAATTCCTTGTTCAGGCCCTCTTGAGGGAGTTGTTGAACCTGTCCCAAAGGCTGAACTCCGCGCGAGGGAGCCAAGCCCCACCATCTTCGGCATCCCAATCTTCCTACGTTTCGGTGACCTTTGAGAGTCATCACTCACGGCCTCGGTGTATTCCCCGGAAAGCTGCGACGCAATGTCGGGTATGTTTGGTGGGAGCGCAGCGGTCTTTGCATTTTCAACTGCGACGGCTCGGTCTGTGGAAGAGGTTGTATTCGATGGCGCAGCGTCAGAAGTATCATGGGATTGAGTTGGAGTGGATTCGGGAGTTGAGGACGAGGTGGACTCGGCAGATGCGATTTCTGCAGACGGCTGTGCGTCGGGCGGTTCTGACTCTGTCGCCGGGCGCTTTGACTGAGCTGGAGCTTCATTCACGGGTTTCGTAGATTTGTCGTCGTGGTGTTCTGATTGAGCGGCTGCTTGGGTCGCTGGGGGCGTCGGGAGGACATCGTGGGAATCGGATTGAGCGGACTCGACAGCTGCTGGGGTGCTTGCAGGTGTCTGGTCGGCACTGGATGTCGCTGAAGTTTGTTCAGATGCAGCAGCTGCGCCTGCTCGACGTCGGGCCTTGGGAGCAAACTTTTTGCCCGATTTGTCTGGAGGCCAGCGTTAGCAATCGAGGCAATCCAAGCAGCAAAGGCACGGAGAGTGCGCACTGATGACGGAGCTGCCAAAGGACGCCATTGCGGCGTAGGCGATGAGAGAGCTGGCTTGGGGCGCGTGTGGCGGGGAACATGGGCGAGTCGTCAAGTAGCTGGCATGGCAAGGGCGTCGGCGTGGTGTAATGTGGTGGTGTTGAAGACGCGAAAGGGCAAAGGCAATGAAGCGTCGGCGCATGAATCGCGCGCCCAAGGAAAGGCAGTGGGGCCGCGTGTAGTGGGTGAGGTGGATCGACAAGGCGGCACGTGACGCAGTGGACCCAGAGTCCGCGCTCCTTGGACTCTTCCACCTTCACCACATCCCTCGTCTTTCTTCTGCCATCCACCTCCACCCCGGGCTGACGATCTTCCACACATCGACGTCGCGGGCCTCAGCTCTTTTCGATCAGCCTGCGCCCCGTCTCAAGCCTTCCCTCCGCCACCTTTGGCGCGCTGCTGCTTCCATGAGGCTCGAATCACAGTCAATCTCTGGCCCGACCCTCGGCGTTGTCAAGATGGCGGAGGACCGCAAGCGACCCGCCATGGCAGACAAGGACGATACTGCGCCTCCTGCAAAGAGGCAGGCTACACTCTCCAATGGCACCAAGGCGTTGGCTGAGCTGGACCCTCTGGTCGACCGCGACCGCGTCTTCGAGGTTCGTAGGCTCCTCACTGCATGTGGCCACTACCGCTAAAGATCACCTCACTGACAGTGCTTGCGCTCAGGAATATACAAAGGATGCTTTGATCCGGCAGAAGAATGAATACAAGCGGAGAAAGGTTGATCTCGAAGAGCGCGTGGCGGAGCTGGAGAACCAGTCCAAGTTTCATGATGACCACCTGCGCATCATTGACCTCTGGTTCTCTCAGGTACGTCTCTCCATGGACGAATTGTTTTTGGGCTTTGCTGACAAATCCACAGCTCGTCGACGAAGTTGCCGTCCTCGCCCACGACCAACTGCCACATGCCCAATCCGAGTCCTCCGGTATGCCCAATCCACCTTCGTTTTTCGGATCTCCTTTGACGATTCTTATCTAGAAAACACGCCCTTCCCGATTTCCCTTCTATTCTCAGACTCCGAAACCTTCCAGCGCCACCTCTCCTCAAGGACCACTGCCGTCAAAAAGGCCCTCTCTGAGTTATTTGCCAAGATTCCTGTTGCGTCACCTGATGTCAAAGAATTGCAAGGACAGCTGTCCAAGATTCTCGCGCTTGAGAAGCAGCACGCGGCTGATCTACATCAAGCCATCGCGGAAAAGGAGCAGTATGAGAATCGCCTACAAAATGCGACTGAGCGTTACGTTTTGGCGGAGCGCAAGTATGACCGCGAGAGGAGCAAGGCAGTCGCATTGGTTGGATTGGGTGGGGCACCTATTCCAACAACCAGTAAAGAAGATTCGAAACAAAAGGCCGATTCCCCTCCCGCTGTCAACGGTGCGATGGACAACTCCGAGCTCGAGGCTTCGCGGAGAGAGGCAATCGCAGTGGCAAGCAAGCGCAAGGCTCAATGCGAACAGCTAGAAGCTGAAAACAAGAAACTGGTCGAGGAGGTGTCGAGTTTCAGCACGAGATTGACAGGACTCACCGATGAGGATTACGCCAAGACCGATCTCTTCAAGACCCTGAAAAACCAGCACGAGGACGTCATTAAGCGCATCAACCACCTAGAAGCAACTAACATCCAGCTTCGAGAAGAGGCACAAAAATACCAGGCAGAGCGTTCGGCTTACCGGCTCCAAGTGGATGAAGAGATGAAGGCTGCCATTGGCGAGACGGAAGCCCAACTTGCCAAAGCGGAAGCCGACCTCGCCCGCATTCGCCACGCCAGGGACGAGCTGGTCTCGGAACTGCAGATTAAAAAGGCGACTCAAAACGACACGAAGGCATCTTCGGATCAAATAAAAGACCTAGCAAGTGCAAGGGAGCAGAGGATATCCGCGCTCGAGAACGAGGTTGAGCGTCTTCGTCTCAAGGTTGGAGAAGCTGAAGCCCCGGAAGCAAGTCAAAATCTGGAAAACATGTCGGCTGAGGAGTTGCGGGGTAAGGTTTCTTCGTTGGAGAAGGAGTACGCGCTGCTGAGCAACGAGCTGCCGTCGATGGAAGCCGCGTGGAAGAAGGCGCAAGCATTGGCTGCGAAGAAAATCAACGAATTGATCAACTGGGAAGAACAGGTCTCGAGGCTGAGCGCCGAAAAGGCGAAAGCCGACCAGAAATATTTCGCAGCTATGAAATCCAAGGATGCCAGGGAAGCCGAGGCTAGACACTGGCGGGCGCAAGCGCAAAAGAGTTCAGACATCATTGCGCAGCTCAAGGCCATTGAAAGCTCGAACCACCAGGTCAAGGTGAACTTGGAGAAACAGCTTGCCGAGAGCGGAGAGGCCTTGAACAAACTCCAGGATCAGTGCCGAGTCCTACAGCAAAAGGCGGGCGAGAAGGCAAGCGCAACCGACAACATGCAAAATCAAATTTCGGAACTCAAGAATGCCCTCCAAGCCAAGGACAGCGCCGTTGTCGCTTCCAAGCACAATCAACGTGAACTCGAGGCCGAGGTCGAGAAGTTGAAGGTGCGGCTACAAGAGACAGAGAGGCAGCTCAACAACTGGAAGGACAAGGAAAAGCGAGACGACATGAACGAAATGTGGAGGGTAAGTGCACACGTCCTATATTCGGACTGTTAAGAGCTAATACCGAGTCCAGAACTACTCCTTGTGTCCAATCTGCCACAAGAACCTCAAGGACACAACCATCCGAACGTGCGGCCATGTCATGTGTCGCAACTGCGTCGAGGAGCTCGTCAAGTATCGATCCCGGAAGTGCCCCGTCGACGGCAAATCCTTTTCTACTGGCGATGTTATGAAGCTCAACATGTGAGCTCCGGATCGAAAACCAGTCATTTCAGCACTGTATTATACCAATTCTCCCCTTTACGATTGAGAGATGCCGCGCAATCGCCCAGGCATGCGTCGCCACCGGGCATGCATCATGAATGGCGACAAAGCAGGCACGACCACATTCAAAACAACCCGAAGAAGAGGCCTTTTCTAGTCGCTTACGTCTGCACTCTGCTTTTTCAAGATTTCTTCAGCACCTGCCTGCGATGGCTGGATAGTGTACATTCCTCACTGCTCGTTTCTGTCTGAGAGTAGCCTGCGTATGCCCGGATCACGAAATTCAAGATTTCTTTTCTTTCAGCTTTGCACATTGCGCGCCTTTGCTCGCTGTGCTTGGGTCATGAGTAGGCCAGCTAGCCCTGGCCGGGGTTTTTTCCATTCTGCAAGCGTAATGGATGAGAAGGGAGTTTAGGAGCTTGTTTGCTTCTGCCGTGCTAGCATTTGCGGTAGAGAAGGAACGCTGGGGTGGCTTCAAGGCTCAAGTTCAGAGGAAGATGGCCCGGCAAAGCGACGTGTACTGATAGTTATGGGAGCCGGGTGTCGAACGAGATGAAAACAAACCTCCAAACTGTTATCAAAATGCGTGCCAAAGGATGTGATGGCAAGCTTCTCAGCAATGTTGTCTTGTCCAGGACGTCAGAAAAGGGTATGCGCTGAGCAACTGGATCATGACGCCCAATCGTTTCAAGATCTCGGAGATGGGCATTGGCATTTATGGCACGCGATGTGTTTTTGATGGTACGAGTCTGTACATGTCTGGAGGCAAACTTGGCCCAAGTTTCAGCCCTACAACAGCGTCGGTGTCAGTGCGTCCCGCAGAGCCGCACCTTAAACTTGTCTGTCATCCGAGCGTCTTAATTCTCCACCGACCAACGGCCGCCACCCCTCCCTCGAGCGATCCTCCGCTGGGATTTCTTCCCTGCCTCTTCTATCATAGCACACCATGGGTCGCACGAAGAAGGCAGCTCTCCACCAAGGGCGACGCGCCGGTCCAGCGAAAGAGAAGCAACCCGCAAAAAACGCACCACATCCGCAGCCACCAGCAAAGAAGCAAAAGGCCGAATCTCGAGATACTGCACACGCGAAGCCCTCCACCGCAAACACGAGCAAACCGCCTCAAAAGAAACAGCAACCAGCACCACCGCCACCGACAATACCCTTCGACCCAAACGAGCGCATCCTGCTCATCGGCGAAGGCGACTTTTCCTTTGCTCGCTCGCTCGTTTCACACCACGGCTGCGCGGATCTTTTGGCGACATGCCACGACAGCGCATCGAAGCTGGGCGAAAAGTATCCGCAGGCGGTCGACAACGTTGCGTACATTGAGGGCGAAGGCATGCGCGTAGCGTACGACGTGGACGCCACGAACCTGGGCAAGAACAAGGAGGTGAAGCGCGGCGGGCTGACCGAGGGGCTGGCGGGCGTCGAGGGGGGCGCGCGCAGCGACGACGTCGCGAGGGCGAGGGGAAAGTGGGATCGCATTGTTTTCATGTTTCCGCACACGGGCGGCAAGAGTACGGATGTGAATCGACAGGTTAGGTTCAATCAAGGTGCGCATCTCCATATAGCCACAGCCTTTTCCTTTTCTCTCTCTTTCGAGTCTCGCGCGCTGACAGTCGGTCGCAGAACTGCTCGTGTCTTTCTTCCAATCCGCGGTCCCGCTGCTGTCTCCCTCGCCCCCGTCTCCCACACCCTCGACCATCATCGTCACTCTCTTCGAAGGCGAGCCGTACACGCTGTGGAATGTTCGCGATCTGGCACGACACGTCGGACTCAAGGTGCAGCGCAGCTTTCGCTTCCAGTTCGACGCATATCCCGGGTACAAGCATGCGCGGACGCTGGGAAATATTGAGGGAGGCGGAGGGTGGAAGGGCGAGGAGAGAGCGGCGCGGACATTCATCTTTGAAGCGGGCACAGGTGGTGGAGAGAGCGGCGCAGCTCAAAAGCGTGGGAAAGGGAAAGGGGAGAAGAGGAAGCGGAAAAGTGGGGGTGACAGCGACAGCAATAGCGATTGAATGCTACTGGTCTCTAGTCGATCTGGGTTTGGAGACATACATTTGCAGGCGTTTGGGAACAAAATTTAAGAGAACTTGCTCTGGCGTGTTTGAATGGGTTTGAACAGAGCAAATATTAAGATTCGGCGCTAGGTGTCAGGCACCAAATACACCGGCTTCAGAAGCTCGGAATTGTGGTTATATTGGGAAGAATTCCATGGGTTGGAAAGAACAACAGCAGAGGGGCAAAGACAACATGCAGCTGCAACTCCGAATCTTGCCCACCGAGACCATCAACTCCGCCCGGTGCAAACGATCCAATCGCCGAAATGTCCCTTGGTCGACTGCCCCTTTCCAAACGAACGCCTTCCGAAAAACACGCTGAATCCATTGAAAGAAAGACAATAACTCATCGACCACTTATGAGATGAAGACCTTCTTCAGCTGCCCTTCCTCGTATATCAGGTTTGGCGCCAGTGGGTCTTTGACATAGCCCTTGGGTGTCCCCAGCTTCTGGTTCATTTCCATCAGGCGGCTACGTCCGTATATGCGACCCGTTGGCAGCACCACTGGATCGTCCTCGACGTTGCTCTTGGTATGGTGCGCATATGGTACGTTACGAGCCAGTTCATTGAGTTCTGTGCTGCAGATGGGGCACACAGAGGTCGAAGTGCTAGTGGCGTTGGCGGAAGAAGAAGTGTACTGCGAGTGGCACGACGGGGTCTTGAGCGCGGAGAGGCCGGCCGTGAGAGCGATGTGCAGCAGTGGGCGAGGCGGTAGAGAGTAGAGCGTATGGTGCGTCTTCATGAACAGGTCGGCAAGCTTTTGCCATCGATCAGAGGAATAGAGAGACTGTTGACGTGATTAGCAAGATGAGTTATTAAGTTGAAGGAATCAGGTATGGCGTACCCTGTACGGTTCAGCTGGTGTATCGGGAGGGAAAGCCAGGAGGCCTGCAGCGCGAATAGCGAATTGGTTATCGTGATGTGGGGCTAGGTATTTCCGCGCGTGCATTGTCGCTTCCATAAGCTTTTGGGTGTTACCGCTGCGGACCATCTCGATGTATTGTTGCAGACGTAGCTCAAATTCAAGATTACTCTGACCTTTGCGTTAGTTTTGTAGTGCCAAAATCTTGGTTAACGTACCTCGAGTTTCTTTAAGCCCTGTTTGTTATCACCGCACCATGCCAGCGCTTCCTGACATCTGCCATTCCGAAGGCTCTCAGATATCTTCTCGCACTGGACGAAGGCGTCCACGTCAACCAGCTCCTCGATGTCCTTCTCTTTGGCCAGCGCTTTGGCACTCTCTCCATATCCGCTCCTCAGAAGATAGTCTACCAGCAATCTATCCAGTCTGACCTTGCTCCATTCCTCATACTTGACGTCCGCCAGACTTGGTATTCCATAAAGATCGTCGAGATGCTGGATCCGCGTTTTCGTCGCCCGCTGTATGTTCGATTCCTCGGTGTGCAGTGTCTCGAGCTTCCTCTTGAGCCCTTGCATGCGGTTGATCATGTTGTCAAGCTGACTGAGAGTCTGAGTGGCGTCGCCGGTCTGGGACGCTGAAGCCGCGGCCGACGTGGTGTTCTTGAGCTCTTTGAGTATGTAGGTCTGTTCTCGCTCAGCGTAGCGTTGGGCCGTCTTGAAATTCTTGCGGGCTAGCTCGTATGGCATACGCAGCAGAGGTTGATCCTAGCGTTTCAGTTAGCAAAGAGGAGGGTATACTTGGAGGCGTATAGATGTCGGTGGCTGTCGGAGAGCACATACCAGTAGCAGGTGCTGCTCAGCGTTGAGCTTGGTGGACGTGAGCTCGGCCATGTTCGAAGGATGTTGAGACCGACCGCGCGCAAGGGATAGGGGCTACCAGTGTGTTATACTGTGGTTCAGGTCATGGCTCGGAGTTGTCAGGACACAAAGGTATCCGGTGGTGAGGTGCTTTAGCGGGGGAGAGATGCGGGATGCTGATTGGCTTTGGCGGAACCGCAGGGTCATGGGTACGTCAGCATGACTCGGGTGCCATTCCCAAAAAGGAAACCAGACGCTGCTGACAGATCTATTGTCCGCGCGTGTCGGGGACGCCATGGGAGTCTCACAGTATTTCTGTGTGTGTTCCGAAACAAGGAGGTATATTCACTGTCTTGAATTCATTTCATTTTCTAAACGTGCTCCCAATTACTTCGACGGTGCAATTACTTGGCCATGGTCGCACGCAAAGTCCCCAACGGTGATACCGACGGCTGCAACACGCCGTGTGATTCTTTTTTGTATGCCTAGAAAATGCCTCAATCACGCTTTGAAAGCGGAAATGATGCTAACCACATCCTCATCCTCCACCACATGACTGAGGCCAACTCTTTGCGGCACGTGTTTGGCGCTTGCCCCCCACACCAGAGCGTGTTTGAACGACTCTTTGATGGTCCGGTGGATTTGGTCGCACACGTCTTCGATTGTGGCTCCTGAGCGCACAATCAGAGCCTCACTGAAATCGGGATCCTCTCCTTTCCTGTAGCATTGTCAGATCAAAGGGAAAAAGAACTGTAGTGTGGGGCTGACCGTTTGGTATAGACACGCATCAGTCTCAGCTCTTTCCAGCAGCGCTCGACCACGTCTTGAATGCCAAGGTCGAGCTCACAACTCATGACCACCGTGTGCGGTTCTCGCGCGAGCGTGTCGAGGAAGTCCATGCTGACACTATCAATCTTGTTGTAGACGTAGAGGCTGTCGTGCTTGTTAGATGTCGACGTTCCAGTATATCGAGAGTAGCCTACCATCTGACGTATTTCCTGTGGTCCTTCATGATAACGTCGATGAAATCATCCACAGTGACTTGGAATTGATTAGCGGATTGCTTGGTATGTTTTCTCAACACGCACCGTTTTCATCGCGGACCAGGATCTCGCAGTTGAGCATCTTGTAGTCGCGGAGAATGTTGTAGACCATCTTCTCGTCAATGTTCTTGGGTGGCGTCTGGAAGGTAATCTTCATGCCACCAGCCTTTTTCTGCTTGAGATAGATGTTTGGTGGATCTCTATTCAGCCTGATACCAACGGCTTCGAGCTCGGCTTCCAATAGCGCTCGCTGCTCGGCCCTCTTGGTAGCATCAAGCACCATGAGAATGAGGTCGCTTGTCTTGGCGGCAGAAATGACTTGCCGACCACGACCTTTGCCTTCGGCAGCGCCCTCGATGATACCGGGCAAATCCAGGACTTGAATTTCAGCACCGCCGTACTCCAGGACGCCGGGAATTGCAGTCAATGTCGTGAAGGCATAAGATGCAACCTCACTCCTCGTCTTGGTGATTTTGGACAAGAACGTCGATTTACCGACAGACGGAAAGCCGACAAGCGCTATGCGGGCATCTCCGCTTTTGCTGACATCGAAGCCATCACCTCCGCCGGAACCGGCACCTCCTGCTGGCTCCAAGAGTTGAGCGCGGAGACGGGCAAGCTTTCTAAACTTGGTCAGTCTTCAAGCGCGAGCGGAATTTCCTAGGCAAAGACTGACCCCTTCAGCAGACCAAGGTGATATTCTGAGAGCTGTCAGAAATGGTTTCGCTTGGTCAAAGTTGAGGAGGCCTACCAGTAGCCTTGTTCTCTGACAGCAGTCAGCGCACACTCTCTGATGAAGAAGACTCAAAGGATGTATTTACTCTGGGTCCTCGCCATCTCCGCCTCAATTCTGTCGACAAAGTCAGCGGGCGCAGGTTCTTTCATTCGGGCACGATGCCCTACTCCTTGATCTTTTCTGTAATATTGACCATCTTGGCGGTGGCGAGGAACAAGCTCCCTCAAACCAGTATTCTAGCGACAGCGATGGTGCAGTTGGAGCAGAAGACGCTCGTGGTTTGTCCAAGTCGCGGGTTTGCTGTCACTGCCGGCATGGTTGAGACCGCTGCGTATTGACTAGGCCTTAATGGGCTGGAGCGTACTTACTAATAATGGACTTGTACACTGCCGATGCGCTACAACAATCTTACGTCATGTGGACCCGGGTACTTCAGGTTATCCATCCATGCCCTGCTCACAGCAGCTCGCCGCCGGGCCGTGCGTGCCGCTGGTGGACTGTTTCTTCCTCCAAGTCTCAAAAACCCACCGCCACCACTCGCCATGGCTGCAGCCTTCATTTTTCCCTACGTGTTGTGGCCATCATGAACCTTCAACCAGGTCAGATTCCCAGGTCTGAAGCTGAAGCTATAAGCCTACTCCATGCCAAATACGATGACGGAATCGAGTCCGGATTGTTCATTCCATTCACATACCCTTGGGTGACGTTTGGAGCCTTCCTCTGTTTTCTCTATCTTCTCGTTCCACATATTCATTCCGGCTTTCTCAAGTCCATGCGCTATCCCATCTGGCTATTGAACGCCAGTCTGTCCATTTACTTGATTCTCTACTCAAGAGCACGGAACTCCGCTCCTTCCTTTGCCGTTGGTCTCGTTGCTGCCTGGTCGCTGATATGGACCGCAACTCTCATGATTTTCAACGACGCACAGACCGACTTCAAGAGGATAGAACGCTCCGAAGGTGCACATCGCCGGTCCAAGAGCTTTGGAAATGGGGTGCTTCACAAGAAAGACGACGACGCCCCTGACGTGGATTCCACGTCGGAGCCAAACGGACACGCAAATGGGTCATCTGCATCAAGTGGGAGCTATTCCTGGCAGAGCTATCCCACCTCGCCTTTTATTGAGCGTTTGGACTGGGTTCTCGACCTCTTTTGCAACTTCCGCGGCATGGGCTGGAACTGGAGGATATCAACGATTCCGCCTCCACCTCCAGAGATACAAAAGCAGATCGCGCAAGACTCAAGCGAACCTTCACGTCCTGCAAAAACCACCAAACTGGGACTCGACGGAACTCGTCGTTACGACAACCGTGGAGAACGTCTTCGTCAAGCCTTGCTCAACTTCTTGAAAGGATACCTGGCTCTCGACCTCCTAAAGGTCCTCATCACACTCGACCCGTATTTCTGGGGTCGAATAGATGCTCCCGGACCGTCGTTTCTTCCCGAATTCATCCGCATATCTCCAGTCCTGACCAAAGCCTATCGGCTGACGGTATGTCTATACGCCATGAAGACTGCCCTCACGTGGTTCTTCGACATGGCACCTATCATCTTTGTCGGCCTGCTCGGATCCGATCTGATTGGCGCGCGGGGAGAGCCTTGGTTATATCCGGACGCATTTGGAAGCTTCAGCAACGTTTTGGACAAAGGTCTTGCAGGATGGTGGGGCGGTTGGTGGCACCAATCTTTCAGATTCGCATTCGAGGCGCCTGCGAAGAGCATCATCAAAGCATACGGGGGGAACCCAAGGTCCACCTTTGCAAAGCTTCTTCACCTTGTTGTTGCTTTTACGCTATCAGGCTTCCTGCACGCCGCAGGGAGCTACACTCAAATCGGCGACACGAATCCCCTCTCTGGCCCATTCCTATTCTTCGAACTCCAAACACTTGGAATAGTCTTCCAGATGCTCCTCGTTCGGCTTCTCCGAGGAATCGGCATTGTGCAGAAGTCGCCGAAAACGGTTCGCAGGATTGGTAACTTTATCTACGTTCACGTCTGGTTCTACTTTACGGCGCCACTACTCTGTGACGACTTCTCGCGCGGAGGCATCTGGCTCTTCGAACCCATGCCCGTAAGTCCGATAAGAGCTCTCGGCTTTGGACCAGAGGGTGCCAGTTGGTGGTGTTGGACGCATCAAGAGGATTCATGGTTTGTCAAATGGCATCGTGGAAACCGTTGGTGGCAAAGTGGCGTAGCATTCTGATCGTTTCTCCTGTCTTGCTCTACTTTCTCCTTTCTCCTCTCTCCTCCGAGTTCCTGCATCGCCAGCAACCATGCCTAGCATTTTTCTCATAACACAGAGTCAAATTGTACAGATTTTTTCCTAGCCTCACAGCTCCAACGCGATGATGTTGACGATTGGCCACTAGCGCTTACCGCCAGTGCGTGCTTGCCCGGAACCTCCCATGCCCGATCACATTCTCTCTCTCGGCTGCTGGATACTTGCGAGCCCGGCCAGCGCCAACGGCAGTCACCGACATTTACTACGTCCGAAGTTGCACGCGCAGTCTGATGTTGTGGACGCCATGAGCACCGCCTTGACCGAGCTGTGCAATCCTGCGTCCTGATTGTATCGGGACACGACGTCCACGCACACGGCAGGATTCAAGCCAGCCTCGCGACTGTGGCTCGGTGCCCAAAAGACGAGGCTACATCCTCGCTCGTTCCACGTTTGATTTTCCGGCCGACGCGAAGATAGTTACAGACTTGGTCGAAGGAAAGGCAGAACTACTCGCGGGATGGCTTGGAGCCGTCTTCCGAATATTCATGCCTCACCGACGCACTCATTCAACCCAACTGGGCGAAGATGCAGCAGGCAAGAATGCGCCATCGGTACGACAAGCGAAAAGCCAAGATAAACGAGGCAACGGGGCGGATTCAGCAGGCAGCAGCGCTAGTCTGAAGAGGCCCAACAATACGATACAAAAAAAGACGACAGTCACCTGCGTAAAACGCGTTAGCCGATACTTGCGAAGCTGCAATGCAGAAAAGCCAGAAGAATTGTGTGATTGTCACACTGCATACGTCAGTACCTGAGCATGCAGGGCGCAGTACCGGCAGTGCCGCCATTCGTCAAGGCCACTGGTGCTGACTCCAAGGGCACTGCCGGTCGGCCCCCACGGGGAGGCTGCAACGGAGCACAAACGAATGGAAGCTTCGAAGGCAAATGGAAGCATCGAAGGAACCGCGTTCCTGGGAACCTATCGAATCACGATTGACTCGAGTCCAATCTGACACGTCGGATGGCGTCAGTGATGATTTCCATCCTGCAGGCTCTTGCAGGCCCAGCGCGCAAAACGGACGAAACCTTTTTTTATTGATGATTTTGCCTTGTTTTTGAGAAGCCGGAAATATGCGCTGCCCCACAAGGCTGAATTAGATCATCCGCGCCACACCCCTCCATGTCGCTCGATGCTTCCTGGTTGGATGGTGTTTGGCACGCTAGGGCTTAGGAGAGCCTGGTCAGACCCTCTCTCGAGCCTGCTCTCAACACTCACATACGGGACGAGGCTTAGCTGCGAGAGCCTCGAAAAGAAGGACGAGCACGTCCCACCACCAACTCTGGATGTAGGCACCCACCCACCATCCACCTGACTGTCAGCAGGTTGTCCGTATTCTGTCAAGGTGGGTAGAAAGACGACAACGTTTGGTCGCTGTGTCTGTATTTATTAATGGCTTTGAAACCCACTCTTCTTCATGTCCCCATTATCACTGCCTCCACCAGCTCGAGAATAAACAGTACGTGCCTCTTTGGACAAGCAAAAGATCTTTCCTTCGTCATTTCCTGACTCGTTCTGCTTCCTTGCAGCACTATCGCTTTGGCATCAAGTTCCATCTCTTTACCACATACAAGTAGAGGTGAATACGAATATCCTTCCGTCTTTTACAAGAATCGACTCAAATCGGACACTCAACATACCGCCTTCCAAACTTCGGTGCCCCAACAAGTAAAACTGTAGGCCCACGACTGGTACAATACTGGAAAATGGGCTGCTCATCCTCTCGCCCATCGGGCAACTCATCACTCGGTCCCGCCAAACCTCACCACTCCGCACCAAACTACTACCATAGCAACGGGTCCGGGGGAAGGAAAAGAGGAGGAGGAGGGCGACGCAGACATTACGCCGACGGAGGAGGAGCCTGGATGGGCGGCAGCAGTTCAGGCGGCGACGGCGGCGGAAGCGGTGGCGGTGGATGCGGAGGCAGCAGTGGAGGAGGCGGCGGCGGGTGCGGAGGCGGAGGAGGCGGTGGGTGCTAATCTTTCGTTGCTCTTCTGTCCTTCTCGACTGACCTGCGTCGCCGTGCTGCGCTGACGGGTGTGTTCCTGAAGACTGAACGCGTCCGGAGCGCGACTACAGCGTGCAAAGCGGCAGCGGGATCGTGGGTTGGGAGTTGGACGGAGCAGGAATGAATCACGGCTTCGCTTCTACTGTCGACTCGCAGCACACGGCCGACGACAATTGGTTTCCTGCGCCGAATCGTGCGTTTGTTCGTCGGCGCGCGCACCGTCGATTCCGGGTTTTTGGTCTGAGGCCGTACGCGACGTTGGTGAGGGATCCGCATTGATAGAAGAGGTGCCGTTCCAGAGGGTCAAGATCCAGTTTTGCAGGCTATGCAGGAGTGCAGCGAAGGGGGCACGGGGTACCTATAGATTTCTGCGTCAACGGCGTTTGTTCTTTTGCACGACTTCTTCTTTTCTTCTTTCTTTCATTTTCCTTGCTCGTGGAATTGGTAGTTAGACACGTACCAAGCTCTCTTCCGCCTCAAGATAGGAGCGACTGCTAGCGGAAAACATGATGCTGCCCACGGATCACTGATTCTCTCTCTCACTGAGGTGTGTTGGCTCGACCGTGGAAAAGAACGGAAAGTGTAGCTTTGACGATGGTGGAAAGAAGATAAGAAAAAGCGCAGCAGCGCTCGTCGTCCTAATAATGCTGGTAGTCCTCATCATACCAACGGAACAATCATGTCTTTGTTCCCGTGGAACTGCGCAGCCGAACCGACCAGCCAACTCCGGTCACCCACCACCCATCGTCCAGTCTGTCGCGTGATACAAAGGCTCTCTTTGTTCACGAAGCGAGGGCTGATTGGCTGGCGAGCGCGACTCGCGCCTTTCGCCTGGTCTTGCTTGCCCGGCAGCTGTTTAGCGCGCCGGACGTCTGCAGTGCGGGGAAAAAAATATGTAAGGAGCGAAGGTCATATTCTGGTTGATTGAATAAAGAGAGAAGAGTGAAAGACGCGCGCGTGGATATTGGAGGGTGTTTCGGCGGGATGGGTGTGAACACTACAGGTAAGTCCATTTCGACTATGTGATGAAAGATTTGACATCGACAGAACACGCCGTATGTACTGGTTGAACTCAACGTAAAATGTGGACTCGTTCAGGGGGGTCCCGCTGAGTACACGGTATTTCTTACAAGTTGCCATGTCGCCAATTCTCAAAGTCTGTAGATGGCGGCAAGTCTTTTGATTATGACCGTTGCTTGCTCTCCGTCAGACATCTGTTCTGGCTTGCGAGGAGCATTCAGAGGTCTTCGACGACCGCCACGCCCATCTCGCCATCTGCAATAGCCTTCATTATATCCTCAACTTTCTCTCCACGCTCAAACAGCACCAATTCGAAGGTCTGCGTCCACGTCTGTCCATTGTTCTCGAACCAGTCACCCAAGCTCCGCACGCAAATCTCGACCTGCCGCTTCAACGGCGCGTGATCCTTTAGGTACAGTATCTGGTCTGGCTCCAGCTTGCACATGTCTTCGACGACGTAGTAGTGTGGAATATCGTCGCCCCAGCCCTCAGCGCCCGGCTCGTGGTGCGGCGTCGCGTTGTACTTGGAGTGGTGTAGGCGATTTCGGTCAGAGTCCAGGTGGTTATGGAAGCCGGTGAGGGCGCTGGGGCTGGAGTGGAAGGGCGACACGAAAGGGTTGGTGGACGCAGGGAGCGGGTAGTTGAGGTGTATATTGAAAAGCAGCTGGTTCTGATCTTTTTCTGGGAACCGCCTCTTGAACTTGCGCGCAATAGTCCCGTTGCTCGGGCAGATGTTGCCGTCTACCACGTCTCTAAGCACGGCGTACACGTCGGCGATTTCTGTCAGCTCTAAGGTGCTCCAGTTGTGCAGGAGTAATGATCGGTATCGACTCGTCAGAACGCGTGACTCGCGAGGGTAGTCTCGATTGTGGAAGGCGCGACCGTAGAGCCACAGTCGATAGAGCGCTCGTCTGAAGCGATACTGCTCTTGTGGTGAGAGAAGTCGCCGGTCTTCAAAGTTGTGTTTCCATTTCTTGAATGGGTATATGTCCGCCCACTGCTCAGCAGTACGGCCAACGTGGAGAATTTGTTTCAAAAGGGCGATCGAGAAGGGCGCAGAGCGTATGACGTGAACTTGCTGGCTGGCGTTGTATGTAAGAAGTTGCGTCGCATCTACGAGAGGCCCGAATTGTCTTTCTGCAGCAGTCTCCAGGATTGGAATCTTTCTCGAAAGGTATATGCTGCGGAAGCGGTGACAGGTTGAAGAGAGAGCCAGTACATCTTCGACCGAGCAGTGCAGGTAGATGTTGGCCACAAGCTCGGTCGCAAGGAACTCGAACGCCATTTTGGTCTGCTGATGGAGAACCGTAGAGCGAATTGAAGTCAATGAAATCGAGAGCGCCGTCGCTGTCTTCTTCGTTGACCGAATTCACAAGATGTCTGTTCCTTTTGGTCGTCGTGCAGCTTATCCGGGAGATTGTTGGATACCAAAGCGCCCGAGTCGGGTAGCAGCAGAGCTACGCAAGAAGAGAGAATCGTGGTGTTGCATGACGAAGGAGATGCATGGCCGGCGCATGGCCGGATGGGCAAAGTTCTGTCATTGAGGGCGGGAAGGAGTGATGGGTAAAGGCAAGGAGCAGTGAATCGTACAGTGGCACCACAGGCGCCGTCGGTCATCCACCGCAGGACGGGATCCCCAGAGCGCACCCGCCCGGACCACCCGACCATCAGGTCGCCAAGACAAGCGCGTCATCACTATCGCCTGACGCTCAGAGGGTCTTCCCGTCGACGCGCGACCTCGCAGTGGGACAGTGCGAACTTTGGACGTGCTTCTCTATTCGTCTCTTCCAGCGCCTTCATACGACCAATCGACGGTCAAAAATCACTCGGCTCATTGCATCAACCTCACGATAACGAGATCCAATGGACGCGTCCGCGATCCCACCTTTCCTCCGACTCCCATACGAATTGCGCCTCCAAATCTACTCCTACACTCTGCCCAAAACCGTCCACGAACCTTCCAAGCAGGATGACAATGGTTTGGTCTGGCAAAGAAGTGACATTGCTCTGCTCTCAGTCAATCGCCAAATATCCGAAGAATGCCTCGACTACCTCTATGGCGACAATACCTTCGTGGTGGAGTGCGGCTACTCGAAGATCGAATTTCGCTTTCGAACCATTCTACCTGACAACCACAACCTCGCGCCGAGCCGTACATACTCGTTCCTTGACCACTTCTCGCAGCGCAATATCCAGAGGATACGGCACTACCTTATCCATGTTGAGCGCGTCGACAGCTACACGGGCATGATCAAGTACAATTGCAGCGGAAGGGGGCTGACAGACCGGACAAGGGAACAAGTACGGAGACTGGTGGAATGCGTGCGCTACGGGGCTCTCCAGAAGATGGATGTCCGCTTCGTAAACTACGAGGGACGCTGGGAGACGCAGGAAGTGCTCAGGCCTCTGGTGCTCCTCCGAGGAGTGCGCAAAGCCACCGTCTCGGGAGGTCTCAAGCCGGAATTCGCCAAGTACCTGCAAGACAAAATGATGGAGACTGGGGATAGGATTGGCGGCGAAAAGTCGTCCGCTCATCGACCTCGGGATTGCAACATGCGAGAGCAACATCGTGATCCTGTGCCTCCGCTGCTCGAGAAAGTCCTGCTAGCCAGCTAAATCTTGGTCCACGGATATCTATATTTTCCCAGACTCCAAACGCCGTCCGACATGCAATCGCTCAAAACACTTTTTCCCTTTTACGCAAAGAGAGCCTTTTCATTCAGGGGATCCACCTCCTTGACGCGGCTGCCCTGGCTGTTGAGACCGAGGTCGCCACGCTTGGCCTTGAGCTCAAAGCCCTTTTCAGCGCGGAAGTTGCGCTTTGCCGCCTTGGACAGCCTCACTTCTCTCCTGACCTGGTTGGGCGAAACAAACTCCTTGTTCTCGAAGATGATGGGGCCTCCAAAGCTGGACTCCTGGATGATGATTGGGGTGAGGACGAAGCGCGGGCCAATCTCGACCAGCGACAAGTTGGTGTCGTTCTTGTTGCCCTTTTTCGGTGCGTCGTCAATCTCCATGGCGCCATCCTTAGCAGGCTTCGATTTCGAGGCCTCAGTCTCGTTGATCTGATAGCACCTTATCCAAATCTTGCCATCGGCGACCGAGAACGACATGACGTGGTCGACAAAGGGCTTGGTCTTGCGGGCAGTCTTGGGAACGCTGAAGGTCTGGAGGAAGAGTTCTTTGATGACGCGCAGATGGGCTTGCTTGTCGAAAGAGGCGTCGAATGAGAGAACAGGCCGGGAGCCCTTGAGACAATTGCCGGTAAAGTGGAGCTCCTCCATGGTGTGCACTGGGCGGACGAGGTCAGTATGCAGCTAGAGACAGAAGCGGAAATTCGAGAGCCTACAGTTTTGCGCGTGGAACTTGACAGTGGGACCGTTAGGAGGCTTGCTCATCCACAGGTAGAGGTCCTGGCCCTTGCGAGCCTCGAAGAAGCAGATGTTGTTGCAGTTGTACAGTTCGGCGAGCTCGTTGAGCTGGAAGAGTTTCGTCTTGGTGTCGAGCTTGGCATCTTTGCGGCTGTGGGGCAGGAGAGAGTAGAGATCGTTCATCAAGTGCCGGTGGCTGCGCAGGCAGATGTTAGTCGGAAGGATAGGTAGGGCATGCATGCGGGCGTCATTACCGGAAGGTCACGCCTCTGGAACTGAGAATCAGGACCTTGTTGCGGACCTTTTGCTTGGTGGAGGCGGCGTCGGCATCGTCGTGGTCCCGGGCGCTGGCCTTTGCGATTGACTTGTAGACGGCGGCCATGGCGAAAACAGCAGCGGATGGTGATGATTCTGGGACCCGCGGGCTGCCAAAAAATCGTCGGAGGTAGACGGCGGACAGGGTGGGCCGTGCACCGGATGGAGGATGTTCCAGCCCGCCGGACCAATGTCAGGCAGGACCGGGGTCGAGTGCCAGTGCCAGTGCCAGTGCCAGGGTCGAGGCGGGAAGAGGCATCCCCAAGAAACGACCTGACCGATGTTGATGCTGGATAATATCTGACGAGGCGCCCGGAGACGGTTCGTGTCGTCGCCAGATGGACTGGCTGACTCCGCCCACGGCCTTTGGTGCGCATCTGGTTTCGGTCTCCCGTTCCCCAGGCCATGTAATGTAGTCTCGTAGCAGGCCCTGGACGTCTTCAGCCGCCGCCATCAAGCACTGTCAACCACCGTGTATCTCGTCGCGCCAGGCCTTCGTGCATCCCATTCCACCTCGCCAGCGTCATCTTGTCCGCGTACGGCACGCCCGCTTGGCATCTTTCGCGCATTTTGCCGCAGAGCCGACTGTTGGGCTCCGCCGCCGTGTCCCCACACCCGTGGCCAGTCCAGGACGTCGACTTTGTATGCGAGCCTCAGAGTTGATGCACTAGGACTTGGACCAACCCGGTCGCGGCCTCGCAATCGCCTGCGCGATCCTGCCTACCCTCTCCCTCCTCCCACCCTCCGTTCCTTGATGGCCTTCGCCCTCCACGTCGCCCATCATCGACAACACACGGCCGCCATCGACCCGCCATGTTGCCCGTGACGATGCAGCGCCTGGCCGATGGCGACGACGCCAACCGCGACGCAATGCCAGGGGACCACCAGCCCCAAGCCTACAATGCTGCCCACTCGCCCACCCACACGCCCTTTGCTGCCGACCGAGCGCCATCTTCCAACCCGTCGACGCCAGCGCCCTTGCCTGTGCACCCATCCTACAATCACCCAACTTCGCCGTCTGCCGCCGCCAGCTTACCTCCCATCGCGTCGACCCTGTACCCGCGCGATCCTCCCCCCTCGGCCTCAAAGTACTATGACCCTACATCCGACCACGCCTATCCTGCCGCTGCCCGTTCAGAATCACGCTACAAAGGCCACTACCAGGTGCGTTGTTGGCCCACGGTTGTGCCAAGCTCCAAGAGAATGAAAGCACCGCTAACACCGCGCATGTCAGACTCGGGAACCCTACAATTACGGCGACGCGCGACAAAGCGGGAGCTCCTACCACTCACCAGTAGCCGCGACTTTCCCTCCGCCACTCGCACCTCCGCCACCTCAATCATCATCTCATCCGCAACCCCAAACCGACCAACCCGTGCCATCTCCATCATCGCCGACTCACCATCACGACCACAGCAAAACCATCATGTCCGGCCCATCGGGTGGCCCGTCGACCGCGCCAGCCCGAGGGCCTTCAGCAGACGTGAGTTTTCGTCCTTGGGCTTCATCCCAGGCTTGGTGATTGACAATTGCTAGGCTCCTCCTCGTGCCGATCCCATGTCGCTCTCCAGCATCATGTCCGGCTCCGAGCCGGCGCCCTCGACTGCGCCAACCTACCAGGCTCCCACACCTCAGCCCAGCAAATCCTACGCGGACCCCCAACCTCCGACCAAGACAGAACCTGCTCCGTCCTTTTCATCTCCCGTCGAGTTCAGACCGCCGCCCCTTCATCCAAGCTCAGAACACGGCATGACAAACGGTTTCTCTGCACCATTGCGACCCATCTCGGGCAACATGGTCGAAGATCCGGACCCGAAAGAAGTAGACGTCGAGTTTGCCCGCATTGAGCACATGGCCGCGAGCGATGGCGACGACGCGGGATGGGACGGCTATCGCCAAGAATACGAGGAGCGAGGCAAGAAGCGTGTGCTTGACGTCGACAGAATTGAAGATGGTAAACGCAAGGTAGGGTACTTCGTGTCATATTTCCCACGCAAAGCTAATCAATGCATGCTAGCGTCGCCGTACTGCGCACCTCAAGCGCTACCAGGACGCGTTCTCGACCCACGCAGTTCAAGCCAAATGCAACTTTTTTGCGCAGCACGAAAACGAGGCGTGGCAAGAGGTGCAGGCCCGGGAGATTGCTGAAGAGAAGGAGCGTAAAAAGGACATGCAGCGGAAGCGGCGGCGTGAGAAGACTCTCCAAAATGAGTTCCAGAAGCGCGACGAGGCCCTGGCCAAAGCCGAGAACGCGACCGACGAGGAAGAAGTCAGGAGGTGGATGCAGGAAGCCGAGAAAGCGGAGCAAAAGGCAAAGAATACCAACCGACTGCTACAGGGAGGCACACCTAGCGCGGATATTCGCGAGGTCACTCCTCACGCTCCGAACTTCGAAGGCGGCACAATGTCAACCTTTCAAATGTCCGAGGATGGCGGCGTTCGCGACGGCCGAAAGGCTAAGGGCCGGCAGGGCGCAAGACCTCGCAAGAGCAAGGAGCAAAAGCAAGCAGAGAAGGACGCTGCCGCTGCCGCGCAACTCGCGCTTGATCGTGGCGACGAACTCCCGGCGATTGCTCCCAAGGAAGAAATGCGACTGGATGCTCTGAAGAGGGAGCGCAGCTTCACCGAAGAGTCGAGTCCTCCGGTCGCCTCTGTGCCGACAGCAATCGCGCCTTTCGAATCCAAAGAGTACAACAAGCTCTACGACGCTATCTGGAAGGATCTGGCGCGCAAGGATGTGCCCAAGGTCTGCCGCATCAAGGACAACTCGCTCGCGACAAAGCAGTCGAACCTGCGCAAAACTGCCCAGCTAGCCTCCAAAGAAGCCCGAAGGTGGCAGCTGCGTACAAATAAGAGCATGAAAGATGTCCAGGCCCGCGCAAAGAGAAGCATGAGGGAGATGCTCTCGTTCTGGAAGAGGAACGAAAGAGATGAGCGGGACCAGAGGAAGATGGCTGAGAAGCAAGAAATGGAGAATGCGAAGAAGGCTGAGGCTGAACGTGAAGCCAACCGGCAGAAGCGGAAGCTCAATTTCTTGATCTCCCAGACTGAGCTGTATTCCCACTTCATTGGCAAGAAGGTCAAGACGGATGAAGTCGAGCGATCGACGGACGACGTCGGCGTCTCGAACCAGACAATCAAGCAAGGCCAACCGGACGCGCACACGGTCGATCTTCCGGCAAGTCACGCCAAAGTGGACGCAAAGGTCACGGGCTTTGACCAGCTCGATTTCGACGCCGATGATGAGACGGCGCTTCACCAGGCCGCAATGGCAAACGCCCAGAATGCGGTCAAGGAAGCCCAAGATCGCGCGAGGGCTTTCAATCAAGGCAACGAGGATGCGCAGGCCGACTTTGACGACAGTGAGGAGATGAACTTTCAGAATCCGACCAGTTTGCAAAGCTTGGACATCCCGCAACCGAAGATGCTTTCGTGCCAGCTCAAGGAGTATCAACTTAAGGGTCTCAATTGGTTGGTCAATCTGTACGAACAGGGCATCAACGGCATTTTGGCCGACGAAATGGGGCTCGGCAAGACTGTCCAGTCAATCTCCGTCATGGCTTACCTCGCCGAAGTGCACAACATCTGGGGACCATTTCTGGTGATAGCTCCAGCTTCGACGCTCCACAACTGGCAGCAAGAAATCACCAGGTTTGTTCCTGACCTCTCCGTCTTGCCCTACTGGGGAAGCGCCAAGGATCGCAAGATTCTGCGAAAGTTTTGGGACCGCAAGCACATCACCTACAAGAGAGATTCGCCGTTCCACGTTTTGGTAACGTCATATCAGCTCGTGGTCCAGGACGCGCAATACTTCCAAAAGATCCGGTGGCAGTACATGATTCTTGACGAAGCACAAGCCATCAAATCCTCTCAGAGCTCTAGATGGAAAAGTCTCCTGGGCTTCCACTGCCGTAACCGTCTTCTGTTGACCGGCACTCCGATTCAAAACAACATGCAGGAACTATGGGCGCTTCTTCATTTCATCATGCCAAGCTTGTTCGACTCCCACGATGAATTCAGCGATTGGTTCTCCAAGGACATTGAAAGCCACGCGCAATCAAACACCAAGCTCAACGAGGATCAGCTGAAGCGTCTTCACATGATTTTGAAGCCCTTTATGCTTCGACGTATCAAGAAGCATGTGCAAAAGGAGCTTGGAGACAAGATTGAAATGGACGTCTTCTGCGATTTGACCTACCGCCAGCGCGCCTATTACACCAACCTGCGCAACAAGATCAGCATCATGGACCTCATCGAGAAGGCCGCGGTCGGAGATGACCAGGACACGGCTACTCTGATGAATTTGGTCATGCAATTCCGAAAAGTCTGCAATCACCCGGATCTGTTCGAGCGCGCCGAGACTCACTCCCCAATGTCCCTCGCCCACTTTGCCGAGACTGCATCCTTCATGCGTGAAGGCCATGAAGTCAACGTCGCCTACTCGGTTCGCAACCTCATCGAATACTCCATTCCCAGTTTGATTGGCAACGGGCCTGGCAGGCTCTCCGTCCCAGGGCCGGAGAACCCACAGGCTGGTTGGAGAGGTAAATACCTGGAACATTTAATGAACATCTGGAAGCCGGACAATGTTCTCGAGAGTTCAAGGCAAGACGGCGAGTTTTCATGGTTGCGCTTTGCCGACACATCGCCCAGCGAAGTCTTCTCAGCTGCACATAATGGCCTCTTCCGCCGCACCGTGGACATCACGAGGAAGCCCCGTCAGCTTGGCCGATTCAAAGTTCTCTACGATGAAGACGACGGCAATTACCAACCAACGCACGCCATGTTCAACATCGTACAATACAACGATCGCCGGCCGCTTGCAGAGGTCACCAACGAAGGCTTCATGCAAAACCTTCTCAACATCTCGAACAGCGCGTATGCGGCTACAGGACTCGAGATAATGGAGGCGGCGTCGAAGCCCGGTGCCTCTGCTCCGCCTATAGATTTGTTCTATCCTAGCCAAGACGCCATGACGGAACAACGCACAGCCAACTTCAATCCAGAGGTTCGGGCTGCGCTCTATGGCATCAACGAAAGAGCTGAGCAACAGCTGCTTGAGGCCAAGGTGGAGCCCGACAGGTTACCCATCACCGACATGCTTCCAGCCCCTTCCAATGCCAAGCAACGTTACACCCACGTCACCGTTCCCTCGATGAGACGCTTCGTCACCGATTCCGGCAAGCTTGCAACTCTGGATCGACTCTTGAAGAAGCTGAAGGAGGAAGGTCACCGTGTCCTGCTTTACTTCCAAATGACACGCATGATTGACCTAATGGAAGAGTATCTGACATACCGCAATTACAAATATTGTCGTCTCGACGGATCTACCAAGTTGGAGGATCGTCGCGACACTGTCGCTGACTTCCAGACACGGCCCGAGATCTTTGTGTTCCTCTTGTCGACTCGCGCGGGTGGTCTTGGTATCAACCTGACCTCGGCAGACACGGTCATATTCTACGACTCTGATTGGAATCCCACGATCGACAGTCAGGCTATGGATCGTGCTCATCGTCTCGGTCAGACCAGACAGGTGACGGTATATCGTCTCATCACTCGCGGCACAATCGAGGAGCGCATCCGGAAGCGTGCCTTGCAAAAGGAAGAAGTCCAACGTGTTGTCATCTCTGGTGGCGCAGGCGCACAGGTCGACTTCAACACCAGATCCAGAGAAAACAGAACCAAGGATATTGCCATGTGGCTCGCGGATGATGACCAAGCTGAGATGATCGAAAAGAAGGAAGCAGAAATGGCAGCTGCCGAGGCCAATGCGCCAACGGGCCGTAGGAAGAAGGCTCAGGCCAAGAAAGCCAAGGAAATCAACCTCGACGACATGTATCATGAAGGTAGGTCGAATCTCCGGCTCGAGTATTTTGTGGTAGTGACTAACAGTCAATGTAGGCGAGGGCCACTTTGACGATGGCAGTGCGAAGCCTTCTGGAGCAGCAACACCTGTTTCTGAGGTGCCGGTCAAGGGCAAGCGAAAGGGGATGTCAAAGAAAGCAAAGACGCTCAAGCAGCGTCTTGCGATTGCTGATGGCTCTGGTGACGTGCATGGGTGAGCGAGTTGTAGCGGAAATTTTAGGCATGATAGCCCTGGAGTGATTTGGTAATATCCGGAAGAGGCTTATGACTGACTGACGGGCATCAAGTTCTGGCATTTCGACATGTTTGGCCCACCGACTTGAGGGCACTTTTTTCTTTCGGGCACTACTTTTTGTGCGAATGCGGGATACACAAAAACGGTGCAGGCATTAGAGGCAGCGGTGGCATGCTCGCTCTCGTCATAGTGAAAACGTCGAATGAGTACCCAATGCGTCACGATGCTATCATTCTCTTGGTAGACATCACCGGTTTCTTTTCTGTTGTCCTTTTGATGTAGTAAGAAGAAGACTCCGGCATCATTCTTTTTCATTGTACACTATGGCCATCCACAGGTCTTTTCAAACTTGCGACTTTATCGTGTAGGCTACATGTAGACCGAAGTACTGCTTTTAACACCTGTAGAATTATTTTGCCTGATGTAGCTAGCGTGACCAGTGGCCGGACCGGGACCCGCTTAGCTCCGGTAATCGATTGCGCGCTTGAGTGGCAGTCTGCCCGAACTTTTCTAAGCTCTTCCAAGACAACAATCCAACGCCATCGCACAGCACCAACGATGGCTGGACCAATTGCTCTCAGAGCGCGCCAGCTGTGGACTAATGCACCACGTGTGCGGCTCGCAGCATATTACCGGCGAAGCACGCAAGGTCGCGGCTTCGCCACCATCTCGAGCGAGACTGGGTAAGCTTGGAAACTGTTCTCACAGAGCAATGAGGTTAACCAAGGCACCTTGTAGCCGCCCCACGTACGATGTCGTCGTTATTGGCGGTGGCCACGCCGGCACCGAAGCCTCGACCGCCGCCGCGCGCACCGGCGCACGCACCGCGCTCGTGACGCCCTCACTGTCGAACCTGGGCGTGTGCAGTTGCAATCCGTCGTTCGGCGGTATTGGCAAGGGCACTATGCTGCGAGAGATTGATGCGCTCGATGGCGTCGTGGGAAGAATCGTGGACAAGGCGGGCGTCCAGTTCCGCGTGCTGAACCGCAAGAAGGGCCCCGCTGTTTGGGGACCTCGCGCGCAGATCGATCGCAAACTTTACAACCGGTACATGCGCGAGGAGATCGTGGGATACCCTGGCTTGAGTGTTGTCGAAGGCAAGGTCGCGGACATCGTGGTGGAGAGGGAGGAAGTCGGCGAAGGGAGGTATGGGAAGATTACTGGAGTCAGGTTGGAAGACGGCACGATGATTGAGGCGAAAAATATCGTCATAACGACGGGGACTTTCTTGGGCGGCGAGATTCACATAGGTAGGTTTGTCGAGGTGGCAAATGGAGCACATCGTTCTGACTGTTGTGCAGGCCTGGACGTGTTCCCTTCTGGCCGCATGGGCGAGGCTGCGACATTTGGATTGAGTAAATCGTTACGAGACGCTGGATTCCAGCTGGGTAGACTGAAAACGGGGACGCCTCCTCGGCTGGACAAGAAGACGATCAATTTCGACGTCCTCGACCCGCAAGCTGGCGACGAACCTCCGATGCCGTTCAGTTACCTGAATGACCGGGTGCAGGTTGAGGACCAAATGCTTTGCCACATGACGTTCACCAACGAAGCAGCGCACAACGTAATAAGAGCAAATCTGGACAAGAGCATTCACATCCGAGAAACAGTCAAAGGACCCCGGTATTGCCCATCTTTGGAATCCAAGATTCTCAAATTTGGACACAAGGAAAAGCACACAATATGGCTGGAGCCGGAAGGCTTCGACACGGATGTGTATTATCCCAACGGAATTTCCATGACTGTGCCAGCGGATGCGCAGTATGAGATGCTCCGGACAGTCAGGGGTCTGGAAAATGTCAATATGCTCCAGCCTGGCTACGGAGTCGAGTACGACTACGTCGATCCCCGCAACCTCCGTTCTACCTTGGAGACCAAAAATATCAAGGGCCTGTTCCTTGCTGGACAAATCAACGGCACTACAGGTTACGAAGAGGCTGCTGGACAAGGTGTCGTTGCGGGAATCAACGCCGGACTTTCGGCACAGGACAAAGCACCGTTCACCCTCACGCGAGCCGATGGTTACATTGGCATCATGATTGACGACCTCATCACTAAGGGTGTCACCGAGCCCTATCGCATGTTTACTTCACGAAGCGAGTTCCGCATGTCTGCGCGCGCCGACAATGCCGACATGCGCCTTACGGCCAAGGGCCGTGACGCAGGCGTCGTAAACGACAAGCGATGGCAGATCTTCCAAGACACGCAAGCGCAGATGCAAGATCTCATTGCAATGCTGCAACGCGAAGTGCACAGCTCGGCGCACTGGACGACGCAGGGCTTCGACATCCGGCGCGACACGTCACGACGCAGCGCGTTCGAAGTGCTGCGGATGAATGGAGTCGACATGGAAAAGCTAAGCACCATCTACCCAGACATTCTCAAGTACGACGCAGGCGTGCGCGAGCGCGTGCAGATCGAAGGCGTGTATGCGCCGTACATTGAGACGCAGCAGACGTTGATGCGCGTCTTTCTGCGCGACGAGAACCTCACGCTGCCGCCCGACCTCGAATACGACCGCATTCACGGTTTGTCCAACGAGGAGCGCCAGCTGCTCGCCGTCACGCGGCCCGAGAGTGTCGGCCAGGCCCGCCGCATTGAGGGAATCACGCCCAATGGTGCGCTGCGGCTCCTCGTCTACGTCAAGCAGGAGGCTAGGAATAAAGCGAGGGAACGCGCGTGGGTTGAAGTCGAGACAAAGTTGAAGGAGAGAGGGGCGCTGCCGAGCGCAGAGGAGGATAGAGAGATTGCAAATGCAGTCGAGGGGACCGCTTAGATTTGAGCTGAGCCATTCGTCATAAGAGGTGTTTGGGTCCTAGAGCATTGCGAGGGAGTTGTTGGCGTTGAATACCCGGGTTGCTTTCAAGGGATACCTGTAAAACATGTAGCAGTACAATGCTTGCACCAGTCGTTTTCCGCCATTGGACTGATCTTAAAAGCATTCGACTTCCTAGACCACGCATCGAATCGAACACTCCCATCATGCTTTCTAATCATAATGCCATTTATCTCTGCTGTATGCACAAAGTCTGCCCAAAGCATCCATTGGCACCTAGGTTCGGCGAATCGTACTCGTCCCGACGTTCCCGGTTTACTCAACCGACATCGCAAGCCTCGTCTGCGGACTGTCAAGAACACATTTTCCTCCCGCAATAAAACCACGGGTTTTATTTCGTTGGGCACGACTGCTCCGTCTAGATAAGGAGCCATTTCAAGTTGCACAAGATATTACCAACACGCTCCGTCATCAATCCACTGGCAGCCCATTAATCCCTTTGGACCACGTTGTTTTAAACGTCTGCTTGCGTGCGTCTCTTAGCTGGTTTTGTATTCTTATCTGACCGAATTCGCTGCTCCATCGAATTTTTCGTCTTTTTTTGCACTGTATACGAAAAGAAGAGGAAGAGGAAGAGCAGAGGCAGAAAAAAGTTTTCGTACATCATTGCAGAGGAAATATGCAGGCCGTCGTCTTCAAGGGCCTGCGCAAGGTCGCAGTTGAGCAGAGGCCTATCCCGGAAATTCAAGAGCCGGGCGATGTCGTGGTCAAAGTCAAGTACTCAGGGCTTTGCGGAAGGTTCGTCTGCTTCGATTTCATTCTCTGTCTCTTCGTTTCTCCCTAGTCTTACTTCCTCCCATCTCGTCTTCAATGTCAGACTTCACGCTCGCCAGCGCTCTAGCTGATGCCCCTGATCTCTCACAGCGACCTCCACTACTACCGCGGCCTCGAGGCCGCCGGCGACAACCCTGACTTCATCATCGGGCACGAGCTGACAGGCACGATCCACGAAGTCGGATCAGCAATCAAGAGCCTGGCCGTCGGCGACCGCATCGTGTGTCCCTTCACCATCAGCTGCGGCGAGTGCTTCTACTGCGAGCTGGATCTGTCATCGCGGTGCGTCATGTCGCGGTGCTTTGGCACGCCCGTGTTGGACGGCGCCCAAGCCGAGTATGGTGAGTGCAATACCTAAAGTTATTGGGTTTTGAGCGTGTGCTGATGGAGCGTTCTAGTGCGCATACCGCTGGCCGAGTCGACTGTTTTCAAGGCCCCTGATGGCGTTAAGGATAAGAGTCTGATTCTTATGGCTGACATCTTTCCCGTAAGCAATGCTGTTTCAGTCATGGAAGAGGAATCGCTGTCGTTCTGCCCCAGCCTTTATTCCTTCATTTTGCGATAACGTAGCCTCAGCGTCTTCCATCTTCCGCGCATAATTCAAATTTGACTGCTCACACAAACTCCACAGACGGGCTATTTTGCCGCCAACAACGCCTTCAGCCGGCTCCCACTCTCGCGCATCTCAGCCTCGACTGCCGTCGTCATCGGCTGTGGACCCGTCGGGCTTTGCGCGCTCGTCGCCGCGGCCGCATACTCACCCGCCCAAATCTTCGCCATCGACAGCGTTCCCTCGCGCCTCGAGCAGGCCGCCGCCATGGGTGCCATCCCCCTGAACTTCAAGGAGGTCGACGTCGCCCAGAAAGTGCGCGAGGCCACGGGTGGACGTGGCGCCGATGTCGTGCTGGAAATCGTGGGACTGAGTCCGGCGTTGAGACTGGCATTTGATGTCGTTAGGCCTTTTGGTGTCGTCAGTAGCGTTGGCGTGCATAATGGGGAGATTCCCTTTGCTGGTGCCGAAGGTGAGTTTCTTGTGCGCAGAGGGAGTTGGTATTTGGAGGCAGTCTTGCTGACACGGACGACTCTAGCGTACGACAAGAATATTCAGTTGCAGATGGGCCGGTGTCCCGTGCGGTCACTATTCCCGCAAGCATTGGAGGTTTTGAAGGAGCATGAGGACAAGCTGGACTGTCTCACTGCGAGGCTGATTCCCCTGAGCCAAGCGATCGAGGCGTACGAGCGGTTCGACAGAGCAGAGGTTCAGAAGTTTGTGTTTGAGATTGGCCAGTAAAGCGGACCTGGAGTGTTGTTGGCGCATGTGAGGTGGTGCATTGGGAGATGGTGTTGCAGGGTCGGAGTTGCATTGGGAGCAGGCGGCATGTTGAAGCATCCGGTGGTTGTCTCTTTTGGATACTCTCCATCTTTACTCTTTTGGGTAGTAGATTGAAGGAAAATGATGGGTTTGTCCAAGGCCAACCAGAAAGCAGTGTGGTCGAATTTCAACGTTCTGATTGGCCGACATTCGACAGACGCGGTAGGCAAAGCGCAGGTCAAAAAGGACTTGTTGATGGGATATCTGAGTATGGACGAAGTCAATGAGCCAGTCCAAACCCCCCGAGGAATCCTCAACAGGAGCAGGTTCGACAAAGTTGCAAGGTGGATGTTTGGTGCCCAAGGAGAGAGAGGTGGATCAGCGTTTCCCCGATTGGTCGCTCCAGGTTCGCCACAGCCCGAGTGACGGTGACAAGGAAAAAGCGGTCCAGCAGCCCTGGACAGCCTTTGACTGCACAAAACCCGCAAAGAACGCCAGGCTGCTGCTTCTCCTCCTCCTCCATCCTCCCACGGCCCTTTGCTCAACCGTTCCCTCTCCACTCTCCCCCAAGTCGACCGACAGCTTCGTTGCTTGACGTCGCAGCCCTAAGGATTATCGTTATCGCACCAGTAGCGCCGCCGCCGCCCGTGCCCCGCTACTGACGTCCTCGCAGCTCGACTTCGAAAAATCTTACCCCGGAGTCTCGACACCCACACAACCCCTCTTCATCGACCCCCGAGCATTCACCATGGTTTCCGCATCCAAGGCCGCTCGTCAGGAGAAGCGCGAGGCTTCCGGCAAGGGCAAGCCCAGCCTCAAGGAGAGAAAGGCAGCAAAGGACGCTGCTAAGAACGGCGGCGAGGGCCCCGTCGATGGGGCCACCGAGACGCTCGAGAAGCTCACCTTGCAAAAGGACGAGCACGGCGTCTCTGACCGCGTCACCACTGGTGTCCTGGCCTCGCTCGAAGCCAGCCGCGACGTCAAGATCACCTCGGCGTCGCTCGTGTTTCACGGCAAGGTCCTCTTCACCGACACGACCCTCGAGGTCAACTACGGCCGTCGCTACGGCCTGCTCGGTGAGAACGGCTGCGGAAAGTCCACCCTGCTCCGTTCCATCGCTGCCCGCGAATTCCCCTTCCCTGAGCACATTGACATCTACCTGCTGAATGAGGGTGCACCCAAGACCGACGTCGGTGCCCTCGACTGGGTCGTTGGCGAGGCCCAGGCTCAGCTGGCAAGGATGGAGAAGCAGGCTGAGGAGATTCTTGAGACCCAAGGTCCCGAGGCCCCTTTCCTGGAGGAGCTCTACGAGGTGAGTTTAGCAATGCTGCACACAATTCGATCGTGCTAACTCTGCGCAGCGCATGGAGGACATGGACCCCAGCACTTTCGCGACCCGCGCCTCGCTCATCCTGACTGGTCTCGGTTTCAACAAGAAGACGATCCACAAGAAGACCAAGGACATGTCCGGTGGTTGGAGAATGCGTGTCGCTCTCGGCAAGGCTCTGTTCGTCAAGCCTTCGCTGCTTCTGCTCGACGACCCCACAGCCCATTTGGACCTCGAGGCCTGCGTGTGGCTCGAGGAATACCTCAAGAAGTGGGACCGCACTCTCATCCTCGTCTCTCACTCCATGGACTTCCTCAACGGTGTCTGCACCAACATGCTCGACATGCGCATGAAGAGCCTCATGTACTTCGGTGGTAACTACGACTCGTACATGAAGACGAGGACTGAGAACGAAATCAACCAGCAAAAGGCCTACGAGAAGCAGCAAGAGGAAATCAAGCACATCAAGAAGTTCATTGCTTCGGCTGGTACCTATGCCAACTTGGTCAGGCAGGCCAAGTCGAGGCAAAAGATTCTCGACAAGATGGAGGCCGACGGCTTCATCCAACCCGTCGTCCAGGACCGTGTCTTTACCTTCCGCTTCGCTGATGTCGAGAAGCTGCCTCCTCCCGTCCTCTCCCTTGACAACGTCACCTTTTCCTACTCGGGCAATGCCGAGGACAACCTGTACGAGCACCTCGACTTTGGTGTCGACATGGACTCTCGTACCGCTCTTGTCGGCCCCAACGGTGTTGGAAAGTCGACTCTGCTGCGCATTTTCACCGGCGAGCTCTCCCCCACCAGGGGAAGCGTCTCTCGCCACACTCACTTGAAGCTCGGCATGTACAGCCAGCACTCTGCTGAGCAGCTTGACCTGACCAAGTCGTCCCTCGACTTTGTCCGCTCAAAGTTCTCGCACATCTCTCAGGACTACCAGTACTGGAGACAGCAGCTTGGCCGCTACGGTCTCTCTGGTGAATCGCAGACGGCCCTGATGGGTACTCTGTCCGAAGGCCAGAAGTCGCGTATCGTCTTTGCCCTGCTTGCCATTGAGTCGCCCAACATGCTTCTGCTCGACGAGCCTACCAACGGTCTCGACATCCCCACGATCGACTCGCTCGCCGACGCCATCAACTCTTTCAACGGTGGTGTTGTCGTCGTGTCCCACGACTTCAGGTGAGCCTCCTAAGCGCAAGATTTCGGAATGACTTGCTGACGTGAATCTAGATTGCTCGACAAGATTGCCAAGGACATCATGGTCTGCGAGAACAAGACTGTGCGCAGGTGGGACGGCAGCATCGGAGAGTACAAGAACTACCTCCGCAAGAAGATGATCTCGGCCGGCGCCGTCTAAACGTCGTCGGATAGTGTACAAGCGACGAACAAGGGCAGCTAGACGCGGGAGACGGACTCGGGCGGTCGAAAAAAGGCTGGAACTTTTTCTTCCTTCTTCCTCTCTTTTTTCCTTGGACCCGGCCCTTTGACGCAAGACATACGATCGACATTAGAACTGCATTTGGGGGACTGGTCTCGTCTCGTCCGCGCCTTGCTGCATTTGCGTTTCCGCGCCGGGTAGATTGGGTCGCTGCATCATCCGTCCGTCGGCCAAGTAGATGTACGCATCAAAAAGCGGGGGAAAGAATGGTTGACTTTCGTGAGGCCCACAGACACGAGCAATTGATGTCGAGAGAAGCGACAGCGGAGGAGGATGGGAAAGAAAAAATGGGGCGAAGGGAATGGGCTTGTGCGGTGGCACTGCGACCACCGACATGTTTTGGGCTAGAAGATATCGGGGACACTCGAGTAACTTTTTTCATTTTTTCCTTTCTTTCCATCTTTCGTTTTTGTTGTTTTGTCCTGGGAAAGATAGAGGATGCGGAGTTGGCGCCTGCCTGCCTGCTCTCGGTACTACTGCCGCCTTTTTCACTGCTGCTGCTGCTGCTGCTGGTATCCGACCCGTCTTAATTCGAGAGAAAGACGATGTTGAATATGACACGACGTTGCACCAACAAACCTAGACTTAGTTAGAAATGCGAATATGGAATGGACTGCTTGAAGCTTCGTGGTTGTGCCCGCGTTGGCCTCTCGAGTCTCTGCCAGACAGACAGACCGATGGAGACCGATGTAAGTTTTCCCAACATACGTCGTTTGCCTACCTACAGCACCAGATAGTTTGGTAGGTACATACCTGGTAGGTACTTGCCCGCCATCCACTGCCTCATCCCCAAGCCCGTGCAGCCAGCCAGCCAGCCAGCCAGCCAGCCAGCGCCGCCGCCGCCGCCGCCCTCGGAAAGCCTAGGTCCAAGGAGCAAGCAAGCAAGCAAGCAAGCACGTAGATGGTCGCGGACGTCAAACGCCGCACTCACGGACGAAACGCCTCACGGCGTCTACAAATAGCACACAGGTCAAACGGGTCTAAAACGGCCGAGTCGCGCGGTACCGTTAGGTACGGTACGCCACAGCAAACGCTGCCACGCCACGCCGGCGCTCTAGTGCGGTGGTGACTTGCCTATCTTTCGAGCTGTCTGTCTGCGCATCGGTCTGTCTGGGGGCGAGGAAGCGAGAATGGCAGGCAGGGAGGGAGAAGGGGGGAGGAGATGCAAAAAAAGGTGTGAGGAGGGATGGACGGGAGGGGAAGGGCTGGCGATGCTGCCCTGCCGCCTTGGAGTTTCGCGTGCGTGCGTGCGCGCCTTCCATGCGTCCGTCCTTTTCTCTCGAATTGAAACAGGTTCCGTTGTAGACCTCGGATCGGTATCTACCGACTTGCTTGGAACGGCAGTTGATCGGGAATCGGCCTGTTGCAAACCGCCACAACGTGTGGCGTGCCCCCAGGTCTTTGGCAGGTACCGTAGGAAGGCAGAAGATGGATGATTGTGCCACTGATGAGGTACGCGTTCGTGCTGGAAGATGGAGCTTTGCTGCCATGCAGGCAGTCAGGCAAGTAAGTAGCAGATGAAGGTGAGGCAGCAGGCAGAGCAAGGCGATTGACGGACAGCTCGATGAACGGTAAAATGGGCCGAGGCGGTGCGGACGATGGTGGAGGTGGTGGTGGTGGTGGTGGCACACACGAGGCGCAAGGCGTGCGGCGCGTGCGGGGGCGCGGCCAAGAAAACGTGCGCGTCTGGCGTTTTGGACGGATGCGGAAGTCGGTGGAGAGAAGGAGGGCAAGAGAGCGTGAGAGCAGGCTGGTGCTGGCCGTCCCCCGCCCCTCCGATGGAATGAAGGGAACAAAAATGCAAAAGTGGGATGGACGGGTGCAGAGGCAGTGCGGGAAGAGGTGCTTATTTTTGGCACCAGCAGAATTGACGTCTGTCTCGGTCATCGAGTATAGCGGAGCGGGTGTTGGGTGGGGAATGGGTCACGTTCTCTGTCTATCTCCAGTGCCTGGTCGAGCTGCTTGGGGGCCCTTGGGGATTTTTTTTGGGGGTTCGGGCTGGAGCAGTGGGTACATGTAGTGCGGTTGATCGATGATCAGATGTGCGGCGCAAGGGCTCGGGTTTGGCGTGTGCTGGAGGAGTGAGGCGAGAGAGCGCGAGCAGAGTCTGGACCTGGAGTGCCTGCGCATCTCGTAACCCGAGGGAATGAAGGAGCTGCTGAGCCACGCGCGGTCTTTGCAGCACGGGCACAGTGGACAGTAGTAGTAGACAGTACAACTACATGTACCTACATTAGTGCGCGCAAGAAGCAGCCCGAAGCAGCAGCAGCGGTGTGGTCTCCCAGACGCGCTCTGACGGCATGGGGCGCAGGTGTGTGATTGCTAAGGGTTGCGGCACGAGCCTTTTGGCGCAGGCGCGGCGGCGGCGTCGAGAGAAGATGAAGCTGGCCGCGGTGCATGTGTGGTTCTCAGCGTTGAGAGCGGCGCGGCGCGAACGGCTGGTGGCTGTGGGTCCGGTCGACGTCCAGAAATCGGAAGGAGCGGCGCCATGGATGGATCAAAGGTGGGTGCGGCAGGATTTTGCGCGGGCTGCTCGTATGGATGCCATCCATGTCGACCATGGTGCGAAGAAGGAGACGGAGCCTCACGACGGCCGCCTGAAGGCAATGGATGCGATGCTGCTGGATGCTGCCTGTTGGTCGTGTGGGCTCGCATGGGGGCGGCCCTGACTCGCGGCGGTGCAGTCCAAGGTCCAGATGGCAAAGGGTCCAGGGTCCAGAGCCTTGAGGGTCACTTGAGAGGTGAGAGTCACAGAAGGTTGAGGCGTTAATATACCTGTAGAGTATAACTGACATGCGGCTGCCGTGGCGGGACGGCGGGGTCTGCAGCAGTGTCGCCACAAAGGGTCAAGGCACTGTAGACGAGTGGACTGGCCGGTGAAGAACAGCGAAAAGGCACATTCACGTCAAGGCAGTTTCAGGTGAGCGTATTGGTGTGCAGCGCGGCCACGTCAGGCGGGTGGAGATGTGGTTGAGGGCCAATGACGAGAACGCGAGGTGTTTACTTTGACACCCCCGCACGTCGCATTTTCCCAAACAGGAAACAAGTAAATATTGCAGCGGGCGGAGACCCTGGGGCTGAACAGCCTAGATGTAAGCTTTGGACGGGCGAGGATATTGGACGGAAGAAGAGTCGTGACAGCAAACGTCGCAAAGAGGCGGACGCGGACTCGTCATGATCCGCTTGGATTGGAGATCTGCCGGCAGCGGGCGGGGCTGCTGCTGCGGGTGATGCGACGGGCGACGGGACCGAGTTGCGGTGATCGCAGACGTGCGACGGCGGCTTGGGGAGGGAGGGGGGCGTCGAGTCGCGGCGTTTCATTGTTTGCAACGACGACGACGACGTGAGGCGCTCTCTCGCCAAACGCCGGGCTCCTGGGGATTGCAGCCCAGGTGCGCCCAGCATTCACGACCCGACCTGTCCTTGCTTCGTCATAGCCCGTGTGGGGGCCCCCCGGCCAATGGGCGAAAACGCCAGCTCAGAACGACAGGCTGCTAGCGCCTGCGGGACCGTGGGGCCTGTCTGCGCGACCACCCCGAACCACTAAATACCTACCTACCGTACCTACATCTTAGCCGTCGCCCGACCACCTCTTCCGTCCTCTACCTCCACGACTCCACGACTCTATCGCCGTCGCATCCGCCCTCAGACACCCTACCCTGTCCACCCCTTGCCACGCCCGTTCTTTGTGCGCGTCGCCTGTCCTCCCCCGCCGTCGCCTTGGCACAGACCCCCAAGCGCCCAACTCCACCAGCCGAGAGCACCTTGTAAGACGTCCTCCCTTGACAAGCCGCATACGACCCCATCTCACCACCCAAAGATCGTCCCATCCGTCAATCCGCCCAGCAAACCGCCCAGCGACTTCATCTCCCGACTCGCGCCCGCCAAAACGACTACTTCTCCGTCCTGCCCCCCCCGCCATCCGACCCCCGAAAGAGTCCGCCTCCCGTCGCGCCCACCACCGCTCCACCACCACCATCGTCATCCGAAACCCGCCGTTTTCTCGCGTTTTTACGTGTCATTCGACCCATCTGGCCCACCGCGACGCTTTGCGACGCCCCGCAACCGACCGCCATGGCTGCGACGCGTCGACAAGCCGCGCCGCTGCAGATTTTCCAGGACCCCATCAACCCGTTTGACCCCGACGAAGCTTTCCTCTCCTCCTTTGGCCCAGTCACCGACGTGTCGTCGAGCCACCACACGCTGTTGAACCCACCCACCTCCGAGGCCAGCGGCCAGTCGCCGCACAAGCACCATGGCCACTCGAGCTCTCCTCCACCCCACGCACTGGCCGAGTCCAGCATCAACTCCATCTCCATCCCCCCGCCCAGGCGCAATGACTTCACCACCGACTCGCCCATGAAGAGGTCGTCGAGCATGTCGAGCATGACGCCGCACATGCCCAGGACCCACGGCCCCCTCTTCACCACCTTTCCCTCAACCGGAATGCTCGACAAGGAAAACAACTTTGCCGCCCTCTACGCCGACCACATGACGCTTCCCTCGGATTCGCACTACCACTCCAAACCCCTCCCCAAGAAGACCACCCTCGACTCGGCACCGTTGCGAGACAGGAATTCCAAAAAGTCTAAGACACAGGACGCCGATCAGGACAAGCCCATTCCTGCGCCCAGCGAGATGCCGCCCGTCGAGGACGAGGGCAACAAGCCCGCTTACAGCTACGCCACCCTCATTGGCATGGCAATTCTCCGTGCTCCACAGAGGCGTTTGACCCTGGCGCAAATCTACAAGTGGATCTCAGACACCTTCAGCTACTACCGCAGCGGCGAGACCGGATGGCAAAATAGCATCCGGCACAACCTCAGTCTCAACAAGGCCTTCATCAAGCAGGAGCGCCCGAAAGACGATCCTGGCAAGGGCAACTATTGGGCCATTGAGCCCGGCTGTGAGCGCCAGTTCCTCAAGGACAAGCCGCGCCGCATTGCGAACCCCGACAACTTTTTCCCGGCCACCCAGAGCGACTTTTCAAGACCGGCGACCGCTCCGACGAGGTCGGCGGCGCCACCAATGCCCTCCTACCAACTCCAGTCGACCCCTGTCAAGGAGAGCATCGACTCAAGCAAGTTCCCTGATGAGACCGAATTGTCCTCGGACGCCACCATTCCTGCTTCGGATCCAGCTATTCACGACGGCCAGGACGCCGCCAGCAGCGGTCAAGAAAACGACATGCCGCCGCCTGCCCACGCTCTGCGGTCCTCTCCGCCGCCTGCAGACATCACCTCGTCACCGCCTCCCGCCATGTCGGGCAACCCGCAGCACGAGGGAACCCCTCCACGCACGCTGCGCTTCCAATCCACAAGCCGCTCAGGCGGCCGCAAGCGCAAGTTTGCCGCTCTCGGCGACAGTGGCTACTACTCGTCAATTGAGTCATCCGCCGTCAAGGCCGCTGCGCTCGCCCCTCTGCCTGTCTCGGACGCCGACTTTGACCGTCCTGCGCACAAGCGAGGCCGTGCAGAGGAGGAAATTGCCCGCATTAGGAGCTCATCTTACGACAGCCCTACCAAAGGCCGTCCCAACTTCAAACAGCCGTCGTCAATCTACGCCTCGTCGTCACCTTTCCGCCCCTTTGACAAGAGCACGGGAGACTACCAGACTCCATTGACCCCGGCCATTGTCTTCAAGAAGCCCGCGAAGCCGCCGGCGTCCGTCTCTCCCAACACCAATTTGCGCAACCACCGTAAACGCATCCAGGACCTCATTGGTTCCCCGGACAAGACCCTCGGCATGCTCTCTGACGGACAGCCGTGGAGTCCTGCTTTCCAGCTCCCCGACGACGAGCACTTCAATCTCATGGAAGAAAACTTCAGCGAGAACTTTGACGTCTTCAACGACAGCCCCCTGCGCCAAATCTACTCTGCGCGCGGCTCTCCCGAGAAGCGTTCTGCTAAGCGTCCCTCGAGCAGCCGTGCCATTACCCACTCCAACATCCTTGCCGACATTACCGGCAGCCGTGCAAATGCTACCCCCGAGGCGTCCAAGGATTGGCTCAAGCCGCCCTCGCACGGCAGGAGTCTGTCCGACTTCTTTGCCGGCAAGCAGCCAAGCCCCTCCAAGACGCCCGGTGGCGGCAATGGCGACGAACTCTTCGGCGTCGACCTGCATTCTGACGACACTGAAGAGCCCGGTCTGGGCTTCGACATCCTGCAGGGCTTCCAGAAGATCGGCTCCCGCCAGACGCCTCAGGAAGAGAGCCCAACCAAGAGGGCTTCCAGGCCCGGCATGAACCGCCGCTACACCACATTCCTCTGAGCAACTATCGGTGCTCAGTCTTGACCATCACAATTGATGCTGGCTTCCTCCACATTGGCGTGTGAATTTCGTTCGGACTTGGCGTTTTGGTTTTCAAATGGGACGACTGGCGGATCATGACTGCCATGACCTCGTTCCAACTTGACGATCGTTACGTGTTACGAATGATACCCCACGCGCAGGTGCTTTACAATCACAACAACACACACCCTTACAACAACCCCAAACTTCAACATTCTCCCTGATACCCGCTTTTTGACGGAATTACTTGGCTTTTGGCGCATCCGGATGGGTCTGGAGTCGCCGAGATTGACTCGGTTCCACGTCACCAACACTACACCATGCCAGCAACAATTGTCCCCCTACCCTCCTGCTTTCACACAATCGAAAATTGGGCAATTCGTTGCCTTTTACTTGCGCGCTTCGTCTCAACCCCTGAAGGATGTCTTTTGAATCGCTCCTGGCTCTCAACTCATCTGGCTCCTTTGGACCGGACTCGGGTTGACACGACAAACGGTGGATCAATGACTTGATATCTCGTTGGAGGATAGGACGTCTGCGTACGTTGCGGCAGGCGCAGTCGATTTTCGTCTAATAGTCTCTGGGTTTCCTCTTTCCTACTTCTACTTGATCTTGTCTCTCTCACTTTCTCCCTCCTTGATCCGTGTGACTGACGTGTGTGTGTGTTTTTCCTCTCTGTGTCTGTCCTCTTTTGGCAATTTTGGTTTCATTTTTTTCGTTCTTGTTTCTCTTTATCTTATATTGGAGCGTCGTCGTTCATTGGACTCGAACATAGCGTAGCGATATCACATGAAATTGGGGCTTTCTGGGTTTTGGTCTGGTCTGGTCTGGTTTTGGCTTTCATGGTTTGGCAATGGCAAAGTAAAGGTCTGGTACCGGTATTTGGTTTTGCTGTCTTCTCGGGCTTTTGGGTTCTTCGCGTTGGGTTTTAGGACTGGACTGGACTTGGATTGGATGGGATATGTTGGGTCAGGATCCCGCAGGCGATTTTTCTCGTACACAATTATCACTTTAGTACGATTTGCTACTCTCTATTGGTATGATGTTGACTGGTATGATGTTGACGAGCAAGTGATGACATTCCTGTGAACGTCGTCCCAACTCCTCACTGCAGTTATTCGTTCAAGTCCATCATGTCATCGCCCACACACCCTCCCGTCCACCCCGTCCCCCTCATCAGGCTCCCAATGACTCACAGAGCCTACAGAGTACAGTCATTGTCATCCCCACATTTCATTTCTCGTCTCTCCACCTCCTCGCCTCGATCTCCTCGTCCAGCAGCGCCGACGAGCAGCCAGCTGCCGTACCAACAAGCTTTTTGCAGAGATTGAACGTGGATGGCGGCGGGGACCAAGGAAGTTCGCCGCCGCCGCCGCCGTCCTGCCAGGAGTGTTCCCCGCCTGCCCAGAGCAACCGTGCAAGTGGACGACGGCCGGGGGGGCAAGCTCCGTCGCCGTCGTGGCTTGAGCGTTTCTTCCTCAGCTACCTCAGCCATGTACCTTCTGCACCTCCCTGGTACCTTCCTTGCCTAGGCGCCGGGCTGGGTCAGGTCGGTTGGGTCAGGTCAGGGGTGAGGCATGTTGGGGGCGTGTGACGTGGCAGCGTGGCAGGCGGAATTGACTTTTTTTTTCTTTCCCCCCCCCCCATCTGCCCCCTCCCTCCCTCCCTGCTGGTCCCTGGTTCCTGGTTTCTGTCGTCCTTCGCCGCTGCTTCTCTAGCGTTGGTTTGGTTCCCCGCCCGCATGTGCGTTCCTGGTCTGTCTCCTCGGCTAGCTGACGGAGACGAGAGTGTTGGGATGGTGTCGTTGCGAGCGGCATGTTTGGTGGGAGCATCCCAGGCCGGGGAGGGTTGGCGCGAGGAGAGAGGATGTGACGTGGGGGATCCGTACCCAGTAGCAGCTTGTGGAGCTGTGTTCTATGCGAAAGTATGTGTAGGCGTGCAGGAGAGATAGACGCGATAGACAACTGGTTGGTTGATAGGGTGGTCGGATGTGGAAGATTGACTTTTTACCCTTTCTCTTTTGCTCCAATGCGTGTTTTGTTTTTGTGATGATGGGTATCTTTGATGTTGGGCTGATGACTCTGCTCGCTCGGCAGACTTTTGCCCGTGGGACTTCTCAAATGCGTCCCAAAAGCTTGCAGGAGCCAGGATGGAAACGACAAGCCCCCAATGCAAAAAAAGATGAAGATTTACCCCTGGACGCCGCTCACCCAATCTTGTCCATCGCGCTCCTTCTGAACTCCCCCTTCTTCTCTCCATCCCCGCGCTTCTGCCAGCTTCTCCCAGTCTAATCACTGCTCGCACAACCCTGGCAGCCGCAACTGACGCACTGAATGTTCTGGTCCTCCTTGAGCTGGTCGCGCGGCACGCGGCAGATGCAGGTCGAGTTGAAGTTGGTCTCCTTGGTCTGGATGCAGCGCAGGCAGCACAGGTGCTCGTAGCCCTGCTTCTTCCACTTGGCGATGAGGTTGGCGTCGGCCTTGCCGTTCTTGACGCACCAGTCGTACAGCTCGCGCGAGATCTTTTCCGACGTGTACAGGTCCCATATGTAGCGTGATCCTAAAGATGCCCAAGTCACGTACGTCAGCCTTCGATTCTTTCTCGTTTGGGGCGACGGGAGTTTGTGGGGACGGCCTACGCTTGTGTGTGATTTGGAAAATGGGCCACTGTGTTTCTTGCCGCTTCTTGCCCTCGTGGCTCGAGTTGATGGCGTCCTTCATTGCGTTTTCGTACTCGAGCAGCGTGTCTTCAATGTCTTCGTAGCCCTCCGGCGGCGCCTTTTTGCGGCCGTAGCCCTTGGACGTGCGAACAACGGGCATGGTGGTGTGGCAACGCGCAAGACGATCGAAGACTTCAAGGCCCGAAGAGTGTGGACGGTTTTCTGCCGCGGGGTTGGTTGCGCGCAAAGCTGTGGTTGGAGGCGATGTGCGAGGCGCGATTCTTGCCAAATCGTTAGCCGCTACAGTGGCACGAGCGTGTGGATCTTGGTGGCCAGAGATGCGACGGTACTTACGTGAAGAAGAGAAGTTCGAGGAAGGTCCGCAAGTCGGCGACGATGCCATGCGGTGCTTACCTACGCCAGCGGCGTAACGACGGCTTACGTGATGCGGCTCCGCCCGCGCTGAGGTGTCCACCGCCGCCCGGAACGTCAGTTGGTGCGCACACGCCTCCCCCGGACGGTCGTCGTTGTTGCGGGTACCTGGACCTAGCCTGACAATCCGGAGCAACACCGCTCAGATATCACCATGACGATCAACCCGACCTATCTCGCGCAGCGGACGCGCTCTTGCAAGTTTATTTTCTTTCGCCATTGGGATTGGACTGCCGCTGACGTGATGTCCTTCATCTAGCTGTCAATTGGACCGATGCCAAATCGAGAGTGATCAGGAGCTACCGCGACTGGCTGCGGGCTGTATGTGTCCCAAAACTATCCTTCTGAGCCCATTGGGATGGACGCTTTGCTGTGCGGGCGCTGACCGGCGCAACGAGCACAGGCTCCCGAGATCCAAAAGATGTACACCCTCGGCTTCCCCGTCTCCACCATCAGGACCAAGGTCAGGCAGGAGTTTGAGAGGCACAGATACGTCCAGCAGCTGAAGACGGTGGACGTCCTCATTTTCCACTCGCACTCCGAGTTGCAGGTACGCTACACTCTGGGGAGTGGGGAATGGAAGGTGGGGTTGGGAGGACCGTGGGCTGATGCAGCATATAGGAAACCCTCAACTTCTGGAAGCAACACCCCCACGTCCTCAAGTACTTTACTTCGGAGGAGGAAGAGCCGAGGCACAAGCTGCCCAACAACTTCATCAGCGGGTTTTTGGAGGTGGGCTGCACCGTCATTCGTTCGAAAGTGACCATTGCTGATGATATATTCCAGGGCCGCAACTAGACTCCTGTACAATGCAATTCCAAGATTCCAGTGCCCGTACTGTGCCGCAGCACTTGCTTCCACGCCTAAAACGCCAATCCAATCCACCGTTTTTTGAGACGTGAAATCTACTTTGTCGCAACAAATTCGTCGCGCGTAACCGTGAACTTGTCGATCACAACGTCGCAGAGGTCGGCGAGGTCGTCAAGGCCCTTTTCGAGCACGTCGTAGACACTGACGTCGTCTGTCTGCTGTCAGCGTTTCGTCCCGCAAGCTGCGCTTCAATATGTTGGCCACTGACCATATGTTTGTATGCGAAGGTTCATCCTGTTCTCGGAGGGATGGGGGATCGAATAACCGCAAAACTCGACCGAGGGACTACATATGTTAGCTGAGAAAATCTACATCAACCTTGACTGGTCCACCTACTTCTTCATGATGATGTAGCGGAGTGCGTTTCCGAGTGTGTGGTCCTCGTTTTCGAATTCGAAAGAAGCGGCAGTCGTTTCAGAGCCTGGCAGCTACGTGCTTGTCAGCTCCAGACTCGTAGCCACGAAAGTATTCCGGTAGGCTACTTACAACGCGGATGCGCTGCTTTTCCTCAACCTCTTCTTCCTCCTCGGGGTTCTCCTCTGCGTAGTCGACGACGGGGGCGTCCTGCATCTCCTGATCTTGGGGCTCTTTCGTTTGCGACGGCATGGTGGCGGGTGTGAGTTGGTTGGCGCAGTCGAAGATGGACGGAATTGCAAGAGTCGAGGATTTGCGGCGACGACGGAGATTTAAGGTTATCTGATCGATAAGCGGGCGGTCAACAGTCAGCGGGGCCTCCGATTGGCCCACGCCAAAAAGCTCGAAGCCGAACCCTTTATCATTGTTGCTGCATGCGCCCAACTTTCGCAGTCACCAAACCCAAATTCGCCATGGCCGACAGAATACGAAGCGCAACCCTCAACCGCGACACCAATGAGACCAAGATTCAGCTCAGCCTGAACTTGGACGGTGGCGCCCTGGAGCTCCCGCAAGATGCGGCCAACGGAGATGCTGGGAGTCACGCCGCGCAGGTCTCCAAGAGCCAGCACATTGACCTTGACACTGGCATTGGATTCCTCGACCACATGCTCCACGCCCTGGCGAAGCATTCCGGTTGGAGTCTGAGGCTCAGATGCCGGGGCGACTTGCACAGTGCGTGAATCAGCACCCGTTTTCCATCCGCCGCGAAGCAATTGCTCTGTCAATTGCTTTCGAGAATTCGTAGTCATTGGCTAATCACTAAGTACAGTCGACGACCACCACACCGCCGAAGACGTCTGCATCGCCCTCGGTCTCGCCTTCAAGCAAGCCCTCGGCGGCACCACCGGCCTCGCCCGCTTCGGAAGCGCATACTGCCCGCTCGACGAAGCCCTCTCCCGCGCCGTCATCGACCTCTCCAACCGCCCCTACTCCGTCATCAACCTCGGCCTGCGCCGCGAGAAGATTGGCGACCTCAGCACCGAGATGATTCCCCACTGCCTCCAGAGCTTTGCCCAGGGTGCCGGCGTCACCCTGCACGTAGACTGCCTTCGGGGTGACAATGACCACCACAGGGCCGAGAGTGCCTTCAAGGCGCTGGCTGTGGCGACGAGGCAGGCTACCACTCGGGTCAAGGGTCGGGAAGGCGAAGAGCCTAGCACAAAGGGTGTCTTGTATTGAGCAAGTGTTGGGTGTAGCTTGGCAGAATGATGTGGCAATATAAACCTGAAGGACTTGGTCTTGGGTCAGGACGAAACGCAGAAATATTAGGACTCGCCTGCAGATGGCAAATCGGTACCTCAAGTTCTGCAGAGACGGAGACGAGTTTGCTTCACCCCTCGGAGGCTGCTGACAATGTCGTGGGACACGAGCTCGGTGGAGCGGACGAGAATAACGGCTTCTACCACACGCTTAAGATGCTTCACAGTAAATGTTAAAAATCGGAGTCAAAAGCTACTTCTCTCGTACAGATATCAGAGCCTCATCTCAATTCACTTCAGCGGCTTGCGGTTTGGTCGGCGATGCTCTCTCTTCTGAGCTGCTCTGAACTCACAAGGCACCTGTGAAAGTGAGAATCTTGGACTTTGGTACTGGGCTATTTTGACCTGCACTCTCCCTCTGGATCGGAAGAGGACTATGTGCGGCTTCCGACCCTATATAAATTCCTCCCGCACTCTTCCAGCGCAAACAGAACAACAACCTTCACCTCACCTTCCAAACTTGACTCCCTCCTTCTGGTCCTGACGCTTGCGTTTCAATTCGCCTATCCCGGCCTCTGTTGGCCTCGGTCATCGAGCTCTGGATTTTTCTTGTTGGCTCTGCGACGAGTTGCTTCACTGACGTCGTTGACTCCATTTACATCTCACCAACGTTTGACAATCTGCGAACTCTAGGAGCAAGACGTAAGTGACCATGTCTCCAAAGCTACTTCACCTCATTTCCCTTGACTACGTGTGCTGACACTTTGATCTTTCCCTAGTAGCTCAGCATGACCGAAATCGGCGACAAAGAATCAGCTAGGGAGTGGATGAGAATCTGGGAAAATCGCACCGATGACAACATCTGCGACGAGATCGAAGGGCTCATCTTGGACGGCAACGGCGACTTCCTCGAGCCACCCTCTTACACTTGGGATGAACAATCGGACGAGGTGAGCCCTGAGCTCGAAATGGTGAAGCCCAAGTCGCAACAGCTGAATCTGTGGATTTGCTGTGACGACGGCACGATCAAGGTCATTGAGATCAAGTTCTCTGAGCATGGAGGCCCTCGCCCCTTCTCAAGGGTTCACAATGCCGCCGGAGGCTACCATAGCAATATCCCAGAAGCGGCGGCTCCGGACATCATTCGCTCATTCATGGAGTTCTATCTGGCTGTCCGGGAGCGCGTCGAAAAGTTCAACGCCGCTCGTCGTCGCGCCTACGATGAGGCGGCCATAGAAGCGACAATTGATAAAACTTTGGTCAAGGTAACTTATGGCGGCTTTCTGCGTTATGGGTCTCGACTAACGATTGCTTAGTTTGCCGCAGCTTCCTCAGGTACACGCAATGCTCCATGACAGATTGACAATTCTAATTCTCAACTAGGTCCGAAGTCCGGTCTCCAGCTTACTCCACGTACACGAAAACGAACGCCGGCCATCAAGTCTGAAGAAGGCATCTACGGCGCCGTTGCCCCGTTCTTCAAGGCGGACCAACAAGTCATGGATGCTGCCGAGAAAGCCATCAACACCTTCGATGCCATCGGTTCGCCCTACGGTTCTGTCGGCACAGTCATGCAGGAACTTGGACGAGCTCTCCATGGCTATCGAAATGCAAATGCGGGCCCTGCCGCCAAGCGAACCAGGCGCTAAAAGAGTTCACCAGGAAGAGAATGAGGGGGAAAATCCAGTGAATGCTATATGAAAGGGGAAAAGGGTCAGCTGAAACATGGAGGTTCAATTCGTGACTGCCTCTCCTTTCCAGACATCAGAGAAGTGCGCCCTTTGCGGCATCACCAGTTCCCTACGGAGGGTAACTGGATGACGACTTTCGGTTTGAAGAACGGGTAAAAAGAATACGGAAGGACACTCTCTTCGAAAATGGTATATGGTTGGACAAAAGGTCAGGATGGCTACACTCGGTTGAAGGAAAGGCTAAAAGCTTTAGGAATTCGATTTAGATACATTTTGGGATAATGGACAATCTTGATGCTTGGACATTATGACTGACGGCAAATCAACTGTTTATGATTCTGTCGATACTTCCAGAAATTTCTCGCTTATGATGCCATTTGGCTATACTCCTTGAAAATCAAAGGAGTCTTCTCAATTCATCCATCACAGTGTGGTTTTAAGTCTGGAAATCATGAGACACTGGATGGATGCATATCTAGTGAAAAAATACGTTGGTTCGGGGTTTGTCGAATTACTGCCCGTCTTCTCCTCTCTTACGGCTACTTTGCCAGCTTCTGTGGGCTGAATCCTATTTTATTGCTCTGGCCCAGCCAGCGCCTTGCGCTCTGTGACATAGGATTGAATCAATCTCCCCTCAAAAAAAGCTCTACACTGACGCGCTCTGCACCGATATTTCCGTTTCCAGTAACAATTTCGCTGATACTTCCATCATCACCAAGGACCAAAGGCCATTTTGGGCTTTGGAGTCAGTTCAAAGCACAGATATACGACCCCTTGCTGGTCAACGCGTAAATAACTGAACCTGGACAGTCCCAACAAGTGTCGAACACGTGCAGTATCCTCAGCCATCGTTTCTCGATCTAGGGGATCAAAAGTTCTATCACATTCACAAGTGGTTGAGATGGCTTGATCGTATGATGTTCCAGCACTTGGTCCATCCCAAGGTGCATCTTTTCCGATATAGCTGGTTGTCTGACTCGATGAATAGCAGCTAGACCCCTACGTGGAAGGGATCGATGGCGTTCTTTGGCCCCCATCTACCTCCTCGGAAACCAAAAGGCCATGAGGCCATGCCACTGCATCACAGGACTCGAAGAGCTTCTGCCAGGAACCATATTGGTGGCTCAGCAGGGCCGACGATGTGATCTGCCATCGCTTAGACGGGTGAACAAAGGCCATCTGAGCGCACCTTGTAGAGGATGGATGAACGAGCCAACTTGGCACGAAAAGAGGAACCACGAATGGCGAAGCGAGATTATGGCTGATTCGCCTCGTCCCGTGGGCCAACCCAACGAAGGAATCGCTCCACTCGATGCCCTCTTGCCGATGCCCAGATACGAAAGAATGGTCAGCCTGCCCGAGCCCAGCGCGCACGCCGACGTAACCAAGATCTCGCATAGAAGACTTTGTGCATGATCGGTACGCGCTGAAAGAAACAGCCCATCTCACAGCGGCTCTGCAGGGAAGGCTGATCGGAACCGTATCACGGGTCTCCCAGCGCCATGGGCAGAAGGATTCAAAAACCAAAACCGCGCACGCACTTGTCGTCAGCCTCGCTCGTATCTCACAAGGCATGCAGCTGGCAATGCTCATGACTGGCGCAAATGGATCAAGGACGGCGCCTGCAGCGGCGCTCTCGCAAAGGAAGGAGTCTCAGGCCGAGCCAAAGTCGCATGTCTCATGTGGTGTCCGGATTCGTCTCGTTGCATATGGTGCGTGCTGGCAGTTGGTCCTCAACAACGGTTTTGATCCGCCATCTGGCGCGGCTCAGGCAGCCCGGCTGTCTCTACACTGTATCCGAGTCGTGCGGTTCCTGCTTGACTTGATTATGAATGGTGGTGATTCAGGAGGGGGCGAATTGAGAGCTTTGTGTTCAACTGTTTCAGCGCCATTGTCCTGAATTGTCGCCAGCCAGAACGGCCGCTGTAGCAACGCCTTGAGCGCAGCATTCCGAGTGGCCAGAGACATTGCCCAGCACGTCGTATGTGCGACCATGTACCCTTCCGCTGACATCAAACCCCCGGGCGATTGGTGAGGGGAAGTCCATGGCCGCGACATGGGAGACGCCATCCGACATCCGCCTGCAGACTCATCTCAACACGGCAGAGGGCGCCTATCGCAGATACCACAACCCTGCCTCTCCCTCGAGACGACCGAAAGAGACCAAGACGAGGCTCCGTCGCGAAGATGGTAAGACTGGCGCAAGCAGACGGGTGGCAGCGAGCGCGCCGGGAATGCGCGCCATGTTCTCCGCGCCGGGTGAGGCAGCCACGAACGGACATGTCGCGATGCATGCGGTTCCATCTGGATTTCGAACATCTGGCGTGGGATCAGTGAGTCCGCCCATCGTTACACAGCGATGGCCGCCGGCGCGTCCCCGGGAGCAAGACGACGGTTACGGTCGATGGCAGGGTCGACGGCAGAAGCACTGACGAGCCAAGAAGACGTACTCCACTGCCTCTTCACTGCGCCACTTGCGATCCTGGTTACATGAGCGGCAGCGGCCATGAGCAGGCAAGAGGGCAGCGGAGACGGCGCAAATCGATCTTGCGTGCATCGTCCGGCTTGTGTGCAGAGTGAGACTTGCAGAGAACCGCCAGCGCTTCCCACTGGCTGTACCGGTCGGGCGGGACGGGCAGGGCGATCCGCGCGGTTCTTTTGTTCCGTATATCCATGCGCGACGAGGTGTTGAAGTTTTGCGAAGCCCCCGAGGAGGATGGAGGTGGGTCGATTCGAACGAGGCCGCGTGCCGCTGCAAGCAGGCTCAGGAGCGGAGCGATCTGTGGCTAGGACAGGGCAACGGAGGTCAGATTATTGGACATTCAGATCGCCAGGGACTGGGTGATTGCGAAATATCGTGGAGCGCGGCGTCGGGAGAGGACGAAGGCCCCTGGTGAGCCCCTACTAGTGCCGGAGGGAGGACGACACGGTTGCGGGCAACGTCGTAACAGGGTCGTCCAGCGCGCGCGCAATGGCAGGAATGCGATCGATTGGGTGCTGATTGATTTTCTGCCATGATGAGGCTCCGGCGAAGTTGAAGATCAGAAGGGAACGGCGAGCCGATGCCGACACACAACCAACGGAACGATCCGACGAGCGCGCACTGGCGGAGATTACCGCCAACGTCTGCCCCGGGCCATCATCCACAACCACAACTTGACCTCACCTTATTCTTTCTCCCTACCCACCTGCCGCCGCGTGGTGTCGTTGTCGGTGATCAGAGTCCATGCCGGATCCAATAGTCCACGCGCAAAAGTGATCCACACGTCGTTGATCCTGCTCTCTCCAATCCAGTGCACTGCGCAGCGCCTGTCGAAGCCCGCCAAATCGTCCAAACATACCGTCACTGACTCGACCCTTTCGGATGAAAATTTGTCAGTCCGTCTCCAGATTTCCGCAAATGGCGACTCGAGCAAAAGTTTGCCTGCCAGAGAGGGCATGCAAACGGCCGGCACCTGGGCCAATTGGCCGTCTTTGCCGTCGAGCTTGCGCGATGCTTCCCTTTGTAGATTCACCGGTGGCCGACGATAAATGTGACAGAATCAGAGGTGAGTCGAGACTCTGTCCAGCTCAACACCATAGCTGATGTACTCAACAGTGCAAGCATTCGACGTACCCTAACCGCCGCGGGCAATTTGCCTTCCAATGACAGACATGGTGCTGAAACAATAGCCTCTATTATGCCCTCTAGAGAGAGACGAAACTCGAAGAAGAAAACAGAGCTAACCTTTCTTTGGGAGCATCGTCCCCACACTTACGTACTCTCCCATCTCTTCTATCCAAGACCTCTTGGCCAAGACCAACGGCCTTCGAGATTCCCCGTCGCCCTACCGGCTACGCGTGCCTCTGATCGTGTCGGAGATCCGCGCCGTTCGCGCCTCCAGAGCATCGATGAGGAAAGCTTAGCCGCCAAGGAGAAGCAGAACGCTACATCTCCGTCCACTCCACCTCCCGTCTTCCCCCATCGCCTTCCGTCCATCTGAAACCTCCACGACCTCGGTACTGGACTCTTCCCGCTCTCCTCCTGCGTGGCTTTGGGACATTGCGCCGCATCTCCCGTCCCGCCAGCCACGGCCTCTGCGAAAGATCTGTATCCTGCCCATCTGGTGTTGACCTCCGCGCCTGAGCCCCCTGGGCTGCGGTCTAGTCATGTCTATTCGTAGTTCCTCCCTGACACGGGGAACGGCGGATGTGATCGATCACTCCCTCGCGGCGGCCGGCTGGCGGGCCTAGAAGAAAAATCGGATCTCGAGATCTCACCGAGCACTCGCACTCACCGCTGCCTTGTCTGCTTGCCTCTCCACCATCTCATCATCTCTCTCTCTCGTTGCCTTTGTCTACTCCAATACCCTCAGTCTTTGAATGCCTGTCTCTTCTCTACTACCCTCAGTCTTGCTTTCCTGCCCATTCTCTACTACCCTCAGTCCTACTTTCCTGCCCATTCTCTCCTACCCTCAGTCTTGACAGCCTCTATTTTCTCCACCCGCAAACTTGACTACCTGCCCTTCTCCACTATACCTAAAATTTTCACTGCCACCATTGCCCGCTGCCCTCTGTCTACATCTATCTCTATCCACTATACTCAACGCCCTGGAAAACCATACCCATGAATCGATCAAGTTTTTTTTTCTTTCTTGCTCCTTTTGCTCCTTCCCGCGCGCGCGCGTTGCGATCTCCCCTCCCCCCATCTCACCGGCCTCTCGTATCTCGTATCTTGTAACCCGGCCTTCTGCTCCGCCCGTCATCGTGATCGTGATCTTCGTCTTCATGCTCTCCTCCTCCTTCCCTTCCTTCCTTCCCTTCAATTTCCCGATTCGCCGATGGTCTCGATCAAGTCCAGACGCATACAGACCCGCGGTCCGGTCCAGACTCGCCGCGTTTACTAAAAGCAGTCTTGCTCCCCCGCGCGCGCGCGCGCGCTCTCCCTCTGGCCCGCTCCAGACGCGCCGTCTCTCCTCCGGGCGCCTAGGCGTGTGCTACACCGACGATGCTTTGTGATCAGCTCCATCTCCGCGTCTGTTTGGCTGTCTATCTTGTGTGTGCTGTCTCAACGGCTTGGGCGTCTCCATGCGGCCCCGCTCCGCCCCGCCCGCTGGCCCTGCACGTCGTCCCTCCCTCCATCCCTCGTGCCTGCCGGGAACATGTTGCGCGATGATGTGCATGCGGGAGGTAAGAGGTGGTCTTAGGACCGCCCGGCAGCTACCGCCATGGTGAAGGACTTGTCGCATTTGGCGCCGCGGTGTGTTGGTATGGCCGAGGTGCGAGGTTGAGGACTTTGGTGGACGGAGTAATCACTTGCCGACCTACGTAGCCATGATCATGATAGTGATGTGGATTTTGCCGTGCGTGCAAACTGCCGTCGACCTAAGGATGTGCAAAGGCTCAGTGTTTGACGGGCAGTGAGTGTTGTGCGTCATCCGGTTAGACAAACCGCCGCAAACACAGAAACAAGACACATCGATGCAGTCGAATTATGCACTGTAGCCACTCAACCTTCACAGTGAGCGGTAGACATGGCAACACAAACAACGCATTCATCGTCCCATCTCCAACATTCATAGCTGAAGCCAATACACCTCCAAGTGACCAAGTGAGGTGCCAGTGTCGCCACCACGCGGCGGCAGCGCCACGCAGTCTCAGTTGACCCAAAGAGGGACGCCGAGAACCAGAAAGAGAGGGGGAAGGCGGTTCTCGTCGTAGCCTCGCTGACTCACACCTCTCTCGCCTTCCACGCAAGCTGTGTTTTCCCTCTTCCCCCCCTTCGCGCAGCACAATGGGTAGCCAATGAGTCAGTGAGTCATGGAATAGACGGTTTGGGTTGGATTCGCCACTCGCTCGCCCACCCGCATGCACGCACACAGACAGTCCAAACCCACCCGCTCGATCGAATGTAACAAGTCGAACAGACAGACAGCCAGACCAACAAAGCGCGCAAATGTGATAGCTTCACCTCCTCTCCCCTCCCTGCTGGTCCAGAGTCTCCGAGTTCCGACGTCTCTTGCAGTTCCGTTGCCACTTGGGTTGCACACTCGGCCCGGGTAGGGTAGGGGAAGTGGATGCGGGTGTGATGGACAAACGGAGGGACGGACCGAGTGCAGGGAGAGAGAGAAAGGGAAAGGGAAGTGGGGAGGATGGTATGGGAAAGAGATGCAAAGAGAAGAGGTAGGTTTGTACAACCAACAAGTCACCTGGAGCGGAGAAAATGCGAGCTGCTTTGGCCGGGGCTAGCGTAGATGGGATCGGTCAAAGTGACTCCAGAGTAGACTGTACTGTGTGATGGACGCAAAGATGCGGAAATAGCGCTAGTAGCACTCGAGTGTCTCCTAACATCGGGTTCTCTCTCGCAATCAAGTGAACAATCTGTGGCCATGTCTTGCGTAAGACAACCCCGTGTATTTGCCACCCACTTACCTGTACTCTTTCTCCCTGCCATGACCTTTGATAGCCGGACCGTACAACGGTATAGTGTGATTTAGAGCCGTGCATTGCGGTTGAGGCAGGCAACACCAAACACTGCACCATTCCCTCTCTTCCCCGTCTCCCGCCCATTCCGCTATCAGCAATTCAATCACTCACTTCAAGAAACAGGGAGGGAGGGGGTTTCGTCCCGCCGCGCCGTCCCGCCCCGCGCCGTTCCGGCCCATGGCGTTCAAGTTTCATCAATCTGAAACCAGACGGCTACCGAAAAGGGACATGGCTCAGGGCGTGTACGGTGCTCTTAGACCCGGTGCTTGGCCATAGCAGATGATGCTTGTTTTGGGCGTTGTTGTGCGTTACTTTGTTGTGAAAGGGGGGTCCCAGAGAGGTGGAATTGAACGGATGGGACCAGGGCCGGGAGGCATGTTGCAAGATCCGCTCGCTGACGGCTGCTGCCGCTGTGCCATCAATTTGCCGCAGTAACGCGTGTGTCAGAGTTGAAATCTAGAACCGACAGCGGAAAGTGCCAGCCCGAGAATTGCGCAAAGTCAAAAACTCAAATCAGTCCCTGGGCTTGGTCGAGGCTTGACCAGATTACTCAAGTACCCTTCATCGAAGTCAGAAATGTGACACGATGGGCGATGAGCGGTGCAATCGCGAACGGTAGCGACAGCGTGACGAAAAGGGCCACAAAAGCGCCAGCTGAAAGGTTAATAGGCGAGAGTAGACGAGAAAATCAGGGTCACCATGCAGCAAGAGGTATGGGGTAGCGAGGGTCCTGACAAAGGCGCAGCGAAAAAACGCGGAGGGACTGACGTCCAAGGCGAAGGACCGGCCCGCGATTTGTACGTTTGATCGCGGTGCTCGGGGAGTCGCGCGGATCGAAGGTGTTCTTGACTAAAAAACGACGAGAAAAGACGGACAAGAGTGACGATTTTGGTCTGTCTTTGTCCGTCATTTCCAACGGGGGTGATTGACGGGATGGATGCCTGAGAAGTCGGCCCCGTGGGCTGAGAAGTGAGGGTCCAGGTGGGGCCGTCGCGTCGACGAGCCGGCTCGCCTATAGCCGCGAGTCGACCGGGCTGCGTCGTCAAGCTGTGAGGCTATTCCAACCATGGTCCAGACGCATTGCTTGTCCCGATCCAGGCGCGTCGCCCTGGGGAAACGTGGCGTTGTAGATTTACATGCCGTTTGCGGCGCTTCTTTGCGCGTGGCCGAGGTTCGCGGTCTCTTGGGTTTGTCGTCACAAGTTGCGCCGGCTCGGCCAAACGAGAAATTTTTCATGGTAGTGGCAGCATGGACATTTCAGCCACAGTGCAGGTAGCACAAAGGTGCGATTCCTCGTCGTTGTCAAGGCCATCTGCCTGAAGACATTTACGTCTTTCTTCAAGTATCTTCCAGCATCGCCGGATTCAACACCAGCTGCAGCGCGCGCTTGCACACAACAAAAAGACAGTCCCGACGAAGAGGGGCGGGGCGGGACAAGAGTGATGGCGGGGTTAACGTGAACGTTGAAAATCCGGATCGGAACCAGCCGTTGGGCCATGTGGGGCGATCTAGCAACGCTGCGGCGGTGCTTTGGTTGCGGCGCGGCATCGTGACGAGCAGTCGGCAAGACGCTTCTGATAGAGCCTGGTCCAGACCATGACAAAGACGCGTCGGGAATTTCCCCCAAAGCATGACGAGAATCAACGTCGAGTCTTGGCTAGTATTATCCCGATGTTCAACGGGGAGGCTCGAGGGGGTGGATTTGATTAGATGGTACCAGGGGTTTTGATTGAGAAGGGTTCCGACGATGGGAAGATGCTGGCGAAGTGCGTTGAGATGCGATCTGCAGACGATGGTGGTTGGAATGACGATGCGAGGGTCGTTGTGGTCGTGGCCCAGGGGCACGTGCGCTGCGGGTGATGCGGCGGGGGGAAGAGGAAGCGTGCTTCCGGTCTGAGAGGCTTGCCGGGGTTGCGACGCGACCTGGTGGCCATTGAGAAGAGGCGGGTTACGACAATGTCGAATGAAGGGACTGCGAGGCTCATGAGCGAGATGGACGATGCGACAAATTTGGCAAGAAGGATTGCAGGTGCATATGCAGGGGGGGATGGGAGCGATGAGCGCAACCGACCTGGAAGGGGCATCGACTCCGAACCCGTAGGGCAGGCGACGAGAAAAGGGCACCGGATGGACCACAGGTCGGGGACGCGATGGAAACGCAACAAATCAAAACGAAGCAAACACGGATCTCAGACTCTCAGGGCTTTGCAGAGGGCGGACGTGAAGGGAGGGCAATATCCGACATCAGTCGAGACCCGAGGGCGCGGGATGCAAAGCGCAGTGAGCTACCTGCACTGGGCTGGTGGTGTCTATGACGAAATTCGCAAGGCGAGACCTGGATGATGCAGCGTGAGGTCGTTGGAGTAGGAGGCCGGTGTGTGTGATTCAGCCAAGCAACGAGCGACGAGCGACGGGCGGGACGTTGCGGTGGCGCCCTGTCGTCGACCTAAACCGGACCGGACCTAGCGGCGGGCGGGTGGACGGGACAACGCCCTGGCCTGACCCGGCGCAAATCGCTGCCCTGCCCTGGCCCCAACCAAGTCACGGCACCTCTCTCTTGCACGTCCACGTCCTCCTCTCCGTATGTAGCCATGTTGTGAGCCCTGGTCCGAGACACGCCGAGATTCTTGCTCCTTTGGCATCGCTGCCCTGGGTCCAGCATCGTGAGTGCGAATCTGGTCCGTATGCGGTAATCTAGAGCCCTGTTAGACATGTTCAGAAAGGAAATGGCACGTGCTGCATCTCTGACGATGCTTGCGGGGCCGAAAGGACTGGAGAAGCTCTTCGATCCACCCACGAATGCCCTGTGCCAATCAGCTGTCCTGGGCCGCGGAGCTCGGCGTCTGCCCACCAACATGGCCTCTGAATTTGGTGCAATTGTCTGCTCTCACGGACCAGAAGTCGCTGGATTTGGACATTGGGCCGCCACAGAAACAACCAAGAGAGAAGAAAAGAAGAAAATAAAAATGTCGCGGCTCGCATGACGTGCAAAGGGCTGTGGCTAGCTGATGTGAGGGCCAAGCAAGGCTCTGAGATGGCCGGTGCCTTTTTGGACGTGGAGCGATCGAGCAGGCGCGCATGCTATTCTAGGCTTCCGCAATCAATCTGGTGGGCTGCGGTGCTGCTCGAGGCAACATGTCGAGAACAGGAGGGCATGCAGTCTGCCGCGGAGGGCCTTCCCAAACGGAGCGAGGTTAATATCAGTAGATTCAGAGAAGGATAGCAAGCAGCGAGGCCTGTGGGTGAACCGGGCGGGTAGCAGCAAACCGCGCTTCTAGATGGGGAGAGACACAGGTTACAGCGCAGGGCAGGGCATTTGCGGTGAGGCTGGGCTTTCAGGCGGTGATGGTGGTGGAGGTGGGTGTGGTGGTCGTCGTGGTCGTGGTGAAACCGGGGCAGGATGACGGCAGCCGGGCTGGCGTGATGGGGTTCCAGAGGGAGAGGGAGAGGCGCCACGGTTGCTCAAGGATGCATGGATGGCGGGCGCAGAATCGTGAGCGACCGATTTGGAGGACGAGGGCAGATTCTGTCATATTGGCGTGGCTCATCATGTCAGGGTCTGTTTGTAGATGGAGTAGGCGTGTGCGTCGGGCGGGCGGGCGGGCTGGTGTTGCGGGTGGAGCTAGTGCAGGTCCCTACTCGGATGGTCAGGTCAGTTGTAGAGGCAGAGGCAGTTCGATAGGTGGGCGTTGGGCCGGGGAAGCGGCGCGTCGTCGGGTGGGTGGATCTGGCCAGGACGACGAGTGAAACAGGAAAGCTACCCCAGATTGCGTCAAGACCTCTCGAAGACGCAACGAAGGCCCAGCGGTCGGGTTGTGTGCGATGCAAGGCGCGTTGGTGTTTCAAGCAGGCAGATTCGGAGCGGAAGGGAGCCAGAGCAGGCGGGGAGCGCATGAGCGATGGCGTGGGCGTGGGCGAGAGCGGAGGGCGCGCCCAGAGCAGAGAGGGTTTTGTTCACACTGTGGCTCTGAGCGGCCCGAGACTGTGGGACGACGGTTTGAAAGGATTGTGCATCGATCGGGCGAGGGGGCAGGCAGGGGGAGATGAGATGATGGGGGACATGGCCGGAAGCGGAAGGACGAGATGAAGCTGTGGAGGACGAGGACGAGGACGAGAGGTGGTGGTGGGCAGGGGGCGTACTGGACAGGCAGGTGGGCAGACAGGGGGTCATCGACAGGGGGCTGGGGGGCTGGGATGAGGCCTGTCGCGTGGCTGCAGGTCAATCCCATCGACCCAGAGTGTCGGGAATGGCTGTGGCTGCCGTGCGTCTGTGGGAAAACCAAGTGCAGTGAGAACGGAAGCAAGTGGTATGATGAGGCCCCGGTGCCTGGACGACGGGCGTCTGCCGTACGCTGTGGCGACGCCCGCGCCCACGGTAAGCCATGTCTTTGTCTTTGCGCTTCGCATCGTGAGCCCAGGTGAGGTGAGCTGCCCGGTGCAGCTGATGTGGCCAGTGCCCGCGTCCGTGGCGCCTCCCACACGGCCCGCCTCTTCCATCTCGACCGCACACCACACACCACACACCACTCCACATGCGCCCGTCCCAGAACACCACCCTCCCCCAAAAGAAACCATTACATTTTCCACCATCGTGGCTCGCCCATGCCAGTGGGTCGCCGATGCCTGCTCCCGACCTCAGCTTCTCCTCCAGCCCGCCAAACCCTAGAGCCCGCCCGTCGCCCTCCAAACCCCACGCGCGAGCCGATGGGCCAAATCCGGCCGCCGCCGGACGGCTCGCACGCACTGCGCTGTGTCAGTCGGCCGTGGGCGACCAGGCAGCGAAGGGGGAGTGGAGAGGAAGAAAGAAAAAATGGGAGGAAAAAAAAAAAAAAGAGAGAGAGAGAGAGAGACGCAGTCGAGGCAGATCTCTCATCTCCAAGATCCAACCCAAGCCCGCCCTCCCACGCACGCTGAGACGTCGCCTTCGTAATGCCATGGCCATCGGCCACTCGAGCCTCTGTGCGCGCTGCAATAAGCACGCCTCGCGACCCATCGTCCACCTACCCACACTCATTGCCCGGACCCTGACTGACCACCCTCCCACTCCGTCCGATTGACCAGCTCCGCGCCCCTTGACCCTGTCGGCAAACCCTATGCCCACTTTCATCAGTCGAGATGCGCCCCGATCCAGGGCCGTGCCCGTCCCCCCGGTCATCCACCACCACCTTCTGGTCCCCCCCGGCCTCTTGCTCCGTCATCCTCGACCATCCCTGCCGCCAGTCCAGAGCCCATCTTGTGTATAAACTGTCCTCACGCATCAACCGCCATCAACTCTTCGATTAAGCTCCGCCACAGCCTCTCCCTCCTCCGTACAACCCAAAGACACCTGTCCAACCGTCTTGTACTTGTACTCGCACACACCCGCCTCTGCTCGTCTCGCTTCCTTGTTTCAACCACCCCCCCCCCCCCCCCCCCCCCCCCCCCCATCAGTCACACAGCATCTCCTCTCCACACGCCTCTGGTATCATCTTGTCTTTCACAACCTCTCAGAATGACAGAAGTCATGGCTCCCCAGCACACTGCATCATGGCCTCGAAGGCCCGATCACAACATCCACATGGCCTCCATCAACGTTCCCGGTTTACCTGCTCCCTACGACACTTCGTCCGCGCGCATGGCCGTCATGCCCACCTCCCAGCCGTACCAGGCCAACAACTACGACCACTCGATGCCCTACATCAACAGCAACAACAACAACAACAATAACAACAACAACACTTCTGCGCCAACCACCACCATGTCCTCCTACTCGACCTCGTATGCCTACGAGCCGCTCGAGACCACATCCTTCAACTTCCAGAGTAGCTTTGGCTCGAGCTACCCGCCAGTCACTGCCTCGTCGTCATCCTACCTCTCTGGCTCCGTGCTGCCTTCGGCAATGCCGCAATCCGGCTACTCGAGCAGGCCCTTCTGCAAGACTGAGCTACCTTCCCCAGTGGAGCCCTACCAGCAACTGGGAGAGCTCAGCTTGTCAGACGACAGGAAGCCCCCTCGCTCCGGGGACTCGGAGAACGGCACTGGTGTCACCTTTCACACCGATGTCGACAATCTTATGAGGGCCATCCAGGCAAAGCACCAGCCAGAAAAGCCGAAAAGGGTGGCGCCCGTGGACGTGAGTTGAGACACCTTGAACGATGCATCACCCTTTCTGATTTCTCCGTGTAGCCCCAGGTAAAGACGTGCCAAAAGCCCAAAAAGTATCGTTGCGACAGACCCGACTGCGATATGAGCTTTGCGCAAAAGACCCATCTCGAAATTCACATCCGAAAGCACTCGGGAGAGAAGCCATTTGTAAGCTCATTTCCCCAGCCTTGCCCTGTACTACTGCTGACTGAATGCGACAGGTCTGCGGCACGCCCGGTTGTGGAAGAAGATTCTCTCAAATGGGAAACCTCAAGGCAAGCATCCTGGAAACAATCAAACTTCTCTCAATGCTAACACTGGACAGACTCATGAACGTCGCCACACTGGCGAAAAACCCTACTCGTGTACCACATGTGGCAAATTGTTCGCCCAACGTGGCAACGTCCGTCAACACATGAACACTCACTCTCGCACCAAGCCGTTCATCTGCAAGCTTGAACGCTGCGGAAAGCAATTTTCGCAACTTGGAAACCTCAAGGTATGCAGCCATCATCGCTCGACAGCAACAAGTGTAGCTAACGACTGGACAGTCTCACCAGAATAAGTTTCACGCAAATGAGATCAAGATCCTCACGTCCAAGTTCGCCTCGTTTGGGGAAAACGACTTCGCCTCTGTCGAAGACAAGGAGCTGTGGGAGTACTTTTCGGAAGTTTACAAAAACTCCAACAAGGGCATCAAGGGCCGGGGCAAGGACATTCGCGTCAATCCTTCGATTCATGCCCCATCCTCGTCGCCGTCGTCTGGTCCCCCAGTGACTTCGGCCATGACACCGGGTCCGTACATCCCGACGAGTGTCGGCATGCACAGCCCTTACAGTTCAGTGTCGACGACCAGCTCGCACGGCTCGTATGCCAGCAGCGGCACAGCAGCCAGTCACGCCATGAGCGCAGCGCACTACAGTCGCAGTGTGGGAAGTCGCAGTCCATCTCTGTCAAGCGTCGACTCGGAGATGCACCACCACCACCAACACCAACCCCAACACCAACACCACAGCCAACAACATTACGGATATGGAGGCGGACCAGCGTCCTACAGCCTGCCCCAGCCGCAGCCTCATCAATTGCGGCAGCCGATCCACCCACCGGCAGCGCATTACCAGCAACCGCAAGCGACGTCGTATCCAGGATACGGCAGCGCAATGTACTGAGGATATTTGATTCATGACACATGGCCTCTCTGATTAGATGAGACCTTGAAAAGCACGAAGACATGGTAATGTCGAGCACATGGGGACGAGGTTTGAGGCCTGTACGCGACTGCGCGGCAAAGCTGCAGCGCGGCAGCGGACTCGAGCTGGGATCTGTGATCTTCGCCGGGTCTTGTTTGCATTCTTTATCGAGACGGGCGATGTACCGGTGTTTCCGGTGGGTCAAACAGACCCCTGGCTGGGCTAATGGGTAGAGGGGCGAACTGGTGTCATTGTTGATATTTTCTTTTGTCCATTACCATTTCCTTGTATTCTCATTTGTTATTTTCGGCCACGGCTGTCGTCACTGTCTATACTATGCGGATTTCCAAAGGCTCCTACTGTTGTACATTGTCACCACCCTTTGTTCCTGGTATCGTTTCTTTTTCGGACTGGTTCCTTCATCGATCTGGCAGTGGTGACACAAGCAAGTGGAGCGCTACGAAGATTGGAGATCGAGACATTCCCATGCTCGCATCTAGAAGCCTGGTGGATTCCATTCTGCGCCCTTTCTGCTCGTCCTCTTCGGCTGCTGTCAAGCATCCCCCTTACGAGATGTATATAGAATTGTATCACTTGGCCCTCACAGCGCCCAACACGTACCAGCCCCAGGCCCCATGATTGCGTCTGTCATTGATTGCTGCTTCTGCTCGCGTATGCTGGTCCTGTTTCATGCTGTTGACCATGTCTTGGAGTGAGTGGTCAGTGATGAAATTTCGCAAGCACCGATGGAAGCCCGAGGTGGCGGAGAGGCCAAAGACGAGTTGTCGATGGGCGGAGGAGGCACCGGTCGAGGCAGAGATTTCGTTTGCACGATGTTGGCAGCAATGAGACTGGTCGCATGGAGGAGTCGAGCTCCAGAAAGAGCGGGCCTCTGATTGGCTCGATGGGGCTCGCTTGGGGCACTAATGGCATCATGGCTCGCTCGTCTGTCACTTTTTGCTTCAAACTTTCAGCCTGCACTGCACTGCACTGCAAGACGCGATCTGGTCCATCTCGCATCGCATCGGAGCCTTTCAGCCATCCCCGGATCCCACATGTCATGGCCCGGCGCTCTCGAAGCGGCCACGTGCAGCCTCTGTCTCAGCGCTTCAGAAGCGCGCGCAAACGTACCTACCTGCCTACCTTCCCACCTACCTACACTACATACACACGACCCACGCAGGTGCAACAAGCACATGAATCGAAAAACGAATAACCAGCTTAATCTTACCACCCTCTGTCCACCACTGCTCAGCACAGCGCAGTCGCCCAGTCCAACGTACGTCCATACGGCGCGCGGTACCGACCAGATGGATACGCGCCGGCCGACGGCGGCCAACGAGCGTCGTCTCTGAATCAAGACGCGTACTGTCCTGTCCGATCGCCGCCCATCCAGCGTATCGCATACGGACTGACTGACTGACTGACTCTTTGCCCACTTGCGCACGGCACGTTGGCGTCGAGCAGACCGCTTCTCCGACGTTGGGTCGACGACCACGGCCATCCATGGAGACAGGAAACGGCAGTCCGTCTGTCTGTCGGTGTCTGCCGCCCCGCCCGCCCGCCTTCCCGCGCGCCACCATGACCGCTGCCGACGACCTCTCTGCTTTCCATGCCCATCTATCTCTCCCATCATCATCATCATCACTCCACCATCAGACTGCTCCACCTACTCAGCGAGTCCTTGAAGCAAGACGAGCAGAAAAACGAGTACGAAAGGAAAACTCCCATTGCTCGCACCATGTCACCAGCCACTCCAGCGCAGAGCAACTCTAGGATCCCCTGCCAAACACCCCCTTGCCCCCTTCGTCACGCTACCACAGTCACCCCCGTTCCCCCACACAACCACCTCATCACTCCTCTCCACGCCGCCAATCCGCCCCGTCATGCCCGGCCAATGGTAACGGCCAGACCCGCCTATGCCGGAGACCCTTTTTCATTCTGTTGAGCTGTGCGGAAAATTTCTGCTCGCTCGTTGCCAGTTGTCGCCGCTACTGGCTCGTCCACTGCCAACCTGCGACACGCAGCATCATCAAGCCCCCGCGCGCCGCGCCGACGGCGGATAAGTCGAGCCCTATCGGCTCGGCCAGGCTGCACCAGACCAGGCCAGGCTATGGATGGGACGCGGGTGTTTCCTGCCTTGGCCTGCCCTACACCAGCGTCGACGCAGTCGGTTGGCGCGTCGTTGGCATGGGATTTTTATTTTACTCTTTGGCGCATCTCATCTCAGGCCCATTGGCTCTGGCCCAGCCGGGAGCGTCCGAGGAAATGATGGCTCCGGCAGGGACGGGAAGTTCAGTCTGTCCACCTGTACGGATTCGGCAGCGCGGTTGTCGTTGTCGATGGTGTGTGGCTTTTTGGCGTGGTGGTTTCATTTTACTGCCTTGCCTGCCTGCCTGCCTACTTGCCTAGGCTATCCAGAACGGCGGGTCAGACAAGTCAGTGGAAGATGAAACATTGAACCATGACCACGACAACAACTCCGCGCAACTTTGCTCTCTGCCTGTCTTGGTCTCACGCGCACCCCCATCTTTCTCCCTCTCTCGTTGTCTCCCCCCGGACTGCTCGGCCTCTTGGCTATCCGCATGGATACGCTGCATAGCACTGCACGCACACCTCACTCACTCACGCTTGCCTGCTTGCCTGCTTGCCCACCTGCTTGCTGCCCGTCTGCCCGTCTGCCTGCCTGCCTGCATACCCACACGCATGCATTCATGCATGCATGTAGGCTGTATGACCTGAAACAATCCGCAATCCTTCATGCTCTCGCTCTCTCTCACTCTGCATCTCCTCCGCCCCGTCCACCAGGCCAGACCCAGGCATGCGACATCAGGAGAGAAGCCCCATTGGCCGGCGACCGGGGGGTTAGCAGGTGCGCTCTTCTCGCGGCGTCCATGGCGCTGCCTAGTCTATCCATCCAAACGGGTCCAGACGGCTGGCGGCAATGTGACGAAGGGCGAATGGGACAGCCAGCCTACAGGGGCACAAGGTCGCCTGGCCGGTCGGTAGATGCAGGTCTGCCTGTAGACGCAATGGGTGCCCTGCCTCCTAGGTACGATATACGGACAGGCCGCGACGATGGACATGTACGGAGACAGACAGCCAGGCGGGGCGCGGATGGTGGGATGGATGAGCTGGACACGCTGCCAGTGTGGATGGTCGCCGGTGAAGAGGGCTGGGCTGGGGCATTCCCGGGCGGCCTGCCTGCGTCGCGTTGCGTTGCGCTGTGCTGCACTGCACCGCACTCTGCTGGTGCTGGGCTGGGCTGGGCTGAGCCGGGCATGGGGGCTACCCAGCTAGCAAGAGAGCAGCGCAGAGCAGCGTTGAGCTTGGCCACTGAGCTTGCTTGCTTGCTCGGGTTTGCCGTTGGGATTGGAAGTGTGTGCGCTTGCTCCCTCCCTCCCTTCTTCTCTCCCTTGCCAGTGTGGTCGAGGATGAAGAGGACTACACAGCCTGATGTGATGTCCCCACTCTCACCACAGCATTGCCCGTCGCAGGTAGCCGTCCGTTGGGCATCGGCATCGACACCCCACAGACGCGATAGGCAGGAACGAGGAGACTGTCACAGTAAAGCTGGATCGAAAAGATCAGACAAAGCGTTGCGACCGTGGGGTAGACAAGCACCATGCGGTCTTATCTTGCCATACTCTCTTGCAACTCAATTCAAGACCGCTAGCTAAGGGGTCTTTGGCGTGGCACCAAACCGAAACTCGCCCTGCGTTGTCGTTGCTTTTCCCTCCCAGGCCTCCTCCACTCTCAGGGCCCGTTGCTGGCACGGGGACCTGCTTGCCTGCTTGATTTCTGGCTTGCTAGATTGCCGTTTGCCCTGCGTCTGTTGGGCTAGCGCGCTCGACTCTAGCGCGACCTTTTTGCTGGAGCCGTCCGCCTGGCAGTATCTGTACGACGGGTTGTGTTTGTACCAAGGTCGATGTTCCTCTGGCCCTTAGTCTGATGTCTTGACTGCTCACTGTCCCTACCGTGACTGCTTACCTCTATCCCTACCCAAGATTGCGGCTGACAAACGGACCAAAGATGTGCGCTGACCTTTCATGAAAGCTTCTCTCCTTCTCACTGATCTCTAAACAGTAGCACGAGCAGCGTGTCCTTCTCCATCTCCAGAGATCCTACACCAGCTTCTTCGTCTTCTCAGCCAGCTTATAGCGCCCAGAATCAATACACCAATGACAGAATTTAGCAAGCAAACACCTCGCCCTCACGCCACCCACTACCGGCCCAGATTTTCAGCGTGAAACGACCCCGGATCGCGACATGTCTCTGAGCAGCGGACACAGCGCACGCATGCAATGGCGGACAGACAACTGTCTGTCACTGTGAGCGACGCATCGCACTGCGTTTTGGCCGTCGCTGCGATAGGTCCTAAGAGGGTGGATGTCTGAGAAGGCTGGCTCGAGCACAGCATGCAACGACAAAGCTACATGTAGACAGAATGACGACGAAGCACGCGACGGGGCCAACGGTCGCTGTCCGGACCGTTGTGCTCCGCATTATCGAATTCTTCTCCGCGTCGCCCTTCTCCCAGCGAAGCTATCGAACAAGCGGAAGAGTCACCTCGACGAGCGCAACGGCAAAGGTCGACGGCGATACCAAGAAAAGAACGGCACTAGTAACCGATCAATCACTGGTCAATGATGGACGATGGATCGCTGCTGCCCAAAAAGCACGCCACCTATAAGCAGCCCTATGGCGCACAACAGCGGCGGCGGCAGCGGCAACAGTACTAGGGAGGACAACGTGAGAGACAGACGCGTAAGGAGGGCGTGATGCGCAACGACAACGAGACTGACTAGCGCAAGGCTGAATAGAACTGCGCTGGACTTTTGCGCCGACTTGGCCAGACTCGCCTCACTTTTGCGCTGGATCAAGAATGGGATGGGATGGGATGGGATGGGATGGGATGGGATGGGATGGGGGTTTGCGGCGGTCGTGTGGAGTGGAGGTCTGTTGTTTGACTTGAGCGTGCAGTCGGGTACTTACCCACATACATGTAGGTGCTCAAGACGGTCGAATGAATGGACAGATAGATGGCAGGCAACAAACCACGTCCACTCCTATCACAATCTCCCTCCCACTTCCATTCGCCCCCTTCCTCCTCCTCCTCCTCCTCCTCTCACAGTCAACGTCTCTCTTCCCGGCAGAAAAGCAGGGCTTCCGACTTCAACCCTCCAGAGCTCCAACCCTTCAACCATGCCTCCCTCCAAAACCTTCTTCTGTAGCCCGCCACCCTCCTCATCCAATGATGCACTCCACTCCGCTCCCAACAATCAAGTCTCTCATCTCGCCCTCCCACGCCCCAATCAGTCTCAGACGGTGCTGAAATGAAAGCCCTGATTGACAGAGACTGACTGACAGGCCTCGACAAGCTGGCCACAGCTAGCCTTCCAGCCAGTGATTCAACCACGTGGGCCCCACGTTGGCGTTTTGGATGCGTACCTAGGCCCTCCCAACGGGCGAGCAGCCTTGCGCGTCTGCTGGGTGGTGTAGGTGTGGGTGTCGGTAGATTTCCTGCCGCCGGATCTGGAGGGCCTGCCCCGAGTGTGATGAGTGTGGCATCCTCTTTCCTCTCCCGCGCCCCTCACCTCAAAGCCCGGCCTGCCCCTTTCCCACGCCTGCGCGACACTGTAGACGCACCACCGCCCGTCTCATCCATTCTATTCTCATGCCGTCGTCCCTATTCATCGACGGTCCATCCCGCTTGCCTCGACCCCTGCATTGCACCTCGTGGCATGTACAGACAGTGCGAGAGCTGAATCCCACAATATTGACTCAATCCCTCTCTCTCTCTCTCTCTCTCTCTCTCTCATTTACGCTTTTGTCGTCTTCTTCGTCGCCGCCTCCGCCACCAGCACCAGCTGAGCGCACCCCACGGAGCCCTCCTCTCCTCGTCCATGGCAAAAGCTGAATCGCATGTGTCGTGGAAGGGAAAGGGGGGGATGATGACACTTGAGGCCTTCTCCTGCACTCTCGATCCCTCCCGCTCGCTCCCTGCGTTCATGCTTCCACGTCCGTCATCGCAGACCCTAGCCAGACCCAGACTCACGCCGAGTCTCAGTCTCGGTCTCAGTCTACCCCCCCCGCGTAAAGAATGAGCGATGGGAAAGTCTTCAGCGCAACATCTAGAAGACGGCGAAAAAGTAAAAGCGTGCGTGGAAAAAAGGAATGGCGAGACAAAAAACCAAGTAGTAGGAAGAGCGCAAAAGGACACGACGAGGAGGAAGGAAATTCGCCGATTGGAACCATGCGTTCGTCCGTGCCTTGGCCCAGTAAAGATAAGTAATTGGGGTAGGCAAGATAGAAAACATGGTGCAGAATGACATGGTGAGTGCAAGTACAGAAGGGGAGGGTGGAGAAAACGGATACACAATAGCAGTATAGAAGCACTTTTCGATTGAATTTTGGGTGCGACTGTAACACAAGAGAGGAGCTCTCTCCCCTCGCCACTTGGCTCTCCGTGCTGCCGGCTGTCACTCTGCTAGCTTACAATCAAGTCTCTGTGCCGAGCGTTGCCTTTTCCCTCTTATCCTTTTCCAGTGAAAGTGACGTGTGGACATATTGTCTCCGTGGGCACAGTAAGATAGAGTAGTCTTCCTGACTTACCATGTTTATGTCGTTGTCTGCTCCCATCGTTGCGGAAAGCAAGTGCATCGATCAAGTCCAAGATGAGATTCACCCTGTCAGGGACCTGCAAACCTACCAGTCTCTGCGACACGGCAAACTCACTACCACATGTCATTACTACGTGCGTGTACATGTTTTTCGCAGGAGGCTCCTATCTCCCTGTTGGTCAGCGTCGCGTGGGTCGCACCGCACAGCAAGACGAGACAGCCAGGCAAGACAGACAAGACAGACAAGACAAACAGACGGCGACAGGAACATGAACAAGCGAGCAAGCGTACTTACCTTGACCTACCTCGGTTGCGCGAGTCCGCACGTTGGTTTGTACGTCGGCATGACCAACCCACCGCTGGTCGTCGACCGTGCGCACGCAAATAACCACGCGGCCGCCATTGTCATCCACCACCACCACCACCACAAAAGCACATCGACCACGAGGCATGACAGGTCCATGAAAAGACAAAGACTCGGCGACGGCGACGCGAGAAGACTGGGGCCATCGCTGTCACTCGCGATCCACGTGCAAGCCAGCATGGCTGCTGCTGGCGTGATGCCGAGGAGCCGCGGCCATGTCATTGTCCAGCCACGTGGATTGAGCTTCGGCGGCCTTTGCTTTACCCTGATAAGGAGCTTCGCGCGTATTCGTGTCTTGATCACGCGAAAATTCGACCCTGCAATCATTTTGCGGGATTGCGGAGCAAGGCTGAGGCAAAGAACCAACGCAAAGAGCGAGAACCGATTCAAGAGGCAGGCAGAACGGCAGCTCGGGCTTGTGTGGTCGCCTCCGAATCAATCCAGCAACAAGTCGCGCAGCAGCGGCGACGTCCTCGTACAAAAAGACATAGACGAGATGGCCTACATGCCCATTGTATGCCATCCACTCGGGGCGTTTGTTTGAAGGCCCACAGTTGTGCTCTGGTGATGTGATCCGGGTAGATGCGAGCCGGAGACCGTGCCGTGCCGATCCTGCGGATCAGTGATGTGCGAGTGTGAGCGAGGGAGGCAGCAGCAGTCAGTAAGCACCGATGGGATGCCTTGGTGCTGCCATCAAACTCGCCCACCTCTCAGCCTGGTACCTTCGCATCATCCATCCCAGTTGAATCAATCAGAGACCCCTCAGCCCGTCTCGGGACCCGGATACACACTCTCGGTGACTTTGACCGAAGGCGACAGGACGAGCAGCCATCCGGGCGTGGTGGTTCCCCAGACAGAGCAGCGTGCGTCGCGTCGCGCCGCCGCAGTCGATCTCATTCGCGCCACCCCGCCGAATCGTCTGAGGCCGGATGGATGGAGAGCGAGAGGGGTACCGAGGTGTGATGTGATGGAGCCGGCGTGTCGGTACGATCCAGTGGTGGAGTGGAGAAAGTGGATAGGCGCGTGCTCACCTACATTGTGGTTCAGGTGAATGCGAGCCGGTGGGTAGATACAGTGGAAGGATTCGCTGCGAGTGAGAGAGGCTGCCAGGCAGATGGATGGGCACTCAACTTGTTGTGAGACACTTTTGCAGCCACGACGCCTGGGATGTCTGCTCAAGACTGCCCAACCTAGCGCACTGCCCTGTGTGAACGAGGCGTCGTCAGGATAGCGTGGTCGAGGCGAACCTTTGATGCCCCAATCCCTCTTTGCTCGGTGCCTGGTCCTTGAAGGGCTTTCAAGGTATCCACTCTGGGCAACGTGCCATACACAGGGTCGTATGTGGCAGCGCATCGCACATATGTGAGGCGCGACAGGATGCGAGTGTACGTACTCCTCTTGGGCACGATCATGACTCCCAACTGAGCCACGTCTGCGTGACCATCCCAAGTCTTTCACAACAAACATGATGCCTGTTTGAGCGGCGGGACCGTTTCTGCTCTCGTTCAAGTTGACGGCGCGTGCCGCGCACGTGCATGGCGAGCTATCCTCCAGCGCTATCCGTTTTGAGCGAGACAGGGGGCAGCGAGACGGCTGTATGTAACCGTAGTCAAATGTCGGTGAGTATCGACGGCTCATCCTGGAACCGCGGTGTACGTTGCCGACACTGGTACTTCGCGACGATTCTGGCGACATCTGGAAGCATGCAGGGCCCATGTTCTGCGAATAAGCGCCCTGGCTCAGACGGTGGTGACTGGGAGAGTCTGGAGTTTGGAACGGTGGCTGCAGCTTTCCTCGTCGCTCGTCTATCTGCGTAATCTGAGCGCCGTTGATCCAATTTGAAACAAGAATAGGCAGGTCAGCGGTGCGGCCATTATCGTCCAAGAACCACGGTCCTGGGAGTGTGTTTGCCGGAAATGACGCCTTCTTTTGGAGGCTGGGAATGGATGCGACATGATATTACCGCTGGCGCGGTCCAAGCGCAGCGCATGTAAATGGGATGGCAGTTGTGGCTCAAGCGTGGTGGTTGTCTGCCCCCCAACTGCGATGGAGTCGGCGGTTGCTGTCGTGTGCGCCGAGGTGCATGCGCAACCTTCAGAGAGCCTGTTTGTCCAAACAGCAAGCACGCGCTGCAGAGACAGGAAAAACGACCGACGACGCAAGTCCGGGCTTCCCGGCACCCACTGTCTTGCTCCTGCGTCTTTTGTTTTCATTTCCCAGACCACCGGGTCGATGCGACGGTACAAGAGGTGGAATGATTCCAGCGGTCACGGATTCGGCCACGTACATGATTCACACGGCATCCGGCGTCAGAGGAGTACATCAGCGCTGGTAGATGGTGGTGGCACGGCAGCTGAAGGCACCGCTACACGGCCCCTTCCTGTCGGACCAGGAGACGAATCCGCCAGCCAGGTTTGGGGGCAATAGATCCGGCCCCAATTTGAATCGTCGGACGCTGTTGGCTGAGCCGGTGGCGCAAGAGCGACTTGAAAGAGGGTGTAGTGGTGATGACGGGCAAAGGGGGCGGGCGTACCTCTGGGTCCACTTTGGGCTCAGCGTACACAGCAGATGAGCGAACAGGGAGCGCTGGAGGGCCAGAGGGCCAGAGGGCAGCGAGCTGATCAGAGGACGACGTCAATGGGCCCTTTTGGATGTCATTCGATTTTGGGCTTTGCCGCTTCGTGTTGGACGTCCAAGCGCATTTTTGGGCGTGTTGCAAGGTTGGACCATCGGGGGCAAGTCGCGCCTCACTAACCAGTGTGTGGCTTCCAATGACCAGACTGTCGGGACGCGATGATGGGAGGGGATTTTCGATGGCGCTGCTGGAGTCGTCGAATCTGACCAGGCTCGCATAGCAGAGGCTGGCGCGGACGGGCAGCGGGTTGCGCGCCCAAGGCGCTGAGTGGACAGGAAAAGAGGGGTGGTGCATCGGCTGCCGCCCGTGGCAGCCAAGACGGCGAGCAGGGGGCAGATGAAGCGCGTCAGGTCACGCTGCCACCGAACCTCAGTGTCGGGACAGAGATTAAGTTTAGACTTTCTGCGGCCGTTGCTCAAAGCCACATCCGGTTGCGGGTTGTAGGTAGCCAATGGACTGGGGCTTGGATGTCAGGCCGGCAAAGAAGCACACCACTCTGCAGATGGGAATTTGCAGGATTGAGGCTGCAGAGTGCCGTTGCGGAGGGAAGGTGGTTGACTGCGGCTGAGCTGAAGTTTTGGCGAAAAGGCTGATGAGGCGCTGGGAGAGGGAGGGTTCCCTTGGGTAGCAGTGCACGCGAAGCGAAGCGGTACAATGGCAGCGCCATGACAGCGCTGCGGTGCAAGGATGGTTGAGCATGGCAGCCTCACTCATGGGCGACGACGAGAGGCCGTGGTTCGTTGGTGGTACCTGGGTGGTGGAGCTGGAGGACGCATGGCCGGGTGTTCCTGGAAGAAGAAAGCAGCAGAGGGTGCGGAGTTTGGACCGGATGATAGCGTGGTGTCGTCATGAGGTTGGTGAGGTGTGCCGTTGTCGTCACCCAGGGCTGTGCGGCCGAAGATGCCGACGGAGGGCGGGCCTGGGGGCTGATGGTGATTGCGGCAACGGGATGGGTGAGCTGGCGAGAGGGCGAAAAGGGGGGCAATGGTTGACAGGTGGCAAGAAGTAGAGGGACGAGAGGTTTAACACGCGGCGCAGGAGGCCGACTTCGCAGGATTCGAGGTGTTGAGTTCCTTCCTTCCTGGAGATCAGGTCGGTTGAAGCTCGGGAGAGATTGAAGGCGGAGAAGCGTCACGTGGGCGGTGAGGGGGGCCTGGACCGGGACCGGGACGGGGACTGGGACGGGGACTGGGATGGCCGACTCGCGCGGTTAAGGTTACAGGTAGGTTTACCTTTTCCACGGGCTGAGTTAGCTTGTTCGTGTACATGTAAGCAGTACACCTCGTCCGGGCACATGGACGGTGAGTGCCGGCGACTTCGTCCAGTCCAGTGCAACGGGCCATGGTCAGTCTTGTATGAGGGCACAATGATCTGACTTTCGGGCGGCGAGAGGCCTTCGGAACTCTGACCTGCCGAACGACACGGGCCTTGCCGCCTAAGGCCTAGTGCTGCCCCCGCCAGCCAATGGCGCGTCGTGAGGGTCCCACCCGCGCTGCCGTTGGAAGCTTCGCTCATCTGCGCGCCAGCAAATTGCCAAAGAATCCCTTTGCTCTTAAAACCGATCTTGGCCCTTGTCCGGTGTCGCAACCCAGAGCCCCTTCTCCTGCTCCAGCTCCAGCTCGTCATTCCCTTTATCAGATTGACTTTCCAACCCTCAACCCCCGTTGTGTCTGTCGGCCGCCGTGTGCTACAACCCAGCTGCGTACTTTCTTCTGCTCCGGCCTGCCAGCCTACGCCACTTCGACAAGCTGCAGAATCCACGCGCGTCATGGACGTCGTACTCGAGGCCTTCGACGCCTACCTCTTCGACTATGTCTACGCCTTTTTGCTCCCCAGTCCCGTCGCGACAAAGTTGACCAACGGCGCCGACTTCAATGCCACCCTGAACAACATGGCCGACATTCCCTCGCCCCAGGGCTCGTGGCAATTCGAACCCGCCAGCGAATACTTGTCCTTCCCCCCCTCCAAGTACGCCTGGATGAGCCGCTGGGCGCGCGATGATATGATGAGGCAGACGACGACCTTGTTCCTCATTACCTGGTGAGTTCTCTCGACATCGCTGGCGGCGAATCTCGCATTGACTCAGTTGCGCCAGGCTTTTCGGAATCGTCATCTACTTCGTCTTCGCATCCTTGTCCTACGTTTTCGTTTTCGACAAGTCCACATTCGCGCACCCCAAGTACCTCAAGAACCAGATCTCTCTCGAAATCGCCCAGACGATGCGCGCCCTTCCCGTCATGGCTGTCTTCACCGTGCCCTTTTTCGTCGCCGAGGTGCGCGGCTACAGCAAAATGTATGACACAACCATCGAGGGTCCAGGAATGTGGTACAACATCATCCAATTCCCCTTCTTCATCATGTTCACCGACTTCTGCATCTACTGGATTCACCGCTGGCTCCACCACCCCAAGATATACAAGCACCTGCACAAGCCGCACCACAAGTGGATTATGCCCAGCCCGTACGCTAGCCACGCGTTCCACCCGCTCGACGGCTACGCCCAGTCGCTGCCCTACCACGTCTTCCCCTTCCTGTTCCCCCTCCAGAAATTCGCCTACGTCATTCTCTTTACCTTTGTCAACATATGGACCGTCATGATCCACGACGGCGAATACGTTGCCGAGAGCCCGATTATCAACGGCGCGGCTTGCCACACGATGCACCAGTAAGACACTTCCATCCTTCTCAACCGCTAACGCTAATCCCTGCTTAGTCTCTACTTTAACTACAACTACGGCCAGTACACGACCCTGTGGGACCGCCTGGGAGGCTCGTACCGCAAGCCCAATGACGAGCTGTTCCGCAAGGAGCTCAAGATGGCGCAGTCCGAGTGGGACAAGCAGTCCAAGGAGATGGAGCGCATCGTCAAGGAGGTCGAGGGCGAAGACGACCGCAGTTACGACCCCAACCCGACCGCCAAGAAGGAGGCCAAGAAGGTGCAGTGAGTGACGCGGGAGACGTCCCGGGGGCGAAAGGCGAGCGCATAGTCACAGTGCGCCATTCCGTCCCCGCGGAGGAAGATGCCGATGCACTATGCACACGCTTTGCCAGGCCGACGGGAGAGTGGATGTTTTGGGTCTCTGACAGTCGCGTCGAGGCTAGCGTGTCGGTAGGCGAGCGTGTGCGCGCATTGGCATCTGGAGCGTTGAGAGCGATGGTTGCAAACTTGTCGCCCATCATCTGCGGAGCCCGTCTGGCCCCGTCACATCACTTTAGTAAAGCAGCACCACCCACACCCCACAGGCCCATGGTAGGAACCGCGAGGCATCCAGACCCGCCTCATCGATCCAGCACACTGGGGAAGACGCACTGTCTCGTGCACCCCCCTTTGTCGGGATCGATCCTAGCCATGGACCCACCGTTGGTCTCGTCGCCTCGGTACCGCCCACGCGGAACGGCGCGTCAACCCTCTGACGTCGCCTCTCGTCGGGTTGGTATACTTGCGAGCCACGGAATTTGCAGTCAAATGGCCAAAGTCAAGAGTGATTTTGGTCGTTTTGGGCTGTGTCAAACAGGCATTGTCCTGACCTTTTTGCCTTTCTACCTGTTTAATCACGTTTTTAATACCAGCCCATTCGTTTACCTATGAGCATTGTCTACTTTGCCAAACCAGCGCACGAAAAGAAAAAGGGGAAATTCCTCCTCCCCTGTTTTGTCGCCATTGGCAGCGACGAGTCGATGCTTTGGGACAGCTTGCGTTGTCATGCGTTGGTTGACTTGTTGGCTGACTGGCTGACGCATCCTCCCCTCAGCACACTGCCGTCTGACTTTGGTTTTTGGCCTTGCGCTGTCCTGCTTTTCGACAACCCACCCCGGAGGAACTCAAGATCATGTCTCTAGCCCCTGCTTGTTTTCCTTTCCCTTCTCAGGAGGTGGATTGAAGACGTGGCGCGTGCGAGACAACCAAGCCTGTCATCGGTACCGCAGATGACTTTGGCAACTCACGTCCCGTCTTGGTTGACGAGTCAGGCGGCAGAAACAAGAGAGCACGAGCAATTCTGGGGCGCTGGTCTTCGTCGTGCGGACCCAGTCCGCGCCAAGTCACTTTGCTGGATGTCGGTTTGGCTTCCAGCAGAGTCGCAACCGACGGAGTACCTGCGTTTGGTCTTTACGATTGAAGCGAGCTACAATAATACGAACGACAGTCTTTTCTGAGCACCATTTTCTGCTGCTTGCTTGCTGCGTCGAGTGGCTTGCTGCGTCGCGTGATTGAAACGTCGTGAAGCGGATGTCGCGTTGTTTTGCTGAACGGATATCCAAAGACCCCTAACGTCATGCCTTCCCCCTTGCTCTTGACGCTCCCCTGGATGTGTGGCTCTCTTGCTACATTACTCAACCGTCTCAGCGAGTTTGGTCCAGCCGCCTTTCACTGTCGGTCCACCTTCGTTGGTCCAGTCCAAAGCTGTCGGTCCGGTCCAATGTGTCTACATGTCTGAAGTTATACTCTGTTCCCCAAAAAGGGGAAATGGTGGTCGTGATACACTCATTTTTCATACATTGGATGCGTCTACAAAGATCAAGAGAGTCGTCTATCCCGCACCAAGCCCAGACCCAAGAAAAACTCCCGTGAATGCAACTACTTGCTTGCCTGGTCTCATTCGGTGGAAGCAGGCAGAAAGGCATGCTTCATGTGTCGTCATGGCTCAAGCTGAACTCCTCCCTCCCCACCTCACTGCCCTCAAAGCGTCGGCGTCGTGGGCGCCTCCGGCATGCTCCCAGGCATCGACCTCGCCACACCAGACGCAGGCGACGGCGACCCACTCCGCCAGTCGCCCCTCGCGCTCGCCTCTCGACTGCTATGCGGAAAAGTGCCCGTGCTGCGCAGACGCAGGTTGCCGGGCCTCGTCGCCTCGGACTCGCCGCGCATGGAGCGCGTGCGCTCGAGCTTTTTGGCGCGCTGCTCCGCCTCGCGCATCTTTTGGCCCTCGGCCGCCATGCGCGCTTCCAGCTCGTCTGCGGGGACGTGGGACGAGCGGTTGGCGGTCGCCGCGGCCTGTTTGCTGGCGTTTGTTGCGGTGGTTGTGCTGGTGGCAGCAGCAGCGCCAGGGGGAGTTGCGGTCCCATTGCCACCGCTACCGCTGCCGCGGAGGTTCTTCAAGCTGCCGCGCTCAGCGGCGCCAGGCTTGGGTCGTGGAGGTGACGCGTCCATGGCTGGAGCAGGTCCACCTGCTGTTTGATTCTCGTGGCGTCCGCCCTCGCCCGCGTCCTCCTTGCCGCTGAGATCGGCGTCGGCTGCTTCGTCTTCTCCGCCGCGGGTGTTGCGCTTGCGCGGCCAGAGGCTGGGTAGGAGGATTTGCTGGAAGCGCGGCTCGACGCAGCGCTCGTCGAACCAGGTGTGCAGGCGCGACTCGATGAGTTGGGCGATTTTTGGGACATCTTGGAGGCGCGAGCGCGATCCGAGCAGAGAGCGGACGGACAGGTCGAGACGGTAGTCGTCAAGAAAGGTGAAGGCGAGGGTAGTGGGCGTATGGGTATGGGAGGATGTCGAGTTTCTTGAGTTGCTGGGGTCGGCGTGGTCGTCGTCGTCGTCGTTTGAGCTGGGTGGTTGAGCAGAGGGAATAAAAGACACGGCGAGCTGCGTATAGGTTTAGTATGAGCAACTGAGAGCGGGTAAAGGGGGCAAGCTTACCGTGCCGCTGAATCTTATAACAGACACGGCCAGCGCGACTGGTAGCGTAGCAACCTGAGGTTTCGGCCAATTCAACTTGAGCGTCGTCTCAATGCCCAGGGTGATGGCGTCGCTCAGATCCACGTCCATCCTGGCCTGCAGTCTTCCCTCGCTCGAGCTGCTGCCCTCGTTCTTGCTTGGACTCCCCAGGCCAAAGCCTCCATCCTCAACGGGAATTATCCTACAGTTGCTAAATATAGGAAACTCGTCCCCCAGCTCGATTTCCGTGACGCGAATCTCGCCGAGCCAGTCTGGTCTTGTGGGTCCATTCAAGATGTTGGTCAGGGACGTGAGCACAGCACCATCCTGCCGCGCATCTGCCCGGAGTTGTGCAATGGTTTGCGCAACCAGGACATTGAACCAGTCCAAGCTCTCGGGCTGGTGGCCTTTGACATTATAGTAGGTTTTGGCTAGTATTGTATCGCTCGTGACTGGCGGAGGCGGTCGGAGAATCGTGCTGTGTTTGTGGCGGAGGAGCGATGAGTTGGGACCAAGACTGCGTTGGTGGGATAAAGTGCGTTGTCGGCGTTCTGCACCGCGCGTCGCATGGCGGACTTCAGGCGGTGGTGGCTCGCCAAAGATGAAGAATTTGATGAAGCAGAATATTATCAGAGTTATCGATATTTGTCCGAGCAAAAATCCCTGCGTGAAGGAGAGGCTAGAGGACTGCGGTGCTGGGGTTGGAGCTATGAGTCAATGTTAGCGCAATGCAGTTCGTATCGGGTTGCGGGCTTCATAAATACCAGTCGCCGCAGCCATGGGAGCTGATCGTGGGTTGATTGTTTTTTGGTCAACGAATACGCATTGCACCAGGAGGGTTTGCTAGTTGGGAGTCCTGGAAATGTCTGGGATGGAGGGACGCGACTTTGGCTCGGCGGCGGAAATCCTCCGCAATGACGTTGGCGAAAGCAGTCGAATCGACGCGGGTGGAAAGGACGTGGCCGACAAGCACGAATCTCTCAGCTCCAAATCGACAGCAACATTTCTTGAAGGCTCCAATGGCGCTTTTTTCGGTCCAAGCAGCTACTAAGATCATGTTGTCCGCATCTTCGAATTTACAGACGCCGTGTTAGCTGTCAACCCAGTATTCCGAATTCACCTCCGCGGCAACCACCTCTGCCGTCCTAGTCGTCGCGGCTCACGTCTCGCGCTTGGGGCACTCCGCAACTGTCAACCCTCGAATCAACACACCGCCATGAATGACGACGCTGACAGCCCCTCGCTCTCTCCTGCCGCTGCATCGCATCAGCCGCGACTTCGTCTGCCTGCAACCTGCGAGCCGCCGACCGAGAACAATCCGGCAAAACAAGCAGTATGGATCATCTTCGGAGCTACCGGCCACATGGGACGCTCCTTGACTCGGTGCGCTCTGGGACACGGCGACCAAGTAGCCGCCGTGGGCTGGACGCAAGAGAATTCCGTCGAGCAGATGAAGCGCTGGGAGGCCCATGAGCGCAGCAACAAGAATTGCCTCGGCCTGCTGTGCGACGTCCGCGCCAGGGAGACTGTCAAGGACGCAATAGACGCAACTGTGAAGAGATGGGGCAGGATAGACGTTGTGGCAAACTGCACCGGATATGGAGTGATAGGGGCCTGCGAGGAACAGGACGAGGCTGAACTCAGAGCCCAGGTCGAGACCAATTTCTTCGGCACGGTGCACATCTTGCAGCTTACGCTTCCGCTCTTCCGCCAACAACAGCACGGGAGGTACCTCATCTTCAGTAGCACGGCGGGAGCATTGGGCGTACCAGGACTGGGACCGTATTGTGCGACCAAGTACGCCGTGGAAGGGCTAATTGAGAGCATGTTGTACGAGATTGATACGTTCAATATCAAGGCAACTCTTGTAGAGCCTGGCCACGTGCGGTTGGATGAGCCGGAGGACCCTGGAGCAGATGACGGTGTGATACTTAAAAGATATGGCCACTTTTTTGTAAAGCCAGCCAGAGAACCGTACAATGGACCAAATGCACCAGCAGGACACGCCAAGCGGATGGTTCAATGGCTCAATGACAGACAACCCACAAGTGCGGTCAAGAGTGCGGAGCTCGTCTGGCAGCTCGGACATTGCTCGTATCCCCCGCTGCGGTTGCTTCTGGGCAGCTATGCGGTGGACAGCATAAGAGATCGGTTACGCAGCATCATTGAAGAGGTGAGCACACGTCTCGAGGCGAAGGTGTTCTTTCCGTCAGAATGTTGTTGTCTCTCGACATTTACGACAGTCGACTAATGCGTTCATTAGATAGAGGATTGGAAGCATCTCAGTTTCCCTGTTGGTGCAGAGGAAGAGAGCAAGCAGCCCAAGAAGTCGACGAATGAGGAGGAGGGGGTAGATTGACAAGACACGACTACCCACCAATATATTCAGCCAGCCTCTCTCGGCCTTAAGACAAACAAGCCATTCCGTTTTCCCGCGTACAAAATCTGTCTCCCATCGTCGCCTCCAAACGATTCCCGTGGCCTTGTTGAATCATCTGGCCGACCAGCTACCGTGGAACCTCCAAGTCAGTCAAACCTTGGATCCAGGCGACAGAATCCCATCCAGTCTAGTGGCATTGTTATCTTTGGAACATGACAATGAGATTTCATCACCGGCTACTACGCCGGCCCAAATCCATCCAGCAGCGCTCCTCAACATCACAGGCGAGTTTCAACTTTGGACTGCTAGTCCAGTCAAAACCACAACGCATCAGTAATGTAAGCCGTCGAGATCAACCGCAGCTGCTTAAAAAGCTCTTGCTACTCCCGCTCATTCTGGTGCAAGAAACACAGATACGAGCATCACATCTCTCTGCACACTGCCTCAACAACAAGACAACTACCACCAAGCGACAAAACACAAAACGCGGAAATGTCATCCAATAACAGCACACCCAGCTCCTCTCGTAGCCCCTCCCCCTGCTTTTCCGTCTGTTCGAGCACGACGAGCATGGACACTCTCCTCGAGGATATTGGCGACGTACAACAGTTCAACAACTGGGCCCCGATGCCCACGCTGGTCCCCGTGACCAACGTCTCGAATGACTTCATCCCACCACCACAATGTAAGCGGCATCCCCCTTTCCCTTTTAGACGATTTTGAGGACTTGAGTTACGTGACTGACACTCTTAGCAGTCATTCCTGTCAGGACCGTCCTTTCCGTCACTGCCTTCGTTTCCATCATGTTAAAAGTCATGGTGTTAGTGCTTCTGTTCTCCGACATGATCCTAGCGCCGGTCTCGTTCACGAACAAGCTTTGGTTCGGGGCAGGACTAGGGGCCGAAGTGGCGTTGGTCGAAGTGGTCTTGGTCAAAGTAATTTTCGCAATTTTGGCTTGGGAGAGCGGTTACGGACGGCGGGGACGGAGGAATCGTGACATTGCGTTTTTCCCATCGTTTTGATGATGGATCTTGCTGAACGCGGACAACGCACAACGTGCAATACGCAATTGTAGCTATGGGTTGTGGAGTTTTTATACGTCATTTCATTTGGATTCAATTGGTCCTTTCAAATCATTGGAGGTGTCTATTTTTTACTCATTCCCGCGATTGCCGAATAGCAACGTCAAATTTAGGAAACGACCTTCTCAATCATCTCAATACCGTACTTCTCCTTGAGCTCCTTGATGAGCGGGTCGTTAATGGCCGGGGTCATGGGGGCGAGAATGCCCTTGTCGGCAATCTTGCCCTCAATGACGAGCTTGACGGCGACGGCGCAGGGGACACCGACGAGCTTGGCCATGGCCGAGTAGCCACCCGAGCCCTCGGGCTGGCCGTACTCGACGAGAGTCGAGGTGCGGACCTCGCTGGAGCCGTCGGCGTTCTCGATGCCGAACTTGTGCTGCAGCATGACCATGTCGCGCTCGCCCTTGGTGTACTGCATCTTCTTCTCGAGCGTGGCGCACAGCGTGTCGAGCGGGTTGCCGCGCGGCTCGACGGGCGTGTCGCTGAAGACGCCGATCCAGCGCAGGCCGTTGACGATGCGGTTCTTCTCTTCCGTGTCGGCGAAGCTGGTCTTGCTGCTAATGGCCCACACCAGGTCCGACTCGCCGGCAGTCGACGCGCCCAGGACGCGCTTGGTGACTTCGCGCCACGACAGCGGCGTGCTGCCGGGCTTGAGGTAGTCGACCTCGGCGTCGGAGAGGAAGCCCATGTCGACGAGCGTCTTGATGAACTCGGGGAAGCCCTGGTAGCGCAGGGTGCCGCGCACAATGGTGTCGGCCTCGGGGATGCTGTAGCGCTCCTTGTAGGGGGTCGAGTCACGGTTGGGGTAGGCAACGAAGGCGTAGCCAGGGTAGATGAAGTAGGGCTTGGCGGTCGACATGAGGTCCTTGGACTCAATGTCGACGACCTTGCCGTCCTTCCAGTACTTGGCGGCGTTGCGGAGGGCCAGGAGGACACCGCGCGACGACCACGAGAACTTGTAACCCAGGGGGTTGTCCGAGTTCTCGGGGGCGGGCAGACCACCGCAGTACGAGAGGAAAGACTTGATCTTGCCGCCGGCCCTGTGGACCTCGTCAATGGTCTTGACGGCGTACAGGTGGTCAACACCGGGGTCAAGGCCAATCTCGTTCATGACGGTAATGCCGGCCTCCTTGGCAGCAGCGTCAAGCTCCATCATGGCGGGAGAGACGTAGCTGGTGGTGACGACATGCTTCTTCTATGGGGGTGTTAGAATTGAACCTCCTCACGATCCAGCTTTCAGGTAGACTTACGTTACGGATAGCAGACTTGATGACGGTGGCGTGGTGGGTGTAGGGGATGAGAGAGATGGTCTGTCAATGTGAGCTTGTTGTCTTGAGGAAAAGGTTGAGTTGTCAATCACCAGAGCATGCTTGCCGACCTCAGCGTCAAGAGCCTTCTCGTCAGAGACGTCAAGGGAAATGGCAGAGGCGTGCTTGATGCCCTCGGAGAACTTCTTGGCGTTCTCGAGGGTACGGCAGGCTGTTCACAGTGTTGGTGCACAGTCCAGTGGTAGATGAGTAGCTAGCGGACTTACCAACAGTGACCTATAGGACTGGTTAGCGCGGACATTGGACGCAAGGACCTGGTTTCCTCACCTTGAAGCCGGACTCGCTCAGAATCTCAGCGGTGGGACGGGCAACTGGATCGGCAGTTAGAGGAATGGGCGTAATAGGCGGAAGAATGAGAAATACCAAAGCCAGAGCCGAGCAGCAGGATGGACTGGGTCATTTTGATGATGATTCACGTATCACAAAAATAACCTGGGGAAAAAGTATGAGCAATCAATTGCTTGGACTCAAAACAAAACCGAAAAGTCAAGGAGCGTAGGAGAGCAGAGGTGTGGAGGTGGAGAACAAAGACTTGAAGTACCTTTGTAGAGTTGAGGGTGACGGAGATGTCGCAGGGCGTGCTCTGGATGCGTGTCGGGCGACACTCAAAAAAGTTCGGTGTTCAGGGTGGGGTGTTGGTCCACCGCCCAAGGCGGCAGCCAATTGCGGGACGAAGCCTGAAGCTGCCCTGAGGCGGGGCACTAATGGAGACGGAGCTTGGGCCACGTCCGGCGCCATTGTTTTTCCAGTTCCCTCCGCTTTCTTTTCTTCTCATCCGGCCACGACGCGTTCTTCGGCGTCTGCTCTTCTTTTCTTTCCATCGGCTTCCAGTCAGCCCGCGTCTATGACTCCTGCGCGTGGCTCGACGACTGCCCACCAACACTCAACACCTGTCGACCTCCTCATTTGACCTTGCTAACCAACAACATCCACCATGGACGCTTTCTGGGCTCTGCCGCCGGTGACGAGGTACGTCGTCTATGCGCGCCGATCCTCCGACTCCTCAACTGACACTCTCCAGGACGATTGTGGCAGCGTCTCTCGTCACCTCCGTCGGCGTCTACAGTGGTCTTGTGCCCTTCCCGCCCTTGGTCTTCATCCCATACCGGGTCTTCAGGTTCCCGCCAGAAATCTGGAGAGTTGTGACTTCGTTCTTCATAACCGGCCCGCAACTTGGTATCATCATGGACCCGTACTTTCTCTACCAGTATGGCTCGCAGCTTGAGACTGGCTCGCCAAGGTTCTCTGAGCCTGGCTCCTTTTTCGTGTACATTGTGTTTGTCGGGGCTGTCATCTTGGTAAGTTTCTTGCAGTCATGCTGTGCACCGTCTTCCAGCCTTTCTGCCCTTGGTCGGCTCCCCCTAGATAGTACAAGCTACACCCTGGATTATCTGCCCGCCCAGCCTTTTCTAGCTGAAGCGGTTCCTGGAACCAGGGAAGATTACCGCTGCACTTCGCACGAGCCATCATTCGCATACCTTACTTCGGCTCGTGTGCGGTGTAGCCATGGTGGGATCGTCAGTTGAGATAACGTCTGCGGTCTTCCATGTCGCAGAGGTGGTTTTGGCTCCCTACATGCTTTCCATCCGAATCGTCGTGCTTCTGAGCGTGAAAGGCTTCGTCAGACAGAGTTACTAACTCCTGTCAAGGGCCTGGCCGGCTATGTCCTCGGTGCCTTCAAATTCCTTGACGCCCTCATCATGGCAATCACGTACACATTTGCTCAGGAGAACGCCAACAGCATGGTCACCTTCTTCGTCATCACCATCCAAGCCAAGTACTTGCCCTACCTACTGCTCATGGTCACGTTTGTCATGGGAGGCACGGGAGCAGCATTGCACCAAGGAACTGGACTCTTTGCTGCCCATCTTTACGACTTTCTGACGCACATTTGGCCAACGTTCGGAGGGGGCAGAAACTACATCAGCACACCGAGATTTGTGAGGAATTGGTTCGCTGGCAGTGGCGTCCGGCCTACTCCTCAGACTCGAGGTTACGGCACGTCATTTGCTGCACCAACAGAGGGTCGCAGTACCGGCACAAGCTGGTCTAGCACTCGCGGGCCAGGTCGTCGTTTGGGAGGAGATTGAGCTGACTGTTGATCGTTGATATGATACAATTCAATGCAGACAGTATTAGTACTGACTTTTTTTGGTGTTGTCTGGTGACTCGAAAATGATGCGTGCAATCCTGCCAGTGACATGTGATGAAGCCATTGACTTGACCTGAGAATCGCCAGCCAAAGAATCGACGACCAAAGACGTGGTCGTTGAGCGTTGTGGCTTAGGTAATAGGGCGGTGAGGTGGTCGGCGCACTGGGGAAACTGGCTCGCCGAGAGAGCGCACGGGCCAGTAAAAATTTCGAGGTGCAGCTTTGGTTTGCGTCGCGACTCTCAACTCCAACCGCGAACACTGCCACTCCAACAGAGGCAACAAGAAACGTCCAGCATCAACGGAAGGGGCTGCCAAAGCGAATTCTCATATCCACAATGGCCGCCATAGTCCCTGCCCAGGATGCGGACTACACCATCAAACCGCAAGCCGTTACGCCCAAGATCGACACCAGCGAATGGCCCCTCCTGCTGAAGAACTACGACAACTTGCTCGTCCGCAGCGGTCACTTTGTCCCGATCCCCCACGGTTGCGCTCCCCACAAGCGTGACCTGAAGAGCTACATCTCCTCCGGTGTCATCAACCTCGACAAGCCCGCCAACCCTTCCAGTCACGAAGTCGTCGCGTGGATCAAGAGAATTCTTCGCGTCGAAAAGACCGGTCACAGCGGCACCCTCGACCCCAAGGTCACCGGCTGCTTGATTGTCTGCATCGACCGTGCCACTCGTCTCGTCAAGTCTCAGCAGGGCGCTGGTAAGGAGTACGTCTGCGTCATCCGTCTCCACGACAAGCTTCCCGGCGGCGAGGCCCAATTCGCACGCGCTCTCGAGACTCTCACCGGAGCCCTGTTCCAGCGTCCTCCTCTGATCTCGGCCGTCAAGCGCCAGCTCCGTATCCGAACCATTCACGAGAGCAAGCTGATCGAGTTTGACAATGACCGCCACCTTGGTGTCTTCTGGGTCAGCTGCGAGGCCGGTACCTACATTCGTACTCTCTGCGTTCACTTGGGTCTGCTGCTAGGTGTTGGTGCACACATGCAGGAGCTCAGGCGTGTGAGGAGTGGTGCTATGAGCGAGAATGACAACTTGGTCACCCTTCACGACGTTCTCGACGCCCAGCACGTCCACGACAACAACTTGGACGAGTCGTACTTGCGCCAGGTCATTTCTCCGCTCGAGTCGCTCCTTACCTCCTACAAGAGGATCGTCGTCAAGGACAGCGCTGTCAACGCCGTCTGCTACGGTGCCAAGCTCATGATTCCAGGCTTGCTCCGCTTCGGTAAGTTCATGTGATTGGATTTTTCCTATGCTTCAGACTAACGTTTGTAGACCGCGACATTGAAGTTCACGAGGAGGTCATCCTGATGACCACCAAGGGCGAGGCCATTGCCCTCGGCATCGCCCTCATGTCCACGGTTGAGATGACCACTTGCGACCACGGCGTTGTTGCCAAGATCAAGCGCGTCATCATGGAGCGCGACCTCTACCCCAAGCGCTGGGGTCTCGGCCCGGTTGCTACTGAGAAGAAGAAGCTCAAGGCCGACGGAAAGCTTGACAAGTACGGCAGGACCAACGAGAACACTCCGGCCCAATGGAAGAGCGACTACAGGGACCTCTCCGCCGCTGAGCAAGCTTCGGTCCAGCCCGTTGCCGCAATCCCTTCTAAGCCTGCCGCCCCGTCTGCTGACGCCGAAGAGCTTCCTGACGCTCCTGCGCCGGCATCTGTCAACGGGGACGAGTCCAAGGACAAGAAGAGGAAGAGCAAGCACGACGGCGAGACAGCGGAGGAGAAGGCTGAGCGCAAGCGCAGAAAGGCCGAGAAGAAGGAGAAGAAGGAGCGCCGCAAGTCGCAAAAGTCGGCCAAGGACAGTGACAGCGACTAAGCTTGTAGCCTTGCGCTGCGAGTGTTTATGCAAAAATCGGAGGATGCGTAGTTTTGGGAGGGATGCAATTACGGTTGGACTATGGGAAGACGCGGCGAGCTTTCAAAAGGGGAGCTGTTGAAGCTGTACCATACCATCATTGCGGACGGTGGAGTTTGCGGGTTCTGAAGGCGTAATATGGTCACGGACTGGGAACTGGATGCTTGTTCATAAGCGCTTGAATGCGAAAAACAGACGATTTCAGCATATGACGTTGGGCGTGAGCACTGATGGGTCCAGTCAAGGCCCATCGCAGATCGTGAAATGCGGTGGTGGTGCGGCCTGCGGGCTGGGGTCTGTGCGCGTGGGCCGGGGAGCTGTGGTCGAAGCTGCTAGAAGGACCTGGGGTCTCTACGGCCAGTGGCCAAACCTGCCTTGCGCTTGTATGTAACCACTACCCGCGTCCGCTCATTCACCTCGCTGTCTATACCATCCTCAACTACAACGTCGACTCCGACTCGGTTACAAACTCTCCATTTCCGACCACTCTACTCCCTTCCCTCAACACCTCTCCAACACCCTCGAATCCTCACAATGGTCAAAGAGACCAAGCTCTACGATGCGCTGGGTAAGCTCCGGTTGACGAGGCTGGTGACCATGGTTCTTCTCGGCTTTCCTCGCTAACTCTTCGTCCTCTAGGCGTGAGCTCTACGGCATCGCAAGATGACATCAGAAAGGCCTATCGCAAGGGTGCCTTGAAGTGGCATCCCGACAAGAACAAAGACAACCCTCAAGCTGCGGAAAAGTTCAAAGGTGAGTTGAGCATGCTTCAGCCCTGCGGAGCATCTGCCGTCGCACCAGACTACGTGTTTGCTAACTATTCCATTCTACAGAGCTCTCACAAGCGTACGAAATCCTGTCCGATCCCGAAAAGCGAAAAACGTACGACCAGTTTGGCCTGGAGTTCATACTGCGCGGCGGCGCACCTCCGCCAGAGGGCGCTGAAGGCTTCGCAGATGGAGGCAACCCGTTTGCTGGGGGAGGTCCGGGTGGCTTCAACTTTGGCGGCATGCCTGGCGGAGGCGGTAGCGGCGGCGCGCGCACTTTCCACTTCTCAACCGGCGGTCCTGGAGGCAGCTCGTTCCAATTCTCGAACGCCGAAGACATATTCGCAGATTTCTTGCGCTCCGGCGGCGGCGGAGGCGCAAGGAGTACAGGTATGGACGACGACGACTTTGGGTTTTCGCCCTTTGGTGGGGGCATGCCTGGTGGATTTCCCGGCGGAGGACGGCCAAGCGCGAAGAGGTCGGCGACGGGAAGTCGGTTCGGTGACCGCAGGCCGCAGACACCAGAGGTCACGGTTGTCGAGAAGCCGCTTCCGGTCACGCTGGAGGAGCTGTTCAATGGCACAACCAAGAAGATGAAGATCAAGCGCAAGACGTACGACCCGGCAACCGGAAAACAGAGCACGCAGGATCGTATTCTCGAGGTGCCAATCAAGAAGGGTCTCAAGCCTGGATCCAAGATCAAATTCTCAGACGTCGGCGACCAAGTAGAGGGCGGTACTCAGGACCTCCACTTCATCGTTTCCGAGGTAAGTCGCACGGACAGTGTTTCAGATGATGTCATTGCTAACATTTTCTTCAGAAAGAGCACCCTATCTTCAAACGCGAAGGCGACGATATCCACCACAAAGTCGACATTGATCTTAAGGAAGCCCTCACCGGTTGGCGGCGAACTGTCCAAACCATCGACGGCAAACAAGTGGCTGTGGGTGGATCAGGACCCACGCCGCCGACCTACACAGACCGCTTCCCGGGCCTGGGCATGCCCAAGAGCAAGAAGCCGCAAGAGCGCGGCGATTTCGTAGTTGGCGTCAATATCAAGTTCCCAACCAGCTTGACCGCGGATCAGAAGCAGAAGCTCAAGGAGATTCTATGAACGTCTCGAAGCTTCCAGATTTGACCATTTCAAGACCCGCCAAAATTTGGGGGCCGCTTCAAACCACTGCAAGTTTTCCGCAGTGTGTCTACCAACATCGAAGCATGCGAGTGGCTCCGTGCAGCACTTGCACGACGCCGGGAACGGTTCACGAACAAAATTACGATCACACCGGACCAGGATCCAAATACGACCCACCACCAAACCTACCAGCGTTGGATTGACGACATCCAACAAGTTTTTCCCATCCCTTTCGTCTGATTCATTCGGAGGATCACCATGCAATTAGGGATGGTCTTCTCTTTTCTTTCTCCTTTATCTTGCATGAAGGGACTGGCGTTGGGCATATTCTCTTAGGCTTTTCCAATTTCTCTTTTCTCTTCTACCCGAACCTTGATTTTGAACGTTGATCGAACGCATCACGCGTGAAGGAGAAGCTCGACGGAGACGGTTGAGTTGAAACGGAGGTGGCACGACGGCGAGAGGTAGAGTAAACGCGTGAGCGTGGATGGGTTTGGCAAATGAACCTTTTCATATGAATACTGTTTTGCCCTCTCTCCTTTCTGCGTGCTTTGAAGCTTTCGGAAATATTGTCTTTCGGCTGCGCATTCTGACAGTTGGCTTGGCGGGGTCGAGAGACGACGTGTGCAGGGTATCGTGATAGGAGGCGACTGAGTGTCGGAGCAGCATGGCGTAGAGCGCTGCGTCGTGTTCTGGCGGTCAGTACGGGGCTGGAAGGTAGAGCGTCGTGTCCGTAGAATGCGGTAATGATATGATGATACAACGTTTGACAGAGTCTTAGTTGACTCCTCACGTGTGGACTGGTTTCCTCAAAGGTTTGGCGGCTATCGCTATGAAGTGTGTTCACTCCCTGGTACTTTCGCAAGCAAAGCTGAGTCCTGCGTGCGTTGGCCACTTTCGACATTGAGCAACACTGTCACAGTTGATTTGAATTTTAACCTGTGAATATCTGGTTTATTCCCATGTATATCGCTCCAAGTAAGCTAATGAGAGTAGAAAATCGTGGCATCGCAGCGCCAGCAGTCGCGCTTCTCGCGCTCGTCTACAGGTTCTGGGGGCTCTAAGGAACGAATGGATTGTAGTATCGCAATTTCAACAAAGGAAGCTAGAGAGAGAAAGTTGGAAAGAGGACACTTGAATGAGGAAGAGTTAGTGTCGGGCGTTGAACATGGAGACAAGACTCGTGTGAAAGATTGGTGAATTTTCTCAGAAGCTTTCATCCCCCTTTGCCTTGAAGGCACAGGTTGCGTGTGACCAATCGAATTGGCCGAAGGACATGGATTCATCACTGACCGCCACCCCTTTCTTGCCTCCCCTGCCTTTCTTGCCTTTCTTTTTTGAACTCGGAAGTCCCCAGCCGCCCCATTCGTCGTCAACCTGGTAAGCAGTGTCCGCAACCATCGTCTCGACGACGGGCTCTTCGGGCTCTTCAGCCACTTCATCTGCAGGCTCCACAGCCGGTTGGGACTTGGAGATCTGGATCCACCGACCCCCTTTAATCAATTCCTTCTTCCAGTCGTGATTTTCATCTCTGGGTTCGGGAAGGGAATCCTGTTCCAACTCTGGGGTCAGAGCCGCAGGAATATCCGTGGAGGAAGAGTCGTCTTTGCAAACACTCTTCGCCTCTTCTTCTTTCTCTTCTTGTAATTCTTGCTTGATTTGGGCCTCTTTATCAACCTCGAATTGCGTGTCTTTACGGAGGAACATTTCTTTGTGCTCCAATGGCGATTCCGATTGCACTGTCAATCTGAGTTAGTCCGACGTTCATTCCAAGAGAAAACCTGTTCGGTAAGGAAGAGAGGAGAGATGTACTATCAATGCGCCGGTGGTGAGTAAGCCGAGTCAAGGTCTGCAAAGCTTTCTTCGAGGCTTTCAACTTGTCTGCTGTTGCGGCCCTTTCCTCACGCAACTCCTTCGATTCTGCGGCAATATCCGCAACAGTTTCCTCATCAAGGCCGAAGACTTTTTCAGGGGAGAATACGTGGGGAAGATTGCTCAGAAGACACTGTTCGATAGCGAGCACTGCAATGTTGTCTATGACCGTCTTCATTGTGACCTGGGTCAAAACATTAGAACCATATAGTTCGAAAAGGTAGGATCAACTGGGGTCAGGCTTGCTCACTTCGTAGTATGCTTTCATGCATTCGACAGCTTCTTCACATGAGTAAAGGTCGACATGCGCAAGGAGTTCCTCTGTGATTCTTTCCTTGAAGACTTCGAATTGATCCTCTGTGAGTGGTCCAGAATCCAAGGCTTCACGCAGGGGCGGGGACACTGAACCTGCCTGCTGTTTAGACGTTTCCCGACGTGACCTCTGGATTGTGTCGGCGAAGTTTAGGTTATACGTTATTGGATGACCTCGCAGATGCGGCGCCATAATTTCCTCAACTTTGTTCTGAAGGTTCGCGGACCAAATTTCCATTGCTGGATTGATGATGCGGCGCATGACAGCCTCGCCAGCCTTCCTGTCCACGGAGTAGTCCAATGTCAGATCAAAGAAATTTCGCACAGCTTGAAGGATGCAGTCAACTGAGTTTTCGATAATCTGGGACCAGGGCTGGGACTGCCGACGGAAGAGGTCTCCAACGATCTGCGGGTTGAATGTTCCAGTGAGCCCACAACCGTTTGATCTTCTGTTTAGATCGCGGACGTATTCCAGATACTTTTCGCGAGATATCCAGTTCGATGGAGCTCTTTTAGGCGGATTCGGTGCTTCGTCTCCAATCTTTTCAAGCTCGCCATGAGTCCTCATTTCTTCCGCAAACTCCCAGAGAAGGTCGTGAATCAAGGCCCTGAGTCTTTTATGAGCCCCACGAGCTGTCAAGGCATCGTTGAAGAAATCGGCGTGGTCTGTGTAGGTTCCATTGATGGCTGATGTGACCAGCGTTGAGAACTTTTGGCTGACTTTGATCAGATGAAATTTTTGATCCTGGATCGTGACCCTCGGGTCTCCAAGCTGACAGAGCTTGGTTTCACAGTCGGCAATTCCAGATCGAATGTCGCAGATAAGAGTTGGAAGATCGTCCGTGATCTGATCTGTCAACATCGCTGCTACCCGGGACCTAAGTGCATCTATGCCATCGCTACCTGGGGGAAGAGATTTCCAATCGCTGTGGTTGAAGATACATCTCTCCTTGGTGGTGCGTCCTTCCGAGCCTGGCGGCAAAGAAATGCCTCCGCTCATCAAGAAATGCCAGCGCATTTGCCATTTCTCTTTCCACGTTGGCAGGCTCAGGAATCGACGTATTTTCTCCGGGTCTGCGTCCAGTAGCATGTCCAGCTTGTTGATGATGCCAAGAGATCGTTTCCTTTGCGGATCGATTTCTCGTGCCAGCTCGGTCACGACTTGATTGGCGTGAATGTTTTCGGCGGAAATCACCGTCAAAATGACACTTCTGGGATTCTCCATGAATCTTCGGTTGGTGCTCATCACGAAGTTCGCGTTGCTTGTCGATTCATAATCATCCCCTTCTTCAATCAACCCGGGAAGATCAATGAAGGTCAGATGGGGGCTTTTCGGATGGCATATTTCGACCCTCAGAATGTCGTCGCTGAAAGCTCTTCCTTTGACACCGGCATCGATGAAGGCCTTGGCGGATTCGACGAGTAAAGTGAGATTTTCGACCTGCACGTCGCGTGCTTGGAAAAGATAGAGCCGCCTTCTTTCCTGCGGATTCCTTGACGGCCCGGGAATAATGGCAACATCGGTACTTTGCCTCTTTCCCCGCCGGAGGACAACTTCAATTGCAAATTGAGTGCAGCCGTTTTCTCCTGTGGGAAATTTGATTCCAGACAGAGCTTCTAGGACGGAGCTCTTGCCGCTCGACTTGTTGCCGCAGACAATGATTTGAATTGGCGGTACATCATCGCCAATTCCAAAGGATTGAAGATGATTGGTGGTATCCAAGACTTCGTCATAGTCATCAGCGCGTAGCACCGCCTGGAAACTTTCAGAAACGACCATTGCGGAGACAAGGACAAAAGGTAGAGCACTGGTCTGATAGTTGGAGTTGTGCGCTGTATATGATTGAGAACTGGCACTTTGCAGCGGCATCCGACCCCTATCAAACTTTTTGCCAGACTCATGAATGCTGATCTTCCGCAAGGAGTTCTTCAATTGACTCGCTCCCCTCGAACCATGTGGCTTACCAATTGGTAGCACAGCGCTTGTTCAAAATTTGATGTGCGGGATGTGAAACAAGGTCTTCCGAGAATCCGCGCAAATTGTCCATAGGATCCAGATATCTTCTCTGGATTGCCGGACATGTTGAAGGAGGAGGGAATGGCGCCCTGTCAGAAGAAACCGCGGAGGAGAGGGATAACGTTGCCAATAGCCGCGCGAGATAGTACATAAGGTTCGGAGCGAGCCAACCGGAAAACTGGACAATGAATCGAGCAAGCTTCTGACCTATCAATGACAGCCTTTGTCCTTGACGTCCATGTCTCTGGCAGGTTTCTTGCGTTTCCAGAAACCGATATCATGCAAGCGGGCCGCAGGGCGGAAAGTGTCGAGAAAGAGTGACATTTTGCTCCAACATGAGACAGGGGGCTACTACGAGCTCTCTACGGTCGATCTTGTCGAACAACAGAAGCGGTACGCCTTAGCGATTGAATCTCGAGAGTCCAAGGAAAATGTACCGATAATATGCTGCTGGCATTGCGAAGGAAAAGGCGATGATGTGGCTGGGTCGAAAAGCTAGTGCAAAAGTAAAATGCAGAAGCTCCGCAATAACCCAAAGTTGATGGCGAATCCCGGAGCAGTCGTTGGATTCGTGAGTTCTTTGGATGTTCCATGACGTTGAGCTGACAAGCGCGCTAGCAGGGATATGAGGTTGATATTGTTCCTACCTCTGGGCAGCTTCGACTTACATGTGATTGTCAAAAACGACAGGCAGTGACTCACCTCCCACAGGAGAAGAAGGCGTAAGCCTGGAGAGTCCGTTGGCCAGAACAGAAGAACTATGTACGTTCTTCGCGCGCAGCGATCAACGTCTCGAATGCCTCTCAATGCTTTCGACTCCCTTCAGTAACCAAAGTTTCGGTCTCGCCATCAACACCTATAAGGCCTTTGGCCCCGCGAATCAACCTGGCATGTGTGTCGATTCAACAAAAGAGTCTCCCCGGCACTGCGGACAAAAGCGAAAGAAAATGGTCGATACCAGGATCGAACTGGTGACCTTGGGATCGCTCACTCCTGGAGAAGTGATCATAAGGAATTTTATGAGACCCACGTCATAACCAACTAGACCAATCAACCTTGTTGTTATGAGTGGGAGCTGGATACACAATTTATATACATGTTATTTGAAAAATGGTTCTAAATGTGCCAAGCTTCCCAGCTCCTTTCACAGACATGCCAAGCTTCTTGAACAATCCTAAACCAACGTCTGGCTTCTCCGCGGAACAAACACCACTCTTCCACGAAAGGTCGGGTTTCGGGATATAGCAGCCCTTGCTGCGAGCATCGTCCACAATCCCGAGGAGCACCGAGACCGACAACAGCAGCTTCCAAAGAGGACAAATTCGCTCATCCGTCCCTGCCGACAGCCGGAGTCTTGTTGTGGCGAGACGCTGTCAGAGAGCAATTTTCAACCCGAGACTTTGGAATCGAAAGCTGACGCGAAATGGACGTCAAAGCGGACTTCACAGCAAACACACATACGTCACTGAATCTCGTTCCGTGGCGGCGTCTCAGCGCCAACCCTGGTTCGGTCGCGCGCCGGAGAAAGTCGATGTTCAGCCAGCCAAGTGAAACGCTGATTGGCTGGTATGCTCCTCTTATCTTTGCGAACTCATTGAATAATCCAGAGGCTCTCGGATTTGGCTGCAAAAGTCTTGTGCGCAGACTCAACACCACGAAACCTATACAACTTTCCTAATTCTCCTACAGTTGCGACATGGCGAGTCTGATGTTTCGCCGAAGTTTGGCGTGCCCAATGACCGCGGAGAAAGCCAAAAAAGAGCATGGACTGGTTCACTTGGCGCGATTCCCCTTACGTTATGAAAAGCGCCCAAGAGGCTGACGACAGGTCACGTTGGCCGTCGGAACGAGCAAGCCAAACGGTCCTCAAAGTCATCGCTGTCGAGGGCTTTGACGCCATTGGAAGAAACAGCCCGAAAAAGTTTGGAACACTGCGCAATTGAGCCAGGACTGGCGCGTACGTCTTGCAAACGCGCACGGGCCGGAAATTCGTCAGTTCCCTTTAAGCATAGCGGGCCTGCCTCGCCTGTAACCTCACTGCCAAACACGGAGAATGAACACGGCTGCTGCGGCACGTCACCCTGTGAGGGTGTTGAGCAATGGAAAATAGCCTGCGAGGCGCCCAAATCCACTCGATCGCTGCAGGGCTGATGCTTTATGAATGACGGTGGTGTAGTCATCCCGGGCATGTCACGACCATCTGCTCCTCCTCGTGCCTTCTCCACCTTGTCTCAGGCATACACAAAGCCTTCTTTCCTCGACATCTCCTGAAACGACTGGTGCCATGAGGCTCCCGCGAGCGCAAGATGTTCATTTTGACATGGACGACTACCTCAACCTCATCATACCCCGCAATCGCATTTCCCGCCTCCCGAAGCCACTGGCCCGGTTGCTCGGGTACAGAGAATCCGGCAGACCACAGGTTGGCAACATACTCATTGCGAGTTGGGCGCTTCTAGGTGCTTTTCTGGGACTCATAGTCATCACTGCCGTCTACAAGTTCAGCCCTGTGATACAGAGGGTCCATCCACCAGTAATCGTGGCAAGTCTGGTATGACATCCCTGATACGATCCTTTCGGCATCAACTGATCTGTTTCCAGGGTGCGGCAGCGATTCTCGAGTTCAATGTCATCGATTCTCCTCTTGCCACTCCGCGCAATGCAATCGTGGGTAACACTTTGGCCGCAATAGCCGGTGTTGGCGTCGCAAAATTGTTCATGTTGAGCGACAACTTTGAGAGTGTAACATGGGTAGCTGGTCCGCTATGCTGCGGAGTAGCATCGTGGGTCATGACCATGACCAACACAGCCTTTCCTCCTGGGGGAGCCACTGCCATCCTTGCCGCTACGGATTCGACAGTCCGCAACCTTGGATGGATGTACATTGGCATTGTCCTGCTGGGCTCGGTCCTCATGTTTGGAGTAGCTCTCATCGTCAACAACATACAGCGTCAATTTCCACTATACTGGTGGACGCCACGGGATGTTGGGCCGCAGAAAGCTCCCGACGTGGAAAAGATGGGCTCTAGCGCCCAAGTCTCAGAAGAAGCCAGCACCGAGGAAGTTACAGAATCTCTGCATCGCATAATCATAACGGAGAGGAGTATTCTGGTCCCGGAACACTTTGGGCTGGGTCCCGAGGAGACAGAAATGCTGGAAGCATTGAGAAATAGGCTGCGGAGCGTAGATCCTACGTGGAGCCTCGTGAAGATTCTGTCTGTTTCGGACTCCGAAAGGACACAGGTACATTCTAGTCGAGATACCTTGCCAGCTTTACGGAATTCTGAGCGAACGTCCCAGGTACACACCGAACGATGACCTGTCTTGGAGATGGTTGTTACACACTCTTTTTCATTAAGCGCGCTCGGCGTTTGTCCCGGAAAAGCAAGTACGAAGATACTCGTTGCGGACCAACGGTCTATGGAGCATATTTCGGCGTTAAGAGCATGGAACCAAGATGCTAACTTGAAAGGCATGGGAGCCATTTTTCTTTTGATCGTACGACTTCGACCACGGAACCGGTTCAGAGCGATACCGGGATTCAAAAGTATCTCTCGGATATGCCGATGCCAACACTTGATGCGCAATGTTGACATCCCTACGGCATACCCGAACGTCGATTTCCATTATAGGGGCGGCCCGGCCCGTACTGCCTCAGTACATTTCAAAATGAATACTGGCCCCCGCTCTGCATAATTCGGGTTCAACTCGTATCTTGAACAACTTTCATCAGACAAGGACCCTGTGCAAACAGCACCGTTTGATGTTGCCACAGGCAAAGTGATTCAACATCAACGTCAGGCTTACCGGTACCTGAGGGGCCCGAAAGAAACGAGACTCTGATACTGAGGTAGCTGGATGCAGGAAGTATTCGTTCACCACCATAGTTGTGCCTCGGAAGCTGTCGCTCGCTATGAGAGCTACGCCCAGGGCGCTGCCGTTCATTATTGCAGCTACGCAGGGGTATCGTTTCTTTCAAGACCTACTGTGGTGGCATGAACACGGGGCTTGGGTTTGTCTCGCTAAACGTCTTTGCTAAATGCTGACAACATTTCGACCCTCAAGACATGTTCCAGGCGCCACTCGCTCTCATCTGATTACTATGAGCGCTTTGATTTGATGGCACCACTTTCACAACAGACTGCACCAAAAACAAGTCAGTCCATGCTCTCAAACATCGCCGGCTTCCCGTGAGCCGCACTGGTATCCGCAATAGTCGACAGTTTCATTTTGTCGACTCTGCGTGGCCGCATAACAACAATACATCACCGATCCTTGGCTCCGTCTGGCCGGATAAGCTTAACCAAACTGATCGCTTCTCAGCTGAACAACGTGACAACGAGACCACGAGCCAGGCCTGCTCCACACTTTTTAGCGCACGGCGTACCAGAGCTGGGTACAGGCGCACGATCCGCCTCCACTCGCGCCACGCCAGGCCGCCGGTTTCACCACGCCGACCCTCCTCGTTCCCATTGGCTGCACCTCTCCACCACCTGCTCCGGCTTGCGATTCATCGACCTTTCTCTGCCATGCTCGCCAGCACTTGCTATTTGCGATGGACGCGGGAGCGAAGGAAGCCAAATGTCGTTTAAGCATCGCGCATGGCAGCCACAACGTACGCTGCACGCAAGGCTCAAACGCCCAAACTCATGCGCATTGTCAACTTTCAGCCGTCAGTAGGCAAAGTATCAGGTTGCCGCTCCCGTCCCGTGGTGGCGTTGCCAGACGAAGGTGCGTGCGCCGAATCGGGGTCCTGACCTGGCAAGCAGTGCGTGGACTGCCCCAGCAGTGGAGAAGAGGCTGGGATTTGTCACAAAGGATTCGAGGTCTCAACTGGCTGGTACGCAGTCGTAGGATGGTACGTGGGTCCGCCGGATTGGAGCACACGAGGCCATCGATACGGATGGAAGAAGGCTGGGGCCGCACACTAGGTGAGTAGCGTGGAAGCTTGTGCACTGACTGAAGAAGGACCAAGGTTGTGGCTGGGGAGTCTGAATTAAGCTTGTGTGTACAGCGCGCTGGTCATAGTGCACACATCGACGACTGACCCCTGCATATGCACGTCGTTGAGCCGCGCCGACACATCTGATGGATTGAACTGTGATGTCATTGTCCGGTTGCACCTGGCACACGTCGACTGCCTGCCGCAGTCACTCAGCTGAAAGAACGGACCAATGAGAGAAAGAAGCGTACGACGTCCATTAGCGACATGCCAACGCCTTCTGCTGTTGCCAAAAAAGGCAGGGGCCAAAGTCGACGAGTGATACTCCAACACATTTCTCCCCGTAATCGTCATCCTCGCTGTACAGTCTGTCCGCAAGACCAATTGGAGCACTCCAACGACATCGCACTCGGCCGACGGCCTGGTCCCTGAGTGGCCGCGCAATCCAGGACTTCCAGGTGGTTACCAAGGCATGATTACCCTAAACGGCAGACCATGATAGCCCTGCCTACCTGCGCTTCCCGCTTGCCCACCAGCTTCGCCCCGGCCAACATCTCAAACAGCAGCGCTTCCGCTCTTGGTCGCTCCCGTCAAGGGCAGCCCCTAGACCCGCCATTATCCGCCGCCGCAGGACCTCGCTCCGCAGACCACCCCAGGTAGTCGGTCGACCGACTGGCAGGGAGACAGGCAGAGGCAAGCGACCACTGTTGGCGACTCGCACGTGCATTTCCTCAATCCCGTCCAGTCCAAGAGCCCTGGAGCACCACTCTCTCTCTCCGAGGTCTCTCTTCTCCTCGACAAATTTGTCCGTTCCATCAGATATCCGCCGCCGTCGCCGGTGCCGCCGTCCGTCTCGAATCCGACGAGCCGCGCAGCGAGACAGACGGGACCCCAGCCCATGGCTCCGCTCCAATCCCATCGTCAGGGGGCTCGCCGCAGGGACGACGTACCTGCATGCAGGCATGGCTCCATACGCCGTATTCCATCGCACTCGCACTCGCGTCTTGCACCCCACACCCTCCGGCGGGCCATCGTCCGTCATTGCGCGGTGCTAGCTATTCCCTCGGCCTCTGTTGGTTCCACTCAGCCTACACACCTCAGCAGTGACACTTGCAGATTGCTGTCAATTGGTGAGCTACCAGCCGTCCGTCGTGGTCGGGTCGTTCATGCGTGGCAAGGTAGTCGTCAAGAGGTACAGGGGTAAGGCAATTAGGTACTGCTTAGGCTCGTCCGCATTCCGTGCCAAATGGCTGCGTCTCCCGGCGCAGGTTGGAAAAATAGGTACATGGGACTACATTGCTGCCAGCAGCAGGTACAGCACTGCTGCCACGCACACACGCAGGTCCGCCACCGCAGTACCTGCTTCCAGCAGGTCCATGGCACCCGGCCCACTTTCCCCTAGTCTAGCAACCGTTCCAAGGCACACCCGCTGCTTCTCCCCCGCAATAAACCTCCAAGATCTGATGTGCACACATCTCCTTCCCTCCCCCACAGACACAGAGACGGCCGTTCAGCTCGGCAGCGCCGCTCGCCTCGCCTCGCCTCGCCTTGCAAGGAAAGGAGCGAAGGAGGGAGGGAGGGAGGGGGAAGCCGGCAGGCGGCGGGAGGGCGGCGGGCGTGTCAGCAGGCGAGCGGGCGAGCGAGGCGGTCCTTGGTGCTTTCTCTGGCCTGCTCGCTTGCTCGAATCCTTGGGTCTCTGTGCGCTTGTCGCCGGGTGTGGGGTAGCGGGGAAGAAGGGCAGGGGGGGCAGGCAGGTACGGGCGACGACAAAGACGCCGGAGAAGAGAGAAGGAGGGTGGTTGTGGTGGGGAGGAGAGGAAGGGGGTTAGGTACGAGGAGTGCCGGGGTGTATCGTTCGACTCGACTTCCATTTCCTTCGCGAGCACATGGATGATGATGTATGTACAGTACAGTATATGTTTTGCTAGCATTCTACCATTCATTCCAGCTCTCGGTGGTAGGACTGTTGGTTCAAGTCCTCTCCAGTTTCCTTCTTCTCTCTCCCCTTCCCACTTGCACCCACAAACCAAGGTAACAACAATGCGAAGTGTACGTACGCTGCGAACCAGCTAGGACAAGGAGGCGTCCACGGTGCTTGATTACATAGTCAGCCATATACCCGTTGGAGCCAGACGGAGGCAGTCCAAGTGCCTGGCTAACTGACTACCCCAAGGTAGCCAGCAGCAGGTACCTCCTAACTACCTTACTTACCTTACCGGCCTGTACCTAGCTAGCTAGCTAGCTAGCGGCTAGGTAAGTAGGTCGACCGACTGACTTGGCCCGAGCTCCCACCACCATGCATTGTGTGCATTGCATGAGCTACCTACCGTACCAGGGCGAAAGGGAGACAGGGAAGCGTGGGCCATGAGAAACCGCCCAGCTAGCCGAGTGCTCGCGGGCACGCCGAGCCAGAGTGGGCGAGTTGATGTAGTGAGCGTGTAGTCTGATGCAAAACAATCGCCGATGAGGGAACTGAAGCTGGGCCAAATGGACGGCGGCAAGAAGAGCGGTGGAAGTGTGCGCTCGCAATTGATCTAGAAGCGGACCTGAGGCTTTGGAGTTGTTTACTTTTTCCAATCATTTCCATTTTGAGAAGATGGGGGGGGGCCTATTATACAACGAACCCACAAAGTCTGTCCTGCTGCTGCTGCCACTGCTGCGGCTAAGCCTCTTCAGCCGTCCAAGCAGGACGGAGAAAGGCAGCTGCTGTCCTGTCCGCCAAAAGTGCTTCTCTTCCACATTCCCCAACGCGCTCGCAAGCCGAAATGAACAAGCGACAAGAAAAAAGAAAAGAAGGTCCGGGAGAAAGCGGCTGTAGCGAGAGAATGAGAGAAGGACTTTGCGCGCTCTAGATGCTCATTTGAAAAGCCACAAACAAATCCCGCGATACAATCCTGTCCACCGAGAAAACCCAAGGCACCGAAACATGACGCCAGTTTTGTATCGCTTGCCACCGGGCAGGTAAAAGAGAAGAAACACACCGACACGAGAAGATCAGATAAACAAGAAGTGACAACTCGCCGAGGACCGACAGAGAGCGCGCAGTGTTGGCCACCACCGTACAACATGCCTGGACCCGACGAGGAAGGAAAGGCAGGTGAGGGTACTTGTGTCGTCGCGTCGTGAGCGGGTTTGCAGACGAGTCCTGCTGTGAGGACGTCTCGCCATGATGCTCGGCAAAGGTCCGAGCCGTGTGCAGCCCATTCGATGCTGGTTCAAACATAAGAAAACAAAGGAGATGGAAGCAAAGTCTAGATGCTAAAAAGTTAAAGAGTACGCTGAATGGTAGGTAGGGGTAGGAAGTGGACGCCGGGACCAGCCACATGCATTGCCGTTACGTTGGCGCGCGCGCAAAATCAAAAGTTGCTGGCGGCGAGTAACGTGTGCGAGTGACCCATGGAGGTTGCGTTTGGCAGAACGGCGCCAAGGGCTTCGTTGGAGCCTTGTTGGAGATCGGACAGCGACTGCGAGATGGAGAGGCTGGACGGCATGTAATCGTTCGAGGCCTCGGGGCTTTCCTCTTCCAGAGAGCCAAGGCCTTCGCCGTCGTTTTCGTCTTCCTCGCTGTTGTACGGGATTGGGTCGCCGTCCTGGCGAGGCTCGTGGGTGCGACGATGTCTAGAGAGAGGCCGTATTAGCTTCGGATCGGTGGATGCAACCCAAATAAACTTCAAACTTACTGAGCCAGGTTGTCGGAGCGCGAGAACGCCTTGTTGCACAAAGGGCAGACATATGGCCGCTCTTGCGTGTGCGTACGCACGTGCCTAAGCGCCGACGTTAATCACACGCTGCAACCTGAGACTGCAGATCGGTTAGGCGCTTACCTCTTGAGATGTTCTAGCCTCTTGAAGAGCCTCCCACAAGTGGGAATGGGGCAAGAATGAGACTTTGTGGGATATGGCCCCAGTTCCATCATTGTGGCGCTGCGCGCCCTGCGAAAGACGCCAGGAGCCTGGCGCACGACCGCATCGTGTGCATTGGCGTCAGCGAAGCCACCATTGGTGAAGGAGTTGAGCTCGTCCTGAGGGGGCATGATCGGCATCGGCTGCTGGACAGGGCTGCCCTCAACCGTACCCAACGGCGTGCCATGGCGCGACAGTTCCGGAACCTCGGATTTCTGAGGAATGGCACTGTAGCCATTTTGAAGGCTCTGCGGCGAGTTGTGACCGGGCTCTTCATTGGCCTCTGTAACCGGCACCACGGAGCTGGAGACTGAGCGGCGGAGGTCGCTTGGCCTATGGGCGGCGTGAGGATTAGCCGCCGAGGCTGCCGATACGGCAACACCACCACCAATGGACATGGAGGATCGTCTCCTCCTCTGCTTATACGTGGGTGACCCTTCAATCACCGAGTATACATTGCCCGGCGCAAACGGTCGCCCGTTGGAGTACTGCGGCGCCGCAAGATTGGACGGCGGCAACTGCATGAGGGGGTTGAAGTTTGCCGGGAGACCCACTTCCGGGATCGCGCTGTACAGGCCAGTATCCTCGTTGGCGATGTAAGCAGGCTCGGGACCCAGACCAATCGAGTGTTGAGGGGGTGTGATGGGCTCAAACGACATGCCGCGGTTGCTGTAATCCTCGTAATGCGACGAAACGAAAGATGGGGCCGGGGAGTACTCCATGTAAGCAGGCATCGAGCTGTGGCGATTGTGCAGCTGGTTGAGGGGGATGCCGTTGCGATCGTAGGGGATGGGGGTGTAGTCGCGCTCGCGGCTCTTGGCAATGGTGCCGTTCATGGGAGGGGCCATGGTCATGCCGGGTGGGAAACCATCCATGGGCTGGAGGGCGGGTTCTGAAACAGCCGGGGGCATGGACTGCGGGACGATGGAAGGGGGTGGCATGGTGTCAATTGCGGGCGAGGTCGATTGCGAGTAGGTGGTAACAGTCGTGTTGAATGACGACGAGTTGGTCTGTTGGGCCTTTGTGAGCTGCTCAAACAGCGACTGCGAAGAGTCGAATTCGAAGGACAGCGCAGGCTCGGCGACGGCTACGGTGGTAGGCTCCTGACCCATCTTTTCCCTCTTGAGATCCCGCTCCAGAGCGTCCAGGAAAAGCCGGTCGTGCGGCACGCTGTACCAGTAAAAGACCTTTTGCTTCTTCTGGGTGCGGATGCAGTTGTTTTTGTACAGGAAATCCAGAAACGCGCTCTTGGGCTCCTCGAGCGATGCATCAGTGCCGGACTTGAGGTTGCGCAAGTCGGAGAAGATGCCCTCCTCGAACTTTTTTGAATTTTTGACGGGCCGGCCGAAAGCCTGGAAGCGAAAGGAAAGGCATCGCACGATGTCTGTGCCCGAAATGTGGAAGAGGTTGTTCCTAGCGCGCTGTCAGATTGGGGACCCTTGATTCGTTGCGACGGCGAGACGAAGACGACGTACCAGAGAACGCACGAGACGTACTCGCCCGTGGGCAGCAGGAAGCGGCGGATGTACTGGTCTGGCGACCAGTCGACGGGGGCCGAGATGAGAAAGTACTTGACTGGGCGGCGGGTTAGGTGGTGTCGGCGGAGCTGGAGGGAATTACTCACGGTTGTCGACCTGCTGCAGGGCGATGATGGCATCCGGAGGCAGGCTCTGCTGGGCATCGTGGTCGAGCAAAAAAGTCTCTGGAGCAACCTGTCGCGCCTGCTGCGGCGGTGGCATCTGAGGGGCGGGGCCGGTGGAGTACATGGCTGCCACCGTGGTGGTGGACAGGTTGAGGAATGGAGGGAGGAGTGAAAGGGTAGCGAAAGTGGCAGGCGAGGCGGGCGGGAGTCGAGGGAAGCTGTTTGAGATATGGTGAATCGAGGGCCGGCCTCGAAGGGGAGTGGACTCGCAGAAGCAGAGGGTTTGGAGTGGACGTGACGAGACGAGACGAGAGGAGGGACGGAGTGGACGGGATGGCGCGCGCACACGAAACGAGTTGGGGGGGGGGGGGCGACGAGGGCTTTAGGAGTGTCAGAGGATTCCCGCGCGGTGTTTCAGGAGATTAGCTGTCGCAGCGTTGGATCTATATTTGGCGGGCCTTAGGTCGGCAGCGCAGCGCAGTCCAGCGCCCACTTGTCTGCCCACCTCACGGTGCCCACTCAGCTCAGCTCAGTCATTTGGCCTAGAGCCGAGCGCCCGCCGACCGAGGAGAGCCAGGACGGGAATGCCTGGAATGCGCCGTGGCTGGAGTGCATGCATAAGTTGGGCGTCAACTAGCCCAGGAGGAGCCGCTGGCCTCCGCAGACCTGATCTGATCACTTTCGCCCTCCTTGCATGGCCGTGGCCGTGTGGCTGGTACTCTCGCACTCTACAACCCGCCCGTCCTCTGCACCAATCGAGCGGCGAGTGCAGCTGCAGGAACGGAACAGCAAAAAAGCTCTACTGCGGCCGTTTGATCACCGCTCTGAAACACTTGGCCAGCAATCACCACCGCCGACAACCTCACCAGCCACGACCAGAGCCACCCCTCTGCGCGCTCTTCCACCTCATCTCCTCTCCTCTCCTCGCAAAGCACGGTGAACCGCTCTCCTGACGGCCCATGGATGTCAGGCATCGAAGGAACAGGTAGGTTGCTGTACCGTAGCTACCGCACCGTCAGCCGTGTCTGGCTGTCCCGGGCCGACCAGCTACAGGCACAGCTATGCGCTGCACAGTTCCTTGCCGTCCTAGTCCTGGCCTGGTCCTGGTCCTAGTCCTGGCCTGGTCCTGGTCCTAGTCCTGGTCCTGGTCCTTGTTGCCGTAGACGCAAAAAAGAAGCACAAGTACATACATCAACACTTCTTTTGACCCCACAGGCCATGTCATGTCGTAAAGTGCCGATCGCCATGGGTAGCCGAGGCCTCAGAGGTTCTAGAGCCACGGCTACCGTCGTTCGAGGAAAAGCGGCCGTCGATGGGACCCCAGCTTGATGAGCAAGATCATCCCCATCGGATCCTCGCATCACCACCACGTCCCGTTTCACTTTGATAACCTCCCATCGTCATGACTGCGCTTCTTCACCGCGCGCCCACTACCCGGAAGCCCTCGTCCTTGCCGCGCCCACGGTCTATCCCTGAAATGAAGACTCCACTGCAAGGTGACCTAGACTTGCAGCCCCGTCCAATCATGCCCCAGTACGTGTGTATGCCGCTGAAGAAAAACTGCCAACTTCTGCCCAGTCCGTCGGGAACTTCCTCCTTGCTCCCTTCTCTCTTACCACTCCCCCTCTTGTCGCCAAGCTGACTCGCTGCCGACGTCTCTCTGTCCGCAAAGCCTATTCATCCATCAGCGGGACCCTGATCCAGGAGGAACCGTGCGTGCGCAGTGACGCATCAGGATCGAGCTTTTTGCTGTTTCCCGAGCTCGTGCAGTCCAGTCCACTCTGCAAAAATGCAGAGACCACCATCGCACGCTTTGGCCTCACGCCGACTTTTGTCGTTATGCCGCTGGCCCGCTGCCGCGCGGATATCACTGAGCAGCAACGGCTACGCCCACAACCGACCCGCCGCTCCTCGTCTCGGCGCACACTACTCCCTCTCCTCTCCTCTCCTCTCCTCTCCTCTCCTCTCCTCTCCTGCAAACTGAACATCTCGACCCTCCCTCCCGTCTGCCCGAAATTCACACCCACCGTGTCCCATCCGTGAAGATCTGATGGGCCACGTCCGTCGCCCAAGACGTACCTTGCATTAGTGCAACACTGCGCTGCGGGACGACGAACCCTATCCGCACGCGTCGCCTCGCCCGCTCCTCTCCCGCACCCTCCCTCCCTCCCTCTGTCCCCCCTCGCGCTAGCCCCTATTCGGCAACCACATCACCACCGTTCGCCCTTCCCAAGTCCACAATGCGCGCACTGTGCCCAGCCATATCTCCGTCTTCCATCTCCGCACCTCCAATCTCTTCACCGATTCTTCAACACCATGCCCATCTTTTCCCGTTCGTGCAAACTTCTCCACTGCATCGCGACTCATCACCAAGGCATCGGCAATTGACCAGCCCGTTGTTGCCATCATCATCGGTTATTATTAGCAAACCCATGTTCTCCGGACCGTCCTTGATCATGCCATGCCGTTGCGTGCATTCAACCCCCTTGCCGCATCGCATGACTACCCCCTGGACCCGTCCCGCTTCTTTTTTTCGAGAAAGGCTCCCGCTCGACACTCGAACATTCCCTCTTGGGGCTCGCCGCTGTGGGCAGCCCACGCGTGCATCTTCGGCGCTCTTGTCGCTTTGGTGCTGCGTTGCTATGCGCAAGCGCAGATCTCGTCTTCGATCGGGGCGTTCCGAGAACCATTTTGGGACGCGTTGGTGATGCAAACTGGGGACTTTGAAGAAGCGATGTTGTTAGCGAGCTCGTGTCTGGCCTGCCTGGCCTGCTGTCTCGGAGCGATCCGTACCATGGCGTACGAGGCGCCCTGAATCTTGAAAATCCGCACTGGAAAGAGAACGTCAAGGTAAGAAATGGCAAGTGTTGGTGTTAGTCAGGGACCCAGCCACAAATCATGTGAGTGAGGAGGTGCCCCAGGCATTAGACTGCATTCACCGTCTTCGCCGGCCTGCTGGCTCCCTTGACCAGCGTCTTGACACGATTCGCACCCACAGAGGCCAGCCGCGACTGCCAAAATCCGTCTCACGGAAAAGATGGTCCACCACGCACGGAGCACGAGCACCGCCGCTGAACGAATGCCGTGGGCGCCTAACACCACTCTGCCGGCGTCTGCGTAGCGCTCGCCGCTCGCATCTCGCAAAAACATACGCGCGTTGACATGGACACAAGCGAATAACAGAAAGAGGTCATCACCTCATCATGCCCGCAGAGCCGCCGAAAGAGGGACCCTCCAGGCCCGCCCGACTACTACACACTACACCTCTTTGGAACCAACCGCCAATCGCACATCATCTTCGGCATCGTCAATCATGCAAACGCTTCTCCAAGATCAAACGAATGGTACGCGTGTGCCGTCAGTGCAAGAACCGTACCGTACAACACATTTTGCGGATCACTCGCTTCGCGAAAGGGGAAAAAGGGAAAAATTTTCGCCAATATTGTTCATCGCTATCCACCAACAACCATCATTTCCGCGCCAAAACCACACGCCCGGTAAATGGGAAGGTAGGTGGTCTCTTTGTCAGTCGTCTGGCGCGGACGTACGCAGGTAAGCCATATCCGCACGCCGACGATTCGCTCGGCGCTAGCTCCGCTGGGTATGCTGAGCACCGTCGCTGCTCTCGCTATGCCGAAAGGACGCTGGGAGGCACCGTGTCGATGACGGGAGAGGTCCATGTGCTGCCGCCGGCACGACATTCCGAACATGACGGCCGAATCATGTTCAAAGAGTAATCTTCTGGTCGGCACATACACACACCGACGGGATATACCTGCTATGCTCGCACATACGTCTCTCTGCGGGTCCGCATCGACACTGGCAGACCAGACCAGACCAACGTCTCTCGCCTGCTCTCTCCACAATACTCCACACACCCTCTCCACATGTCCCTGCACGCTCAGTCCCGTGTCAGCTCACCTCGCCCATCTTTCTCATCTTTCTCATCTCCCATCTGTTCTCTTCTCGCCCGGGCAGGCACGCAACAACCAACCCACCCGGCACCCACCAGTCCAGCCCACCACGCACCCACCCACGCATCCACCGTGCTCACCATTCTCTAATGCTCCTTCCCCTTCTTTCCTTTCCGTTACTCTCCCTCTACTCTCTCTACTCTCTCTCCCCTTGTCAGTTGTCCCCTACCTCCCACACGTCCTCCCGTCCATCCGCCCGCCCCGCTGCCTCCCGTCTCCCGCTCCGAGATGACTGCGAAGCATCCCGGCACTGTTCGGTCTTTGCAACGGACATGGAGCACTGCACCGCAAGAGGCACGCACGAGGCACGCATAACGTGCTCTCCGGACGGCGGTGGGGAGGTCGTGCTGTGTTGGGATCCGGTAGGTAGGGAGGCGCGCGGCCTGCGCTGCGTGCGGGCCCTTCCGCCATCCCGTCCGTCCTCATCATTCAATCTATCGCACGTTGTTGATGCATGCTTGCATATGCCTACATACATGCCTGCATGCGAGCATGTGGGCAGACACGTGTTGTGGCCCGGCGGTCTGCCTGGCAGGTGGCTCGACTCCCGAGATGGGATGCCGGCCGCATGGCCTGGCGTGGCTTGGACCGCGGATCTGTCATGCAGACGTGCAGGCTGGCTGGCTGAACGGTCGAGATGGATGGAGAAGGGAAAATAGGGGTATCGTTTTGTATCGTACCGCTGGTTGGGTGTGGAGCGGTAGAGCCATACAGCGGCTGACTATGCCCTGTGTAGGTGTATTTTCCTATGTAATATGGCCTGTGGTAGGATTGACCTACCTACCGGCCGCTGGTGTGGCTTCCCCCTTGCCACCAAGACAGAAAGGGGAGAAGAACAAAAGCCCAAAGTCGTGCGTACGTCGGAGTATGTCAGCAATCTGTCAGTCCGTAAGGCAGTCAGGCACATAGCATCTCCTGAGCACCCTCTCCCTTCCGCGTATTGACAAACGCACTATCATGCTCCTCTCCATAGAGGCTTGAGTAGAATCTCACCGCCTTCATTGCCTCCTTGCCTTGCCTGTTCTGGCCCAGTCACTACTACAGCTGGAGACCACCAAAGTACGGACAGAAAGCTATGCATGAATGACGGACTCTGTGCTACCTGTTTTGTCTGTGGTGGGAGAAGTCTTGTTGCTGGGGCTTTCACACGTATCACACCGCTGCTCGGTTCATTCGAAGATGTATGGGTTTCTCAGAACAAGGAAGGAATAGAGAGACTGAGGGAACGGGCTGGTATGGTAGTGTGTGGTTGTACGCGGCATGTATATCTTTCTCCGTGATTCTGGCAAGTCAGTTGATCCTACGAGTCGACTTTATTGCTTTACCCCGTTATATCTAGGGTTTTGCAGTTTGTGCCATGTCACACTCTCTGCTCGTTCTACGCCTGTAGAACATGCTACTATTTTCTGCACTGCTTGAGCGAAATCCAAAAGTCTGGGGTTTACCGGTTGACCCCTAATTCCCTCTCAGATTGCTGTCTCTCCGCCATTACAAACACTGTCATGCTCAAAAATAGACCCTGAAAGAGCCACATCACACAGCACCACCTCCATCCCGCAGTGAGCCAGCAAGCAAGCAGCCTTGAAGAAGCTTTCCGGGATACGACGCTGCAAAAGCGCTTCTATTTTGACCCGTCGCCGAAGATGCACACTGCGCCTCTCAGCCACACACCAAGCACACACATCCATACCTTACTCCCACGCACCGCTCCATCTATCGGTACAGCACACACACACAAGCCCGATCGCGATATTCTTGGCTCACGGCCTGCTTGCTTTCTTTTCGCGCCCCCCTCCCTCTCCTCCAACACCCACGCGTCCATCCATCTATCTATCCGTCCATCAATCCCACCCGAACCCTCCCTCCCCGTGCCATCCGAACCTCCCCACCCGAGCCCATCCCTCACTCCCTCCCTACCTCCCTCCTTCGTCGTCCAAGAGTAGAGCAGCTTTGGTGCCTAAACTCAAAGCGCACACGCAAGCCAGCCCAGCCCAGCCCAGCACCACCACCTCTACCGTCGTCCGCCGCCAGCGCCGGCCCGCCCGCGCCGCCCGCCAACAACTCTCAATCGTGATCCGCGCGCGCGGCACGTCGTGCTCTTGCCAGGGTATCCCAAGGAGCCAAATCGGACGTTGGCGCACAGCGAACGCCCGCCAACAACGGGGGGGGAAAGCCAACGAGCGAGCAAGCAAGCAAGCAGCGTTCGGGCTCTCGGCCCATCTACCTCCTCCCCTCCCCCGTCCCCCCTCCTCCCCGCAGTGCTTTGGCCGGCCGTCGGCTTTCCTTTCTCGCTATCGATGGCGGCGGAGGCGAATGTTGGGCACCACGCCCGCTGCTGGTAGCGAAAAAAGTTGCGCGTGGGCGGGCGATCGAGGCGGCGCGTCGTACCTTGCCCTGGCAGTGGCGATGCTGTTGTGCTATTGCCGTGTACATACAGTACGTAGCTGCATTCGCAAAAGCGCCACGCTCGAAAGCTGCATGACGTCCTCGTCGCCATCGCCATGGCGGAGGATGCCCTGGCTGTCTGGACCTCGCCTGCGAGCTGATCCGGTACCTAGGTACTTGGTCGTGCGCTGTCGAGCTAGCCGGCAACAGCAGCGATGGATGCTTGCCTTGCTTCCTGCTCCGTGGTGCGCAGCTCGCAGCTTGGGATATCCTGGCACGACGGCGCGGGACGGGTCGATTGTTGACGTGGGGTTCCTGAGTTTCTTTTTGCCGCTGCCGAGTGCCCTGATTGGTGGCGGCCCTGGCTGGCTGGCTGGCTGCCGCGGTTTGTCGGTCGCCAAAGTTGCGGCATGCATGCCTTTGAACTTTTCTTGTCAATTTTTTTTTTTTTTTTTTCCTTCTTCTCGTCGGCTGAATTAGTGACCGATCGCTCATTGATTGAGGAGACTCATGTGTGCAGGTGGCTTCGGCAAAGTGGACGGGGGTAATAGGGCGTGGGTACCGATGGCCACTTGCAAGAACCACATCATGGTGATGGTCCGCGGGGGTGGTAGTCGAACGGGCTGGGCTTCATCTGGGGACGGAAATACCTCTTTCGGACGGTTTTTGTGCGGCAAAAACCTACATTTCGAAATATAGGCGTTTGCACCCTTCAGTCCGTGTGGCATTTCGCAGCCTTCAAGTGAACTCAATCAGGCTACATTCCAATGCCTTGCAATGCAGGGTCTGGCCGCAGTTCTCCCTTTGCGAAGTCTCTTGAATCAGACCTTGCTGTGTCCTCGGAAGGGTTGACGAGCGTAGAGCCCGAAGACGTGGACGCGGTCGAAGGACGGCTCTGAGGGAAGAAGTGATTCAGGCCCCGGCCAGTCAACGGGCGTGGAGCCTTGCGCACACCGCAGATGTGGAGGCGCGTGTGTCGGCGCAGAGAGGCCTCGCGGAGAGTGAAGGAGTGGACCACGGCTTCCACAATCTCATCCTGTTCCGCCGTCAGCTAGACACAAAGTCGTTGGTGTTGCTCAAAACTTACGGGGCTCAATTCTGGCTCCAAGAAGTAGTAGGCCGGGTGGTCTTTTCCAAAAGCGATACCCTGATTTTCAAGTGTTTCCATTTCCACCCATTCTCTCCCAATGGCGAGGTAGTGGTCCGACGTCATATTGCTCTCGGGGGGCCATGAGGTCTGTGGCACGTAGTTTGGATTGAAGAAGTTGACGTGGAACGGCTTCCTACCGCAAAACCACGTTTGTCCCGAGTCTGGAGGAATCCGAAAGAGGTAAGCATTTCGACCAAGGCTGAATGCCAGGCATCTTGATCGACTTACCTGATCCTCGCACGTAAATCACTTCGACGCCAATGTTGGAGCAAGAGACCAAGAATTCGCTTGGGTACTGGCCTGGCTCCCACATTATGGAGCCGTTCATGACACTCGCACGCTCCAGCTCTTCTGAATTGCTCGACGCGTCAATCTTCTCCGGCTTTGGGTCCAAGTTGAATATTGCGGTCCCTCTTCGTTTAAGTTGTGCAATCAGCCTCGACGATTGAGAATTCCCGGGGCTTGCCAAACCATGCAAGAGAACACTGGTCGTTGGGACAATTTGTGGACTCGTTCTTCTGGAACGAGGGATTTGTCGGTTGATATACAGCGCCTTTTCCCCACCTGGGCTCTTGCTGAGCCGTAGCACATTTCCTGAGCCGTCTTTGTACGTCTTTGTAGGCACCAGACTTGCTTCCTGGTTAGATCCATCCATGTGGAGTCCCCACTGTTGTTGCGGTGGTGGACGTTCCTCAGCTGGCCAAGTTGGAGCATGGCCCATGAAATCATAACCCGGCTGTTGTGTGCGAGGAAAAGGCGTTGAGAAGGGATTTGTGTTAATAAAGGGGTCCTGCGGAACATAGGTACTGTGGGGCACATAAGGATTTTGTGGAACAGATTGGTTGCCAGGGACATGACGCCAAGAATCTCGAGGGGCAGATCGGTTTCGAGGTGCAAAAGGATTGTTGTGGACGTAACGGTAATCGTCGAGGGAAGAATCCGTGTCGAGAGAGGATGCGACGGGATTTCTGTCCACCGGGGACTCGTTGTTGATATTTCCAGGGGCTTGCGTCCTGAGACTGTCCATTTCCACGTCGCTGTTCTCATCGTCAGAGGAGTCGTCGGAGCTGAAGTCGGATGCCGCTTGAGCCGGACTAGTCCTTTCTTGCTCAAATTTGCTCTCTTGTATGTCATCCTGCGTCAAAAACGACCATGCTTGGAGAAGCTTGTCCATGGTGTCTGTCGGATCAGGTTTCCAAAAGCGGTCTGGCAACACCCAGCGGTCTTTTGGTGTCGGCGGTGGACGGAAGACTTCCTCTGTTACTGTCGTTGGTGGTGGGCGTGGAATTTCCTCCGCCACAGTTGACATGGGTCTCACAGACGATGGACTCCGAGGGTGAAAAGGAGCTGCCCCTTGAGATTGTTGTTGTTGTTGAGGATCATGGTTCGCGTTGATAGCTTCGTTCGAAACCGGGGGTCTTGTACCATCTTCTCCGGAGTTGACATATTCTCCTGGTGCGAAGATCATCCCCTGCAGCCATGCCGCGGTCTTGTCCAAGACCATCTGGTTTGAGATTCTCCAAGTCTGCAACTGGCCGGGTTGATTCTCAAATTCTCTTCTTTCCTCCTTAGACTTGATCTCCTGCAGCTCAATGATGTTCTCCCTGCTTTTCATAATGATCGTCTCAGCAACTCTGCGGAAACGATGGCGCTGAGCAGTCTTTTGTGATTCTCGCTGTGATATGTCATGCAAACTGAATATCATGTACTCTGGTCAAACCGATTCTGATGCATTCTTTGATGGCACTTACATGGGATCGTTCTTGTGGTCGGCTGCAAGCCTCATTATGACCAGCTTCAGTGTCAAGGTCGACTTGAGAGCCTCGAGTTCTTTCAACGGCTTTTCGACCTTCATACTTCTCCAGAACCATCTCAGAGTTTCCATCCTTCTCTTCTTCTTGATGTGTCTTTCGATTTCTGTCCTCAAATCTTTGTAATCTTCCAGGACGGACGTGGTAGAGTTGATGAATAGTGGTCGATAGAAGCCTTTGGCCTCGTCAATAGCTTGCTTAAGGCTGTCCAAGACTTCGGACATGTCCGAGAGCCCATGCGCGAGTTTTCGCACTTCTTCTTTTCCATTCTTGATCGTGTCGACCATTTGGTACAACATCTTGGAAAGCTCCCAACCGGCCGTCGCAGCGCCTCCTACAAGGGAGATAATTGTGATCGGGTCCGCCATGGCTGAGGTGAATTGTTTGTCTTACAGGACTTGAGAGAGACGAGGCTGAGTTTTGTGGGAATGTCGTATCTGCATATGCGTCTGCATGAAAGTGACACCCAATCGTTTTCTGTTGTACAGGTTGCCTGTCTCGGCTCATGCTCTACTCTGCCATCACGCTCATTATGCGACCTTTTGATCATTAGAGACAGAATAAATCGGTGGTTGTCTGCAGGTATTCAGCGGAAGCTTATTCGTGCTTCGGTATGTCCGTCCAATTGTTGGGGGCGTTTCCGGATGTCTCGGCTGTTTGTCGAGGTATCTCCTCCGTTCAGGTTGTCCTTAAGACGAAGAGGTGCAATGCACTGCGCTTAGCATCCAAGATAAGCGAGAGGCCGACATATTCAAGGAATGCAGCATGCTATAAAGGATCTTTCCGCATACGATGAATGTTCGCTAGGCGCACCTGTGACGGCGGAAGACAGCTCCCTAGACGCAATCAATAGTGGCGAACGAACGCTTCCTGGGTGCAGCTACAGTTCCAGGAGGTCTTCTTTCTTCTGACACCCACTGTCCTGTATAGAATCGCCCAAGGGCCCGGATATTGAAAGTTCGATACAATTACTTGGAAAAGTGGTCGAGTTTCGACTGTGCAGGAATGTCTGTTTCATAATTACGGACCTACCTGACCTTCGCGACGGAATCCGTCCAGTAGACTTCATCGACGAAGTCGAACGAAGTCGAATGCCTTTGTCCACGAACAATAATCCTCCTGTGCGAGTGTGCAGATGTTGGCCGCTTGGCGCTCGCCATGAGCCATGCCAGCGCCGCCTATGCTGATGAAACCGTTTCCAACGCCTGTGGTGGATTTAAGTAGGCCCAACGCCGTCCCGATGCGGAGACGACGGGCGTCCATTCGTGGACTCGATTGATCGATCGAGAATTTTCCTGAGTATTCTAGATTGATGGCTGGATATCATGCATAACTTCGGGAATATCCTCTGTGCCAGTCCTGGCTTCCGACGACTTCAGGATGCCGTTCTCGTCGAAGTTTTTGCGCCACTCGATGAACTCGTCGCTGACAACGGAGCCGTACGTTCCACGCTTTACGAGAGACAACTGGAGCACCTCCTGGTTTTCAATGTGCCTCACGCGCCAGTAGTCACCCTCGGTGACGTGGTCCTTGAGAAATTGGATGAAGGCAGAGAGGAATCTCAAGCAACGATTCTTGGACCAAGGCTTGTTCCTAGGAATCGCGTGCGTTTTGATCGACTCGACCTTGGGAATGTCAAAGACGCCCGTCCGGCTCTCAGTCCTGAGACCGAGAATGATCCTGGGACAGTTGATTAGGTAGGACTGTGCCCAAAACTTGAGGAGTCGCATGTCGTAGGCGTGATTCTTCTTGTCGGCCAGGCCCTTTGCCAGAGTCTTAAGCTCTACCCAGTCGTAGTAGTTGTACTTGTCAATGTTGCCATACTCGCCATGGTATTCCGCAGGATTGGACTCGTGGAGCATGTCGTGGCTATCCCATACTGCGCCACCGCATGAGCCTTAGTCTTTGTATATAAACGAGGAAAACTTACTGCAGTCCACCTCTCCTCCATAGATAATCTTGTGCTTGTCATCCAATGTGGATGACACAATTGAGCAGTACTGCGCGTGGTTGGAGACTTGTTGCTCATGTCGATTCTCAATCTGCTCTCGACTGACATTGTCCCACACGTCCGGAATAGTAGACATTGCTTCAAACTTGTATCCTGTCACCCGCGTTAGTACGGCCGGATTTTCAATCCATCGCTGTGGCGATGCCCTTCTGCGATTTCTTTCATGAGCAAACATACCCAGATACATCACGGGCGAGAATGAGCCACGTGGATCCCGAGACTGGCGTTCGATCCTAGCCTGGAGGTGTTCCTCCAGGAAGCTATAACAGTCGGTGCGTCAGTCATTTATTGAAGGGATGGTGGATAAAGCTACCGAGCAAACCCACATTTGTCCCTGGATCACGTCAATCAGACATCCACGAAGCCGTTGAACACTACAGTAGGGAAGCGCTTACTTGAAACTTGGTCACGTTCATCTCGAACGAGTCTCGTTTGTCGTAGATCATTGTCAGGATCTAAAGACACCGTTAATGTATGTTCTCCATTTGAGGGAACTTTAGGGTCCGGACTTTGGTCAATTGGCCCCTCCAGGTGATGACCTCGGCGTCAGTGATCCGACCGGATTCGGCCTCTTTTTCTTGGAGAGCTTGAAGCACAGCGTCGAGATGTCCATCAATTGTTTCGTCATGGCGGCGGAAGGTGTCAAAACCGGTCTGCAAACCGGCCCTGCGCGCATTCTCGCTGACATTCATGGGCCAGTAGTAAGAAATCGATGAATCGTCGGACTGGTACTTGTGCTCATCGTCGAAGGAGTAAAAGGCGATTTCTCGTGGCGGAGTCAGGTCGGTTGAGGTTGAACCCGTGCTCTTGGCGCAATGGAAGCTCAAATGATGCGTAGGAGGAGCTGATAGGTCCCCAGTTCGCTCGTCCAATCCGTCTTCGTCAGGCATGGTGTCGATCAATGACGGTTTCCTTGGGATAGACGCAGAGTACGTTTGTTGTTGAAGGTGCTCCGGCAACGCGCGAGACCCTTGATCTACACACACGACGTCACGCTGCCGAGCCTGTGGTGTCGTGTCGCACCCCGGTCCATGCACCAAACTGGGACCTTGGGCTTAGAGCGCTATGAGATGAATGACAGGAACGAGTTATCGAAAGGATGCGAATGGCGACCTTACGTCAGGTCAAGGGGAAATTGATTCTTGAAGATTTCTCGGAAACAAGTGTTGAATGATTGAGACCAATTCGTGAGGATCTCAGAATTGAACAGTGGGCCCGCCTGGACTACAATCAAAACTGCCTAGCTTAAGGACGTTCTGCTAGAGGCACTTGCATAGTTGGTGTAGAGGCAGCGGTGTGTTGAGAAAAGTCGTGCTAAGTCTACGGCCAAAATGGCAGCTGTCGGCGGCAACTACATCTCGCAGCAACCTCCGCATCTGCAGTGTTTACCTGTACTTCCCGTTGTGCATCATCGCTCCACCACAACCAGCGTCAATCCTCTGTCGCGAAATCTCAGCCCGCTTCCCTACTCCTACCATTTCTATCGCCCGGCATGAGTAGTCGCGCAACACATGTCCACCCAACGCACCGCACAACCACGGCCTCTGGTATGCGACGGAATCTCTTCAACAGCACGCTTTCCCGGCGGCCAACCGCGCCCAGCACAACGAGTGCCACCTCCGCCACCACCCTACACCTAGCCGATATCGACGATGAAGAAGGAGAAGGACGTCAAGGCCATTTGCTGGAGCGAGATCGAGACATGGTGGCGCGGGACGAAGACGGCAATTATAAGCTCGACACGTCAATGCTAGGGCCGCTACCGCCGGACGAGGAGAGCGAAGAGAAAGGTGAGCAGGGCGAGAGATATGGGTCACATGGGCGAAGAGCATGCCACCGCGACTCAATCCACTTTCAAGACAGCCTGCTGACAAGTTGCAATACAGAAGCAAAGATACACCTCGTCGAAACGTACCGAAGACACCAACAACAGACACATCCTGAGGGTACTGGCAAGAAGGGCGACGAGGAGCGAGAAAATTGCACCTTGTGCACGGAGCTCAAGCAAACACTGCAGGCCAGCCTGCATGCCCAGCTTGAATCGCTCGAGGAAGACAAGTGGATGTTTGAGGGCGAAGATCCCAAGATGATGGTATTGGATTGATCTCCATGCAATGCAAATCAATGGCGGCAAATGTAGGGGTTTTTGGAAACACTGGGTCAGGAGCGGGCGTCTGTGGATATGGCATTTTTATAAAGATACCCGTAGCCTAGAGGCTACACTGGCGGGCAAATTCGGTCTGGATCTTCATCCCATTCCTCCAAATAATCAATATCTTCTTGTTCGTCTCAGTCCAAACCGGGAGCAGGCGGCGGCGTCGGTTCTACGCGCCTGGACTGCGGCTTCTTTGCTGGGCCGCCGCCGCCGAACATGCTACTCATCATGTCCATGAGCGGGTTGGATTGGCTGGGCATGCGAATGTCAAAGTACATCTCAGCAATCTGATCCAGTGCGTCCTTCCATGCTGGTACCTCATCGATGTTTGTCTTGTAATGCGATTTCAACAGGCGGAACAGATCTGAGCCGCCACGGGTCACAGACAAGAGCAGGAGGCCGAGGAAGTTGAGGAGTGGAAGCGAAGGGTACAGTCGTAGATCGACGCTCGCGGTACTGACTTCTTGTACGGCGAGGGAGCTGTTGGCTTGCGAGAGACGCGTGGTGAATTGTAGGAAGGATTGGTTGGCGGCACGCAAGTTGCCAGCGACGAGGTAGGGTAGAACGGCGCGAGCAGCATAGAGCGGTGCGGTGTGGGCTTGATCTTCCGAGTACCATTCATACTCGAGCTTGACGAGTTGTTCGGGCGAGTCCCGCGTGCCTTGGACAAAGTGTCTTTCTGCCTCGTAGGCTTCACCGTCTGTCGGTTGTTCACAAGTCAGCGCCAGCGTTGGAAGCGCAAACATCGACACTCACCTTCAGCAAGAACCGTGCCAATGACGTGGTGAAGCTCTGGGTCACCCGCAGGATATTCACCCAACCTCGCCGACCACCTGCTATTGTCAGCCCAAGCCCTCGAAGCACCATTCGACTCGCAATACGACGCACCCAATCATGTCGCCAATGAACCTCTTCTTGGTCGGCTCGTTTGGCGGGAATGCCCGCAGCAAGCTTAAGACCCGCGCCTTGCTCCCCGCATCGGGCTTCGTCTCTGCCTTGTGGTACACCTCGATCAAGAAGATGCACAGGTCGCCGCCGCTACCGCCCTGGCCGGCCTGCAGCAGCGCCTGCGCGCCCTGCGAGAGGAGATCGATGGCGGCATTCCAGTTGGACTGTTTGATGTAGCGCGCAGCGATGACGCGCAGCTGCTGGTGGGCCTCGTAGAACTGGCCTTCTGCGATCCTGGCGACGCGTGAGCTTCCAGCGCTTCGACGGGCTACACGGCAAGGGAGGGGATGGCGACGCGTTACTTTTCTTGCTGGCGCTGTATCGTCCTCTCGATCTTCGACATGGTGACGGCGGTGTGGGAGAGGTTGGAACGTCGGTGTGGAGAGCTGCTGTCAGCGCGCCTAGGTGCAGGTGGTTTTCGAGTCCGCTTGACGCGAGTCTCACTCCTGCCCTCCCCGCAATCCAACCCCTCCATTCCTTTCTCTGACTCTACATACAACCCTTTCTAGCTCCCTTTTCAGCCACATCATCTTCTTCGCACACTCTCATGGTCTTCTTCCTGGGGAGGGAGCGTTGAAAATTGCGCCCACAATATAGAGCATCTGATCATGCTGATTCCTTTACGCAACGCACCAATGGTTTAGGGGTAAAATTCCAGCTTCCCACTGTGTCAGACGAGCTGGAGCGCCGGGTTCGAGTCCCGGTTGGTGCAACGAACTACTTTTTGCATATCGTTTTGTCTGTGGTGATTCTCTGGGAGTGGGGGCCAAGCGTTTTGGGGGTTGAGAGGTGTGAGAGGAGGCGGAGCGGAGCGGGATGAGATGGCGTGGCGGGGAAGGACAGGGTGCAAAAGTGGGCTCGCGATGAAAAGGCAGGTGCGCAAAATCAGGGAGTCGCTGCAGGTCTCCCAGACGCAGAAGTGTTTAATGGGATATGAAGTGACGGGTGACTTGCACTTTCGCAGGTGAACTGTGACGGACTCGGCGGTTTTGACGACGGGAGGATTAAGTAGGAGCAAGCAAGTCAAAGTGATGACGATTAGGTCGAGAGCGAGATTATCTGAAACCAAGAGAATCTGAGTGAACTACCTAGGAGACCAATCTCATTGTTTTGTGTAAATAAGCATTTTGTAGATGGCTGCCATACCCCTCTGCAAAAAACAATTTGCAATTTGGCCGCCAGCAAGATCAGCCTTGACCATTTTTGAAAAACCAGTGTCTTGACTGAGACCGTCGAAGTTCGCATCCACAACCAGCCATCCATGACTTTCATCCAATTTGTGGATCCACAAGACGCCCGCATACCAATATTGACCACCCAGCTCTTCAGCAAGAGCAACCTTCAGCAGATCTGAAAACCAATTCCTTTACCGAGACCGTCAAAGCTCACCTCCGAAGGAAGCCACCACCCCAATGACTCTTTCCAATTTGTTGACCCACCAGACGCTCCCATTTTTGCACTGAACCACCCAACTAGCCTTGTAAGTTCAGTTCTTTCTTCCTGGGCAGTTTAGTTTCGCCCTCGACATACGGCAAGCCGGCTTCCTCGCGGGCCATGTCATTGATCCACTTAGAGTCCGGCAACAACTCCTTGCCCTTGGCCAAGCTATCCGCCATGAAAAGCCAGCTGAGTGCGTTGCCCACGGTGCTAACCTCGTCCGAGACGTGCGTGGCAGCAAACTTTGACATTCGTTCATACAGCTCCGTGTCGTTGAACAGGTCGGCCAAGTGTCTTGCAACGGCGCGGAAGTCACCGGGCTCAACGAGAAAGCCGGACTTCTTGTGCTGAACCTGCAGAGGGATGCCACCTGCCTTGGTTGCGATGATCGGAATACCTTTGTGCAAGGCTTCCGACACTTTGACTTCGAAGCCTTCGCGTGTCGACAGCTGAAGCGCGACCTTGGCGTTGGACATGACGGCGTTGAGTAGCTGGTCGGTCGGTCCCAGACGCATGACGACCACGTCGCCTCGGATGTCGCTATATTTGCCGTTCAGTAGCGACAGCGTCTGGTCAAGAATCATGGATCCGTCCGGATCGTCGACTGCACCGTGACCAGCCAGCACGAGCTGCGGCGTCTCCTCCTTGGGCCAATCTTTCATGTGCGTCCGGCGTAGCTCAGCGTAGCCAGCTAGAACATCGGGAATGCCCTTCGATGGGTCGAAGCGTGCGATTTGAGCAATGTAGTCGCGGTGGGGAAAGTCGAGTTGGTTCATTTGCTGTTTGAAGCACTCTGAACTCAGCTCATGAAAGTAATACTCAGTGACAAACTGGTTCATTTCCTTGTTCAAGCCGTCAAGCCAGTCGGTGGTGGCGGGCAAGTAGCCGACCTTTTTGAAATCGACGTTGGACGGCACGAACTCCTTGACAGGATGGCTGATGAACAAGTCTGCTTGCTTAACATTATTCCACACCCAGTTCCACACTTCGGCCGTTGGAGTGCTAGGGTCGTCGGCAAGATCCGAGCGGACTTGGATATGACTGCGGAAAATGACCGGGCGCTCAGGATCGATAGTCTTGGAAATCTTGACGAGCGCAGGCATCTGTGGATCGTCCACAATGATGACGTCTGCACCACCGTTCGAGCGCGGAGCCAAAGGTCCTCCAGTTGGGATCCAGAATCTCTCAGCGTTACCCTGGACCCACTCATCCAACATTGCCTGTTTCTCCGGCGTCAGGCGTGCATCGGGGCTCGCTACTCCCTGAAGGATGTTGTGATTTGTCTTGGTGAGGCGAAATACCTCTGGCTTTGGCTTCGGGACGTACCATTTTGCGTCGAGACCCAACAAGCGGAAGAATCTGATGAGCGCATGGCGCATGAGAGCAACACCGCCACCTTGAGGGGTGCTGTTGAAAAAAGCAATCTTGGTGTTGTGCTCTTTGATTGACTTTACGTACTTCATTGTGGCTTCCCACGTGCGCTGGCCAACAGTCTCGGGGTATTGATCGAGTCGAGTGACCAAGGCATGGCCTCGGCAATCAACTTCAACGACATTCTTGAAGCCAATCTGGACCCGGGGCTGTGAATTGGGACCGAAAAACATCAAAGACTTGCGAGCCATAGAGTCAGCCTCCTCGTCGATGGTGACTGCGGCTTTGGGGGCACCACCCAGGTTTTCTAAGCCATGCTCAAAAACCAGGGGGACAATGTCCAATTCCCACCATAGACGAGAAGGTAGCTGTGGGCTCAGATCAACCAGAGCCTTGGTGATGCCAGCCCCGGCAAACTTGTAGAGATGGTCGTGCTGGTAATCGGAGATTTTGGAAATGACAAAATCGGCCAGGGCCTTGTCTCGATCGTGCTCTCGCAGGGGAACTGCAGGAGTAGAGGGCCGCGAGCCATCCCAAGAGCTGCAGTTGCTGGAGAACCCAGTCGAAAAGCCGTTCGAGACCTTGCTACTGCGTCGGTTGCGGCCGTTGGGATCCTCGCCACCGACCACGTGCACGGCAAAGTCGAGGCTGTAGGTGCCGTCATGTGAGGCAAAGCCTACTTCAAGCAAGCCACGCTCGTCTTGCTTTGCAGCAAGTCCGATGTAAAGGGTCTTGACTGGTTAGCAGCGGTAGAGTGGAGTCAGGTCAGCAACATACGGTTGGAACTGCTCCGAATTCAACCGTCAACCGGGATTTCCCAAGCTTCTCGAGGTGCTTAGTCGGGCCATGAGCTTCAAAGTCATGGCGAGTCTTTGTGCTGGTGTAAGGGAGATCGTCGGTACTAGACCAAGTAGCCCGCCTTGTGTGGTGGGAGGGGCTGGTGTTGGTGTCTGACAATGACGAGATCATGAAATGGAGAGAGCGTGCTCATTTGGTGGAGGAGAATGATGGATGGAGCAAGTTGAAGAGGCGGTTGGAGGGGTTTAATACAATAAGACGGATCACAAGGGAATTGGCTCGTGAAGGGATGCAGAGGGCCCGAGGGCGTGGAGCTGACTGGTGATCGGTGTCACCACGTGGATGCGTCAAAGACGACGGGAGCAGCTGGACCGCATGACATTGAGATACGTCCCGTCATGTCAGAAGGGCGTGTCTGCAGAAAGGCTGTGGTGGTGGCGTGGAATCGCCGTTGACGGCAGTTTGGACGTGGGCATGGGATCGGCACTCGAGGCTTGGGCCGCTCAATGCGGAGGACAAGACAACCAAGTAAGCATGACAACAGACCAACGCCAGAGGTCCAATGGCGTGCGCGCAATCCCAACGGATCCCGTGCTGAAGATGGGCTTTTTACATTGCGTTGCACGCCTGTCGATAGTTTTGTCGAAGACCAGCCCTGGTGCACAGCTGCGGCACATGTTGCACGATCTGCTCTCGTTTGGTCGGTCGACGTGCCATCTGCTCACATTGATACAAAGCTGGAGCGATGATGATGATGAAATGGCTTCTTTGTTTTCGTCTGCCCAACTGCATGTGGATGGGACGGAGGGAGCAGTCGGCTCGGGTCGGGGTGGTCCGCCGAGGTGGCGCTTCCTTGATTCAATCCTTCAGTCCCCGGCGCCTGAGGCAGACGGCGTGTCCCGCCGTTTCATCAGCCTCGAAAAAGGGCCCCGGTCAATTCAATGGTGTGTCCAGGAGATGGCATGGGTGATGGGTCGAGTAACAGGCTGTTCTGGAAGTGCAGAAGCCGGCCGACGCGGCGCTAGCCCAAGCGGGCTTAGGGCCCCTCCAAACCACATGCGGCTTAGCTCCCGCTGCTGCATGCTCAGGCTCATGCTGGCCCGTGCTCCCGCTAGCCTCGTCGGCTTGCGGGAGGTTGCAACTCAGTGCCAACTCCACACCACCCGTCTTTCCGCTCACCCATCTCCTCGCCATCGACGGTCCATCGCCCTGCGCCCGCAACACCTCCCCGGGCTTCGCAAGCGATTCGCTGGCGCCATCATCGAGACCTACCGCGCACTCTGCGTCCAAGTCTTGGCCTCAAACCTCCGCACCCATCTACGCGCCAATCGTCTCGCGAGCACCGCGTTCGCGTCACTAGTCTTCGTTGATCCGCGTCTCAATCGCCCCGGAATTCTCCTCCGCCCTCTCCATCTTGCGCATCTAGACTCTGGCCACACATTGCGCGCTGGTCACCCGGTCCACCATGTATAACGCTCATCGCGGCATGGTGCCCACTGCTCCCAATCAGCGCTTGAATGAGCTGCTTGAGCAAATCCGTGGCGAGTTTGAAAATGAGGTTGGTCGAGCCGGTGAGATGGAGCGACAACGTAAGTTCTTTGATCTTTTGCGGCCACCGTCTGGCTTCTGCGCCTTTTGCGCAAGCTGCCTAGCGGGTCCCTCAACAAGGCTTGCCAAGCGAAGCACTCGATACTAAGATGGGTACAGTCGCTCAACAGCTCCAAGAGATGGACCTTGTGCGCCAGAAGATCTATCAACTCGAACAGTCACAGATTGCTATGAAGGCCAAGTATGTTGACAACCTCTGTCCACTTTGGCCTCGATTAATATCTCCACAGGTACGAGGAAGAAATTCAACGCCTGAATCGAAGCCTCGACGCCGCTGGAGCAGCCCCGCATCCCAACCATGCGAACAGTTCACAACACGGAAATCCCTCGCAGCCGCCACCATCGATCGGACATGGCCAAGGAACCCTTTTTGGAGGCATCATGTCGCAATCTGGAGGTGGGCCAGGCCTGGCGCCTCCGCCTCCAGAGTCTGCTCAAGCTCAGAACCTTCCTCCTCATGCACCTCAAGGCCCGCCGGGCCTCAACCCTGCCGCGCCTGGTCCGCCACAGCACCCCTTTGGAGGCGGTTATCAACCAGCTCCCAACGGTAAGACTTTCTCCTCGAGCCCAAAAACGTTCCCCGCTCATTGGATGCGCTACTCTGCCGAATCCTGATTGAACGCTCGCAAGGGCTTTTTCGGCTGACTGTCGCTCAGGATATCCACAGGCCCCACAGCCTACAGCCTCTCCCGGTCCCGGAAAGCCTAGGCCGGGCAGAGGACCTCCTGGACCACCAACCCCGCAGCAGAACACTGCTGCTCCGTACCCCGGATCGCCTCAAGTCGCTCGGCCGACACCACCTCCTGGACAACTCCATGCTGAGCCGCATAATCCCCTGGTCACGCCCGCGCCGCCCAACGTTGGAAATTCTCTGGCCGAGCTCGACCCTGACCAGGTGCCTCCCAACTACAAGAGGGAAGGTACCGATTGGTTTGCCATCTTCAACCCTCGTACTCGCCGGGTCCTGGATGTGGATCTCGTACACACGCTTCCCCATGATAGTGTTGTGTGCTGTGTACGTTTTAGCGCCGATGGCCGCTACGTTGCTACGGGCTGCAACCGTTCGGCCCAAATCTTTGATGTGCAGACTGGCGAGAAGCGCTGTGTTTTGCAGGATGCTTCGCTCAACGACGAGGGCGACTTGTACATCCGCAGCGTCTGTTTCAGTCCCGACGGGAAGTATTTGGCCACAGGTGCCGAAGACAAGGTCATCAGGGTAGGTTTCGACCCACAATCACACATTTGCTCCCGTCTGACGATTTTGATTAGGTTTGGGATATTGCGACTTGCACGATCACGGCGACCTTCTCGGGCCACGACCAAGACATTTACTCGCTCGACTTTGCAAGGAACGGCTACGTGATCGCCTCAGGTAGTGGTGATCGTACTGTGCGCCTGTGGGATCTCAACGCAAGAAAGCAAATCTTTGTGCTCTCCATCGAAGACGGTGTCACCACAGTTGCCATGTCCCCAGACAACCGCTTTGTTGCTGCGGGCTCCCTCGACAAGAGCGTCCGCGTTTGGGACGTCACCACTGGTTATCTCTGTGAGCGCCTCGAGGGCGACGTCGGCCACAAGGACAGCGTGTACTCTGTCGCCTTTGCGCCCAACGGCAAGGATCTCGTCAGTGGTAGCTTGGACAAGACGATCAAGATGTGGGAGCTTTCGACTCCACCCCGGATGATTCCGGCTCAAATCCCCAAGGGAGGAAAGTGCATCAAGACTTTTGAGGGCCACAAGGTGAGGCGATCGAGAATGGCTGGATGTTATTGTGCTGACCAGCCTCCAGGATTTCGTTCTGAGTGTTGCGTTGACCCCCGATGGCTCATGGGTTCTTTCGGGATCCAAGGACCGCGGAGTCCAATTCTGGGATCCCCAGACTGGCGTTGCTCAGCTCATGCTTCAAGGCCACAAGAACTCGGGTAAGTACCTGAAGATGAATTTCCTTGGCAGGTTGCTGACGTCTCGCAACAGTCATCTCTGTTGCTCCTAGCCCCATGGGCAACCTCTTCGCTACAGGAAGTGGTGACATGCGTGCAAGAATCTGGAGGTACGTTACCTTGAAAGACGCTCCCTTGCGCCAACACAAGCAGTCCAAAGGCCGGAAAAGGGGCTGGCCCACCACATGATGCCCGCCAGATGGCGTGTCTACTCCACGGCAAGGCTTCTTGTGGTCGAGACTTGTCGCTCTACAGGGCGCCGACCCTTTCCCCGTCTGTTGGCGATGCATGTGGTGCAAGGCTGAGATTGAAACTTCTTGATTGAACACGAGGCTGACAAGTTCCAGGTACGACACCTACCGTGGACCGCAGTAAACTAGGATCAATTGAAATCCGCTTCCAAACGAACCAGACATGCTCTGGACGTCCTTTGTGGATCCGGGCTACACTATCACGCCCTAAAAAGGAAGAGATTTGTCCCAGTATGAAAACGAAGGCCACGCTCTTCTACTTTTATGAACTAGTTAAATGTCAAAAATCCAGCCAGTGCTGTTTGGGGCTGGGCTGGGGCAGGCGTTGGAATATGCGTCAGCATCAGCGCAACTGGGCTTGTCGAAGGCGGGGTGCGCGTAGATGCCAGGCGTTTTCTTTTTGTCTGTCTCATTTGGTGGGTTTGTGTTTGGACTCGGTGGTTGAGGTAGTAAGTTGATTCGTTTTGCGCTGAATTTTGTGGGGTGCTGTGCTACTCCAGAACTGATGGCGGCGTGCAAAGGGAAAGACGGGTGATATGGGGAGAGAGAAGTTCCCCTGTTACACCCCCAACAATCGTACGCTGCTGTCTGTAGCAGCAAGCAGCCTCGATTAGCAAGGAGTCTTTTTGGTGTTGGAAGGACCACGCGTCTCACAACCCGATCACCAGCGCACCAACCTCTATCAGTGTTGGCTGTACACGACATGACACAGAGAATTTTGGGAGGCGGAAAGGGCTGCAAGTGTTGTTGCTTTCTGCTGTGGAGTGGCTTTGTAATCATTTGTCTCTTCGTGTTCTTCCTTTTCTACGTCAGTTCTCCCGTCAGGAGTCTGCGTCAGTGAGTAGCAGCAATATTACCACCAGTACTACCACTTTCATTCGAATTTGCTCAATATGTATGGCACTGGGAGATCGAAACGGTGTGAGAAATCTGCTGGCAAAGAATCCTGATCCACATCGTTAAGTTATCATCACAGCAAGAGAGAGGAAGCTAGTTGGCAGCGACTGTATTCAGCCCTCAGCCCTTCAGACGATGTAGACCCTCGAGACGAGCAAAACCCTCCCCTCCCACCAACGTGCTGGGCCAGGCCCATCTGCAACGACAGGGGTGACTCGGCACGAGTCAGAGAGATCGAGGCTGTGGTGTGCGAAATCTGTGACATTATTTCTCTTCCCTGGCGAAGCTTCGTAGCTCTTCCACAGCTTCCGAGTAGGCTAGAATTCGCGCGCTTTCGTGCGCCACTCTCCGTGCCTGTTGTGGTGGCGTCGTGACAAGCCTCCCATCGAGCATCGCATTTGCCTGTTCAAACCGCGCTGCGCATGTACCAACCATCATCATTTTCTCAATCCTAATTACAACGGCAACAGGATACAAAGCACGGGTCTAACCCTCGCCCGATTTCAGGACCGTCCCGGTATGTACCTGAGCAGACCCTTGGACGGCAGACGAACATGGGCGACCAGGCACATCCTATCCTCTGCCACTGCTGCAAAGCCCCACCTGTGACCAAAACGCATTCAAACTCGACACCTCGGCCGCTGGCACGCTCGCTCGCTTCTGTCCAAAGTCAAACAGTTTTGCCGCCCGTTCGCCTGCCTTTGTGCGCTGAATGGTTTGCGCAAGAGCTGTGTAGCGGCAAGTCGCTGCGCGAACAGGAGAGCTCTTCCACAGCATCGATTCGCAAAAATCGTCCAAATGAGGCCAGCGAAACGGATGGACCACGCCCAGCCGCCGCCACCTCAAGCCTCAGCCGGGCAGCCGGCGGCCGGGAGTCAAGGGTATCGACCGCTGGGCTGGGCATGCGGCGTCGGCGCCGTCGGGACCGTCCTCAGACACAGCCAACCTTACGAGCGTCCAGCAAGAAGCTTCTCTACCGTGCTGGCCAATCACCGCGCTGCAGCCCTTGCCTCCCTCTCTCTTCAAGAAAATTGATCGAGGCTGCCGATGCTTGGTCTGAGTGTCGGTCAGGTGTGCACGGTGGATGCTGCAAGCGCGTAGTTCCGTCCGGGGGAGGTTTGTGCCTGATGCGAGAGAGATGGAAGAGCTGCTTGATTGTCTGGGGCGCCGCATTTTGATGCTGGGGTTTGCCATGGAGGTCTTGTTTGCCGTCGTCCATCCACCTTGTGGCCGTCTTGTCCACGCCGGCGTCGACATCTGAGAAGAAGGGGTAGCTTTGTCCTGCTTCAATCTCACCTCACTCGTTTTCTTGCCATTCACAGGAAGAACCGTAGACGACTTCATCTGCGGCCATGCCACGAAGCCGCCAGGCCTACGAGCACCCACTACCGTCTCCACGCCTGCTGAGCGTACGAATTCTTTCCACCGCCACCCTCGTTCTTCCTCCGCTCTTGTACCTCATCTCCTTTGCCCTGGCCATCGCCATCCTCTTTACTCCCGAATACGCGCAGGCAGACTTGTTCGAGCCGTCAGGAGCGCCGGCGGGGCTATCGCTGTCCGCGTCTCCCTTTTACAACTGCACGCGTCCACAGCCGTCGCCTTCATCCAACATCACCAGCAACGGCACAGCGGCGCCGCAGACGCTGTCCTCCGCGCTCTCCTGTACGCGCTTCACGCACTCCCTCGGGTCCAAGGGCGCCGCCGCCTGCAGACAGCACTACGCTACGCAACCCGCCCACCCATGGACCGCCCACGCCCACTGCCAGCAAGTCGTGCTGTCCGCCTCGCTCTACGTCACGGCCGCCACGCTGCTCGCCCTCGGCTTCGCCATGTCGGCCATCTACGCTGCCGTCCTGCTCCCCGCCGCCTACGCGCCGCGCGAGCACCATCCGGACGCCGACGCGCTCGCCGGCGCTACGACGAGCAGAGCGGCGTCGCCACGTCAGCAGACACCGCCGCCTGGCTTCGTCTACGCGGCGCTGCGCCCGCCGACTGCGTCCGAGAAGCTGCACCGCATGCACGCGTCCAGCTCGGTCGACGAGCGCGTCGTGTCGCCGCAGGCGGTAGGGGGAGCAGGGGTTGACGATGACGAGGAGGAGGTCGGGAGGAAGGCGCTGAGGGCTTGTCTGTGGGCGCTTGTTGGCAACGTGGCGACGGCGCTGGCGATGTTGGCGGCCGTGAGTTTGGCGGTTGCGCAGGTGGTTGGGGTTGCGGCGTTGGTTGTAGGTCAGTCGGCTGTGGATTCTGGGCGAGAGATTGCTCAGGAGGATGGTCGGCTGGTGCTGGGAAAATGGTACATGGGTACTGCTGCGTATGAAGATAGTGCTGCGGCGTGGGTCTTGACTGGAATCGGGGGTTTCATTGCAATAAGCAGGTTTGGAATGGCGAGGATATAGAAGTTAAAGAATTTACGCAGTGTCGTGGAAGGCAAACCTAAAAGGCGTAAGCAGATTCAGAACCCTGAAGATTCTGTCGGGTACCATCAGTTGCACGTGTTGAGATCATACATGTGTTGGGGTCAAATGGATGGGGTGATCAAGAAGTATGTCTGAGTTTGAAAACGAGATGAATTTGTACATGAGGAATATCATCCCAAGCGCCGCAATTTGTGGAAATGAAATGTTTTGCTTAGCCAGTGCATGAACTGATGCCGTCCCAAACTCCGTATCCCAGGCCGTTGCCGTTTTGTGATGCTTTTATAGAGGGGGTATCATTTGACAGGAGTCATGTCCTAGCGTCTGCCCTTTTGCGAAGAGCCCGATTTCCTTGCGCCGGTCTTGAAGTTTTTGAAAGCGATGGTGTTGGCGGGCTTGCCGCGCTTCTTGTTCTTCTGGACGCGAGCAGTCTTCTTCTTAGAGCTGGTGGAGGTGGATGGCTTGGGCTCGTCGTCGAGTTCCATGTCTAAAAATGAAGCAAAATCAGCCAATCTGGTCGTCGCTGAGGAATTCCAGAGTGACTTCGCCAGCTTTGGAGCCGCATCCAACGATGTTGGAGAGACCCAAGAGCTGGTAGAACAGTTGTTCTTGAGCAGTGGTGTTGGTGTGTCCCTTGTTGTTCTCCTCCAGGGTGCGTGGGACAGGCCAAGAGGCGAAGATGGACAAACCTGCTGCTTCGGTTGCCTCGGGCTGCGTCTCGTTGGATTCGGCGTGTTCTGGCAGGGGTTCAGTATGCGCGGTGTGGCGATGGGAGCGGGGCGGGCGAGACTCACGGTCTTTTTCTACGTCCATGGCGTCCTTTGCGGGGAGTGGTTGTTGGGCGAGTTCGAGGAGCTTTTCCGAGAGGCGCTGGGCACGGGCATTTTCGACGGGGCCGAAGACGTTCCGCTTGAGCTTCTGGTTGTTGGTCTTCTTGATGCTGGAGCGGGAGCTTTTGGCCATGGTGGGCGGTGGATTGGGGGAGTGGTAGGGAGGAGGCGAGAGTTGTGGGAGAAGAGAGTTGTGGGAGACGAGAGTTGGTCGGGTCGGAGGGTTGAGAAAGTTGGCCGGTTCTGCCGTCGCGGGTACTGACCGCCCGGGGCGCCGCCCTCGCGTGTCCTCCTTCCTTGACGTCGGTGCCGGGGCTGGTGCGACCTGATGCTGAGAGGCAAGCCAGGTTCCTTGAGAGCGGAAGTGGACCGACGCTCACGCTGGTCTGGGCGCGACGCCAGAGCGAACTACTTCCTTTGCCGCCCACGATGGCCACGGCCTCGCACGGCAGTGGGCGCCCGGAATGCCCATCGTCCTCTAGTGTAGCTCTCCGTACATGTAGACCAACCCATGACCTCTTCTCCCCGTCGCCCTCTCCATTGTGCTGCGTTTGTCTGCCATGCCATGGCCGGCGCGCACTCTGCTCAAAGCGACATGTGCCCGTACCGAAGCGGTAACCCCGACTTCACCACCACCAGCGCCTTCCACGTCTTTGCCCTCCAACCTCGTCCCGCCCGACAACCTCTCCCCCAGCGTCCTCCTCCTCCTCCTCTGCGCTCCTTCCATGTCTCGACTCCACCCGCCTCCTTTCCTCCCTCGCCTGACTCACTCGATACCGCCCCAGGTCGCTTCTTGGTGAATCCCGCGCCTCGTCCTCTTCGTCCTTCACTCGCGAGCGCAACCCCTCCAGACATGGCTTCTCCGGCTGCCGCCCACCCGTCCCTGGACACTCTGCAGGGTCACCTGCGCTCCATGGTGAACAATGACTTGAAAGAGATTTGTAGAGCCGAAAATCTCAAAGTCAGCGGCGTCAAGTCCCAGCTGCAGGGCTACATTACTTCTCGTGGGTCCTCAACCGTGGAACAACGACACGCTCCCGACTGACATCTCTTCTTTTGCACCAGACTTCCACGACCTGTTGCGGAAAAACGACATCGCAGGCGCCTGGCGCGTCGTTCACCGCGCCGCAAACCCCGGCCGTCCTCTACCTTCGCCCTCCGCCTCCACGTCTGGCCGTCCATCCGTCCCCATTTACCCCGAGTCCCCCACCCGTGGCCTCTCTGCGCAACAGCGGACGCCATCCGCCACCATGAGCGTCAACTCGCGGCCTCGCCAAAAAACATTTCCCGGTGAGTCGAGTGCTGCTGTCGCATTGGGGCTGGCATGCTGAACATGGTACAGCCCGCGTCTCTTTCAAGTCGAGTCCGTTCTACGACGTCTTGGATACCGTAGCTCCTTCCATGGAGATTCAGGGTATGCGCCTCTCACTCCAGTCGCAGTCCGCTTGGGGCGCTCACAAATTGCAGTCTATCCCGCGAATCGTGGAAGCGCTTCAAGCCAGCTCGAACTCTCGGACGATCTCGCCTCGCGCCTCAAAGCGGAAAAGGATCTACGCATCATGCTCTTCTCAGCATCTGATCCGGTTCTGGCGCCGTTCACGCCCTCTGACATAAGTTTTCCCGTCAACATCGAAGTCAAGGTGAACGGAGAAGAAGTCAAGGCGAATTTCAAGGGTCTTAAAAACAAGCCGGGTTCAACGCGACCGGCAGACATTACAGACTTTTTGCGCAAATTGCCCAACTACACAAACCACATCCAAATCACATACGCGTTGACGCAAAAGGCACGGGTAAAAGCTTCTCCCCAGCGTGATCTCTTCCCGCTCCACCTGGGGCAATACAAATTCTTTCAGACGTTAACCTATTGCAGAAGTTCACCATTCTCGTAAATCTTGTCCGCAAGCATTCTGCTGCCGATCTCACCGACAGGATCAGTCGGGGTAGCGTGCTCAGCAAGGAGCGTGTCAAGTCTGAGAGTGGGTGCTCGTGGTCTGCTCGATTGTGCGACGACGCTAACACGTTTTCCGCAGTCATCAACAAAGCAAACGACGAGGACATTTCTGTCAACTCGCAGGTGGTCTCACTACGAGATCCCGTCGCAGGTGTGCGCATCCAGCTCCCCTGCCGCTCAACTGTTTGCTCGCATTACGAATGCTTTGATGCGACATATTTCCTGCAGCTTCAAGAGCAAGCTCCTACCTGGACTTGCCCTTGTTGTAGCAGAACAATATCCTTTGAGGCTCTCGTAGTGGACAAGTATGGATTCTGCCACCCCGCGTCGGATCAAGACATACTGACCAGCCAACAGGTATATGCAAGACATTCTTGACAATACATCAAGCGACGTGGATCAAGCCAGGATATATCCGGACGGCACGTGGACACCAGGCGATGGCGACAAGAATGAACCGAAAGGAAACGGAGCCAAGCAACCGGTTGACGAAGACGATGACGACCTTGTCGAGATCTCACCTCGGCAGATGAGCGTCAAGAAAGAAGCAAGTGCTACTCCAATGAATAGCGCCAACACACCACCAGTATCTTCACGTGAGCCGTCATCAGTCTCGGCGGTCGCCCCAACCAGCAGTCACGGCAAGCGAAAGCACGAAGTCGTTGACTTGACTCTGAGCGACAGCGACGAAGACGTGCGCCGTCCAGCCAAGCGACATCACCCTACATACAGCACGCCAAGTAGCATGCCTGACAGGTACAGGCAGCCGCCCGTTGTTCAGAACGCGTATTTCCATCCATCGCAGTCCCCCAACTCCGTCTCCTCTTCTCATAGTCACCCGGGTCACACTGCTAATCGTCATCACGGTTACAATGTAGGCGATCCAGTAGGTGGTATGCCTAGAGCCAGACACTCCATCAACGGGACGTACCCAGAGAGCAGCGGTTACAACAGCAGCAGTTCCTGGTTGAACGGTAACGGTGACTACCCGCGGTGACAAGGGAAGTTGGAAGCCGACGGCAAATGAATGGAGAATAATCAAGGTGGCCCCTGCCAACAAATCCAACCAGCGGCTTACTATGCAGGCGCCCTCTGGACTTCGCCTGAAAGAAAAGAAGCCTTTTCGTCTTGCCAGCTGTGACGAGACAGTGCAGCGCAGTGTAATACTCTTCAACATCTGAATGGGCAGGGAAAAGGGGTTGCATTCGAGGAGTGGTGATTCAATCAATCATGAAAGATCCAGGCATGAAGGGCCTGGGGAAGGGGTGGCTTTCTGGTGGAAACTTGTCGACCAATACCTATGGGGCGGTCCTTTGCTTTCTAGTGGGCAGAGTAAAAGCGAGATTTCTAGTTGCCTTTTTTGTTTTGGTCCTCTGCTCTGCTGGCGTCGTCTGCGGCCTTAGGAAGCCATCGACAGGAAAGAAGAGCGGACCAGCCCGAGAAGGGGATGATGCAAGGAGGCGAGTCTAAAGCCATCCACTTTGCTTCCGTGGCATGGCTGGCTACCTCGGAGCACAGCATGGACGATGAAGAGAGAAGTAGAGTTGGCTTTAGCTGAGAAAGACGACGAGCGGTCTTCTTCGTCAGCGATTCATGTTGCCTTCGTCTCTTGTACATGTTTTCATTTTCGTGCTTTTTCTTGCTTGGAGCGTGCAATGAGCATTTCGCAGCGTCGCGATGATTTTCGGCTAGATGGACCAAAGAGCGTGCGAGGTTCTGGGGCACTTGTGTCGGTCGCGCGGTATGATGGCACTCAACTCCCAGTTTCTTCTTGGCCTTCCGCGGCATTCTCACCCAGCATCCAATGTCAGAATTCAGGCTCAACGAATGCGTCCGGGTAACTCACTACCGTGGTTATGAGGGCTCACTTCCAACTGTAGTCAGTCTTCACCGTGACGTCCAAGAAGTTTGGTGCGCGTCTAAGCCTCCTGAACAGTCAAAACTCAACCAACCGCAGTACAAGTATTCCAATCCTCCCTCGCACCCTTTCTTTTCCTTCCTCGACTTGCTCTTCTTTTCTCTTCCTTGTACAGGATTCCCAACTTAACAAGCTGGGCAAAATGCGCATCCGCGACTCCGACAACGATCGAGACCTGGAATCGGGGTGCGTCTCTCCGCCTCGCTACTCGTCTCTTAGCGTACGCTCGCGCGAGACTCTGCCGTCGCCTGGCGAATTGGACGTTGAGATGGGCGATCTGTCCAGGAGGCCGGACGACGGCGGCGCGGCATCGTCAAGTGCGGAACACAGGCAGCCGCAACAGCAGCAGCAGCCTCAAGCGACGACAACTACAGCAGTTGCATCAGTGGCCACACAAACAACAGCCGAGCCGCGCCAACAGCAAGACGCGGCGACGACGGCAACCCCGGCATGCAAACACTGGCCCTTCTCAGAATTCGCGCGAGCCGCCATGACGGTGATCATGGGCGCGTGGGCCCTTGGCGCGGTATTCAAGATGATCGGCACGGGAAAGACAGACGCGCAAGAGGTCGAGCGCCTGAAGCACATCATGATCACGGTGAACGCGGGCATCGCCATCGTGTGCATCGGCGTGGAGAAGCTGCTCCGGCTGGCGAAGAAATCGCGCCTGCCTTTCGTCATCTGCTTTTGGATTGCGCTGTGCTTCGTGATCGCCATTGGTGGGGCGATGCCTTGGTGGTAAGTTACTGCTGTTGATTCTCGCTTTGGTAGGTGTGGGTTGTGCTTTTGCTGACTGATTCTCCGTGCTGTAGGGACCCCAACAAATAAGTGAGCTGTGCTGGTCACGAAGCATTTCCTCCTGATTCGAGACGTCTGGTGGAGGACATGGGCGACATTGGTCCCAAAAATTCTAGGGTGGGTGGAAAGTGCCACTTCGTCGCGGACTGGAAAGACTGCGTTCGGGTGTTCGAGACAGCAAGGAGAAAGGGCGTGGGTGTTTTAAATGTGTACCTACAATTGGAGAAGTTTTTCGATAATTCTCCGGGTAGCCGCCTTTGGTTGCTCATTCAGAGTGGTTTCGGACGTCGAAGAGATGTATACGGAGGATCCGGAGCGCCGCAATTGCTACCTACCTGCTCAAAGCATGACACTTACATTTGTTCGTAGCCGAATAACATGCGTCCCTAACCACCAAGTAATCCACGGCCAGTAGCAAACTTCGCAAAGAATCTCCAAGCACGGGTTGAAATGACGCCACGCAGATGTCGTAGCGTCCATGTAGGTAAATAGGGCTAGCCCTACCCGAGCAGGCCGACACGGACACGGTCGGTAGTTGGACGCTGTGGCTGTTGGCACGTACAGAGGTAGGTGCAATTTCGGCACTCATTTGTCGGACAAGATTGCCTGGGTAGCTCGGTACGGGCGCGCCGGAAGGTGAACCAGCCTGCTTATCTCAGTGGAATAATAGGATGGATAAGGAGGGATGGCAGGTTGCGGGATGGATCTAGAAGCGATACTGTGGTCGTAGGTTGCGAAATTCAGCAATGCGAAAAGACGCCGTTAAAAGACTTGGGATTTGGAAAAATTTGCCAGGATTTGTGAAGCTGACAAGTTCGGGGGTTGCTGGTCTGCTCTTGTTCGCCGTTGGTGTCGCAACGAACCAAGCTCTCTGTATAAGCTCCATAACCTTCTGCATCCACCCCCACCCATGCTACTCGCACATATGCACACCAAGCATGCAGCTAGAGCGAGGGACCCGCTCAGTGACAGGCGGTAGCGGAAAAACAAAACGAGCGGCGCCTCATTTTCAGTCGTTTCGGCCAGAGCGACTGGAGACAACGGGACAAGACCAACGACGGGGTTTCAGATTCTTCCGGAACTAGAAGGCGGAAATGGTGGGGGAGGGCCCAGGACGACGAAATAGATAGTTATGAGCCAACAACGTGGACGAGCTGCGAGGTGACGGGGAAGTCGAGACGCGATCCCCACGAGATGCGCGTTGATGGGTCGAGACAGACGGCGGGGGAAATTTGGAGCGAGAGGTGGACGACGGCGGCCCTCAATCAAACTCTCACGTCGCCTGATTCACGCACCAAGCTACCTTAGCTGCACAACCCTGCCGGGACCCACGCCAGTCAAAGCTCAACGGCGCCTATTTACAGTACAGACGATTTTACGACGGTGCAGGGCATGCGGCTCTCGCGCACACCATTGGCGATTGCTTGCTAGTTGCCAGGCTGTCGTGGCTGTGCCGAGAGAAGACGGCTGAAGCTGGAGCTGAGGATGCTCCAGCAAGACAACGCGAGCACGGCTTGAGCCAGAATCGACGCCGGCGCATGGAAGCAAACGAGAGACAAGAGCGTGGGAGCGACGGTGTTGTTGTGGGAGCCATGGTTTCTTCTGTCGGCCAGCCTGCATCTCTGTGCCGCGCCGTCCCAGCTAACTGGCGTGCGCCTGAAATTTTCCTGCCTGATAGAAGCAGCCATCCATGTCCTGGACGGCCGCGCCGAGAAACCTGGGAAACTCACTTGGCCCAGGTCAGGTCCGCTGTCCGTTTCGTTTGGTCGTCCAAAGCTACTGCTCTTCAGATGCCGTGACCTCTCACCTCGCGAGTTGGCGGCTGCCACTTGCCAGCTATGTTGCGCCTTCGAACCTTCGTCCGACTGGCCGTTGGTTGTCTGTCTGTATGGATTGGTAAGTCTTCCTGCTCCTGGGTCATCTGGCTTGTCGTTGACTCGGTGTTGCCCAGCTTGCATCGTGCTATGTGTAATGGTCCCGTCGTCTTCGCGGCACGACAATGGCATCAACTATCCATCTCGCGTGGTCAACGAAGGCGAAAGGATAACGCGAATATACGAGTATGTATCTGACCACCCAACGTTGCGACCCAAAACAATGACTAAACTGTTTGGCCGTCGAAAGAGTCGACCGCTTCTACCCCGACAAAGCCACAGATTACCAGCCCGTACTCTTTGCGCGAGAGACCGCTCTACAGCGCTTCGCCCTCTCTTTCTCCCTCGATGACACCCGCCAGTACCTCGTGGTCAACGACCTGCAGCGAATCGCTGTTACCAACATCAACCCCGAAGAGCGCGTATCAGACCCCTTCTTCCTTTACACTCCCACTGGCGGAGATGAGTGGTGGATACCACCGTGGGTAGACCTTGCCGACTCGACCCTTCTATCGTGGATGTTTCGGCGGAAAATGGCAGTCTTGACTCTGCGCGTGACATGGTCCCAAAGCGGCACCATGTCCGTATGGCCAGATTCGGAGACCTGGGTGAACTCAGAACGCTGGTACTACGTGAGTCGGGACCAGCCAGTGTTGTGTGGTGTAGAGTGATTTGTTGACAAAATCAGAATCAAGGCCTGCGGTTACCACCTCACGGCGTTCGACCATTGATCGCCGTGACGCTTCAAGACCAGCCCGTCTATGCCGAAAACGAACTGATTGTTTCGATGCCGCCGCTCACCGTCTCACCATCGGACACGTTCCGCTACCGCGCTGCCGTCTTTGCCTTTATCGTCCCGTCGATACTCTTCCTGCTCGAATTTCCCCGGCTTCTTTTGCAATGGTCCGTCACGTCGGCCGTCATGGCAATAAAGCTTGCTAGCGGATGCCTTCTGATTCTCGGAGTCGCCTGGCTTTTCCGCGGCCGACCTCGGTGGAGGCTTTTCATCCTAGAGCTCAAACGAGATCTTTTCCAGTTGCTCAGCCTAGTGGGCTCGAGCAGAATATATGGATGGGGCGTCAGGAGAAGCTTAGAGACATTAGACTCCTTGGAAAAGGGGCAGAGGAGGAAACCAAAGAAAGAGAAGGGCTGACAAGATGTACGATATCATGAATAGGGAAATGCAAACAAAGATGAAAGGACTTTCTCTCAGGAGTAGAAGTACACAATGCAAGGGACCTGGGTAAGTACTTGGGTACAGCCAGCCTGAGGCGTTGACGTAATATCAGCAACGGCAACGAGGCACGCCTTGCCGATCTCCCTCCACCCCGCATCCCGCTGCCACGGCCCACCTCAGATATCCAACTCCCCGCCGGAAACCCAACTCGCTCCAACGCCAGCAACATGCATTTCTCAGACCACCTCGCCAGGCCCGAGAGTCTTGCCTCCAATTTGATCCTCTTCCTCAACAACGGCTGAAACAACCACCATCAGCGCCGACCCTGCCACGACAACCATGGCCACAAACGACAAGCCCACGCTCCCCTCGCCCTCCGCGCTCCGCGCCGCCCTCTCTACCGATGGCTTCGTCGTCATCCGCTCGCTCCTCTCTCCAGAGAAGCTCGCCTCCCTGCGCGCTGCCACAGCGTCCACAATCGCCCTGGCTCGCTCCGGCGCCTGGCCACACATCCGCACAGTGCCCAAGCAGTTCCCGCCCTGGCCATCCACGCCGCCGGATGACGGCGCCGGCATCTGGGGAGTCCAACACCTACTACACCCCGACCTACCGGGCCACGACGCATACGCGACGGCCTACTTCGACGCTGGCGTCACGGCCGTCGCGCGCGCGCTGCTGTCCAGCGACGACGACGAAAGCAACCAAATCACCGACGACGACCTCGTCATGGAGCTGTGGAACCTGCTCGTCGGCGTGATGGGGCGCGACTTCGAGCTGCGCTGGCACCGCGACGACGTGCCCGCCACACTGAGGGCAACGGACGAGGCGCGCGCGCTGGGGCTCGACGCGCATGGCAACAAACGCGCGACGCCCGCGCACGCGCAGTGGAATCTCGCCCTCTATGACGATGAGAGCCTCGTCGTGGTGCCCGGCAGCCACCGCCGGCCGCGCACCGACGAGGAGCGCGCCGCCGACCCCTTCGCCCCTGAGCTGCCTGCCATGCGCCATGTGCGGCTGGGCCCCGGCGACGTGGTGTTCTACGACAACAACATTCTGCATCGCGGCGTCTATCGCAAGGGTGTCGAGCGCGCGACGCTGCATGGGAGCGTCGGCGTTGTGGGGCGCACGCAGCAGCGCGCGAGAAATGTGCTGCAGCACGGCGTTGGCGCGTGGGTTGATCGGTGTGATTTTGGCACTCTAGAACCGGATGTGAGGGCGAGAGCTGAGGGCATGAGGGAGAGATTGGTGCGCATGGGGACGGAGGCTGGCGACGTGGGATTCTACTCGAAAGACGAGTGACAAACTTCAGAGAGATGGGGATAAATGTACATGTATCAGCGTGTGTTTTTTGTGTCTGGGTCTGAATGGGTATCTCATTTTGCACGGCTGGCTCTTTTGTCCGTTTGCAATTTTTGACCAGTCGATGTATGACTTTCTTCCCACACTTTTCGTTCCGCGTCCATTGCTGGAGGAGCCAGCCCACTGCACGTGAGAATCAATCAACCTTCTCGAATCGGAAAGAACCCTGCAAATCGAACCCGTAGCCTTCACAATGCACCCCCCAACCACCATCAACCCGAAAACGCCGTGCTAGTCCGTTGAAAATGCATAGGCCGTCTCCCCTCAAGACGTGAAAATTGGGTGCATGGCGTAGATTGGAGCCTTGCTCTCATCTCCGTCAAACAAGACGAGGTTCTGGATGGGCTGCTCGCGCTTCCCGATGACGTTGATGACGTCCTGGGCGAGCTGGCCACCGAGGAAGGCCGCGACGGGCGCGAGCTCGCTGTCCAGATTCTGCAAGAATTTGCGCAGGAACTCGGACGTCAGCGTGTCGATGGGCAGCTGCAGCTCCTTATGCTTCTCCGTAGCAATGGTCGTGAAGAGTTGCAGGTCGGCGCTGGCGTGCGAAGGGTTGCGTCCGCGTCCGTCCGGGTTGATGGCCGACGTCTTCTGGAATTCCCACAGCGCGCGCAGGCACGTCAGCAACGGCGTCACCTGCTTCAGAAGTCGCCGCTTGTTCAGGTACTCTGGCGGCAGCGGTGAGGTGTTGGCTAGCAGAAGCGGCGAGTAGATTTCGCGCTTCTCTACCATCTCCTTGGCCCGACCGTTCTCAACCCCCTTGTCTGAAAAGGCCACGACTGACCGCGTTGCTGATTCCGCCTTGATGGCAGTCGCCACGTTGGACTTTTCCCGCTCGATAATGTAATCGTGCTGGATGAGGTCGGCAAAAATGTACCCGTAGAATCCGTGTGTACCTGCCGCGTAAAACGGCTTCTGTGATAACCGCGTGGACGCGTTGATGGTCGAAAGCGTCATGAAGTCGAGGTCTGTAGCGATGACCATGTCGTAGGCCTGGTAAAACTCGGGGCCCTTGCTGGCAATGTCGGAGGTGTCGACATAAATGTTGACACGAGGGTTGAGCTTTTGCATCTCGGGAACAGCAGCTTCGGCACGGTTCTTGCCAATGTCTGCTTCTGTGATGAAAAACTGCGCTCCTAAGTCGTCTTCGGTCACGACGTTGTGGTCAACGACCGTGAGGGACTTGATACCGGCCAGGACGAGGTTCTTGGCGACCTCGTTTGCTAACGCCTTCATGGATATCAAAAGGACATTCGCTGATCGCAGCCTTTCTTGAGCTTGGACACCCCAGAGTCGGATCTGTCTGTCATACAGGGCAATTTCATCTAAAGATTGATTAGTATCAATGTCTAATACAAGATGGATTGTGTCTAGACAGCGCGTTTGCAGGCAGATTTTCTCCTTCAGATGCTCTCAGAGGTGAAGTCTGACTAAGAGCAAGGCCAAAGACAAAGCAAAGCCAGATCACAGAGACATTCATGTGAGACTCTGTATCAAGAGACCATCTTTTGCTTCTCCCACGTGCCAAGAAAAGGAAAGAGTGAGAATTGAGACGCAGGACCACAACCAAGTAGAGTCATGAAGACGAAATTGATACTCACCGGCGCTGATGCCCTGGGCCTGGGCGACAGGGTCAGTTGAAGCAAGAAGTGGGAGCTCGCCAGCAGGTGGCTCGGCGGGTGGCTGGTCGACGGCGCCATTAGGCAGAGGCGCAGGAGCTTGCGCAGCTGCAGGCTGAGCAGGATCCATGATGGAGAGGAGGAGTAGAGGGCGTAGGAGGAGAAGCGAAAGGAGATGGCCGCTGGATAAAACAGTCGCAGAGAAAGCAAAAGGTGAGTTTGGACTTTGATGTTCCTGATGAGGAGGGCGGCAGGCTGCGGCGATCCCGGACGGACCGAACAGAGGGTCCACTCGACCCATGAACAACTCCACCACTCTTCCTAACCCCATCCCGCCAACCTGACCATCCACGCGGGACTTATATCTCGTTCTCCGACCTTCGACCCACCGCCGCATTCCCGTTTCCCTACCACCATCACGACCGCGCTCCCAGCCTTGCCCTCCGCTGCTCGGTCTGGCACACTCCTCGTCCGGTCGCTCAAGCCCGCCAAGCGACTCTATGACGCCTCCCCGCGTCTCTTTGTCCAACATGTCTTCGGGCAACTTCGACTTCCCGCCTGCATCCTCATCGTCAAACGGACAAGGATCATCTCAACATCTGGCTCGCCTTCTACACATCCGCCAGGCCATCCAGCGGGAGGCCGAGCACCAGGAACACGAGCAGCAAATAGCCCAAGACTTTGACGACATTACCTCTGCGTCACGGAGCCAACAAAGGCCTACCGCCACCCCAACTTCGTCGATGCCCCGCCGAAATCGCCGCGCAACCCGTGGCATGAGCCGATCTTTCAACCATTCGGACGCTGGAGACAGGAGCCAGCTGGTTCCTCCACAAGAGACCCTCCGCATCTCAGCAATGCGCAACAGACCCCATGCCGAGCCGAGTCAGCGCTTTAACGCCCTACGCCGAGTACGACAGCAGAGAGAACAATTCTCGCGGAACTCTGGATTGGCTGATTTGGAGCAAGCTGGCGACAGGCTTACAGAAATTAGCCACGGTCTTTCCCACATGCTTGACAGCTCATCCCAAATGTTTCGCGTGGAACTGGACGAAACGGACGATGGAACAGGGCAGAGGAGATTCAAACGAAGGAAGCTCGATCGGGATGACTCGAGTTCGTTCTCGAACATCAAATATGGCCACTTCGGACAGGTTGTTCCTGGAAGGCTGAAGATGGAGATTGTGAGCTGTGATGGGGGAGAATTCAATGAGAGTAGTGGAGACTTGCACAAGGTTGAAAATGTGCTCAAGAACGATGCTAGCGTTTACTGCACAAAGAGGTCAAACTGCAATCTACTGCTAAGGCACCACGGGGAGACAAACTTTTCTTTGGATAAGCTTGTTATCAAGGCTCCTGATTACGGCTTCACATCCCCGTATGTTTGCCTTTGTCCAGTTCAGCTGCGGTATACATTGCTAATCACTTGGCCCGCAGTGTGCAGGAAGGCATGGTTTTTGTCGCAATGGATTCGCAATACCTCATGGACGGCACTGCGCCATACCAGATCGACTACGACAGTCCCTCGCCGTCGTCCAGGTCCTCCAGTGCTTCATCCTCTTCCTCTCGCCGTCCCGAACGCATCTCTCTCTACGAGAGCCTGCATGACCCCGAAGTGCTCGCCGGAACCCTCAACCCTGGATCCCTGAATCGTCGTGAACATCTTTACGATCGCATCGACCAATTGCGCGGGGCCCACGAGGCCAGATTTGCACGCCTCTTGCGCATTCGGCGCCGTATCGAGAATGTTCGTCATCGGGAGAATTGGGAGAATTGTGATATCAACGAGTCCAATGCCATTGTATCGCCCGCCGCTCCCAGTCCCCCACCTCAGCTTCAGGGCCTCAACGTTACCCAGGAGGCGGACAATGATTCAAGCAGCGATTCGGATGAAGAGCCGCCCAGCGCTTCCATCATGGCGGACCGCTTGAGAAGAGACAACCGCTGGCGTGCGAGCAGTGAAGATGACGATTACGACGAGGACGCTCGGCAAATGAATCTCCTCTGGGACCATCGGAGTCGGAATACGAGCTCTCGTTCTCCAAGGACTCAAAGAAGGAATTCGCCAAGCAAGGTCGAGCCGGACGAGGGTGTCGGCGACATTCTAGCGCCGCATGCGAGGTTCTTCATGCAGGGACCCACTAGCAAGATCACCATCCGGTTTGATCCACCTGTGTGAGTGTATATTTTCCCAACCAAAGAGACCACCACTAACCTCTCTGTCAGGTCCGGCAAGTACGTGTTGCTAAAGCTCTGGAGCCCCGTCAGGCACGGCAATATAGACATTGAACACATTGCAGTCCACGGGTATGCTGGACCGCGCTCCTTTCCTGCTTGTGAGATGCGTTGAGCGCATCCACTAAAGAGCATGATTCAATTCCCATTTCAAACTCATTTAGGGCACGGGTTAGAGGATCTGGCGTCTCTGCTTCCACTGGTCTATTCTCCTATCAACCCGGGCAAATGAAACGATCGATGAACAGAAATACCCTTTATGATTACCTGTAGTCGGCATGCGAACGAGGGAAACCCGGTATCTTATGGGTCATGAAAAGGCGGGTCGGCATGTTTACTCTTCTCATTTTCTTTTGTCCCGCGAGTGTCTTGGTGCTTTGGTGTGCTTGGAGTCGTTTTAGCAGACTTCGAGCTGCATCCTTAAACATGCCTGGAAAAAAGGCCTAATTTAGAATTTTGCACGGTCCAATGACTTTGTAAATACCTGCCGATTCAAGTTTGATAATATTGTTTGTAAAGATGAAAATTAATAAAGAGATACAAGTGGATTGCTCCAGTTGTGACGAGATTCCTACTCGAAAGACCTTGACGCTCAAGGTCGCAGAGGCCATCGAATTTTCAGGGAATTCGGCACGCCGCCATTACTGTCCCTTCTTTTCACCCGTTTGAGATGTCTCAGATCCCGCCGCAGTAGCAGGGGCATTGGCGGGCACGCGCCCAAGCCCGCTCGTCTTCACCACGCCGGCCAACTTCCACAGCAGCCACGCGGAAGCCACGAGCACCGCCAACACGGTGCCCCACTCGACGTGTGCCGCTTTGTCCAAATCCAACACGGGCACCTTGACCGTCTCGACCAGCTGCTGGTGCTTGGTCGCGGCCGATACGCCTGCGGCTTCAGAAGCAGCGGCGGGAGGGACGTGGTAGAACATGACGCGCGGACCAAACAGGCTCTCGTAGCCCAGGTTGGTCCTGTCGAACGGGTTGGTCGGGAACTTTGTGCCCTCGTCCGCCGGACAAGCCCAGAAGACGACGGGCCAGGGGAGCTGCGCATCTGCGAGGCCGGACGCGTTCCTGTTTGGCGGCTGGTAGCGCAGGTGCAGCGGTATCGTCACGTCAAAGACGTCCTCTTCGGAGCCGTTGGTTTCGGTCTTGGTTGATGGTGCGGCTGAAGCAGGATCGCGCAATTCGAAGAGCGCGATGCTGCCCCACGCCGGCACGACCCAGTCGGGGGCTTCGAGGTCGGTTGCCCCGGCGAGAGAGTGCAGTGCGGCGAGGTTGTGAGATTCGAGGAACAGCTGGTCCGAGAATTGGTACTTGTCGAGAAAAAAGCCCGAGGGGAGCGTGAGGTAGGTGTGCAGAGCACAGGTCTCCAGAGGCGCGGTCAGCTGCGTCGAGGCCCGTGGGAAAGACAGGTACAGCGTTGGATGGAGGCCGGTCGGCTGGGAGAATGAGACGCTGTAGCTGGGGTGGACGGGGTGGTGGATTGAAGGGAGGGGGTGATGTCTGCTTGGGAAGGAGAAGAGAGTCGCTTCTGTTGATAGTATTAGAATGCAGCTCATGTGAGGAGGGAGACAGAGAACTTGCTGGGCTTTGCGTCTTCTCCGAGGACAGTTAGGAACCCGGCAAGAGAAAGCTCTTCGCTTTCGATGGGCACCTCGTTGTTGAGAATTCCTACTTCCACCGAACCAGCTTGGCCGCGTGAGATTTCTTCGTTCCAGTAGCCGCCCTCTTCAGGGCCTGCCGACCAAAAGGCGTTGAAGACTAGGGCGTGCGAAATGGCATCAAAGTCAATATCCACATAGTCTGCTGACAAAAGGGAAGCAGCTTTGGTTTCACAGCTTGCATTTGAGGCGCACAACTTCTGCTGGATGTAGGTCACGAGGCTCTCGAGGGACGGAAGAAGGCTGTGGTATTGAGACGAAGCGGACATGGAGAAACGCTCTGCTAGAATGGGTGGAGTGATGAAAGTCTCCTATTGATGGATGAGAATCTGATACGTGGACGACCTGGTGTTGAGGGCGTACCGAGGGTGTTGTGCATTTCAACTCGTCTCCAAATATCTCTTGGAGCAGCGGACATAGTGCGTCGCTGGGTAAAGTCAGCAAAAGTAGTTTCGGCGACCTGTCATTTAACTAACACTTTTTGGTCCCTCCGAGGCGTGAAATAGACATGAAGACCTGGTGAGATACGAGAGACGAAAGGCGGAGTGGAAGTGTAGGGATTCGGAGCCGCCCAACGAATATGCAGCTCATGAGACTGTTTAAACACAGACAGTACCTGGATCACGTTTAGCTTATTTCCCAGTCGATGTTTCTAGATGGAAAGATACCTCTTGTGTCAGGTCCGGGAGGCCAAAGGCAACGCGGTGCTCTTTGGCAGCTTTGATTGGCGGAACGGCCAAGCTGTCTTTTCCAACGCCGAGCTTGGCTGGATTGAAGCCCTCTTCCCCAACGTGCAAGAGGAACGTTATTCTTTCCTTCATGTTGGATGTTGACGGAGGTTGAATTGTTGTTGACGGTGGTCACAAGAGAGGTGGTCCGTCATGTGGGTGTGTTTCCCGAATGGTACTAGCGCCACGGACTCGAACGGGCCCTTGTCGAATGACGATGGATGGTTGCGCGCGTTCGCCGTTTGCCTCCCGCATCACCAAAGCTACTTTTTTAAGCTACCTGTCCTCAACCGCCACCGCTTCCTTTATGTAGCGCCACACCCTCTTTCTCCCCTCGACGCAAGGGGACGAGCTTTTCTACCATGCATTTCGGCAAATTGCTCTCTCCAATCCTGCTGGCGCTGCTGGCGTCCGGCGATGCGGCGGTAGCTGCACGGAGGCCAGCCAACAGCGTCTTGCTCTCCAACGTCAAGTCTTTGACTCTGCGAAAAGACCTCAAGACCACAAGTCGACGAGTCTCACCCATACCACAGGTTTGTACTTTGTGCATTCGGCACACAAACTCCCGCTGACCAGACCACCAAGCTCCAATGTATTGGCGGCGACGCGAAAGGCCTCTACGAGGTAGACGTGATGCGTTGCAAGAACGCCGGCGCCGACTACGATGACGAAAACATTCAGTGGACTTGTACCGCCTCGCTCCCAGAGGACTTCAAGCTCGGCTCTACCGACGTCATTTGCGAAGGCTACGATTCTCCCGACGACCCTTACGTTTTGAAAGGAAGCTGCGGTGTAGAGTACCGACTCGCACTGACAGACAAGGGCCTGGAAAAATACGGCAAGGGAAGAGGTGGATGGTGGGGCGGCGACGGCGATGGGGAGGGAGATACTCCATGGGGCAAAGACTCGACCAGCACAGTGGTCGCCGGCCTGTTTTGGCTGATCTTCCTGGGCGTCTTGTTCTACATGATCTTCAAGGGCTGTATCGTGGGTCGGGGTAACCCCAGAGAGCCAAGGACGTGGACAGGACCCCGATTCGACGGTGGCGGCGGAGGAGGAGGCGGCGGCTGGGGCGGTGGCCCCCCTCCTTACGATGACCCCCCGCCGCCCTACTCGCCGGGATACAGCAGGCGGAAGTCTTATGGCACAAGCGGCGAAGCCTGGAGGCCGGGCTTTTGGTCTGGTGCGCTGGGCGGTGCGACAGCTGGTTACTTCGCAGGCAGACAGGGCAACCGCAACAACAACACAATGTTTGGCGGGGGCGGGTCGAGGTGGAACGATGCAGGTGCTGGGCCATCTGGTACTTACAGATCTGCACCCTCTTCCTCCTCATCGTCGCCCAGCTCTACAAGGTATGAGGGAACGGGGTTTGGGTCGACCCGTCGCAGATGAAGAGCTATCCACAATAATTAAGATTCAATGATTCTCGATCGGTTCCAAAGACAACAGACATGCGACGATTTCTACCAAGATGATGCCTATATTCATTCGACAAGGGTCCTAGGAGACTTTGCAGTGCTGCCTCAATGATCTCAGCTATGCCAGACGTAATGAATGCGTGAGTCGATGCGCCTGTGGAAGACCAGGTGAGGTTTGAACTTGGAGGATGGCAAGTAAGCTCTTCTTGGTGCTCTTGTGCACATTGGTTCTTTGAGATCCTTGTGCCTTGACCGTAATGCGAGGGATGATGATCAGGGGGCTGTTTTGAAGAGGTTGAAGACTCGTCTTTCTGGCGCGGCCCTGCTGTTGCAGCATGAATCTTACTACAGGCCCGCAAATAAATCATCTATCGACCCGCCCTTGCTTTTCTTAGTTTTCTTCTTCTTCTTCAATGGCTCCTTGAGCTCTGGCTCCACTTCGTCCTCCGCCTCCCTGTCCTGGCGTCGAGATTTTGTTTTTGATTTGGCTCGGGGTAGCCCTTGAGGCTCTGTATCAGGCTCTGCTGCTTGAGCCGTGGCCCTTTTCTTGTTCAGACTCCGATCTTTTGCTTTCGGCTTGGTCTGTTGCATGGAACTTGGCTCTTCTGCTGGTTCCATATCCGCACTTCCTTCGATCTCCTGTCTGCTAACGACTTGACCAAAATCATCGTCTGCTACCTCCGTGCCGCCATCTCGCCTCGTAATGACTTCGCCAAAGTCCTCGGCGTTGCTTGTTGCATTCTGAGGTCCAAAGAGCGTGTGCGCGTCCTTCTTGGCGAATTCTTCGAGGACAGTCTGCATCTCGCGCTCTGCTTCTGCCTCGTATGCGGCCGTAATGCCTAAGCAATGTGACACTCGAGCCAGGATGGCCATGAGCGCGAGGCCGATTGCTGAGAACTGGTTGGAGGCAATGACGTTCGTGAATGCTCTACGACTCGTTAGCCAACGGCCCGAGAACGTCACGAATGCGGCAATGACAACAACTCACAAGTACCACTTTGGCATCATGTTGCTCTTCCAGTGGTCCACGCGTGCCACGACTCTTTTCGAGGTCTTCTTGGCGGCTGTCTTCGATGAGCTGATCGCGTCATATTCGGCGGTTAGATGTAGCATTTCGCAGCGGAAGGTGGAAAAGCTGCGCCACCATATGCTCTGCCGATGCTGGTTCAAATTCCGGTGGTGCAGGAGGTGCATGATGTCGTTGAAGGTCTTGAACTCAGAAATTTCGTTGGGCTTCAGGCGCGGCGGCCCTGTCGAGGCTGTCTTTGACGGCAGCGCCATTGTAACGGAAGCAGCCGGTAACAGAGCGGCTTGGGTTAGGTCTTTCCGTGGCTCAGCGGGTCGGGACCGATATTTTATTCACAGGCTACAGCTCTGCTCAATTGATGCTGCGAATTACGTTAGTTTTCTTTCGAAGATACGGATTCGTGGGGAGCGAATTGTAAGGGATGTGGATGCTGGCGCGAATTGTTTGCCTGTGCGAATAAAGATCGAGGTGCAAAATGACTGGTCGAGCAAGCGATTGAGAAGTACTTGTGTAGCCATCATGAAGTGAACATGTGAGACTCACACTTGCAGGGGCAGATGTGTATTGCCTGTTGGGTGGGTTTATGTATGGAGCCGCACAAGATTCTGTGGTGCTGAGTGGAAAGACGTTGCCGCTTGCTCGAACGAGGCTTGAGATCAAGAAGATGCGACCAACTCTTCTGCAGCGCAAAAGTCCTCCAGAACTGCAAGTCACCCTTTCGCAACAGCCTGTACGTTCTTAAATCTGTCAAGCTGAGCGGTGTTTGAAAAGTCTTCGAAGCTCTTTTGGTCTTGCCTGCTGCTGCTCTCTCTCAACCCGATTCCGTCAACACATGACAACAAATTTGAGGCTCGAGGCTGCGACTGGCTTGCAGTAGGCTTTCAGAAGATGTTCCGTCCAAAATGCTGTCGTCCCAGACGTAGTGAGAGCCAAAGGAGGTGAGGTTGATGCTAAGCGACAGCGCTACGGAGAGATTCGCGGAGTGGAACCGGGTTGTTCGGCTAGGAGCCCCTGCCGTCCGACCTTGTTTCGACCTCATCCCTTCTCACGAACGATCGTAAAGCGACCCCCAACGGTGATTTCCATGCTGAGACGCGTCTACTCATCATGATGCCGAATTCCTGAAAGACTTCGATCGTCAGTACCTCGACCATGAAGCACGTGCCCTTGAGCCCGCCGTCATACATCCAATCGCGCCTGTACTCGAAGCCAAATCCGCCCTGAGAACGACATTCTTCGCCAAGGGGCCGTGGGATTCTCAAGGCATCTCAGTTATCGAGACAAACCTGAAAGAGCTTGGATTGGTCGATTGAAAGAGGACCAGTATGGCTGTTCGAAATGTAAGGCGAATTTTGGCAATCTTTTACGCACGCCCTGTCGGATTACGGCCGGAAGAGTTGAGCCACAAGATTTGGATCAGTCACTGGAATAACTCGGCAGTCAAAGAGCCACATCGAGAGCGGAGAGCGAGCCAACATCCTAATTGCAGTTTTGCGCAGGAAGATATGTCGGGCGTTCCCGGCATGTCCCTCCTCTGCAGTGCAGTGCACCGAAACGGCTCTCAACGAAACCACAAGGTTACTGTATCAATCCGCAGCGAACAAATCCTGAACGCTGAAACGTGTCATTGCCGGCGGCTTGAGAGCAGGCCGGCCTTGCTCTCTAGCCCCGGCACGCCGCGCATTCTTCGGATTCACTCTTGGTACTTCTTTCTCTCGCCTCGCTGGTCGCAAGAGCGCTTGGGATGATGTTTTCCGGGATCGTCGCGGCCAGTTGGAGTCGAACTCTCCGCATGCACCATCGGTGGTGCCAAAGTACCAGGTGTTGTTCGTTCCACTCCCTCTTCTCGAAAATGTCAAAGGTTTGAGATCTCATCTCATCATACGTCCTGTCTTCTCTACTTTGGTTCCTCTCTTGGTTTTGCTTCGGCGGTATCTGGCCTCCCCGTCGTATTTCGCGTTTCCTCCATCAGTCATGAGTCTCGTGCACATAACGTTTCTATCTTTTCTTCAAAGCCTCTCACAGAGCTCGGTATTTGCATATCTTGACTCCGTGCATGATTGCGAAGATGCTGGGTCTCTCTCCTCGCTACATTCACTTCAACACTTGTGCCTGCACACTGGAAACTGCTGTAGCTCGCCCTCTCCATCATCCACTTCAGATATTGTCTCCTACTCCTGGCCCGTGCCTCCTGGTCCGTGCCCCTGACCGCACCACCAGATCATCTTGACAACACGGCCTTTGCTACCCTACCGTTTTGCCTCCTCTCCTTTCAAACACTTGAATCATCCAAAATCCTCTTCCCTCTGCTTTGTCTTCGCCAAACGCTCTTTCGTTTCTTTGAAGGTTGGCCTCAGCATGTGGCTCGTGCACACAGGCGCTTGCAAACCCACAACACCATCTGGTCTGCAAGCTAGGTACGGTCGCAATGCTTCAACACCACACCTCCCTCCCTCTTTTGCGAACTCCCCTGCTACAGCCTCTGCTTGTCCGCTTCATTTGTCCCCTGAATCCATGCCCCTTTCGGTGGCAGTCTCTCACAGACAAAGGGCGCTGCCGGCGAGACTTTACACATGGCCCTACTCGTCTACCTCTCCCCACGTCCTATTTTTCAAATTCCCTTCCGCCAGGCACCCACTATCGCTAAACGTCGCTTCCTCCGCCACGCCTGCTATCAGTTTCGCCGGAGTATTGCCGCCATGAAAACGCGTAGTCCTACGCGTCTTCTGGACGCGTCCTCCTCTTACAACACCTCCATCTCATCCTCCTGGCCAACGGCTTCATCATGCTGGTGCCTCTCTACCTCATCATCGACCTGGTAAAGAACCCCTGTTCCTTGTTCCAAAGATCCACTGCTCCATTTGCAAGACCTGAGAGCTAACGTCTCCTCACGGAAGTCCAGTGCCTGAGCCATGCGCTCACCTACGGTCGCGGAAACACAACCACAGACAAGCCAGAGTTGCAGGAATGCTCCGGTCGCAGAAACATGATGGTCGCCAACCTCTACAGGCCCAGAAACACCACAACAGCAGAAGCATCACGGCCACAGGAACGCGTGGTGTTTCCTTTTTTGCGACCGTACCACTGCGTATCCACCTCCACAAGGCCTCCTTTCCAACCAGATGGCCAACCAGGCATCAGATCACAAGGCTGGCAGTGTGATCCTCTCCATCGCCCCTGCCCGCTGCCACGTTACAGCCAGAACGTAGGTGAACGTCCGTGGTGGTTGGCGCTCGGACCCCCTGAACCGCCGGATTAAGGCCGACACGGGTAAACACCGGACCATAATCCCCCTGAAGATGGTGTTTTGCCTGAGCAAGCCATTTCATTTTGCGGCTATGCCACTGTTTTCTCTTTCTCGTCGTCTCCGAAAGTTGTCTCTCGAACTTTCCTACGAGTCTCATTTCAATTCCTTGTCTGTTCGTTTTCCGTTCATGTCCGCATGTCAAGCCCAGCTCGTCGGTCCCCCTTCTCCCCTTTTGTTCTCCGAGTTTCGTCTTTCAAGTCTTTGTCTGTTCGTTTTCTATTCATTCCGCACGTCAAGTACAGCTCGTCATTGTATCCCCTTTCTCGTTAGCTCTTCCCTTTCTGGCTTGTCATTGTTGTTTTCTCTAACCACAATCGCGTCTAAGGGCTGGCTGTCCTTACACACTCACTGGTCGGCTGGCCACTCCATCTTCAACAAATTCTCTTGCGTCCGCAAGCTACACCTCCATTCTACGGCACGATGTGTGTCACCACTCTGGACCCCCAATTCTGGCTCACACATCGACATCGAGGACCCTTCACAAGCCAAATTGTCTCCCGTCTGGCGTCCCTGTCCATCACCACGCCACATGCGGCTCCTTGACTGTGTTATCCCGCCATTCAACATTCAAGCTGTCACGCTGGTTGCAAGTCAAAGCTCGAGCCTTCTCATGAAATCTCCGATTGAATTCGCTTTGGCTATCTGAAGCACCAGTGTGGCTTGCTCTCTTCAACCCATCTTGCCACATGTCTCGAGGATGGAAAACAAACAAACCCATGACCTTCCGTGGTATCCATCTTGCCTGTCTGATCGCAGGCAAATCAGTTCGAAAAAAAAGTACAAACAATGGCACAATGATCCAGATCCCATTTCGTCAATCCAGAACGTCGAGTCGTCCAAGGGCGGCAAGAACAGGACTCGGCCAACCTCCCTACTCAATACTCGACGAAAACCCTTAGTCAGGTTAGAAGTAGCTTGACTTGGGGGCCGGACCGCCGTCGCCGGTGGGTGGGGCACGGCCGAAGGGGAGCTGTCCGCCGGTGTAGCGAGCCAGCGGGCCATTTCCACCAGACGGGAGGCTCGAAAGGCTGGAAGGATAACCAGCAGGGCCGAAGGGAAGGCCGGGAAGCACCGCAGAACCAGGTCGCTCGTGGGCGCCGAAGGAGAGAGCCGTACCGCTGCGGGAAGGGACCGAACGCACCGTGGCATTGGGATTGCCACGGTCGTACGTCGTGTGGCGAGCACGACGCTGATCCTCCCTCGCGTGAGCAGGCCACAAACCTGAATCAGGTCAGCAAAGTTGAGGAGGTAGTAGAGGCAAAATGCTTACCCTGCGTCTCGGCATTCTGGCGGGAACGCTGCAGCTTGGCGTCGTTGTTCGCCGCCGGGAAAGGCAGCTCCTTGCCAATCTCTCCAAAGAATGGCAGACCCGTCTGCTCGCTGAACTTGAACGCCGTCTCGCGGGTATGGAACAGCTTCAAGTGGTCAGCTCGACGAAATCTGATCGAAAAAGCGGTGAACTTACGCGAGGACGGCAGTGGTGAAGCTCCAGCATGACCGAGGAGTTGCGGAATTTCTCGACGAGAGCCTCGACACCCTGGACGGTCGCGTAGGACAGCGCCGGGTTCTTGCCAGAGCCGAGGTCTCCAGGCCAGCCGTGACCGACAAGTCTCTCGCAGAATGTGTGCACGTCCATTGCCGTCGCAAAGTTGACGAACGCGTAGCCGACGTTGTATCCGTTACGGAAATCAATGCGCAGGTACAAGAAGTCGTACCTGCCGAAAGAAAGCTTGCGGAGAAGGTCCTCGAGTTGGTACTACATGGCGTTAGAGAAACCAGGAAACCATCAAGAGAGGAAGACTTACCGTATCCATCTTGTTTGGAATGTTGCGTACCATGACGGTAGTCCTGACGTCGGCTCCGTCGCGAATGTTGTCAAGGGCAATAGCGTTGGCCCCGTTTTCGTCGTGGTGACGGCCGCGGCGGGGGACGAGCGCGTTGGACTGGCGCGTGAAGCGCATGGACACCAGACCGGTGTTCTGGACCATCTTGGTACCTGCAGGGCTGTAGTCCACGACTGTGACACACCACTTGGTCGCCTGCAACAAGTGGTCAGCACGAAGGACAGCCATGGATAGATGAAGACTTACACCAATACGACTTCCAGCATGCTCAGACTTGAGCTCGCCCGCCATGCGAACGCTGTCGACCTCCAAGCGGTAACGGAATCCACGTCCGTAGTCGTTCACGAAAGTTGTACCGGGGACATCCGGAACACGGACGAAGGCACGCACCTGGTTGCGTCCCAGGTGTTCATCAAGAAATTCGAGCGCCGCATAGTAAGACATGGCGACGCTCTCCTCGTTGAGCTGGTCCTGCGCGGTTGTGATCTCCAAGACTACCTGGCCCTCGAAGGGGTGGACGACGGGGCGGGGGTCCGAAGGGCCGCAGAGGCGGAGCCATTCGGGAACGGTCAGGAACTCGCCGGGACCCAGCAGGTCGTTGAGCTCGCGGGCCTCTTCAAGGCTGGTCGGCTTGACCGCCATCTCGGCCTGGCTGAGCGAATCAAAGCTGAAGGCGATTAGACGGTTCGCGATTTTGATCTTCTGAGCCCTCTTGAAGACGGTCCGCTGGAACAAATGTGAGCGACAGGGACAAGAGACGATTGCAGTGGACAAACCTCGATCACTGACTGCAGCACATGCTCGCCAATACGGTCATAAGAGTCGTGCAGGCGGACGAGGACGTAACGCGTCGTCGCGTTCTCCGTGGAGAAGCGCTGGCTGAGGCGCGAGTTTCCGACCAAGTCCTGGCCACCGACGCGAACGACATCATCAGTACCCTGGGCGATGGGCTGGACTGCAGGAGCCGTGCCGTTGGCACCATAGCCTTCATGCTCGAACGGGATGATGGGGCTCGTGACGGGGGTGGTGTCGCGACCCTTGGAAGAGGGCGACGACGCATAGAGGTCGCGGGCCATGGTGTATTGGTGAGAGGTGTGTGAGGGACGGAAGATGCGAAACGAAGAGGAGGGAGGGTGGATGAAGAGGCACACAGGCAGAAAGAGAGAAGGACGGTGGTGTTGGCTTCTTGCTTCCGTTCGTGGTGGAGAGGAAGGAAAAGAGAAAGAAGAGGTCGAGGGTGGGTGCGAGGGAGGGTTTTAAAGGCGGGCTGCCGGGTGGTGCGCCTGCCTAATCCTATTTGAGGACGTGTTGGTGGAGCGATGGGGGGTCATGGGGAAGCCGTGGCCGCCGACGGGGGCTGCTGTATCGGGGCGCTGGCTGCGCACACCTGCAACACCATGTCTACAGCCCTTGGGAATCAGATCAGGGGCTGGATATTGGCCAATTGGGCATGCCGAATCCAGCCGCGTCATCGGATTGAAGATGCAGTGTGGTGCAGGGGCGTGGTGGTGGGGGTGCAGAGTGCTTGAAGCAGCTCAAACACCATCACGACTTTCCCGGGGCTCGGACTGCCGCTACCACGGCGCTTGAAGGCCCTGAACAAGACCCGCAGCCCGAAGAGGCAGCTGACAGCAGCCCGGGACGCCAAATGCTCAATCAGGCACAACGGCGCACAAATATCATAGGTACAACACCATCGCCACCGTTCTAGGGTACGGGCTGCCATCCCTATTGAAGACCTTGTAGCCCGAAGAGGCAGTTGACCTCGGGCCAGGCCGTAGAGAATGCTCACTTAGGCACAGAAATGTACAGACATCTCAAGGGACAACACCATCACGGCATTTCCGGGGCACGGGCTGCCATCCCTACCGAAGACCCTAGGTCCCGAAGAGGCAGTTGGCAGCGGGTCGGGCCGCAGAATGCTCAATCAGGCACAAAAAGATTCAGATGTCTCAAGGTTCAACACCATGATAGCTTTCCCAAGGCGCGGGCTGCTTTCTCGGAGACCCCGTGGCCCGAAGAAGCAAGTAACAGCGGGCCGGGCCGCAGAATGGTTAGTCGGGCACAGCAGGGCACAGCAGGGTACAGAAATCTGGAGTTCTTCAGATTGCTGAGGGCACAGTTTGAAGAGTCTGCATCTTTGCGTGCATAGCGAACAGGCAGAGCGACTCTACCCATGAGGGTTGGAGACTTGGGGGAGAGCTGAGAGCTCCCACGGTACTGCTTGCTTCCAAATGGCACAGAGTGGAAATTGTAGATCCCGATTGCATTGTATCTACCTGCATCTTGAGTCTGCAGAACAGTGCCAAGTTCCACAGGCGAGGCTGTTACATGACCAGAGCTCGTAGAACAGCGTTTGCCCTCTGTGGACTTCCGGGTTGAGACGGTGCCAGTCCGGGATACGTATACAGACTGTAACTTCGCCGGTCGACCGAAAGGGTAAAGCGCGGGTTTATGAAAATGTACGCATGTAGCTGTGAATTGCATTTCGATTTTGGGTGCAGCTGCACAATGTTTGTGGACATTGCCTTGGGCCATTGCTTTTCCCGCCACCAAGGAGAGCCTTTAAGTCTTGTCGAATCACCAGATCTCACCCGCCCAGACTCACCAAACGATGGTAACACACGACATGGCGACAATTGACCTGGTGTGCTACCTAGAGAACGACTCTCTTACCTTCTGGATAGGTTCGACCTCAAGCGCACAACATGAGACTAAAAGCACCTTTCTGTGGACGCATAAGGCAAGTCAAGAATGGACATACATCAAGATCTTGCTCGCTGACAGGGCACATCAAAAGTAGATCTGGTGGACTGGGGAGGCTGGATTGGCACTGGTACTCGACCCCTTGTGGCCACAAGGCTGCCGTGGACGCGCCTATGTTTGATAGGGCGGCCGGCGTCCGGAGAACCCTCAAGATGGCATCATCAGCGACTGCTCATAACATTCCGGAATGGAGGTCGAGGCATGACTGCGCGATTCCCACAGAAGACGCTGGCAGGACGATTCGCGGGACTGTCAAGGCAGACATACCGAGACGCATTGTCCTCGGTGCACAGGCTACACAGTTCAAGCAGGTATGGCGATGCCGTACAGAGACGTGGCGCTGACATTTGAAAGCTTGGTCGAATGAAAATGACCTCCGTGGACCCATGGCACAGCAACAAGCTGGCTCGAAGCCACTCCAATCGTCTGCCAAATATTTCGCAACAAAAGGGACACCGAGCTTGGGCGCAGGCTCTACCGAGGGTCTAGAGGCTCCAGGCATTGTCTGAATGGAAACCGGGCACAAACACCATACGTCATGATTCAGGGTTCTCAGAGGCACGAACGCGCGGGCTGGATCACGAGTTGGAAGGATCTGCGACGCTCTACATTGGCCCAAGGAAGATGAATTGGCCGCGATTGGTACACTGCGAAAGGCTACGAGTTATCAGGCAAGAATCGTCAACAGGAGTAGGAATGAGAGAATGGACAACGCGAAGCCGCAGGATCAAGGGCTAGTGGGAGATAGCAACAGTTGTGTGGCTCTACGGAGCGTTGATACTGGAATGGGACATGGCACTTGGGCAGTAGACATCAGGCTTGGAAATGTTGGATCGCGCGGCTGGGGAACTAAACGCAGGGCTGCGGGATGGAGACCTTGCTGGGCCAATTTGCGGGCATGGCGGAGCAGACTCGAGGGTCTTGGGGCAGCCGAAGCTTGCTTGAAACCAGAAGATTCGAAATATTCTCTCCACTAGTATCCAGGTGAGGTCAAGTCAAGGTTCAGACGAGTGCCACGGTTACGAGCGCTAGTGCAGGGCTCCGCTGATATGGTGGCTCGAGCGTGCTGTAGGGCTGAGACGGCTCGGCCGTCCTCGTCGACCCGACCTCCATCGCGCCTCACCTCCATGCCTCTCAAAGAAAACCACTTGCTCCGACCCTGTGTCCGCCATCAAAAGCTTGAGACTGGCCGCTGAGCACCAGGCCACATAACGCACTCGGGATTCCATCACCAGATTCGTCAACAAGGCCACCTTTCATTGCTTCGGCACCCGCCCTGCCGCCTACGCCCGGGGTGGTTGACTAACGCGACCCTGTCCGAGAATCCGCGTCGACATCCTCGCACCCAATCCCTTCCTCTAGCTCACCAGCATGCCAGTCGCCATTGATCCGGCTGAGGACCTCGCCGCGGCCATTCACCAGGTAGACCAGCCCCTAACCAGCTGCCGGTCACGTGCTGACGGTCGTAGATCACCCTCTCTTCGTCCGACGCAGACTACATAGATCAGCTTGCCCCATTGCTCAAAGATGCACGCAACGATGGCCATCGTGCTGGCCACATCATCCAAGCCCTCAACTCTGTTTCCGCCGAGCGCGAGGCTGCGATCGAGCGCATGTGCAACACGAACCATCAGGAATTCGTCAATTCAGTCAACCAGCTCCTGCGCGTCCGTGAGGGCACCGTAAACTTGACTGCTGAAATCCTCAGCCTCAGCCAGTCCATCCAAGCGAGTACGGAAAAGCTCGCTGAGCAGAAGAAGGCTCTCGTAGACTCGCGAGGCGTACGTCAGAATGTCGACGAGGCAACAAAGGCGCTCAATATATGTCTCGAAGTCCTTCGACTCGCCAACCAAGTCCATGATCTCTTGGCAAGGAAAAGCCACTACGCTGCGTTACGCGCTCTGGATGAACTCCAAAACGTCCACCTTCGCGAGGTTTCGCGGTACAAAATCGCCGAGATGATTGAGAAGTCTGTTCCTGCAACACAGCGCCTGATTGCAGAGGCGGTCATGGCAGACCTCAACACCTGGTTGTACCGCATCCGAGAGGCCTCGCAATACATGGGCGAGGTGGCTTTCTACCACACCAACATGCGCCGCACAAGACATGAAGAGCGTTTGAAGGAAGATGAGTACCTTGGCAAATTCAGGATCAACTCCGCCATTGAGCTTGTAGCAGACGAGGGAGACGAATTCGATATTTTGAACGACGATGAGACGGAGATCAAGGTCGATTTCTCCCCGCTTTTCGAGGCCATGCACATTTACGAGACACTCGGCCGGATGGATGAATTCAGATCAGAATACGGCGCGACAAGGAGACGGCAAAAAGAACTGCTGATTCCGAGTTCGCTCAATCTACTGGAGGAAGAGGACGGTGACCTGAGTAGCTTTCTCGAGAGTATTGCGGGCTTTGCCATTGTGGAGAGAGCGACCATGAGGCGGACAGAAAATCTGAGGACATCGGTTGATGTAATATCTCCTTTTCTTCTACACCCATGGATGCGTTTGCTGAATCTTTACAGGTCGATGAGCTTTGGGATTCCATGTGTCAAAGCGCCATTGCACTAACCACCAATGCTCTGCACACAATCGACAGCGACGAGAAGCTTTTGAAAATCAAGGGCCGGATCGCGCTATTCCTGCAAACCATGGAGGTAGGCTTCGCTGTCTCCGCCCCCTGAGCTTGTTTGGTAGGCTAATTATCGCAGAGCTGGGAATATTCTGTTACTAGCATCAATACCCTTTTGCTCACGCTTTTCGATAAGTACTCCCAGCTCTTGAAGCGGAGATTCAGCGAAGACTTTCAAGAGATTGTCACGACGGACGACTACATGCCAATGCCAATCAACACACTCGACGAGTACGATAAGGTCGTCAATGTCAGCTGGTATACATCAGACACGCCGCGCGAAGAACTCACGTCAGTATTTGTACTCCCCACAGTCTTCGTTCGCTGACGAGATTGAAGCTTCCCATGTGTCCTTCCATTCTCTCAGATGTACCCTCTCTGCTGCATTGATATTCGCAATTTCCTCAATCAGATGTACCTGTTCTCGGATGACAACTTTCAGCGCTCTTCTGTAATCGATGAGACGCTCAAGAACGTAAGTGTGGTTCCCTTCGGTCGATGCTGTTCCATTAGTAACGCTACGTCAGTCACTCGACGACCTCCTGTGCGAGAAGGTCTGCAAGATGCTCGTGGACCGCCTCAGCTCTCAGTATCCCGGCCAAATCGTCCAGATTCTTACCAATCTGGAACATTTTGAGACTGCTTGCAAGGAGCTCGAAGTACTTCTCTTCGAAGCACGGTCGTCAAGTTCGGCGACTGGGCCCATAACGCTCAACGCGACGGAGCACTTCCGCGCTGGCAAGAAGACAGCGGAGAAGAGAATCTTCGAGCTGGTCAACAGTAAGATTGACGACCTGATTGAGACTGCTGAATATGACTGGTAAACCTCCCCCTGTGACGCCTGTCGATACCCTGGCATGATGCTGACTTTGAACGTAGGGAGTCGACCAAGCCCGCTTCCGATGTCAGTAATTACATGCAGGAGCTGACTCGCTACCTTTCCAACATCATGAGCTCGGTGCTTCTTGGCCTGCCAACCGAGATCAAAGAGCTCATTTACTTTGATGCCCTCAGCCACGCAGCGACCATGATCCTGGTGAGTAGAGCCCAGGTTGCTCCCAAGCCACACCTACTAACAACACTCTGCAGTCGCTCCCTCTCGACGACGCCGTCAAGCGCATCTCACCCTGCGCCATTAAAACGTTTGCCGCCGACGTACAATTCCTCTCCAACTTCGTCGACACGCTCTCGAACCCGATCCTGCGCGAGAACCTGGACGAGCTGCTGCAGACGGTGTACCTGATGGAGACGGACAACCCGCTCGAGTTCTACGACGTGTCGCAGCGCAACAAGAAGTTCGGCCGCGTCAACCGCGAGCACGGCCCCATCTTGCTCGAAAAGGTCACCCAGGGCGCTGGCGTCACGCAGGAGCGCAGCGGCGTTGACAAGTTGATGAATCGGATTGGCTTTGGGAGGGGCAAGGGTAGGGGCGCTGGCGATGGCGCCGGCAGCGGGGCTGACGACTGAGCGCCTCTGAGGGCAGAGAAGCTGTAGTCACCATGAGGATGCAAGTCTGCGGAGTGTGTAATTATGCTTGCATACGCAGTGTATAATTTGAGCGTTGGTTCTCAAGAAGCTTTCCTTGCTGTAGAAGCGTCTCTATCACATCCCCTGTCTTGTAGGATTACTGGCGAGATTCGAAGAGCAACAATAATACTGTATGCATTCTAAAATCCCCGCTGCCAAGTACAACATTATTTGTCGTAGCACCAACAGTATCCGGACCCCATAGGAAGAAAAAGTGCTCCCCATGAGACTCATGTTCTTGCGAAGAGAATAGTTTTTCAAATGTACTTCAGTGGCTTCCTGTTTCTAGGACGAGAACGCGGCAATGGCAAAAGCATTTGGTGACGAATCATCATGAACAAATATCGTGCCTTTGCGCAGGGAGAGATTGCTGAGTCTCGAGACCGAGGTTTTAGGGATGGGAGGCAGACACGGATACACATTCGCCGTTGACATTCCAAATCGCACAAGAGACGACGGACGAGTGTACTGACAGAGATAAGGTATGGATGGGAGCCCCATGGCAGACACCAGCTGCAGAGACCCATCTCGATATCTATGGCTGGGGGCAGGTTGACAGGCTACATGCGCCAGTCTACGCAACACTAAACTGAAATGCAACACAACGCAATGACATGCTATGCCACATCATGCCAAAGCCAGGACGGGGTATCTGGTCCAACAAAACTGCCTGCTCAACAGCGGAGACCAACTCCATTTAACTGCACCTCGGACTCCCATTTGCGTTTCCCACAGGCGGAGATTGCCGCGGACACGGGGCAGCACAGCTAGTACGGCTCCGTCTCCCTCTCCAGCCACTTCAGCGTCACGGGATCGTTCTTGAAGAAGCCTTGCGTCTTCTCCCTGACCTCCTTGTGGTAGGAGTTCAAAAACTCGCGCTCGTCAGTCGTCAAAAGATCCACATCGACCAGGCTCCTGCACATGGGGACAAGGGTGACATGCTCGAAGCCCAGGTATGGCTTGTCGCCGAAGCGGTGCGGCGTTTGCGCCTCGCGCACTACCACTACGTTTTCGATGCGAATTCCAAAGTTTCCGTCCTCGTAGTAGCCTGGCTCGTCGCTGATGACGTTGCCGACCGCGAGCGACACCTCCGAATATTGTACACGGGTGCCAATGCCAATGGGACCCTCATGCACGTTGAGGAAGGAGCCAACGCCGTGTCCCGTACCGTGTCGATAGTCGAGGCCTTCGGACCAAAGGAATTGCCGTGCGAGCGTGTCAAGCGCAAAGCCGCTGGTCCCCTTGGGGAAAACGGCTCTCTCGAGCGCCATGTTACCCTTGAGGACAAGAGTGTAGGCCTTCTTTTCCATGGCAGTTGGGTTACCGAAGTGCAGGGTTCGCGTCGTGTCAGTTGTGCCATCCAGGTATTGAGCGCCAGAGTCGCAGAGGTATACGGCTTTGGGATCAATGATGGAGCAATTGCCCGGCTCCGGCTTGTAGTGGATTACGGCCGCGTTGGGACCTGTGGATGAGATGGTGTCGAATGAAAGGCCAACAAAGCGGTCGTGTTTTCTGCTGAGAATAAGCATTTATGGCGAAGACAGGCGGAGTATGACTTACGATCGAATTGCTTCGAGCTTGTCCGCTGCCTGGACTTCGTCAAGGGTTGCACTCTTATTGATGAGCTGATCTTCAAGCCAAGCAAAGTACTCGATTAAGGCAGCGCCGTCTCGGACATGGCAAGCCCTCATACCCCCAAGCTCGACTTCGTTCTTGACTGCTTTGGCATCTGCGATGGGACTGCGCACTTCTTCCACGTTCTTGTCGCCGCCCAGACTCTGTACCAGAGCCCATGATACTCTAGTAGAAACGAGGAATTTCTTTGCTGGGGTCTCCGAGCCCTCGGCCTGCAGCGTCTCTTTGCTCAATGCCTCCACGTCTCCAAAGATAGCACCATAAGGTCTGATGGTGACATCGTTACCCAGGTGCGACTTGACCTCTGGGGTCAGCTTGTCATCGTTGATGTACAAGGTAGCGGTATCCGGTGTGACCACTGCATACGAGAAGAAGACGGGGTTGTATGGAATGCTGTTCAAAAACGATAAGTACGAAGCCCAGAAGGGGCGTGAAGGGGTAGGCATACTCATTTCCGCGCAGATTGTAGAGCCAAGCAATCTCATCAAGCATGGCTGAAGAGCGTTAGTACCAAGTGCAGCAGAGCGCCAGGGAGCACATACAGACGACGAAGCCGGCGCTTTTGCGCTTAGCTAGTTCCTCGCGCAGCTCTGTCAACTTCTCGGAGAAGTTCTTTCCAGCAAACTCGTGAGGGTGGACCTTGACTTTCTCGTTTGGACGGGCGGGCTTGTCCTTGGCCCAGACCAGGTCGATGAGATTTTCCCGCACAGCTACCAGCTCACCACCGCCCTTTTTGCTGATCCTGTCCTTGAGTTTGCGAGCGTCGGCTTTCGAGGTGTCAGCTGGATCAAATGCTGCGACTAATGGCGACACTTACGAGAAGTGACGACTGTTGGATCGACACCGACAGCCTTTCCGCCCTCGGACTGCTCGGCCGTCCTGCGCATGTCAGACAAGGTATTCCTGCAATGCACGAAAGTCCATACCATTCCTGCCAAGTGGGCACGTCTTGCAGGCCCTGCTTCAAAAGTTCCCAATTGACATCTAGTTGCTTTTCTGCCTGATTGAAGTAGCGGCCGTCGGTTGCAAGCGCGGCTTTGTCGATGGTGATGACGGCGGTGCCCGCGGAGCCGGAGAAGCCTGATATGTATTCTGCGGCCCATGAGCGTTTCCGGGTCCATCATGGTGTTCAATTTGGTGTCAAACCTCGGCGAGCGTCGCAGGGGGCTATGTATTCGGACTGGTGGCTATCTTCGGATGGGACGACTGGGGAAAGGAAGCGCGTCAGTATGGAGTGCAATTGGCGGTATTGTGAGGATGGTTACTGTAAATGTCGACGTGGTGGTCACGCATCAACTGGCGCAGATGGGCGAGGCGCTCGGTGGTATTGATGGTATCCATTTCAGAGATAAGCTTCTTGATGGGAGTAGAGTGGAATGGACGAGTGGGAAAATAGGCCTGAAGAGCCAGGAAGGAAGATTTGGACTGGCGGCAGAAGGAGCGCGCGAGGGGGCGCAGAAATGGCATGCGGTGTAGTGGAGGGATAGTGGGCTGGCCGCAGCGGGGAGCTGTTTGATGTGCGGTGGGTGCTGTGGCGGGCAGCGGAGCTTGAGCAGCAGCTACATGCCCTGCAGCTGTCCTCTGCCCTCTGCCCTCTGCCCTCTGCCCGCCACCGGTGTTCGCTGGTTCTGCCACTGCACACCGCCTCGGCTAACCCGAACAACCCCAGCACAGCACGCGCCCATCATCTTCCCGACCATGGCCATTGCACAAAACACCACCTTCAGTCCAAACTGTCGCGAGCTTGCTTTTACTCCCTGCTCGCTCCTCCAGCCGCGCCGCAGCCGCTGGCGCTGCTCTCCTCCCCCAAAGACCTTGCATCTCTCCAACTTTTGCTGCCCCGCGGCGCAACACATCAGACTTCCGCCGCCTTCACCTCATCTTGGCACTCTGTCAAATCACCCGGTTTTTCTTTACAGCCCGCCCAAACGTCTCCTCGCCCCTTTTCCCTGTAAGTCGTGTCTGCTCCCCGGTCAAATACACCCTGTATTCTTATTCTCGACCAAAGCATTCAAGTGGACCACCAGAGATCATGCCGGACCTAATGTTTCCAGACGACCTAGCTAAAACCTTGACGCACTTTTTGGCGTTGCTGTCAACTTGGATGGTCTTCACAGCAACCTCGCTATAAGCTGGTTGCCCCAGTCCATCTGAGAGTCTTGTTGCCAAACTTCCCCTGCACACAAAAAGCACTCAGAGATTGGATTACTGCCATGGACGCCCCAATCCAAACACCAACATCTGTGGCCGAGGTTGCCGCCCTCGTCAAGAGTCTATATCAACAGAAAGATCCTGAAACCATCAAGCGCATCGAAAAGACCCTCCAATCTCTGCAAAAATCACCGCAAGGTTGGCAGTTGGCAGATGCCTTGCTCGGCCATGGTGACCCCGAGGTCAGGTTCTTTGGAGCACTTACCTTCACAGTCAAGCTTCATTCTGATGCAAAAGCTCTTGAGAATGAAACTTCAAATGAGCTCTTGACTCGTCTCCTGGCCTGGTTGATCCGGCTAGTTGCCGAGGGCGAACAAGAATTCGTGACAAGGAAGATTTGCACCACGCTTATGCAGTACTTCTTGAGCGACAAGACGCAATGGAATCCATGCATCCGGCACCTCATCTGCTCTTTCATCAAGGGCGAGCCAGTTGACATTGATCAAGTCGGAACATTCCCCCCTACGGCTCAACTTGTGGGTAGTCTTGCTCCGCCCCAACTCAGATCGATTCTCTACGTCAGCGAAGGTCTCGTCCAAGAGGTCAAGAGGACTTCGTACGTCTCTACAGTCGTGGCGAAGCTCGAGAACCGACTTGACGAGAATTGCGACGATGTTGTCGCCCTGAACCAGTACGCGCTGGGCTACTCTGGCCCTCTTGAGACGGAAATACGCGCCGAGGCCGTCAGCTGCATGGCTACCTGGGCCATCTACGTCACACGCTTGACCCGCTACTCGCCGGAGGCCTCACTCCGCATAGATCAGGTCCAGACTCTCATCATTCCAGCTTTGCATTGTGTGCATGCCGACCCTGAAAAGACCGTGGAACCTTTTGCAGACCTTCTCCGCCGACGCGGCATTGAGATATTCTCAGATGATCATTTGAAACTTCTGGGCGGACTCATCACCAGTCCTTGGGGCCAACAGCAGATGACCGACATTGTCGATGACGGAGTACCATCGGAACACTTCATCGATTTGTTGCTCGCTTTTGGCTCGGCCATGCTGCCGAAACTGGTCTCTACTCCAGAGGCCTGGGATAATGTCATGGGTGGGTAATAACAACCCACAGTCTCGTTCATCTGGCTAACGGAATGGCAGTCATGATGCATCAGATCCTAAAGTGTCCTGGATATCCCATTGAAGACGAATCAACCTCGATGCAGGCCCTCGAATTCTGGGGCAACTATGCTGGCGAGGTTGCCGATCCTATCGAAACCGACTCTGAACCGCCGTCTGTCGCTAAATTCCACGTAATGAAAGCCGCGGAAGCATACTGGGCGAAAGTGTGCATGCCTACTAGCACCGACCTCGCCGGTTGGGACAAGGATACAATCAAAAACTTCAAGGCCTTCCGCACCGACGTTGGCGATTTTCTCCTTGATGCTTTGCGAGGATGCGGTGCCGATCTCTTCCGCGCTTTCATCACGCTGGCGTTGAACCAAGTCGAGCAAGACGATTGGATAAAGATGGAGGCATCCTTGTTCTGCATCAACTCTATGGTGGACGAGGTCATTGGCATTGAGGAGTGCGAAGAGGTCTTGGGAGAACTGTTTGGATCCTCAATCCTCATTTCAGCCATCTCTCGCCCTGACGCCCTGCCAAGAGCACGGCGCGCTGCGGTAGAAATGATTGGAAAATACGCCGAATTCTTTATTAAGCATCGGGAATTTCTGGTGGCCCCTCTCAATGCTCTGTTTGTCGCACTCTCCAGGGAAGATACTTCGGAGGCCGCAGCAAGGGCTATCTCGCTCTTTTGCTTTAGCTGCAGGGAAACGCTTGTCCCTGAGCTGGACAATTTCCTCGCCGCCTACCAGACCTTTATCATCAGTCCGACCGCTTCAGCTTACTGTAAAGAAAAGGTTCTTGGAGGCATCGCCGGCATAGTCCGTGCTTTGCCTTCGGATGCCCAGAAATGCCATTACCTTGTCATTCTCTTGCAACAGGTTGAAAGAGAAGTCCGCCTTTCACTCGAGTTGATGAGTCAAAACGATGTGGCAGGGGGTCCTACGACTGCTTGTACCGCTATGACCTGCCTTGCCGCGATGGGCAGGGGTCTCCAAAGTGGAGACGAGAGAAGCACCCACATCGATCTCGAGGCAGATATTGCAGGAGAAAGTTACTGGAACACCGACCCAGCTGGCATTCAGTTCCAAGCCGGAGTTGCGAAGTACTTGGGCATGATGGCACAGTAAGTTGCCTTGACAATGATGATTTTCCACTCGGAGCTAATTGATTTCAGTGTCTTTGGCGGCTCCGGCGAGGTCATCGAGGCAATCTGCGACGTATTCAAAAGCGGGTTTGCTGAAGGTGCTCCTGGACCGTTCGTCCTTCCCCCGAACGTGTTTGTGGAGTTTATCCTTTGCACGTCGACGCAAACGCCTCGCGTAAACCTCGTTCTCTCAACCACTTGTTCTTTCCTCAACGCGTACAAAGGTAAGCTCGAGGACAGCACCAAAAGCAACCCATACATCCTAGCCGCAGTCACTGTGGTCGACCACATAATTCAGCTTCTTGCTACACTCTCGTCGCCAGACACAGATCCAGAAGTTGCCTCGAGCTGCGTCGAAGTTCTGGAGACACTGAACCGGCACAACGTACAGATCCTCTTTGGGCGTTCTTCAGATGCCGTCGAAAACACTCTCATGTTTACCATTCGCTGCATCCAAGGCCCCGATGTGCTGCCAAAAAGAGCTGCTCTGCACTTCTGGTCCCGGTTTCTGCAAATTTCTAGCCCTGCTGCAAAGCAGCAAGTCGACCAAGTCATCAACGTTCTTGGCCCGCTCCTCGTTCGGGTCCTCGTCTTCAATGTATCCGGCGAGTCTCAGCGCACGACTCTCGATGACGTGTCCGACACTTTGCGTCGCTTCGTGCCTAAGAATCCACGAACCGGCGATTGGATCGAAGCTGCGCTCTTGGACAAGGAATTTCCAGCCCCAAAGGTCGAGGAGAAGGATCGTTTGTGGTTCAAGAAGATGTTCATAGCGTAAGTACTCTCGACTCGTGCATACTCTGCGATGACTGACCACGTCTCTGTAGGGCTCGCGGCGGCATGAATAGCAAGCAGGTCGCCATGAATTTCTGGCAGAGCTGCCGAGATTCACAACGCTGAAGTATTCAAATCTCGGCGTTTTGAACGCAGCTCCGTGGCATCATACGGCGTACATGGTTTTGGGTTAGGAGCAGGCGGGATCATTGGCATAAAGCAGGCAAAAGCTTGCACACGGAAGCGCATTTGGGCTGATTCTCAAGGCATCAGCGGTTGAGGCTGGCTAGATGTTGCCGGCCAGGACCTCTCGGGCTGCTCGTTTCACTGGCATCGATGGGGGATTGCTTAGTTTGATACCAAATCCTGACCAAGTGAAGTTGTTCTTTTCAGATTCAGTGACGACATTTTGACGTGAGCTTGCCTACACTTGGCTGTTGACTGGACGTACACGGATCGAAAAGCATGCCCAAGAAATCGGTGTCCTGGTTATCGATAAATGGTGTCGCTTGGGATCGGCTTCCCAAAGCGGCCTAGCGCGGCGGTTCCGCCCACAGAATTTCGATGTGCCGCCGAGCGACCTTTCGCCGACAGCGACGACAAACCACCACCACCACTTCGACATCTACGACGCCGCACGCTCAGTCAAGATGCCGGTACGCCAAAACCCTCCAGCATCATCAGCATTGCTGCCCAAGCTCTCCGCTTCGATGATGCTATCCAAAAAGTGACAAACGGACGCTGACGACGATGTCCTCCAGAGCCACAAGTCTTTCCGTACCAAGCAGAAGCTTGCGAAGGCGCAGAAGCAGAACCGCCCGATCCCCAACTTCATCCGCCTGAAGACCGGCAACACCATCAGGTTCGCATGATCCGCCCGCAGAGGGACAACGACGAGCGAGGACGCCTCGACAGGACGACGAGACTAACAGGACACGCTCACCAGGTACAACGCCAAGAGGAGGCATTGGCGCAAGACCCGCCTCGGCATCTAAGCGGCTCGCCCCTTCGAATCGCTGCTCCCTCATTGTCCAGCTCGACTCGGAATCCGGAATGCCGCCTCAAAATGTCTATGCGCGATACCCTCTGCACAACATGATTTGCCACGCGGCTCGGGCGGGACAAATCGTCATGGATGGATGAGGAAGTGGTTTTCAATCAAAAAAGGAATGGCTGCTGGCCTTTCTATTACGTCGGTCGTCGATGGGTGCATTTTCGGTCTGCAATCAGTCGTGATTTGAGGCGCTCTGGGGGAAATGGATTGTACGCAGGTTAAATGAAATGGCTTGCCAATCCACTCATGCATATCTATGGAAGCGTGATGGTTGACCGAATCGGTCCAGCATAAAGGATGGGAACGATGGCTGGAAAGCAGACTGGTATCATGGCTGTGGGACAATTCCAGAAACGGTTGACCATGTTGCCAAAAACAGCACTCAATCTCGCGCAAACCCAAAGCCAAGATCTAAACTCACGGCAGATCAACTACTGACTTCCACGCGCCGGGGGTGGTCCTGTGGTAACTGCGAACTTTGGAGGCTTTCAAGATGTTAGCCTGCGTCTCAAGAAAAAGACCATGTCCACGCTTACATCGTTCAGGTCCACCACAAGTATTCTCTCCTCCGCTTGGCCAAGGATATCGAAGATCTTGGTGCTGCCCTTCTCAATCTTCATGACCGTACTCGTGCCAGCATACACCACACCCCCTTCGGTCCCGCAACGGTTGGCCATGACGACGATTGCCGGCGCCCCGTTTGCCTCAATCAGCGGGTAGAACCGCTCCAGCCAGTAAGCCAACGTCTCAGCGTCCTCCCTCTTCGGGTTCGCTGCAACGTCCTCGGCAGCAAAGCGTGTGAGCCAGGCCATGTTGAGTGCGATCAGCGGCGCAGGCGTCGGCTGCAGACAGTGGTTCGCAAACTCGTACGCCTTCCAAGGCGCGACGAACCTGTGCGGGTTGATATCCATGCAAATGCCCATGGCGACGTGGCCCAGGTCGCCCAAGTTGCCGCGGAAGAAGCCTTCCGGGCCCTCAGCAGCCCACGTCTCGTCCGTGTAGTAGAGGAAGTGCTTGCGGTAGTTGGCGAGAACTTCGCCCTTGGGAGACACGGTCACAGTCGAATTGTATCGACGCGAAGTTGCTGGATCAATCTCTGGGTATCCTATGGTCACATGAGTCTGTAGGCGGACGGCAACCTCGCGAGCCCAGGTCGTCGAAGGTCCTGAGGCCGTAGGCTCGAGGAATGGAGTTATGGCTGCGAGACCGGGGAAGTTGTAGCCTGGTGAAATGTGTGAGGAGGGGAATTTCTCTGGTGACCATGGTCTTTTTCTAAATCGGCACAGAATTTCTCTGGCTGTAGGGATTGATTGGTGAGATACCTGTCAATGCCATCTCGGGGAGAAGCAGCCAACTGAGGCTCCTTATCTCCCCTCTCACTTCGGCATCGTGTATTAATGCGTTGGCCTTGGCGACATTGCCCCGGAAGTCGCCCACTTGTGGGTTGAATTGCAGACAGGCAATCCTCATCTTGAGAGTGCGAGCTCAGAGACCAGTGTAAAAATGTTGTCTATGGCGATTGAAAGGAAAGGCCTTGTCTCTTGGGTTTGGACTGTTGCACAAGATGTAGGAGGAAGTTTGACCGTTCTACTCGACGTCAGCGCTTTGGAAAGAACCCAATGAGATCGCAAGTGCCTGTAGCAAACGCAAGGAGTAAAATGAACCTATGCAAAGATGCCTGTCTGTTTGATTTTGCAAGCCAAACACGGTGGGAAACGACGAAGGAAATGACTGCTTCAAATGGCAAAAGGAATTCGCAACAACAAGGCGTCTGGCTACTAACAAAGACGATGAAGACTACTGTGGAGATGACGAAAGAACTAAATAGAGATCCAACTTACAGCATGAGCGTCGTTTCAAGTCGACGACTGAATGTTCTGTTGTTGATTGGTTGCTGTCACGTGTAGGGCTGGCTGGCAGCGAAAAGCGATGACGATGATCAGCCGAGCTAGCACGGCTCGCAGCTACCAGGAACGCTGCTCCAAAGCTTCTCGCCTCTTCTGTTCTTTTGTACCGCGTTATGGCTCTTTGGAAGTAGCATCTTCTCCCCAATCAATGGCAGGCAGACGGCTTCTCGATGCTGCAAAATTACTCAACGCCACGCGATCCGTCGCGAAGCAGCATGTAGCTCTACGCTCACAGCAACTCGACGCCTACTCGAAAACTTCCACCCTTGCCAAAGCGCTCAAGGATCAAACCGACCGCGTCACCGTCACCGCACGCGCCGCCGTAGCTCTTGCCCAGCGCTTCAATGAGGCAGCCCCGTCATACACCAAAGACGACACTCCCGCATCAAAGCCGCAAGTTGATACAGTCCCGAGAAAGAGCACAGTGACTGGTGATGATACACCGGTGGGAACAAAGTCTGGGCTGGAGCAGGACCACCACTATGGAAGGTCAGAGCGCAATGCAGCCGCAGAGCCACCTCCAAAAGGAAATCTGGACGTGAAGCAGAAAGAGGCAGACAGGCGCCCTCTGCCGGATGGGACAATACCACCATCACACGCGGACCTCCGCACAGGCTCAGAGGGCTTCGAGACCTATTCGGAGAGGCCGACTGCTGAGCCCCCCAAAGACCCTCTCGCGAATGGCGCTCCAGAAAGCTTTCAACCCAAGAGCTCCTCGGAATCCACAATACCTACGCCAGGAACACATAAGCTATCTTCGCAGGCGGCGCGAAAATTGCAACGTGAATTTGAGTCGCAGATACCTGCGCGTGCCGCAGACTCTGAGGGCAATTTGACTTCTCTGCCTACGCCTGATGTGTTTGATTCGCCTTCTGGGAAGGTCAGCCCAGAGCTTTCGTCCCTACCTCGCGTCAAGGTGCCCAAAGTGGCCGCTGATGATCAGGACGGCAAACAACACATCGCCGATGGCGGCAAGATCAACCCCGATGTTTTCTACTCATCAGCTGGTGCTCCGGAGCCAGAGCCCGTTCCATCGAAGCAAGCTGTCCCAAAGCAGGAAGAGGAGCTTCCTGAAGGGGTTAATCTTGACGTTTTCCATTCTCCAAGGGTCGCCCGTATGTTTGGCGCCAAAAAGCCAGGCGTAGACCGGTATCGTCAACTTGAGATGAAATTTGCACGCAGTGCCCCTGTAGATCAGACTTCCTTGGCCCATGGCAGAGATCAGGAGACTTTCAATGTGCGCGATTCGGCTGCACAAGCCCCCGAACAACCTACGTCAGTTGGGTCGAATCAACCAAAGGATTCGCATCAGGAAAGCCCGGGAATTGAGGAGCTGGCCAAGGATCTTGCCAAAGATGCCGAAAATACTCAATACGCAGAGGTATACAACCGCGGAGTCACGTAGTCCTACGCGCTGACGCTGATAGATGTCCAGGTTCCCACAGAGATGACCTCCGAGCCTGAGAAGGTTGCATATCAATTGAGAGAATCTCGCGTTCCGTCTTCTCGATTCGGCAGAATATGGCAGTACGCCGGTTTGGGTACCAGCATGGCTTTTGGAGCTGTTGGTGAAGGTCTCCGCCGTGTTGCTGGAGGCGCCGCTACTGGCTCTTCCCTAGTCTTGAGCGCTGGCAACATGGAACGTCTCGTGGCCAAGCTCTCTAGAATGAGAGGCGCAGCTTTGAAACTCGGGCAGATGATTTCTTTCCAGGACATCAAAATGCTGCCGCCAGCTATCCATGACGTCCTGCAGCGCGTCCAGGACAGTGCGGATTACATGCCTGCTTCTCAGCGCAACAAGGTACTGGCGAGGAATCTTGGCGATAACTGGAAAGACCTCTTCAGCGAGTTCGAAGATGTCCCGATTGCAGCTGCATCAATTGGCCAAGTCCACAAGGCAGTTCTCAAGTCAACCGGGCAAGCTGTTGCAGTCAAGGTGCAATACCCCGGCGTCGCCGACTCGATCGATTCTGACCTGAATAACCTGTCTCTCCTCTTGACGGCCTCACGTCTCCTTCCAAAGGGTTTGTTCCTTGACAAAACGATTGCCAACGCGCGCACCGAGCTCGGCTGGGAGTGTGACTATCTTCGCGAAGCCGAGTGTCAGACGCGGTTCAGAGAACTACTTCAAGACGACAGCGAGACGTTCCGAGTTCCTGCAGTCATCTCTGAAGCCTCTGGAAAAGAGGTCTTGACTTCGGAACTCATGACTGGAAAGGGTATCACCAAACTCAAGACCCTTGCGCAGGAGGAGCGGGACTGGATAGGGACCAACATTCTCCGCCTCTGTCTCCGTGAACTCGTCGAGTTCCGCTTCATGCAGACTGATCCCAACTGGACAAACTTCCTTTACAACGGACAAGACAGGAAGATTGAGCTACTCGACTTTGGTGCCTCCCGCGATTACCCTCGCGAGTTCACCGACCCATATGTCCAGACGCTGATTGCGGCATCAAAGAACGACCGGGAGACGATCCGAGACCGATCGATTGAATTGGGCTACCTGACGGGCAGCGAATCCAAGGCCATGCTTAATGCGCATGTTGACTCGGTTCTCACTCTGGCTGAGCCGTTCACGGACAACAGCCCCGAAGTGTACGACTTTAGCGACCAGACCATCACAGACAGGGTGAGGAGCTTCATTCCGGTCATGTTGAACGAGCGTCTGGCGCCGCCGCCCGAGGAAACATACTCGCTGCACCGCAAATTGAGCGGTGCATTTTTGCTCTGCGCCAGGCTTGGGGCCAGGGTGCCGTGCAGGCAGATGTTTGCAGATGCGGTGAAGAAGTACGAAGAGCTAAGTCAGTCGTAGGGTGTGGGAATGGCGAAACTTAGCGTCCACTGTATAATAGCATATCGAGGAAGCGTGTGAGAATAGAGAGAACTTCGCTCAAGTCGCAATTGGTAGTACTGATGCGTTTCTCCGTGCTGACCATGCCGTCTCAAAGAGGAGCAGACCTATACTCAAAGGGGAAGCTGTCTCGATAAATTGCGCATTCGATTTGGGGCCGGGGAAATTCCATCTTGTTCTACAGCTGCTGTAGAGTTACTTCCGCTCATGCCGTCTTACCATCATTGGTTTGCGCGTGACGATTCAAGGAGGCTCTGCCATGCACAAACGCCTGGGAAACCAGCCCTGCGACGTGCATGAAGAAGTCGAGCAGCATCCATCAAGCATGCGCACCAATCACATGTGGCGATTTGGAAGCACCGTAGCGGTCTGGGATGACGGCAGGGGCCATGGCTGACGGCCGGACGATCCACGAAGGCGTCATCGCCGCCCACGCTGGTCAAACTTCAAAACCACAGCCAGCCCCGCCTTGGACAACGCTACACAACGCACTGTGCTCTTCCGAATAACCTCTTTCGACTTTGACGCTATCAATCAACATGCGCGCCTACTACTACGACAACCTCCCCGTACGTCTCCTCTCATGCCATCTTCTCCACCAAAAAAGTTTCCCGCCGCCCCGCCGTCACACCCGACCAGCGCAAGCAAGCTAACCACGCACCGCACACACGCAGGGCGACCAACGACTCGCGCACGACTCGGGGCGCGAAGTGCCGGCCGAGCACCTCGCATCGCTGGGGATCCACCACTACCACCTGCCGTCGCTGGAGTCGGTCAACGAGCTGGCGGCGAAGCGGGCGTACAAGAACCGCGACGAAGTCACCATCTCGCCGACGACGCTGCCAAACTACGAGGACAAGGTCAAGGCCTTCTTCGCCGAGCACCTGCACGAGGACGAGGAGATCCGTTACATTCTGGACGGCGCCGGCTACTTTGACGTGCGCAATGAGGGCGACGAGTGGATCCGCATTCGTTTGGAGAAGTACGACATGATGATTATGCCGCCTGGCATCTATCACCGCTTCACGACGGATGAGAAGAATGTAGGTGGTTTTGTGAGAGGATGCGATCGACATTTTGGCTGACTGGGGACCCGACGTAGTACACCAAGGCCATGCGCCTGTTCCAGGACGACCCCAAGTGGACGCCGCTGAACCGCGGCGAGGACACGGACAAGAACACTTTTAGGCAGCAGTACCTCGACTCCAGGGCTGCGAGCACACCCGTCGCCTCGCACTAAAGCGAGTTGGCCAAGGACATTGCTTTTGTATGTACACGAGACGGCGATTTATGATATCCTGACTTTATCCATTCTTGTTGCCCAATCTGGAGGGTACACTTCAACTGTGCTCGAATATCGAAACGTGAAATTCGCTCATCTTGATATACATCTAACTTTTGATATGATCCGCAGAATTTGAACGCTCAATGAAATGTGATTGGTGGAGATACTCAAGTCCTGTAGTCACCGTTGATGGTGACGTACTCGTGGCTAAAGTCACAAGTCCAGTACACGGCCTCCTCGCCGGGGGTCTCGCTGAGCCTGACCAGAATTTCCAGGTCCTCAGCCTCCAGAATCTGGGCAGCCCTGGACTCGTCAACCTTCTCGGGCTCGCCCTTGACCAGGAGCTTGAGTTCTTCCGATCCATCCGTGGGGATGAAGGAGACGGAAGTCTGCTCGGGGACGACGCTGTCGACACCGTCGGCGTAGCCCGTGGCGCACAGGATGCGGCCCCAGTTGGCGTCCTTGCCGTAGAGAGCCGTCTTGACCAGAGGAGAGCGAGCAATGGTGGAGGCAACCTTCTTGGCGTCTTCGTACGATGCGGCATTCACAACGCGGATGGTGACAAATTTGGTCGCGCCCTCGCCGTCGCGAACGACGAGCTGGGCGAGATCGGCAGCGAAGTCGGTGAGCACGGTCTGGAGTTCCGAGTAGCCAGCGCTGGCCTGGTCCGCAATCTCCGATCCGCCAGCCGCGCCGTTGGCGAGGATGGCAACCGTGTCGTTTGTGCTAGTGTCTCCGTCGACAGAGATGGAGTTGAAGCTCTTGGTCACGGCCGCAGTCAGCAGGGGCTGCAGGGCTGCGGGAGCGATGGGGGCATCAGTGCAGATTATTCCGAGAAGAGTGGCCATGTTGGGGTGGATCATGCCGGCGCCCTTGGTCATGCCGACAACTGAGTAGGTGGTGTTGGGCGAGCTGGGGAGAGAGAATTGCCGGGAGAGGAGCTTGGGAAAGGTGTCGGTGGTGCAAATTGCGCGGGCAGCCTTCAGCCAGTGGCTGTGTTCATTGCCCAGGGTCTCATGCGCCGCAGGAATCTTGTCGAGAATCTTTTGAATGGGTAGCCTGTTGTTTCTGTAAGCGTACTGCTCATATCCTGGGAGTTGTTGCAAACCTCTGGCCAATTACACCGGTGCTCATGACAATGCTCCGACTGCCCTTTCCATCATCATTGTTCTCGAAGCAGTTGTCCGCCTTTTGTCCCATGGCAATGGCATCCTCAATGCCACCACGGCCAGTAACAGCGTTGGCGCAACCCGAGTTGACAACGACCGAACGAATGCCCGCGCCAGACCTCCGGTTCAGAGTGTCTCTGCTGACCGTCACCGGCGCAGCCTGAAATTTGTTCTTGGTAAAAACGGCGGCTCCGGAGCAGGGAGTCTCGGAAGCGATCAGGGTAAGATCATCGAAGCGAGTGTTCGAGGCCTTGACTCCGACGTGTGCGCTCGACGCGAGGAAGCCCTTTGGGTAGGTGCCTGACGAGGGGACATATTTTGCTTTCGAAGGTGGTACAGTGCCTTCTCCAGGGGCAGAGTAGTTGCGCACGAATTGCTTCATGGTAGGGATGAGCTTTTGGAAGCTGGACGGCCTGGCGGAAGCCATTTTGACGGCCCTGTGGCGTGCGATGTGAATGATGTGGTCACAGGTATGCAATTGGGATGAGGACGGATTATACCTTCTCTTGTCGCCGGAGCAGTGACTCCGACAGTGATGTGACTGGGCTGAAGGGAGAGAGCTGTAGGAGAGCTAGTGACTCTCCAACTCTCTCTCCAAAATTTCGGGCCGGTGACGGAAGGCGCTTATCGGCTTATCGGACCACATGGTATCGATGTCGGAGCCACGGACAAGCTCCTCCGAGCTCGACGCGTCTGCCCTGCCGCGTCGCGCTGATGGCTTGGGTCAACGCTTCTCCGGAATTCATCTCGACGGCCACCGACTCCAACCGACCAATTGAGGACTCACCGACATCACTGAATATGCCCAGCGCAAAGAGAAAAAGGGGTGCAACAGGAGATGCCAATTCGACACCGCGAAGACAACGCGCCGCAGACCACGAAGACCACGAAAACGACGAGCTCGACCCCACTCCATCTCAGCAAGAGACTCCCACAAAGAGACAGAACGTTTCTCGAAACCTGGCCAATGATCTCCGTCGAGCTCAGGCAAAGGATACGGCCAATGGTGGTGCCAAGGAACAGGAGACGCCGAGATCACAGCGTCGGGTTGCTTTCGACACGCCCACAAAACCACACGAGGACGAAGAGGCTCCAAATGCGACTCCAACTATTCTGAAGAGTGCAGATAGATCTGCGCGGCGAAAGAGTGCTCGAAGACTTCTCTCACGTCAACTGAATGACGACCAAAGCGATGAGGACTCGGACGAGGAGGATGAGCTCGCTCGTGAGATATACGATGAGGAAGAAGGGGAGGACGAGGGTGAAGAGGAGGAAGACCAAGTGAAAATTCCCGAGCCATCCGCTGTGCCAGATACTCCTTCGAAAAGAGGTCGCGGACGACCAAAGGGCAGCAAGAACAAGACAAGAAAAAACAGTCCTCCCCCGGAAGGCGTTCCGCCGCACGAGTTGTATTTTTACCAGAATCGACCTGGGGGTGGCAAGACGTCAAACAACACCTTGGCTTCGCACCAGGTTCTCAACCATGACGAGTACTTTGCGCAAATGTCAAAATACGAGGACCCGCACCAAGACGACATTGAATTCTTGCACGAGCTGCACGGAAGGTCCTTTGACCAGTGGGTTTACGAACTCGAGAACGACTTCAACATTTGTCTCTATGGCTATGGCTCCAAGCGGCGCCTAGCCATGGATTTTGCGACACATCTGTACCACTACCGCATGGCAACAGCTGCCAGCTCCAAAAACAGCCCAAAGATTATCATCATCAACGGCTACAACCCAACCCTGACCCCGAAAGACATTCTTCTCACTATCCTGAGCTCGTTACTTCCGTCGTCCGTCAAACTGCCCTCAACTCCTCCACTCCTGCATTCTCTCCTCGAAACAACGCTGGCCACCAACCCGCCCAGCAAGCCCCTCACCCTAATCGTCAACTCCATCGACTCACCCTCCCTCCGCCGTCCCGCATCCCAAACACTCCTGACGACGCTCGCCGCCAACAAGCACTTCCACATGCTTGCAACAGCCGATACGCCGACGTTCCCCTTGTTGTGGGACCTGTCGGCGCGCTCGCAGCTGCGCTTCCTCTTCCACGACTCCACGACATTTGCCAGCTTCGCGGGCGTCGAGCTAGACGCGGTCGACACCTTCGCTGACGTCCTGGGCCGCTCGTCCCGCCGCCTCGCCGGCCGCGACGGCGTCGGCTACGTCCTGCGCTCGCTGCCCGAAAACGCCCGCGGCCTGTTTCGCATTCTCGTCGCCGAGCAGATTGCTGCTGCTGTCGAGGTCGAGGATGACGACGTCGGCCTTGGCTCAGGGGGTGCATTCGGTGCGCTCGATGATGACGACGACCCCTTTAACGACGCAGCTCTTGCCCCCGACACGCCGTCCAAGCGGGGAAGAGGCAGGAAGGGCGCCGAGAAGAACGCGATGGACGCGGTGGTGCCGGCGGTGGGAGTCGAGTACCGAGTCTTGTACCACAAGGCAGTGGAGGAGTTTGTGTGCAGCAACGAGATGGGCTTCCGGACGCTGCTCAAGGAGTTTCACGACCACCAAATGATAGAGAGTAGGAAGGACGCTGGCGGCACGGAGAGACTGTGGGTGCCGTTTAGAAGAGAGGACTTGGAGGCGTTGTTAGAGGAGTTGGTTGATTAAAGGATGAACACTGTCCGGATGGGATGCTTGAAAGAGAGTTGTGAGCGGAGATGACTTTTTGGTTTAATCGAATACCCTGGCTAGATTTACATATGGAAAAGGAACATCTCAGGCGTCAGACATCCTCCCAGTCTGTGGCGCTGAACTCCGTTGCTGGAACTTGTTGAAAAGTCTAAATGTAATCCAAGCCTACTTTTTTTTTTTTCTCTCTTCTAAGAGCGACTTCCCTCACCAGCCCCTCTTGGCCAGCCTCTCGCCCTCGGGCATCTTCTCCACGTTCAGTCCGACCATGGCCTCGCCCAAGTCCATGCTGACCTCGGCCAGAACCCTGGGATCCTTGTAGTGCGTCACGGCCTGCACAATGGCCTTGGCCCTCTTCTTCGCGTCTCCGCTCTTGAAGATTCCACTGCCGACGAAGACGCCGTCGCAGCCCAGCTGCATCATGAGTGCAGCATCGGCAGGCGTGGCGACACCGCCGGCAGCAAAGTTGACGACGGGCAGACGCTTCAGCCTGGCCGTCTCCTTGAGAAGTTCAAACGAGGCGCCAATCTCCTTTGCGTAGACGCGCAGCTCCTCGTCCGACATGGCCGAGGCGCGCGCAATGTCGGCGTTGACGGTGCGCATGTGGCGGACGGCCTCGACGACGTCGCCGGTGCCCGCCTCGCCCTTGGTGCGGATCATGGCGGCGCCCTCGCTGATGCGGCGCAGGGCCTCGCCCAGGTTGCGGCAGCCGCACACAAACGGCACCTTGTAGCCGTGCTTCTCGACGTGGTGCGTGTGGTCGGCGGGCGTCAGGACCTCGGACTCGTCAATGTAGTCGACGCCGATGGCCTCGAGAATCTGTTTCGTTGTTTTGCTGTCAGCATATTCGGCTAAAATTGGCCACCAGTCGGCCTTGGGGAACGGTTGTTTTTCGTGGTGGTTGTTGTGCCAAGAAAGGACGTACCTGGCACTCGACAAAGTGCCCGATGCGCGCCTTCGCCATGACCGGAATCGTCACGGCGTCCATGATTTCCTTGATCATCTTGGGGTCCGACATGCGGGCGACGCCGCCCTGGGCCCTGATGTCGGCGGGTACTCGCTCGAGGGCCATGACGGCCGCTGCGCCGGCTTCCTCTGCGATGCGGGCCTATAAAGTAGATGACGTCTTAGATATTATTTTTTTTGCCATTGATATTGCTGCGAGTGTGGAATGGAGAAGAAAATACCTGCTCGGCGTTGACGACGTCCATGATGACGCCGCCCTTGAGCATGCGGGCCAGACCGGCCTTGACCTGAAAGTTGTTGGGCTCGCCATTGCCGTTGGTGGTGGGAAGTTCGGTGGCCATGATTCAAAAAAGAGCTAAAAGCGGCGTAACGGGAGAGCCGATCAGGACTGAGAAGAGAAGAAGGATCGTGATAGACGAAGGGGGGTGAAGAGAAGATGATCAAGTGATGGATGGAAAATATAGTAAGGAATTGGCGTATCGGACGTCTGAATGGTGAGTCATGGTTGTATAAAAGTCGTCCGGGGTCGCTGAAAGTGGCAGCCCCAGGGCGCGCGTGTTAGAGCGGGCGCGGCGCCACCAGCGGCGGAGGGGCATGTCCGCGGGGTCGGCGAATCGGACGGGACACTGCCGATTCTAGCCGATGGGCTCACCGCCCGCCCTTTCTGCCAGCTGCGGTGGAGGCCATCGCCCATGACGTCGCTGGTCGATTCCACGTGGGCCGGGCACCGCAGCTCTCGAACCGACAGCCAGCAATGCAAGCTCCCGCCGTCTCCTATACCTTGGCTACTATCTCCAATGTAGACACCTCACCACTTTGCATCCGTCCCATCGATTGACCCTCCGGCCCTCTCATCCATCTCCCGCCGTCTCCGCAACTCCGCTCCGCGCTCCCACCACCAACGACCACAGCGACACCATGGCCTCCCCGCTCCGCCTCCTCCGGCCCTTTGCCCTCAGCGCCTGCTTCGTCTCCGCGCCCATACTCCTGCTGCGTCCCTGGCAGCACCAGCAGTCCCTCTTGCGGCCCCTGCGCTGCGACTCGCCGCCGTCCATCCCCGTCTTCAACGAGAACACGCGCGAGGCGCGGAACCCCGTGTGGAAGGACGGCCGCGTCAATCCGGCCGTGTGGAAGCAGATTAGCTCGGGTAGCATATTGGGTACGTCCAGCACGCATGGCTGTGGAGAAGGCCCTGCAAGAGAGCAACGGTCGTGGTGGTGGTAGTACTTCACGGGTGGGCAATGGGACTTGTGGCGCAGCAGTACAGGAGATGGATTTGAGAGAACAATTGGCTACCATTCAGGAACAACGTCGCGTAAAACACCCAGCTAACCAATCTCTCTCTTCTCAGGTCTCCTCGGCGGCGTCGCCGTCGGCATCTTCTCGAAACCCCTCGCCCTCCTCATCGGCCTCCTAGTCTTTGGTGTCCAGGTACACACACCCCCCTTTCCAGGATACAACCCACCCCATCCCCCCTCAGCCCCTCGTCCACCGACTAACGCCGCCGCATCGCCAGTTCATCGAGTCCCGCGGCATCCACATAGTGCCCTACGAGCGCGTGCAGCGGTACGCCAAGAACGTCGACGTGCGCTCGGCCCTGCGCGACAACGTGGCGTTCAAGCTGAGCTTCGGCGCGGCGTTTGCGCTGGCAGGCTTCGCCGAGTTTTAAGAGTCGTCAATCTGAGAACCGAACGGTTGTATTCAGGGGTTGATGTTGTCCGTCCGTCCGTCCGTTCTGCGTGTGAATGAGGTGCTTGGAGTAGACGGCGCTCGTAAGATGCTTAAAAGGTGAGATTTTTGGAAAGGCGAGTGCCTGGTGCATCATGAGCCGTGTGCCGCCAAACGATCGAATTGTTTCGTTGATAGAGCCATTTTTTGCGTATTCCAACAGCGCAAATATTCGGGTTGCGGCCGTCTGTTTTTTTGAAGATACACAGAAGACGATGTACCGTTTGCTAGCGGAAAGCAGTCCGCCAAAGTCACGGCGATCTGTATATCCTGCAGGTAAAGAGACAAAATCAGATTGGTGATACTTCTCATTCCGTCTCATGCCGTTGTGGTGTCTACTCTAGGCAGTCTATTCTCAAAAACAAGCATGAAAGGGGTTGTGCGTCTGCTGCCATTGTCTTGTCTAGTCTAGACAGTCTATCCCGAGCATCAAGCAAGCAAGCAAGCAAGCGAAAGAAAGGCAAAGAAGTACAGACACGCGAAAAAAGAGAGAACGAACAAGTCGAGTTTACGAATCCATTCATTAATCGACTGATTGGGTCGATCGGTTGATGATATGACAAGACGCCGTTCCATGCATGCGTGCATACATAAAAGGGGAGGCTAGCTAACTAGGTAACTGCCTCACCGGGACACCCCCCAGCCAACTCAAACTCTTTCCAGAGCGGTCGACTTTCTTCTCCGTCTTCTGTCTCGTTCTATCATGGGTATCCAAATTCGTTTCAGTTCAAAAAAGTAGAAAGAAAGAAACAAAAAAAAGACCGGCTTCCCATAACAGATCTCTCAGTTCATCCCAGAGACCTCGGGCCGTGCCGGGCAAAATTAGACGGGGAGGGGAGTTTATGAGTGGGGGTATATTGGATCCACCATGAAGTTCCTTTTTTTTTTTTTTTTTTTTGTTGAGTTTTTCTTTTGTGGTCATCGAAGCGGAAGGGTCCATGCCCCGGCCAGCTAGCCAGCGGTCAGATCTGTGCTGCCGGTGTAGCACCAATTGGTATAAAGATGGAAGACAAGGGAACAAGACATTAAAGCAAGAAAACGCCGTGGCGATGCGACTAGACTTCTTCTTACCCGCGGCGGGATGGAAGAGGGCTGGGACCAGTGGGTTGATTTGTCCTCTGGTGCTCGCGCTCAAGGCGGTCAACCACGATGGTTGGTAAAGTTCATGAAGGGACTTGGCGTGCCAAAGCGCCCGGTGGGTGAGCAACTCCCCTTACACGACGTGGCTGCTGTCAGGGTGCATGTTGCCCAGCTCGCCCTCCTTCTCGTTGGAGACATCGCGGCGCTCAACATCGTCCTCGTCGCTGACGAAGCCATACTCCTTGGCCTTGGCGTCAATCTCCTCCTGGGTAAGGAAGGGCAGCTGCTTGGCGGCGTTGATGTAGCTCATGTTCTCGACGAAGCCCTTGGCGAAGATAATGTCAATCTCCTCGAGAGTGCGGCCGCGAGTCTCCGGGTAGAAGAAGTAGATGACCGGGAAGAAGCAGGCGTTGACAATGGCGAAGAAGAGGTAAGTGCCCCACTTGATGTTGTCAAGCATGACGGGAGTGACCATGACGATGAGGAAGTTGAAGGTCCAGTTGGTGATGGTGGAGACAGCGTTGGCCTTGGCGCGAGTCTTGAGAGGGTTGATTTCGGCAGGGTACAGCCAAGGCAGAGGCAGCCAGGTAGCACCAAAGAAGGCAATGTAGGTGAACAGACCGACGGCGGAACCCTTGGCGTTCTCGGGGCCTCCGGGGATCAAACAGGCGAAGACGAGAACCATGGACAGGCACTGTCCGACGGTACCAATGAGGAAGAGCTTGCGGCGACCAGCACGCTCGATGAGGAACCAGGACGAAGTGGCGAAGATGGAGTAGACAATCATGTTGACACCACCAAGGAGCAGGGACATGTTCTTGGTCTCGTCGATGGAGTCTTCGAACAGGATGGGGAAGTAGTAGATGACGGCGTTGCAGCCACCAATCTGTTGGAAGAGCTGTGCAGAGGAACCGATCATCATGCGGCGGAAGTGCTGGGTCTTGCCACCGGTCAAGAGGTCAGCGTAAGTGGTGTTGCCGCCGGCGTGGCCAGAAGCGCGAATGCTCTCCATGATGACGGAAGCCTGCAGCTTGGTCTCGTCGTCGTCGACCGAGGTGCCGTTGAGAGCAGCGAGGACCCTCATGGCATCCTCGTGCCGGTCCTTGGTCAAGAGGAAGCGAGGCGACTCGGGGAGGCCGACCATGAAGATGGCAACAATCAGACCGAAGAAGACCTGGAAGGCGATGGGGAAGCGCCAGGACAGGTCCTGGGAGCCATAGGAGCAGCCGTAGTCGATCCAGTAGGCAATCATTGTTCCAAAGGCAATGACACCGCCCTCGATGCAGATGAGCAGACCGCGGTTGGTGCCCTTGGAGCACTCTGCCTGGTAGGTCGGGATGGTCGAGGTGTTCATGCCGTTTCCGAAGCCGGTGATGGTGCGCCCGATGATGAGCTGGGCCGTGGCCTTGTGGCCCTTGACGGCGGAGATTTGGATAATGACACCGAGAATCATGATGATGGCACCGGCGATGATGCCCCTCTTGCGGCCCAATTTGTCACCAATCATCAACATGAGAACGGCGCCGAACAGACAGCCTGGAAAGGATTAGCTCGGATGACACGAGAGTGTTTGGCACGATTACATACCAACTTCGTAAATGGCGGTAACGAAACCTTGGTAGGTCTTGTTGTTCTTGGTCTCGGGAAAGTAGTCGTTGAAAGGATCAGCGGCGATGATTCCCGACATGACACCCTGGTCGTAGCCAAAGACTGTGGAGGAGCGTCAGCAAGGGGGATGAGGAGCGGTTGGAGCTGGAGCGGGACGACTTACGCAAGAAGCCGGTGGTAGCGACGGTGGAGACGACCAGGCTGAGAGGACGGCCGCTCAAGCCAAAGAACTTGGGGGCCTTGACGTTGATGGCATTGTCGCTGGGACGGGGGGAGGAGGTGGCCGCATGGGCGTTGTGCTCGAGTTCGTTCTTGTTGTCGGCCATTTTGGGGCAGGGAATGGAACGATTGGCAGTGACGGCGGGCGAGGGGCAGGGTGTTATATAGCCACTGGGCGATGGCTAACGTCGGTTGTTGAGCGGGACAGGCAGAGGGAGTGATGGGACCCCGGGTCAGAGTACCAAGGAAACGAAGCCGCTCGCGTTCCGGTCAAGGTCGCGTGTGGGACTATTTCGCTGGGGGGACGAGGACCAAAGAAGGGTTGAAGGAGAAGGTCCTGGTTGATCCGGGGAGAACAGAGGTCTTTATGGATTGTGGTCGAGGACGGAGAGGTGACCGGGGGTGGCTAGATCCCTGCTAGCTAAGGCGCTGGCCCAGTTCATGTTTCTGGCAACGATTGCGGGTTGGATGCAACATGGTGGTGGAGGAGAAGTAGGGCGGACGTCATTGGCCGGGGCAGAGTGCCAGGACGAGGTTAGGTGGGCGTGGGGCCCCCACACAGACGGCCAAATGCATCTGCAGGACCCTCGAAGGTCGGCGCTGCGATCTGCGCCGTCGCCGTCGAGGGCCCGAGGGGAACGGAAGCTGGAGAGAGCTGGCACGGTGGTGGTGGCTTTTGGTTTGGCTTGGCCCCAAGTCCGCCGTCCGTCCTTGGCCTCGGCTAACCTGTCGATTTCCAGTTCCTTGCCCTCCAGCCGTTGAGACGTCCATGTCGCGAGAGAGAGTTTGTTTCGCGCTGACATCACCCCCGCCGTCCTGCTACTGTACATACGTCTCTCAGTCTCAGCACTTCTCCCCGCCGCGGCACAGCGCAGCGCAGGGCCTCTCAGCATCGGTGGGGACCAGCTCCACCGTGTCTCCAGTCTTTTCAAGCCCATTGTCGACTCCCCCCGCGTGCCCACTGCATGCCTTCGTCTGCCCTTTCGGTCTTACGTCGCCTTTTCCCCGGCCGGTCCTGTCCCAACACGACGCCCACATTGGCTGCCGCTTTCATGTGCTGTGCTCCACGCCAGCCCCTTCACCGATACATGCACATTACTTACAGCCAGTCCATGTATCCATCCACCCTGCTACGCCGCTCCGCTCCTGCATCCGCGCGCTAGGGGGGCTCTCTCTCACTCAATCACTTATCATGGCTGACTTGACTTGCCTACCTGGGCATCCCTTCCGCCTGCCGTCCGCCTCGGCACTGCATGTCGTTGGCCTCTCACCATCTTTCAATCGCTCTCTAGACGCGCACTCGAGCATCCACCCAATTTTCCTTTTTCCTTTTTCCTCCTTGTGCCACAACCCTGCCTTGACCCTGGATGCATGTGAAATGCCTTGTCCACATCTCATCTCGCAATTGGCCGCACGTGAAGTCTGTCGCATCTTGTGCATGCTCATCCAAGGCCTCAGTCGGTCCGATGCCCGCATACTCCATCCACTGCTTGTTGTCCCCGTCGTCTGTCTGTCGCTGTGAATGGTTACCGCCCGTGGGGTGCGTGTCAGCAATTGGGCTGCACAGAGGCTGCACAGACGTGGAGCCTCTGTGCAGCCCAGCACCATTCACAAAATGAACTGAACGAGGAAAATGGCACAAGTCATGCTCACCCACTGGTCGTTTGGCCGCGAATGCCTTCTCTTTCCGCTACGGAGCAGGAAAAATTTCTCACCCGCTGCACCCTCGTTTCGACCACTGGCTCGCTGTGATTTGCGGCTCGGTCCAAGCCTTGAGCATCCCTGCCGCCAGGCCGTCAGTGGCTTGATGCTTGGTCGTCGAAGGCCGCCGATCCCTTCTTGGAATGCTACTCCTCGTTCGACTTTTGTCGGTGACGGCTGACGACCAAGCGACCCTTGAACGGCCAAGCCGGAGCGAAGCGTCCATGCCATGGCCGTGAAACGACACGAACGAAAACGTCGACAGACGTCGCATCTTTTTTGTGGACTCGCTGACCAACTAAAAGACCGATGACTACGGCTTTATTGGCACTGCTCCGCCCATGAGGAAGGCAAGCCCGGTGCCCGCGTCTCGAATTTTGGCTGCTCTGGATGCCTTGGTGGACGCGTGAGTATTTGCTGATGCAAGGCCCAACGGTTCCTTGAAAACTCAAGAGTCAGTCGGATATGGGGTAGGTATGACGAGCGCTTGATCATGGAACCCTTGTCCCGAGGCGCTTTGCCGCGCGAAGCTTGGTCGGTTTTCCGTCATCGTCAGGCGGCTCTCCGTCAGTTGCTTCGGTACCTGAAAGTCAGTCTGACGAACAACCTCGGTGCTGGACAGCGCGCAAGAAAAAAACTTCAAACAACAAATCTATCCGAGGCCTCGATGCGGCATGCGCATTCGCTGTCGTCCCAGGATGATCCATTTGGATCGACGACATGCAAGTAATTGCATCTGTCGGCACTTTTGTTGCGATCATCACTGTCTCGCGCGAGCATGAAGATGCCAATCATGGACCGAACGAGTCGGTCATCCTTGGGTTTTGACCACGAGCGAGCCAGTAGACTGCTCGCCAGATGTCCATCTCGAGCTTCACTAATGCACGAAGCGATGCGCTCCATGCCAGAACCAGGCGTCGCATGGCTCCGCTCCGCACTGCAACTCTCCCGTCGCCAGGTCTGTGGTTTGATAGACGCAGGCTAAAGTAGGACACGGCACGCGCGAGTGGGTAGACTCCCTGTACAAAAGCTAGCATCGGCACTAGGCCGTGGTGTCTGTTGCCGTCGCGGTCTGGAACTGTCTGAATCGAAAACGGTCGTCTTGTTGTTGTCGTTGGACCAAATGCGTCGTGAGCCCTGGCACTTCATGAGCGAGCGCATCCCCCGCCTTTCCCAGGGCCCCCTCGCTTCCCCCGCTTCTCCAGACTCTTTTCTATCCACGTCCGCCTGCTTGTTGCGCTTAGCAGTCAATTCTCCGTGACACCACTGCGCCCTCCATTCCACCGGTCACACTTCTGTCAGAAGGATTGTGATTCGGATGAGTGCTGTCCCGGGGGCGGCACCAGTGGACGGGACTACGGTCCCGCTTTTGCGCGACTCTGCCTCTCCCTCACAGGTACGAATGCAATTTCCTTTTTCCCTCGTCAGCCTCGCGCGTTTCCGGTTGGGGGCTTGAGCATCTGCGGCGCAAACAACCAGAGGCGTAGCGGTAGTCACGAGTAGCCGCCGGTACTGTGGTCAGGTAGCACATCCATTCGTCCACATGTCCGTTGGTCCGTTGGGCGAGGTGGTGGTACTGGGCTCCTGTGCGTGCATTCTTTCGGATGGTCGTCGTCAAACCAAACATTCAGGCGCAGAAACTCCGAACCGAGTCCCCGCGGGGAAACGACGCGAGTGGCGATGCAAGCACGGCCGACTTCTCCAAACGACGCTACCGCTGCGTCTGGGGAATGGGGAAGCACATGATGTGCTGGGGTGCGTCTTGCCCATCTGATGTCGACGACAAGAAAATTGAACCAAAACTCCAACTTGGCGCCAACCTGAACGACAGCCAAGCGACCACCACGCTCTCGGCATCGCTCTCGTCTTCGACAACACCACAGACTCCGTCACCTCACGTCCGTCCGTCCGTCCGCCCGCCCGCACGCACGCTCCACGCCCGGCTCGCTTCTGTGCCCACGATCCTGCTCCCGTCGCCCAAGGTCTCAGGTCTCAGGGCTCCCGACCCCAGGGCATCCACAAGGTCGGCACGCGTTGCGATCGGCCAGAGTCATCCATCAGCTCGGCACCGCCATCCGGTTGCAACGGTGTGATGCGTCATCGTCTACAAGTGACACGAGAGCAAAAACCGCGCGCGCCTTCTTACATGCGTCCGCAGGCATGTTTGCTGTCTGCCACTCAGTCAGTCAGTCAGGCACGCTGGACATTGAGATCGGTACAGTATCCATGTACTGGCTGCTCATCTCAATCCCTTTGCAACCAAGTGTCCACGTAACCACATCACCCTCGACACCGCATCGAAAAATTCCCTCGAACAATTATTCCGCCCAAAGGATGGCCGTCCGCGACCGCCCGCCAACGGCCCCGGCACCGGCACAACAGCGCTGGGACATTAACCCGTCCTAGGTACGAGTCGGCAGGGCCAGCAAGCGGCGGCGGTGTCCATCACGTCTGGGCGCAACTACGCAAACACATCACGTTGCTGCTCTCTGGCCCAGGTAGGTAGCCGAACCCGATGCTGGACGCCGACGATGATGATGATTGTGGGAGCCGGGCGGACTGCCGGTGAAAGCCGTCCAGGTCCCTGGTATCAGGTGCCAGCAGGGAGTGCCACCGCCGCCGCGCAGGGCAGGCGAGGCGAGTCAAGGGCACCCTCAGCCAAGGCGTCGCCTTCGCCGTGCGTGATGTCAGCGGGGCCAACTCCATTGCCTTGGGATTTTCTCTCAAGTCATCGTCAGTCAAGCAGGAATTGATTGATGTCGATGCTGTATCAAGTCGCGCGCTTGCTGGCCGTTAGACAGGAGGTAGGACGAGCACGAGACATCGTCGAGGCACGGCTTCGGTACTTGGCTTCAGCGTCTGAAGACAACCGAGTCAAGTCCATGGTGCTGTTGTACAGCAAGACGAGGTGGGTAAAAATCAGCCAGCTGTGAGTCGTGCAATCTGGCAGTCGATTGACGTGGCTGTCCAGTCGGTTTCGACGACGTAAAAAAGGTGATTTGATCGTCGATGTTGAGCCTTGCCATTTGCTGCTAGCTCTGCCTCTCAACGCTTTGTGCAGGTGGACCGAAAGGAATGACCAAAAAAAACAGAGGCGAAAGTCATATCTGTACTGCCTCCCATGTTCTCCTGAGGAGGACACCTACCGAAGAAGAGACACCAAAACCTCCAGTCACGATCATGCAATGCACATTTCCCTGATTATCCTCCTTCAAAGGCTTGGGACTTCTGTTAGACACCACAAGAGGTACTACATGTAACTATCTGACAACACAGCTGTAGGGCAAACCAGCACCATGCGTGCCATCGTCATTTTGGCCCTCTAAGAGCATCTTCTTCAACTCACTTGCCAGCAAATCCATTCGCCCCTACTCCTGACATTGCAATGACTCCGCCAGACAACGTCACTGGGTGTCAGTCATCCAACACCATCATCCATCTCGGAGTGCCACCACACGAGCACACTTCTCGCAATCCCGCCATGCGTCCACCGTCTCGCCGTTCCTCCGTCGCCACGCCTCGTCTTGCCACAGCGCTCGGCATCCTGCCCTAAGTTATCCTGTCCTGCCCTGCCCAGAGCTTAGCGCGCGGAAAGCGGAAAACGGAAAACGATGGCGGAAACATGAGCGGGAGTGCTGGCGGAGTGAGTGTGACGTCCATGCGAACCGAGAGCCAGGTACGTACGGTAGGCGGATGAGCGGGCGAGCGGACAGGCGGGCGAGCGGCCAAGCGGGCGGGCGGGACGAGCACCGCTCCACGCCACGCCACCCACAGCGCTGGCCGGCTCCACAGCACTGCGGCGCTCCTGTGAATTGCTCGACTACCTACAGCAGAACAGCCGGGCAGCCGAGTAGCAGCGAACAGGCGAGGCTGCAGTAAGAAGGAATGCGTCCGACGACGCCATGGCCACTTGATCCAAGCTGCAGACAAGACGTGAGGCTGGTGGCGGGCTCTGAGAAGATTGTCTGTCTGGCTGGCTTTTTGACCTACAGGTTCGAATGGACGGGCGGACGGGAATAAGGCGACGTGCGGGCGGGAAGCGGGATCGCAGGCGGGAAAAGGGACGAACGGATTGACTAACTTACTGTCTGACTGCCAACCAAGCAAATACCTACATGTGATGTTCGCATCAAGCATGGGTTCACTGCAGGCGTCTTGTCGTTCGGTTGGTTCTTCTCTCGCGGAAAAGGAGACTTTTGTCAGTGTGAAGAGGCACGACGTCGAGACTTTCGGCAGTTCAGCCAACACAGCTACCTACATGCCACTGTCCGAGAAGTCAGGAAAGGGAAGCAGGAATTCCAGTCCTACTGATCATCCGTCAACAGACTGCCCGCCACGGAAAGAAGGAAAGAAAAAGTGCCTCGATTCCTATCCCCGCAAGTCTGCCGTCTCCTTCCCCTCCATCAATGTGTCCATCCACACGGCATTTTCGCACGCTGCTCTCAAGAAAAGGGAAAGAAGGCCGAGAGGCTAAGGCAACGGCTTGCAGCATGCACGGGCGGGCAGGCAGGTGGGTGTGTGGGTGGGAAGGATTCGACTAGCAGTAGCTCATGCACGTCAAGCAGCACTTCGATCTGTGGCCGGTATGGATGGATGGATGGAAGAATGCCTGTGACAGGCATGTTGGTGTCCATGGAGAGGTACGTACAGACATAAAGAAGGCAACCTGCTTTCCTACTTTCACTTTCGAAGTTGGCACATTTCACCGACTGCAATCTATCGGGCTGACGTGTCTCAGCAGGCGCACTGACATGCTCTTTCACAACTCGATTGTATTGCGTCGTCAAAGTGTTTGCGGGTATCAGGAGGTAGGTGTGCAGAGTCTACATCCGTCCGTTGGGGTCGCCTCCATGGCCATTTCGCTATAAACAAGAGCGGCGGAAAAAGGTCGTGTCGCGTGCGTGCGTGGTTACTCGTACAAGTGCCCGTATTCAAGTGGAAATAAGACGAAGAAGGGAAGTGAAACAATTCAAGAACGAGCGCTGTGCTGCTGGAGTTGCATCTCCGTCTGTCAACTGCACAACCTCTCTTTTCTCCGTATCGATGCTCCCTTATCGATGACGCATGGTCATCAACTGTCCTTGCCGTCCTCCCTTGCCAACGCTTTTCCCCAAGCCGCCTCAAACTCTCCACCTCCGCCTTCCTCCCTCTCCACAATGCTCACGTCGCCGCCCAGTAGCGAGCTTGCAGCCTCATCCTCTGCCGATGTCCGACCCGTCGTCGGCCGCGTCTCTGCTGCTCCACTGCCTTTGCTTCCGGCCTCGGGCGGCTCGAAATCAAAGTTGCTGCTGTAAACGACGGCGGCAAAGGCTTCGAGGTCTCGCACGTTCTCCATCGCTGCCAGGTACTCGTTCTCGGCACCCGATCCAATGGCGTGCGCTTGGCGACAGAAGACGGCGAGCGTGTTGGCCACTTTGGTCTTTGCTGATTGGGGATCTGTGAGCTCGACTATGCGGGCGGTGGACGCGGAGACGGGGGGCAAGTGATAGGAGAGAGTGGCGATCTTGTTGTCGATGAGGACGGAGAAGGTGGCGTCAAGGGTAAGAGTGAGGACGTGAGAAAAGGAAGGCGAGTCGATTATATCGGAGGTCTCGTCCAGCAGACGGCGCAAAGGTGTTACACTGTCGGTGCTGGCCGAAGTGTCTTGGTCAGGCTCCATGCCTGATTCGGTGAGGACAAGGTGTTCTTGCTCTGGGGGAGGTAGCAAAAAGGACAACCACTTGGAAGCTCTAGGGTATAGTCAGTATAGCAAATGGATGTTATGGAGCTGAGATGTACCTGCGCTCTTCCTCGGTGCCACCCTCAATCTTCTTGCGCACTTCCAGAGTCAACTCGGATAGCCTCTCCAAGCTGATTTCCTCGCGCGGGTTTAGAGGACCAAAGACTTCCTTTACAGCCTCTAGCACCTTTTCCATGATGTCCTTGCATCCTCGATGCAGAAGCCACCAGCTGAACGATAGGTACTTGCGGTTCGTCTCAAAGTCGTTGCCATACGATTGTTCCAAGTTGTCATCGTCGTGGTTCTCTAAGCTGATGCGCGATCCGTGAGTGGGCGGCGAGGCGAGGGAGACGACGCTGGCGAGGTAGTTGCGGCGGCCGAGGAGATTGAGTTGGATCCGTGTCAAGAGGGTGAGGAGGGACAGTGTGTACAGCAAAGTAAATGCGCGCGCAATCGCTGCCCAGGGTCAGTCGCCAGCCGAAGCGCCACTGGACAAGCTCTTACAATTAATCTTCATATCGTTCCATAACTGCGCCTTGCTCTTCTTGGGCCTGAGTGGAGCCAGAGAAGCTCCATCTCCATTGTTGCCATCGACAACCTGGCTGGCGTGTACGATGCTTTCGCTCTGGAAGCTCTTCAAGCTGCGACTGTCGTCATCGTTGGTGCTGGGGGCTTCGGAGGGCGCATCCGTCGACGCAATCTCCGATGGGGCCACGCTACGCTGCAGTCGCTCGGCCTTTTGCCTCTGCAGCTCGCTCAAGGTCTGCTCGACGGGGAGAGCTTCGACAACGTTGTCAAAAGCGGTGGGAAGGATGGCCAGGACAGTAAAGGTACAGTCTTCTTGATTCTGCTCGAAACGACGACGCAAACTAAAGGGGCAAGTCAGCCATCGTGTCATCTCAGCGCTACGGCAAGGAGCGCAGGATACTTTTCGCGGGCGATGCGGTCGTCGCTCATGCGCTGACGCGCCTCGGTGAGCTTGCTCAAAAGATACTGGCCAGCGAGATATCCGGCGCCCAGCAGACCAGCGCCGATGGCAAAATTTGTGCGGTTGCGCCTGAACCATTGGCGCGTAGCAGTTATCATGGTGGGCGTCTCATGTCAAGTGATGTGTTCAGTTGCGGGCGAGCAGCGGGACCACGAGGACTACGCAGCAGTGCGGTGGTTGGCAGCCGAGGCCCGCGATGCGTTGATGTCAGTCAGGTCGTCGGGCCGTCGTCTGACTCGCGGACATCGCATCCCGCACTTCTACCCCACTGTCCATGTCCACCTCCCGCTCTCTAATCAACTTCGTCATCGTCCTCCCCCCGCCGACAACTTCACCACTCATCTGCCTGCCTACACAGCCGCTGCGCGACCCGACCCTTGGCCTTGTGTCCCGATCCCGCCCATCCAATACCTTACCCTCCAACCATGACCATGGAACCGCGACGGCCGCCAGAGTACACGCTCGACGTCTTTGCGGACCCGACCTGCGTCAAGGATATTGTCAAAGGTAGACGCTCCTCTGCCGCCTGAGCGCCATCGTGGCTACTCGGACTCTGTGTTGACGGGCCATCGCAGCCATCCTGCACACCATCTTCTTCCATCGCTACTTCACGCCCGTCACCCCACTCCACCGCGACCTGCTCGATCTCACCTTGCCCGCCATCGACGATGTCGACTTGGACACGCTCATCGACCAGCGCGCAACGGCCCTGGTGCGCGCCCTTGAAACAGGCACCGGCCACCAACAGCGCGGTCGGGGCCAGCTGGCCATACAGTTCTTTGAGAAGCGGCGTCGCAAGTCGTACTTCCCCTTTGGCACATTGGGCAAAGGCCGGGGAGACGAGGAGGTCTGCTGGGAGATGTGGATGCTCGATGTGACCCTCGCCACTCCAAGGACTGAAACCGACGTGATCAAAGTGCGCCGCGCCATGGAAAAGAGCCTGCAGAAGACCGCTCTCAAGATTGTTTCCATTGTAAACAGAGACAAAGACCACATTCCGCCCATCACGACGACCGACACGAACCCATTTCCCTACCAGATTCTCGTGAACCCCAAAACCGAAGGCTGGGGCCAGCGCATAGGCATCTTCTAACGAATTCTGTGTCCATCTTGTCACGGAAGCATTGGACGGCGTTTTGCTTAGAGCAGGATATCAAATACGCATGTATACTAGGAGTTGGTTCGGGTCCAAGAGTCATGGGTCGGTTGTACGTTCTGGGACTGTTGACTACAAGTTGCAGTCTCCTTGAGATACCCCAAATACACAAGCTTGAAACGTTCGTCGCTGCAACTTTTCGTCGACGCCTTGTCAACACGCGATACTCCGCACTTCAGAGGGCTGAGGGTGGACTGACAACAGCTGTCCACAAGTCAGGTGGTATGTGGCTTGGCCAAGGGCGGAGTCAAACAACCAATTGGAACGCGCTTTTACGCAAGAAAATGGTTCGAAGGCGCTCACCAGATTCTAGTGCTCCTCCTTCGCCTTGCATCCACCCGCGCGAATCGCCGCCGTCAAGAATTCAGACGCCGACCGGCTACACACGGCTCACCTGGGCGCAGCCACAAGACCCCAAGAATTGGCCGAACCTTTCCTCATACGGCAATTGGAAAACATGTTGACAGCCGAACTTTTTTTCCATGTCACAAATCGGCTGGTTTGCAAACAGTTGCGAGTGTCAAAATGTACTAACGATTTAGACAAAGCGATAGTCCCCTTATCCACTGGAGGAAGAAGGAAGTCTAAATTGTCGACTCGAATTCACGTACAACCTGGAGACGCTCGAACTTTTCAAACACCGCTGCGTTTCCCTATATAGAGTCCAGTCCAGACCACAGCAAAGCGCCTCCGAGTCCACCAACGCGCGGGCGGCGCGACTGCCCCCCGCTTAGCCACCACCACCTCAGCAACCCGAAATTAAGGGCGCGAGATCCGCAACGGGTGACTGCGTCGGGGCTCTGTTTCGACGCGCCAAAACAGCAACACTTGCAAGCTGGTGTTGTTTCGACTGCTGGATGCACAGCCTGGGGGTGTGATCGATCACGATAACCCTTCGTACATGGCGCCTTTGGCTCTGGGGTAGCAACACCTTGGCCGTCGGAGCTTTACTAGGAGGATTCGGAGCCTGCGGTGTGTTTATATATACATCGAGTGTACTTGCGCATATGGGGTTTTGGTAGGTTGCCGGAACTAATTGCGAAGATCGTCTATCTTTTCTACTTTCTTACTTTCCTTTGTACTCGTTTGGAGCACTCTTTTCTTTTCCAAATTATTATCATTTGCTTCGAGAGCGCCTATCCTACTCCTCTGGCAGGAATCACGACTCGCTTTGGCCTGGAAATCAACAAGACCTCATACACAATCTTTAATATTAATCGCCATTGACGGATACGATATTCTCGCTCGAAGCCGAATACACGAGCAGAAACAAATCAACTAGTCACTGGTGGAACACGAATGTCGAACACCCCAGAACGAGACACGCTTGCACAATAACCTCCTCTTCAAAATGCGGTCCCATTCCCGAAGCAACATGCTCTGGGCAACCCGCAAACTCCTCCCCCTCCTCGTACTGCTCTCAAATGCCACGACAGCAGCAGCACTAGCCCTGGCACAACCCGAGGAAGGCGAGGCGACGGTAGAGCCAACAAGCATGGTCATCATGACGGTGACGGCGCCACCAGCACCGCCAACAAGCACATTCACTTCAACAACCACGCCGCACCCAGGTAGCACAACGACGACGACGCTGCCAGCCGTGACGTCGACGGCCGCGGCCTCGCCCTCGGCCACGTCGGCGCCCCCCAAGCAGGGCATCTCGGGCGGGCTGCTGGCCGCCATCATCGTCATGTCCGTCTTCGTCATCGGCGGTCTCTTCACCATGGCCCTGATGTCGTGCCTGCAGCTGCGGAGGGCGCGGCGCCGCGAGCGTGAGGCCGACGTCGCCGCCCAAGACACGCGCGCCGCGGCCAAGCGCCGCCGCGCTGCCGCTCACCTGGTCGGCGTGGGCCCGCGGGTCGCGACGCCCGTCTTCTTCGCGTCGGCCGCCGCCGTGGCCGCGGGCGCCAAGGTGGGAGATTGGCCCGTCGAGAATGAGAGGAGGTGGCCGGGCTCGCGGTTGAGCATGAGGAGCGAGGAGAAGAAGAAGGATGGGCCCCAGTGGAGGGAGAGTGTCGTCGAGGTCGACGACTCGGAGATGGACTACTCTGAAATGGACGTCGAGGAAGCCGAGTCGGCCGAAAGGTGTGCGAGTAGAGGGAGGGTGAGGTGGACTTAGGGGGTCGATGGATGGTAATACCGCACTCACAGTGGAGGCTTTGTGCTTTGTTTTGATGGACGTAACTACAAGCCTAGACCCCGTGCGCTGGTCACGATATACGAAATAAACGATAATGTCTTCTCCTACAAAAGCCCAAGACCCGCGTTGTATTACTTTTCGGCCGTGAAATAAACATACAGTAGGGCAACCAGGACAAGAATATGGCGCAATGGTTGGATACACGTTCCGGTAACCGGAGCTTACGACGTACCACATCGCGCCGAGTCTGAATTGGAAATCCTACCCTTCCATTTCCATTTTGTCCTTCTCTTTATGCTTGCTTGATCAAATCAAAAATCACGAGGGTATAATACAGAGCAAAGATTGAGGAAGCACTTTATCAACCAGCAATGAGTCGTCCAAACGCCTCGTCTAAGATGTTGACGAACGCGCCGGCTGCACTTCTTTCACCTTCTCCAGAAACAGCCTCTTCTCCAGCTCCGTCGCAAACTCTATGCGAGCACCAGTAATCCACTTCTTGGCGTCGATTTTTTCTTTCTTGGCCCCCTGGCTCTGCCCCGTCGTCTGGGAAAAGGTCCCCTCATCGCCTCTTTCCGGCGGCTCGCCGACGACCGTCGAAATGCTCAGCATCGACATGGACGACGATGTCCTGGCGCCGACCTTGGGCGCCCCCGCTCCAATAATGCCGCTGTGTTGGTGCGATGGCTCCGGGTCCAGCGGCACACGAAGCCCGCGGATCTTGATCTCTTTGCTACCTCCGTCGTCCTTGATGCGTAAGGGGTGGTGTGGGTCGTTGACGCTGAAGACAAAGTAGCCCGGGCGAAAGGCCGCCGTGTAGTGAATCATGGCGAACACTCTATCTGGCGGCGGTGGCTGGGCCTTTTCTTTCTCGTCTGTGGATTGGTGACGGTGGTTGTGGGCATGGGGAGACGGAGCAGGACTGCTCGTTGCGGCTCCACCGAAGCCAATGTCGCGCCAGAGGCGGAGTGACTCCATGCCGCACATTTGTTCTTGGTAGGCGAGGACTCCAGATAGTCCATCGTGAAGGCGAAGCGTCTTTTCTGTCTTGAAGGCACCAATGAGCTGGCGGCCAAAGAGCTCGCTCTGAAAGAGCGTCGCTGACTTAACGTCCTCGAAGACGTAGTTCACCCAGCTCGTCTTGTCTTCCTTCACCGGAGTCGCGCCAAACGTGCTCCCGTGGAACCGCAGCAAAGACACTAACGCGATACTAACTTTATTGGGCGAAAAATAAGAGGCAAAGGGTATAATTTCGTTAGGTGAAATGTTGGGTGCTTGTGGCTTCCTGGGCAGCGACGATGGCGGTTCGTTCTCCGGCAACTTCTGTTGCATGCGAATTTTGTTGTCGTCCGAAAGGGCCCAGATGCTGGTGGTGAATTTAAACTGCCCGTCCTGCCGGGTGCCACGCCGACGGACGATTAGGATGCGCGCGGACTTCATGGCAGTGCCCATCTCCAAGTCAAAGGGGTTGGTCTCATCTTTGAGGGGCTGCAGGTATTCGACTTCAGTTGCGCGACTGAAAGACTTAGCTGACTGTCCATGATTGGTATGAATGCAACATACAGTTCGCATAATATCGCCGAATCTCTGAATGCCGCACGCTCGAATGCCTCTTGTTGACTTGCAGTCGTGGACGCTGACCTCGACCTTTCTCTTCCGCTTCTTCCAAACTTGGTTGGGGCCAAAGGCATTGGATGCAGGGATTCTTCAGAGTCCAGTGGCATTGTCGGAGCATACGGCGGCGTGGCTGCCCGTGACTGCCGCAAGGTCGCTACTTCGTCAGTTGGAGAAAGCGGTTCTACAGAACTGATGCTCTGCCAGCGCGCGCTTGGTCGGTGTGCTATCGGTGATCCTGACGTATTATGTTGAACAGCAGAGCTTCTGTCAGAATTATCTGACAATGAGGGCGTGTTGCTAATATCACTCGGTGCGTGTGACGGGCGCCTGTGGTCGGAGGATGTCCAGGACTGTGTATTCGACCTGACTGATCTTGAATACTCGACCCGGAACGACTCGGGCATTGGGCTTAATAACGGACTCGCCCAGGCCGGTGACTCGGAAAGCGTGCTCTCAGGCTGAGCCGCCAGGCTTGGACTATCGTTTGCGAGGGCGACGATGGTAGAGTTGACCCTTTGTATGCGGACAGACAGATCGTCGTCTGACTTGTCGCTGTGGACCGAGTCGACTTTTTGAGCCATTGACATGACTGCCTGCTCCAGCCTTGCTAGGCTCCGACTACATAGCCACATCAGCCAGAGTAAGCCTCGTAATTTTGAAGTCGTACAAACCTTTGAAGGGCGTTAATGGTCAAAGAGATGCAACTTTTGTGCATGTTCAGCAGAGACTGCAAAACTTCGATGCTGCCGCCGCCTGTCGTCCATGACATCTTCTTGTAGTTCTCAAGCACCAACTCGCTCCAGCTGCGCTCCACACTCCATCCGCCACTGGTGCGATTGCGCCGGGTGAGTTGATATTCTTCAACCAGGTCGTCCAATTCTCTGAGCGTCTGACTGCAGCTGCTGATGATCAAGTCAACGCCACGACGGGTTTCCGTACTCGCGCGTGAGATGAGAAGGCTCCCGCTATCATCGTCATGGCTCCCGTAGTTGTCGTCGGAAAACAAGGTCTCGGCTAGCAGCTTAAGGGTCTTTGAAAGGCCGCTAGCTTCGGCCTCGATGTTGAGAAACTCGGACGGAACGTTGCGGCGGTTAGATGAGAAAGCTCGACCAGTTTTCCAAGCAGACTGGGACAGCATAAGAATATCCCCTATACTCGGCAACCCTGCCATTGTGGCGTTGTGATGTAGTTGTACAAAGCGCTCAGAAGCAGCAAGAAAGGAAACAAAGAGGAACGCAAGTCTGGCACCCTGGTCAGTGTATGCTGGTACATGACACGAGTGAAGAAGAGCTCAGATCCTGGCCTCGAAACCGATGGAGAAAGATAAGCCTAAAACTGACCTCGGTTTGGAGCGCCCAAGCTTGACTTGCAAGGCACAGAAGCACGCGACACCCAGCCAAGAGAAGGGTCAGGTCAATGTTGCGGCGATCAGAGCTAGGCGGGCAGCGCTGGGTTTGGTGGGACAAAGTCGAGGAGTGCGGTAGTGGAACTGAGAAGCGGTGGGAAGGGGGCAATATCTAGCGGCAGGCTGCACTGTGCCGTCCGGCGCATAGAGTGACAAGAAGGGGTTGAGAGGATTGCGAAGCATGGTCCCGAAGAGAAGGGCTGGCAGCAAAGTCGGGCTTCAGCGGCAGTGGGGAGCATTGGAATCGACGAGAGGATCCATGTCGATGGGGAAGTGATTGGCCGGCACAATTGGGCGGAAGCGGCCGGGGAGAGCGAAAAGGATCAAAGCAGTGACGGAGTGGTGGGAGCGGCACCGCAGCTGGTCGTCGAACTCTGAAGCCGTTGTAGCCCACGTGTAGGACGCGGGGAGGACCATTGGTTGTTGGTGTTGTGGCGGGTGGGGTCGGGGACCTGTGGCGGTGCTGCGCCAAACGCCGTGATCCTCTGGATTCCCACGTTGCTGCAATGGCCACAATGCTTGGCTTGCCCACTGCGACATTTGGATCTGCACTCCCCCACCTCACATCAGCTCCCTTGCTTCTTGCAGAAGAGGTAGCTATATTCGCCTGTCATCCACTATAAACGTGAAGCCTGCCGAAGCGAAAAGGAAAAAGAAAAGCAAAGGCCGAGTCAGAAGCAACACTCGACCACCTTCGTGTCCGTTGCTGATAGCACGCCCTACCCACCGTTGCAAACGTCACCTCTGATCCTCCATCTCTTCAGCAAGTAGCGCCGTCCTCAGAAAAGTCGCCTCTGATCCTCCGTCTCTTCGCAAGCAGCGCCTTCTTTAGCAAACCGATGAACTTTTTTGCCAGCAAACGCATGCGCAAACGAAAACGAAAACGAGCCATGGATCTCGTTTGTAAAAAGCCAGTGCAAAAAGCAAGTGTACGAAGTGTCGCCGCATCGCCCTCAAGAGCAACCCCCTTGAAGTGTTGCGAACGTACCCTAGGTGCCACGGAAGAGGAACTGCATGTCCTCGGGCGTGAGCTTCTCCATGGCCACCTTGTCTTGATTAACGGTGCTGCTGATCAGAGCAGCCTTCTTCTCCTGGAGCATCACAATACGCGATTCGACCGAATCTTCAACCACGAGCCGAGTGATGACGCAGGGACGCTTCTGACCGATGCGGTGGCAGCGGTCGGCACTCTGCCACTCGGCAGCAGGATTCCACCACCTATTACTGTCAGCAAAATCCATTCAAAAGAGCCCAAAAGTACTCACGGGTCAACGATGAAGACACGAGACGCCTCGGTCAGGTTGAGGGCCACACCGCCCGCTTTGAGGGAGACCAAGAAGACTTCGACGTCGGCATTGTTCATGAAGTACTCGATCGACTTTTGACGCTGCGTAGGGCTCATGCTGCCATCGAGCATGACCGTGTTGAAGCCCGCGCGACGGAGACGCCATTCAATCAGCGCCAACATGGACGTGAACTGGCTGAACACAATCGACTTGAGCGTCTGTCTCTTGCTGCGGAGCTTGTACAAGTCGTAGACCAGCATCTCAATCTTTGTCGACGACGTCCAGTTCTCCATCTTGATGCGGTTGATGATCGAGTTTTTCTTGACAAGGTCCTCCTCTTGCTCAATCTCGGGCTGCTGGAGGTCAATCGAGAGGGGAATGTGGCACCGAGGGCAGTCAGCTCCGGCGCCTTCGTCGGATCCTTTGCACGTCTGAACATAGTCCTTGATGCAGGACCTGCAGAATTCATGGTGACAGCGTGATTTGATGGCATCTTCAGCTGGCTCGTCGCAAATGTTGCAGACGAGCACGTTTTGGCCCGTCTCTGCCTTCTTCTTCAAGATCAAGTCCGGGTGGTTGGCAGCCTGCCTCAGTTGCATGATCATGCCAAAGATGTTGGCGTAGTTGTTGAGCATAACACCTCGAGAGACGTACGTGTCAAACTTTCTTTGGGAGTTGGTCATGATGCTCGTGTGAAAGTCGCGCTCAACCTCGCCGAAGAATTCGTTGTGGATGATGACTTCCTTGGGCGGCAGCTCCATCGAGCTGGTGTAATCGCGCTTCATTCTGCGCAGCATGATTCGAGAAGTGATGAGGTGCAGCTTGTCGAGAGCCGTGCTCCTCGCATCGGGGTCATCGCTTGTGATGGGATTGAGCAGCTCCTGGTTGAAGACGGAAAGGTGCTGGGCTGCTGCGTGGTGACATTCAGTACACTTGTACTCTTCATCGACGTTCCAGTGCAGCTGAGCACAGCTACAAGACTTGCAGAAGTAATCTGCAAACGGGCGAATCTCAAGAAATCGGAGAAGAGAGAAGAACTCGCCAATCCGGTTCTGCACAGGTGTTCCCGACAGGCACCACTTGTACTTGGACTTGAGGGCGAAGCAAGCCTTTGCAGATCCCGTGACTCTAGTCTTGATGCAGTGCGCCTCGTCGAGAATGATGCGGTGAAATTCAATGGCATGGACTGGCGACGCTTGCTTCACGATGTCTTCTCCGCGGGACCATCCCTTTGTCTCCTTGCGATAGAGCGACTCCAGAGTGTTGTAGGAGATGATGATGACATCAAACTTTTTGAGTTCCTTGGTCGAGGAAAACTGCTTCTTCGACTTGGTGTTTGATCCATGGAAGACGAGGACTTTGAGCTTGCCATTGGTGTACTCTTTGATCTCGCTAGACCATTGCATGAGTGCGACCGGAGGCACCACAACGAGAGTGGGAACGCGGACACGATCATAGTCCGACATGATGAGCGAGACAGCTTGGATGGTTTTGCCCATACCTAAAAGCGTTTAGAAACAGGTTGATGACATCCAGAAGATCAGAACTTACCCATTTCGTCACCGAGCAAGCCACCTTTCCACTTTGTCTGCTCTTGCTTGATCATCCAGTTGAGACCCTCGAGCTGGAATGACTTGAGCTTGCGGGTGATCGTCGTTGGCTGAGGAGCTTGCTTTGGGGGAATTTTGGGGATCTTTTCAAGTTCCTTCCACATTGTCTTGATCTCCGGGTGCGAGCGCTCCCAGTTGTCCCGGTTTCGTTTCTTCCTGCGCACGCGTACGTCCAATGTTGAGTATTCATCCTGAAGTCGCTGTCGAGTTGCCTCAGAGAGGACAGGCGCCTGATAGCCTTGTTTGGTGGTCTTGTATTGAACCCCGGATCTTTTCATCAGCGGCACGTCATCCTCGTCGTCTTCATCAGAGTCACCGCTTTCCGCGTCATCCGAGTCATCGATTGCATTGAGGCCGTCGTCAGAGTCAATTAGAATTGGCTTTTGGGTACGGCCGCGTGGGCTAGGGTGGGAGGGCGCATCAGCTCTTCCCTTGCCTTTGACGTTGGCAACAGCCTTTCCTTTGCCCTTGGAATCAGCAGCAGGTAAAGCCCTTCCCTTGCCTTTGTTGCCTGGAGAGAGTGGAATGAAATCGTCTTCGGACTCCGCATTCGTGTCAGGAACACTCGACAAGTATTCATCGTCAGTCTCCTCGATTGCGAAACGATTCGGTCTAGATGGCAACGGGTCGCTCTCATCATCATCATCATCGCTGTCTTTGATCGCCAACTTGGCACGCTTGCTACTGGTCTGGCCAGTGTACTCCTCCTCTTGCAACATCCGGGCGAGTTCCTCATCATGAGACGTTTGCTGTGTTGACCGAGGAGCCCTCTTCCTTTTCGAAGACATTGACGGGGCAGGAGTGTTGGAGTAGCTTGTACCCGGAGTATCGGCATCGGCAGCACCGTCCAAGCTGCCGTAGTCTGCAACTGGAGAGACAGACGAACTACTCGTTGCTTTCAAAGACGAGGCGTTCCGGGAAGGCACCATGATGGCCACCTCTTTGAGAATGCTGGGCCTGCCCTTCGTTTTCGGGACAGCGGCGAGCTCGTCCGAGGATGTGTCGTCCTTGGCTTGGTTGGTGAAGGATGACTGCAATCTGGCGGAGGAGCGAGTGGAACCTGCAGCGTTCGGCATACGTTCTAGATGAAGAGTCAGATGATGGAACTCGAAGATGAGGCGTTTGAATGTGGGGTTGAGCGGAATTCGTAGCGAGGTTCTCGAGCGGAGAATGTCATGAACTCACCTCCAACGGCCGCATCGGCCTTCTTGGGCCGGCCTCGAGGCATCGTCAGGGCAGATGACTGTCGAGTCCCGACTGCTTGCGAAAGCTGAGAGCCTTGACGGTCAATGGGTGCAGTGACGGCCTTTGATGTTGTCAGTCAAAGTGGTGTGAGGAGAATGAGGGACGGAAACCTTGGTTGCCACCAGACAGGCAAATGAAGCGTCGTCGTCAGGCGATCTGCGGCAGGCGGTTTGAAATGCGGCAGGCACAGCAGGCGTCAGGCGATAGAACGAAGCGGGAGAGTGCAGGCCGACGAGAGATTTGGCGTTGCACGATGCAAGGGCAATGACTGGGACAGGCGTGGGGACGGACGATCGGTGTTCACCTTGGGTGCAGTGGGTGGCGACGGAACGCGCTCTGACTTCGCGTAGTCACGTTTCGGCTCCGCGTACTTTCGTCCTGGTCCTTTGCCGAAAGTGCTGGGCTCTGTGCTTGTGCTTGGTGAGGGAGCGCGCCTATCATCTCCGTCCGCTCTCACTCGCTTTCTCCTTCGTGCCTCAGTCCAACCTAAGCACTCAGGAAGCTTAAACATTCCGTCTGATCCCGTCGCCAATCATGCCGCCCCAAAGCAGAGGTTTCCAGTCCAAGTCGACCCCTAATTTACCAACCCTCAATTCCCTTTCTTTACCCCTTCCTACCGACAGCGGCCCTGTCATCCCAAAAACCGCTGCAGCTATAAATCCGCCCACCGAGTACTCTGCCACCTCACCCTCGGAGCCTGCTTCTGTCGAGGACAATCTCTCGACCGACGACCCCTTCTCACTCGATCCATCCGGCTCTGAAAGCGAAGACGACGACCTCGACCTCGAGCCGCTGAGCAAAGATCTCGACTCGAACAATAACGCCGCCCGGCGGCCGCTCTACTCCCACGGCTCGCGATCGCAATCGCATCTACCTCAAACCTCCAGCGCGCTATTCCCACCATTCTACAATCGCCCGCCGACGCCTCTGCCGCCCTCACCGTCGCTGACGTCGCTGCTACGCCCCTCGTTCAGCACCCACACGTCGCGACCCACGACGCCCGACTCGTCGGACGCAGAAGCCGTGCCCGCGGCCAGGCACGCCAACAAACTTCACCATCATGGCACGGCGGCCAAGCGCGGGACGAGCGCGACATCTGGCGCGTCCAACGGCACGGCGGGCACGGGCACGGGCACAGGAACGGGCACGCCGACCAACGCCCTGACGTCGTCGTTTGCATCGGCTACGCCGATCCCCCGCGCCTCGCCAAAGGTGCCGACCTACGAGTACTACGGCTTTTTCATTTACTTGGCCTCGTCCTTTGCCTTTCTCATGTACTTGCTGTGGGCATATCTGCCGCGGCCTTTTCTACACCAACTCGGTATCTACTACTATCCCAATCGCTGGTGGGCGCTGGCGGTCCCGGCGTGGCTCGTCATTCTGGTAGTGTACATCTACGTTGCGCTGGCGAGCTACAACCTGGGGTACTTGACACTGCCCATGCGGAGCATCGAAAACTTGGTGGATGATGCGGCCCAGATTGCTGTGCTGGATCCGCGAGGGAAGATCATCAAAAAGGGAAAAGACACAGAAGTCACAAAGAAACCGTCCGGACACAGGCGGCGCAACACTTATGCGGAGAGTTGGGGGTTTTCGGTCGAGGATGCACGCAAGGTGGATTGGAAAAACCTTTGGAACGAGAGCACAGACGCGGTGCTGGACGTGCCAATTGGCGGCGTCTGCGAAATCTTGTATGGTGACGGGAGGCTGGATCATGGATATCGCGACCAAATAGGCATGGGCATGAACGGCAAAGCATGAAAGAAATGACAACAATTTTGAGCAACCCTTTAGAAAGCTCCATTGTAATGCTCTGTGGTTCTTCGAGACATTTGCCAGGATTCAAAGAGTGACAGCTTTATTTACAAGGGTAAACCCCAAAAGTCTTCTGGCAAGATGTCACTAGGATATTGGTATTCAAGCCGTGCCTCTCAACAGAACATACACATTCAACTCACGCAGAGTGTTCAAGAAATGTTTGTATGGCGCGCTCGCCCACTCATTTGCATGAGCAGACAAGCACACCGGTTTTATAATTTTACTATCTTCCCCAAAGACCAGATGTTTCCAGCCTCATAAGAATACAAAGTGTTTTTTATGATTTTCGTTTCCAAGCTGCGTCCGCGACCTCCGGAGGCTTCCTCAAACGCCGGCCTCCAGGAACTTGTCGCCTGCCATCACCACCGTTCGATAGTGTCGAGAAGGTGGCGTCGTCGGTATTGTCGTCGTTGTCGATGGCAAGTCGCGGCCTTCATGTTGTTGATTTCCCTTGGAAGGGGAAATTTACATGACGGTGCAGTACTTGGTGTTGTCGTTCTTCATCGGGTTCCACTTGCGGCCCATTTTGATTGATTTGAGTTGGTTGGTTGGGAAAAAAGAGTGTAGTCGAGTTGGTAGTACCGAAGTATGCTGGTGAGGAAGAAGAGGAGGACGCGTGGGCTGCTGGGGATTTATAGCTTCGGACTACTGCTGAGCTGCTGCCTTTGCTGCCATTTTGGGCGGCGTACAAGCAGAGTTGGGTGGGGTGGGCTCTATTGAGACTTGTTTACGGATGTCGTTGGGCTATTGAGATGACATTTGGGAAAGGGGGGAGTGCTTTGTTGGTGCGTATGGATCTTTTGTAGTGAACAGGAAGACAATGGCGAGGTGGCACACAGACGGTGCCTTTGTGAGGAGCAAATGCCTCAATACGTCAATTCCAGTCTAGGTGTTACATTTTTGCTGTATAGACGTTGTCTCCTAGTGTCCAGAATAAGTGGCGACACTGGCGCTTGCGGCGGCAAGCAGCTGGCTGCGGAAGGCGTTTGGTGGATGCTCCACCTCGTGGGCATCTCCACGTGGACTACTTTTGACCGGGAACAATGCTGGCGGGCAGGATGGCGTCAACATTTGAGATCTGGTGCTTCGAAATTGAAAGGCAGCAGCACGCGAATGAGTGCCGAGGGCGCTGGTTGTGAGTACACCGAGGATTACCTCTTTCCACACCTTTGAAGATGTCAAGAATCCCGTGAATGACTTCAACGAACTCAAATGATGGCCTCGCCCTGGGTGCTGAATAGACTCCATGATGTGTGTGTGGGTCAATGAACTCATGACAAGGATACACTGCGAAAGAAGCATTGAATGAATATGTGTTATCAGCTGTAGTGGCGCTCATGGCAAACGAGGGTTGGGAGCGGCGTCATCGACTGTCTTTGAATGAATGCCTTGGCGAGGTCGAGACAAGTCGATGGTCCCGTTATTCCGCCTAGGCACCGTGTCCAAGAATGTCTGCTCGGATATCTGAATGCTTGCCCAGCGATTTGAGAAGCTTTGCTAGTACCTCCAGACACTTAACCAAGCAGCCACTTGCGGTATTTCGATCGAATGGGTGCACGATGTTCTTGTTGCCCCAGAATAGGTCTCTCTCCGTGGTAGCTTTTGACATCATAACGATCCAAAGACGTCAAATTCCGATTCGAACAATGCGATCCTCAAATGCCAGAGGCACTCCAAGCGCGGTCAACTTGTCAATCATGATCCCTTTTTGACACCTCCTTGGCTGCAGTCACGGCAATTCCAGGCACACCAGCGGGGGTGTTTGTGGGTTGGAAATCTCTTTGGATTCGGCAGCTTTCGAAAAGAAAAAAGGTCCTTTTGAATCCCGAGCCGATTTCCTAGCTCTGTTTGCAAAATCCCCACAGAGTCATTTGCTCTTTTACGCACATGCGCCGTCCATATGAACCCTTGATTCGTCCCACATGCTCCCAATCCTCTTTCACACCCGCTTTAACTGGTCAATTTAAGCGGACGCCTCCTGGGCCTTCCTGCCCTTGATACCCCTGGGCTTGACGGGCTTGTCAGCCTTGACGGGCTTCTGGCTGTGCTTGATGGCCGAGGCGCGGGCAATGGCCTCCTTGTTCAGGTCGGCACGGTAGTGGCGCTTGGTGGTGGCGTTGACAATGCTCTTGTAGGTCCTGCAGGTTTACGCATCAGTCCATGCTCTCCTGGCTTCGTTTGCCCATCGCGCGCTTATGATCCATCCAAAAATTGATCCGCTTTGAAGGCGTGGGGTATACTGACTTGCGGGAGGAGACGTTGGGGCCGAAGGTCGAGGACTGGATCTGGGAGGCGGGCTTGTTGGACTTGTTGTTCTTCTTGACGAGCAGCTCAACGCCGCCGTTCTTGCCGGCCTGGACGCCGAAAGCCTTGTCGTTCACGAAACCCTCATACTGGAGACAGGCAAAAACATCAGCTTCACGTCTTCTTCTTCTTCGTCATGGCGTGCAGCGCAAACGGACCTTCCTCGAGTGGACGTTGGTGAGGTTGAGCGGGTCCTTGGAGAACTGGACACCGCCGGCCTGGGAGCGCTTGACCAGGAAGGCGCTGTGGTTGCGGGTAACCTCCCAGACGAGGTCGGCAGAGATGTTGGAAGCCATTGTATCGTATGTAGGGGCGTTGGACGGGCAGTCGTGTCTCGGGCGGCGCTCTCAGTCGTGCAGTGGTGGGCAGGTCGAAATTCGCCGTGTTCGCCAAACCGCACAAAGGCGGATTAGCGCGTCGGCGTTTTGGCTGTCTCTTTTACCGACGTTAGGCTGGAGCTCAGGTCCCCGGCCGGGAGGTGCTCGGCGCTGACGACAACCGGATCGCCGGGAACACCAGTGGCAGTACCGCCTCTTCGTCTTCGACTTCCTTTACCTCCTCCTTCACACCTCTCTCTCATGCCACCGGCTTTCGAGCTGCTCTGTTGCCGTGGCCTCATGAGCTGCTTGACTCTCTAGTGCTCGCAGCCAAAGCGACACCTCCACACCTCTCCAAGGCACCACAGACATCTCCACCTCCGACGCTCTTTATTACCGCTTCCTCCGCAAAGAACAACCTCGTATTCCGTCCGACGACCTTCTTCCCTTCGCACGGCCGCTTCACCATGCATTTCTCCACCTACCTCTTCTACTCCATCATTTTTTCCGTCCTGCTTCTTGCTACTGGTACGTGGATCTCGCGACATCCTTTGCGCACTGCACAGCCTCCAACATTCCCGCGATCCTGTCCACGAACTTTGGACCAACATCACACCACTTGCAAACCTACACGCTCACCCTCCAGACCTCCGCCTCATCTTTCCACCAACATCCGTAAACCTGCTAACCTGTCCACAGCGCTCTACCTGACCCGCGACCGCTGGAAGCATCTCCTCCCCAACGCACCCCTTACCCGCTGGTTCTATACGCGCCTCCCCTCCAGTTTCACCGGCGACATCGAGTCCGGCTTCAGCAGCTCGCACTTTGACCTGCACGGCAACGTCGCGTCAGGCGATGCGCGGGGCGGGTTGGACGCTGCCGCCAAGGCCGCCATCCAGCGCATCATGAAGAGCCGCAAGGTCGATTTCGACGAAGGGCGGCGCATCTATATGCAGCAGCGATTTAGGGACAACAATATTGGGCCTGACGGAAGACCGAGGGACCCGAAATTTGTGTCGTTTTCGTAGGGGATGCTGGAACCCGTGGTTTGGAAGCAGGAGCACATGGTTAACAGAAGAGAGCGCTGGTGTTGCGGGCTTTGAGCGCGAGAAAGCGTTTGGACACCCGAATACCCCTGGAAAACATCAATCATCACTTCTGCGCGAGAAAAACCGCTTTTGCGGAGTTTTGGGAACTGGTGTCGGATGCGGATATTGCTTTTGATTCATTCAGCGCCATGGACTTTGGCACACATTGCATGGGGCGTCTAATCTCCTTGGGTATTTTTTCTTGTTTGCTCATTCCGTCAGAGCGAGTCCAATTTCCTTGGTATCCTTCGTTTTCGACAACTCTCTTGTCCTTCCATTATCTTCAAGTCCCAGGTGACTTATGCTCGTCGAAAAGTCTCCGCTAATGCTCCATACTTTGGGAATCGACATGTACATGCTGAAGTGTTCACCAAGTTACTGACTGAATTCTGCAAGCCAGTGGCTCCGGCTACTTACAAACTGCCCAGAGGCGTGCCCGTTTAATTCCGAAGCGTCTGCTTCTAGGCTAGTAGGTAGAACTGGGAAAGCCCCTGAACGTCAGCTCAAAAAAAGATTTGGCATTTTGTTACTACATTCGCCCTCAGCGCCTGCCGTATTGCTGTTGGAATCCGGGCGGCATGCCTGGCGGAGGTGGACCTTGACCTCCAGGGGGTCCAAAGCCAGGAGGGGGTGCAAAGCCGGGCGGAGGAGCGAAGCCCGCTGGGGGTCCGCCGGCAGGAGGGAATTGACCACCCGGCGGACCGGAGAAGCCAGGCGCGTAGCCGGTTGGGCCTCCATATCCAGCCTGTGACGGTGGCGGACGAGCGGGAAGGCCAGCCGGAGGTGGGGGCAAGGGGGTGCTCTGAACTGGTGTGCGGTTTTGCTGGTGTGGTGGGGGGACGCTTTGGAAAGCCGGAGGCGGTTGGAACGGAGGAGCGCCTGGGGGCGGCGTGGGTACAGCGCCGTTGAGCATGGCAGCGGGAGCGCTGGGCGCTGCGGGCGTCGGCGGATTGAAGAACTGCGGAGGCAGAGGTTGGGTCGACGGCTCGACACCGTGCATCTTGGCTTGCCTCGCAAGAGCACGTTCGGCCTCGTCACCGTGGCGTTCTCCCTTGCCATCCTTCTTGTAGGCGTACTGGACGCTGATTTCCTTGTTCAAAAGGTACTGGCCGTTCATGTTCCGGATCGCATCGTCCGAGGCGTCGAAGTCGGTGAAGGAGACGAAACCATAGCCCTTGGACAGATTTGCTTCGTCGCGAGCAACCTATGAGGAACAGTCAGAAATTGTTTTATGCTAGAACTTGGTGACCTTACCTTTGGAGCTGTGACGAGAGTGCCGAATCTCGAAAAGACGTCGTATAAGACCTTCTCGTCGACCATGGGATCCAAATTGCCAACAAACAGCTCGGCGCCAACTTCAATCGTCTTTTGCTTGTCCGCACTGGCCTTGTTGACACGGATGGGCTTGCCGTATAGGCGAATCTGGTTCATAATCTTGGCTGCATAGTCGGCCTCTTCCTCGCTCATGAATTCAACGAAGCCGTAGCCCTGGTGGGTCTGGGTGACGCGATCCTTTGGAAGATGGACATTCTGGATACGGCCGGCCTGGAGCATGAGCTCCCATACCAGGCGGTCGCTCACGCGCTCATCGAGATTGCCAACGTAGACGGTGGCTTCCTTGTCCTGCTCCCTAATCGGCTGGTCGTCAGATCTGGCGGGGAATTCGGGGTGAAACTTAAAACTCACCAGTGCCTGGTGGGCACAGACATGCTATCAGTCGGAACAGATGAAAGCCAAGCTGAGAGATCAGAATTGATTCGACGTGAAGTTGCGCTCTGCGATGCGACTATGCAAGCTTGCAATGATGTCGGTTGGAGCTGCGGACTGCGCGCGGTGACGCGAGCGGCAAGTCGCGCGGAAAGTTGAGGCGCATCAGCCGGACATCAGCCGTAAATGCAGTCGGTCCGTGCCCACCCACCCGGACCCCTGCCTGCCTGGGCTACGCGAAGATAAATTGGCCTGCTCTCGCGCTTCACTAACATTACACACCTAGGATGTAAAGCTTTGCTGTCTGGCTCTAGTCCTTGATACCCGTCGTGGATATCTATCAAATCGAACCATATATTCGCCTTGACGATTTTCATTCGCTAGCAAGGTATTCTACCTAGAAATGAGGGCAGTAATGGTGCGGGTGTGACTTGCTACTTATTTCAAAGACAGAAGAGAAAGGCTTATCGACCACGCCTTCAAGTGAGTAGGGGCGTTCTTGAGACAGAACCTCTTTGAATATGACAACAAAGATGGCCCGCTGTGCTTGGTACCAGAAAGTACTACAGGTCCCACAAGATTCCATGTGGGTAGTGTATGTCTATGTCGTCCTCGTCCGAATCATCGTATTCCCTGCGAAGCATCTTCTGCTGTACCTTGATTTCCCTCCACGTTTCCATTCTTGTATCTCTTCGTATGTCTTGTACGTCTCGTATGTTGATGTCGGCATGGTCGTAACTCGGGTAATCACGCTTCAGTTCGTAGTCGACACCTTGGCCTCGCTTGACGATGACCAACATCTCCTTCTCTCGCTCGCCTGCTGCAGAGATTGTCGAATCCTCCGTTTGTGCATATTGAGCGAGCGTTTGGGAGGATGGCAGCTTCTGCTCGAAGGAGACCCGTTTCTCAGGATCTAGGATAGCGCCATTGAAAGCGGTACTCTTCGTCCGGTAAACGGCAACCGATGGGTTTGAGAGACTTCCGTCGCGGGCTTCCAACTGTCTCTGCCAGCTTGATGGTTGAGGCTTGCGCATGTAATAGTAGGGGTCTTGAGCGAGAGGGTCCGGTTCGGTTTGGTACCCAAGCAACATCGAAGTATGCGAGATGAAGTAGAGTTCCTTCCAGCCCGAGCTCACTTTGATCAGCCTGTCAAGACTTTCGTAGGCGACTTTTAGGACTCGACCGGTGAGCACAGTGAGTCTGTCCAATTTGAGGCCGGGGAGGAGCTGGAGAGCGGCATAGATTCGGTAAAACACATCTTCGTCTCCAAAGGAAAGCACTAGGGGACCATCGCTGACCCGCATGTGTCGAATTAGAGTCCGCTTTTCCATAGGAATGTTGGCAAGCCTGTTGAGCATTGCTTCGGGAGTCTCGAAGTTGAACAGGACCTGTTTCAACCAAGTGTTGCCGATTTCAGAATGTATGCGTTGGCAAACTCGCAGCAAGGCGAGAGCGTTGGGCGCAGTGAAGGAGGAGAGGCGAGTCGAAGAGAAAACCGCAAGGTAAATCTTGTCGCGTAGCTCTTGAGGCAGTCGTTGCATGAGCGAGCTTCCTTGTTGCTGATCCGCAAGCTTTGGCTTGCTTGACTTGTATGATGTCTTCTTGTAAGCCATGGCTGTTGTTTGGAGATTGAAGGGCGTTGTGAATGACTTGGGATGAGGGCAGGACCGTGGATGTTTTGTTTACGCTTGGGATGGGCGCTGGCATCTGTTTGTATCACAGCAGAGGCGGGCAAGCACCACCAGCCAGGACATGGCCGGACCTGTTGACAGACGGGAAGTATCGACCTACATGTGTCCATAACTACAGGTACTGTCCGGGTGTATCTTGTGGGATAAAGTCGGATTTGGCGCCAGCTGGCAGAGGACGAAATTTTTGGATATCTACTAGACATCGACCATAGATGTGTAGTGATTTCCAGAAACAATACTACTGAGCACTGAGCTTTGTCGTTTTATATCTCTCATCCCTGCATGGGTGCGAGGGACAGACCGCGCGGGCCATCCTCGGACATGTCAGTTGCGACTTTTCGACGCCAACGCCCGCCGACATCATCAAGCTTGGAACCTCTTGACCTCCGCCTGTCTACTCGTCTCCCACACCATCAGCCATCATGTTCACCCTGTCGGAAGAGACCAAGGTAGACACCTCGTCTAAACTATCCAGAAATCGCCTTCGCTGACTCCACAACCAGGAGCGCATCTCCAAGCTCATTGACGTTTCCCGCGTCGCCATTCACTAGTACGACCACCGCCTACACGATTTGTCTTGCCGGCGCTCCGCTAACCTACAGCAGTGGCTACATCCCTCTGATTCTCTACTTCGGTACTTGACCACTCACCCGGCTCCGCATGTGCAGCTTCACTGACGATACGATTCCCAGGCTGGTCGCACAGCACCCCCAGGCCCGAGCTCATCAGGTTCGACGACCCTCTGCGTCCATCCTTCGCGCCCTCCGCGGGTGCAATCGAAGACCCAATCTAACATAGCTTCCAGGCTGATCTCTCCCCTCGCTTAAACCGAATCCAACATCCGCGAATCGTGTACGCTATTTCAAGAGGAAGCAAAACCGGCGAATTATGAACAATTCTTGGGGTAGGCGGGCGAGACTTGATCAAGGACAGGATCCACCATTCAAACCAGGTTGGGTCGGCGAAACGGAAATGGTGATGATTTCATCTACGTCAGCGGTCTCAAGCACGAAAGCCCCCAGCGGCAGCAAGCGGCGGACAAGAGCGCCTGGTGCCTCGGGCAACCGGTGCGGAATGACGACCCTGTAAGAGATGAGCGATAGACGCACCTGTCACACACGGATTCAAAATCTCCAATTTTATACTGTCACAACATCAAGATTTGACAAAAGCTGGTCAAGAGCGCACAGTTGTGCCCGATTCACAAGCCAGACGTGCCACAGGAGCGTCGCCGAGCCTGTGTCCAGCCGCCCCTTCTTTGCTCACACAGGCCCGAAACTCCACCCGACTCCTGAACCTGTTCAGGTTCGCAAACTCTCATGGTTGCCAGGTGCACACGTGCAGTGCCGGTAGCTGGATGCCCAGGACCCAGTGCATGGCTCAGCGCGAACTCAGCTACCATGGAGTAGCAGCCACCCCTTTCTAAGAGCGCATGAATGCCCTGCCTGCATGCGCGCTCCAACAACAACAACAACAACACGCCTAGAGATGCACCCGTCTGTGCCGTCTTCGCGGTGTCCCTTCGTGTCCGACTCTTCTCAATTCGTCATGTTGTTAAAAACAGGACGGAAATCAAATCCATGGATAGTCACACTTACGCTTGGTAATCACAGCAGCACGCTCAGATAGTCTGAAATTTTCCCTTCCCCAATTGACCAGCCAGCAAGCAAGCCAGCCAGCCAGCAGCAGAAGAAGCGACAAAATGCCGACCCAGTTGACCATAGGTCATCCGTTCCTATCTAGGACAAACCAAGAGAGCAGCTCCCAAATACATCACGCCACGCCAGTCAACCAAGCTACACAGCCAAGACAGGCCATGCAATACAACCTATTACAAAAAAAAAAAAAAAAGGCTCTGAATTTTTAGAAAAAGTAGAAAGAAGAAGAAGAAGAAGTGAATAAAGCCTCCCCATTCATCCATTCCACGCCCTCTAGATGATGACGTCCCACACCATCACGCCTTGGCCAACCCAAAACACCTACGCTATCGTGGGCTGCCCATCCCCCCCGTACCACTGCCGCCGCCGCTGCCCCCTCCTCCGCCCCCTCCATGCGTTCGTCCCGTCGGGTCGAGCAGCAAATGCGGCTTGATGAAGCCCTCGTCGATTTGGCGGAAAGCCAGCGCCGGGTCTTCACTGAGGCCCGTGAGCAGCTGTCTGGCCGCGGCCGTTGCTCCAGCCACGCGGCCGACGCGACTCGTCCGAGGTTCTGCTGCTGCTGCTGCATCGGGTGACTCGGTGGTGCCGGTCGACGCGTAGGGGTTGTTGAGGTCTGGGCGAAAACCGGCGCCGCGCGGCGAGGCCCTGCGTGGAGGAGAACGGCGGACTGAGGGCGGGAGGTCCAGGTCCGCGTCGACGTCCGAGTTTGAAGTGCTGTCTTCTGGGTTGAGCAGCCCTTGCTCGGCGTAGTCTTGCCGCGTGGACGAGACGTGGTGGCGCGACGAGCTGCGCCGCGAGGGTCCAGGTACCAGCCCGCTGCGGGCCGAGTGGCGCCCCGTTGAAGGGGGCGTGCCGCCGTTGATGGTGCTGCTGCTGAAGCCTTTGCCATTGGCCGCGTCGAGGTCGACAGGAGTGAGCATGAAGCCGTTGCCGCTGGGCCGTGGGTTGTGGCCGAATCCGCGCCCAGATTTGGCGGAATACGTAACGCCGCTGACGATGGGAGCGCCGGCAGGCACAATCTCAATGTCAAACTCGTCATCCGAGTCGATTTCCTCAACGACGCCGGTGCGGATTTGCAGGATTTCCAGCATGCGCGCTGTGGTGCCGCCAAAGATGATGACAGTCAAGACCACCACGACGAGGACGGTGGCACGCAGAGTAAAGCCGTTGGTGCCGGTCAGTCCAGCCGCGAGTGCGACTCCGACTGCTCCACGCAGACCAGCCCAAAATAACATGGCCTGGTGGGACCAAGGAATCTCATCTGCTACCTCGCGGCCGCGTCTCGCTGCGCGGTAGCGTATAATGCTGTTGACAAGCTTTGAAAGCGGGAATACCGCAGCATAGCGGGCGACACAGATGCCAATGACCGTGACGAGAATGAAGAGCGGCTTGTAGTCGAGCTCTGTCTCGGTGAAGAGCGAAAGACCTAGATAGATGAAGATGAAGTTTTCGGACAGTTGCGCCATGACCTGAAATACAAACTTGGTCGTCAACTGCGTTCTGCGCGACATGTTGTGGTAGGCATAGTGCTTCAAGCATATTCCGCAAAACAGGAGGGACACAATGCCTGCAAAAATTAGCTTTTACTCGGAAGGGAAATGCGTTGTACTCACCAGACATGTGGATGGCATTGGAGAAAAAGTAACTTGCGTATGCAATAAGAATGACGAGGCAGCTCTCGATCTTGGGGAAACGCCGCACATAGGTGAATTTGAGAAGTAAAGAGGTCAGGACACCGATAATGATGCCAATGATCAAGCTGCCAAAGAAGACGAGCAAAAATATGCCAATGGATTCGAACAGGGTTACAAAGGTCAAGTTGCCCTTGTCCGTATCCTTGTATCTTTGCGCCGTTTCGAATAGAACAATTGCGATTGCGTCGTTGAGGATGGACTCGCCGAAAATGACCGTGTAAAGCTTGGGATCGACCTTGTATGTGTTGAATATGGCCAAAATCGTGACGGGATCCGTGGCCGAGAGTGTTGCGCCCAGTGAAATGGCCTCGACGAAGCTCAGCGACACGCCGTCCAAGTTGAGGCGAGTCCACAGCCAAAGTAGGACGCCGAGTACGACGGCAGATATAAATGTTCCGGCAAAGGCGAATGTCAGGATTGTGCCTATACTGCGGAAGAAATTGGCTTGGTGTAGTTCGTATCCGGAGGCGAGGATAATGGGCGGGAGGAGGAGGTTGAAGAAGAATTGGTAGTTGAAGCTCACGACGCCCAATACAGCTTCGTTGGCTGTTAACCGCAGCATGAGGCCGACGACCATACCTAGTCCGTGTCAGCGATTGTGCGGGCTCGCGGGGGTGGGGTGGCGCATACCGGCAAAGATGGATATGACCGTCTCATGGACGGCCTGTATCTTGCGCGTTTGTAGGACATAACTTGTGAATAGAGCTACGATGAGCAGGACGATGAGGATGAAGAGCGACCAGGACGCGTAAATTTCCTTCTGGCCGGCTTCGGGTTCTGCGCGAGCTTGTTAGAGGAGGCTGGGCAAGGCGACGTGGGGACTCACCGTCAGGGTCGGCATCGGATGCTTCGCGCTCTGCAGGACGAAGGGGTCAGCTTGGTATGTTTGTAGGCGCTGGGCACAAAGTAGAAGACGCACTTGCGAGTTCGGAGACGGCCAAGCCGAGTAGGGAGGCCATGGTGGAGCGAGAAGGCTAGATGGACATTTGGCGATGCGGTGGGATGGAGCGCGGATGCAGAGCGGCAGGACCCGAGGCCGGCGGAGACGCAGAGCGCCGACTTGGCTCGATGAGAAGAGAGGCAGGCAGGCGCAGAGGAGGCGATGGCGGGCGACGGCGGGGAGCGTTTGGTGAAGGCGAGAGGATATGTGGTTTTTTGTTGTTGGGCAAAGGGAGAGGCGGGCGAATGACGAGTACAAGTTGGTGGATGGTGTCCAGTCGATTGGATGGTCGCTCCGCTCCGCTCGGGCAAGACAAGGGCGCTGGGCCTGAATAGGAACAGCCGCAATCATGCGCGTTGAAACGTTCCCAAGCCCTTTCGTAGGGCTGTGTCGCGTCAAAGAATTCAAGCGAAGAGGTGTCAAATTGCGTGCGAGTCGCCAGAAGCCTTGATTGTTCTATTCATAACCGGCATACTTTTGGACTCAATAGCTAGCTCTGTAATTCAAGTCCATTGGCAGCGGTGCCTTGGTGCGCTTGCAACGCTGCAGGGGCTCCCGAGAGCTGACCACGGTTCCCGAGGGCGGTTCAAGGCACACAGCACAGGCAATGAGAGGCCAAGGTCAGGTCAGGTCCAGGTATGCAGTGAGGAGGGTAGGGTAGGGTGCATGGATAGGCGCATACGGACGGCGGATACGGGCCGTGAGAAGATCCCAGCTACCCCACGCCGACGCTGCAGACGACGACGCCACGCCATGCCACCACCATGACCATTGATGACAGCTTCCTTCTTTCGTCAGGACCTCCTTCGCGCGCAGGATCGTCAGGAACCACGCGGCGAATCGTCAGACGACACTTTGCCCTTTGCTACTCACTGCAACACCACCTGACGAGACAGCATGACGGCCACCGTCGAGACTGACTCGCTGTGCCAGCTTACCCCATCGTGTGACGTCGACTGGCCTTTGTGACAGAATGACAGCACCACCTCCTCCCAACGAATGGCATCGCCACGCTCCAGGAGCTGAGAATGAAGCTGCTTCCTTGGACCTCTTCATTCCATCCTCACCGTGACGCCTTCCGCTCCGCAGCCCTGCCGCTAGTCCTGCCACAGCCCCCCGTCCCTTCGTTACTCACGGAACCAGACCGAAACCTCGACCGCTCATGAGGCGCTCTTGCGCCGCTCATTGTCCACCTCATGGCCTCAAAACCCACCCACAGCCCTCCACTTTCTCCCGACCATGCCACCTCGCCAACGCCCCTCGCAACAACCACCACCACCAAGACCGTCACCTTTGAACGTCCCTCTCCACCCTCCTCGCCGACCCCTTCCGCCGCATACGACCCTATGAATGAGCAATCACCGCTCCTCTCTCCCACCCAAGACGACGAGAGCGGCCTGAAGCGCGTCCCCTCGCCGCTGAGTGACGATGACTGGAATCCCGAGGCCGGAGAGGACACCAAGAGCAGCTGGTACTTGCTGCTCCTTACACTGGGCGGTTTAGGGTGAGTTGCGCATACCGCACCAACGTCATGGTCCCGACATGCTCATTTCTTGCCCAGTCTACAGATTGCCTGGTCTGTGGAGCTTTCCTACGGCTCGGTCAGTGCTCCGTTGCCATCTTTCACTTCGACATCTAACACCACCACAGCCATACCTCATCTCACTCGGCCTGAGCAAGTCCCTGCTTGCCCTCGTATGGATAGCCGGTCCGCTTTCCGGTACCCTCGTACAACCATATGTTGGGCTCAGGAGTGACAATTGCAGATCAAGATGGGGGAAAAGGAGACCTTTTATAATTGGCGGCACCGCTGCAACCATTGTCTCTCTTTTTCTCCTAGCTTGGGCGCGAGAGCTCGTCGGGGGCTTACTGAGCATCTTTGGCGTAGCTAGGGACGCAAGCGCAACACACACTATGACCATTTTGTTTGCTGTCCTGATGGTATATGTCCTCGACTTTGCCATCAACGTCAGTGAGTATTTGCTGACTGCCCAGCCCCACGCACCCTTGTCTGACGTGTCATAGTCCAAGCTGCCATTCGCGCGTTCGTGGTCGACTGCGCCCCGACTCATCAGCAAGAGGCTGCAAATGCCTGGATCATGCGTACGAGTGGCACTGGCAATATTCTGGGATACCTTTCTGGATTTGTCAACTTGCCCAGGTACTTTCCGTTTCTCGGAGACAGCCAGATGAAGGTGCTTTGCGCCATCGCATGCCTCGTTCTCGCTATCACCGTGACCATTAGCTGTTCGACCATTTCAGAACGAGACCCGCGCAGCGAAGGCATCCCCGACAGCCACGGCGGCCTCCTCGGCTTCTTCAAGAACCTCTTTCGCTCCATCAAGCGCCTGCCTCCTCAAATTTCCAAGGTCTGCCAAGTGCAGCTCGCAGCGTGGATCGGCTGGTTCCCCTTCCTCTTCTATGCCACGACGTATATTGGAGAAATCTACACCGAGCCCTACTTTGAAGCCAACCCGCACATGAGCGACGCGGACATCAATCAGGTCTGGGAGGAGGGCACGCGCATGGGCACGCTGGCCCTATTCATCTTCGCCCTCACCACCTTTGCCTGCAGCATCATCTTGCCCCTTCTCGTTGCGCCGACCTACAAAGCTCCCTCATCCGGCGCCCAGACCCCGAGCACGCCTCTAACGCCCAGCACACCGCGCTCGTCGTCCATCGCCTCGTCCTCCTACTTCCAGCTCCCTTCATCTTCGACCTCACACAAGCGGAGGTCTACCTCTAGGTTCGCCTCACATTTCCGACGTCTCCCTGAGCTCCTCGACGCCCTGCAGATCCAATCCCTTACCCTCCGCCGAGCCTGGCTCTTTTCGCACATCATGTTCGCCGTCCTCATGTGGAGCACGCTGCTGGTACGCTCGACGGTAGGGGCAACGTTCATCATCGCGCTCGTCGGCGTCCCCTGGGCCGTCGCCAACTGGGCGCCCTTTTCGCTCATCTCGTCGGAAATCTCCAAGCGCGACGCCATCCGACGCGGCCTGATACGGCCGGACGACGAAGACGAGTCGTCCTTCTCCGGACCGTCATCTTCGGCGTCGAGCACCACCACCGCCGCCGTCAACAACAGAGACGCCAACTTGCTTGCGTCGGGCGAAGACGCGCACGAAGGCGCCGACCAGGCGGGCGTCGTGCTGGGCATCCACAACGTGGCCATTGCGGCGCCGCAGGTCGTCGCGACGCTCGTCAGCTCGACCATCTTCCGCTTCCTGCAGAAGCCGCGCGGCAGCCCCGGCGACGCGAGCGTGGCGTGGGTGCTGCGCTTTGGCGGCGTGTGCGCCCTCGTCGCCGCGTGGCTGACGACGCGTGTTGGCGAGGAGAGGAGACGTGGCGGCGGAGGTGTCGTGTTGGGCAAAGGGAGGAGGGCGCGGCCGAAGGGGAAGAGAGCCGATAGGGGGAGTGCTGGCGGTGGTCGAAGCGAGGCGAGCGGCGGGGATGGGTCACGATGGGAGTGAGTTTTGCCATTTCCCCCCTTTTCTGCTCGTTCAGCGTTTGTGGGGATTCGAGCGGACAGGCACAAGTCCCTCCCTGGCCGGCGTTTGCAGTAGCAGATATGAGTTTGGGCCTTTCACCACCCTCGGGTCCTCTCCTTCGCTCGCTATATACCAATCATTGAATCTCTTCTTCTTGTCACCGTGCGCTGTTGGAAATGCATTTTCGGATATCAAAGGAGTATTCAATTTCTCACCACTTAAGGAGAATGATGTGTGGTTGGTGATATCTTTATTTTGTGGTTTAGTCGATGTGGTATGTACCAGGATGTAAGTGAGACGGGAATTCTAAGAAGGGGACGGCGCATATGCGCTCGCTATCCAAGGCCAATCGCAACGCCTTCTGCCGTCAACAAGAGCCAGTCCAGCTCGCGCCGGAAACGATGCACCTTCGCAAGCAACAAGCTATCCAACGCAGAAAAGATCCAAAGACACACACCTTCTCCCAATGTCAACGCTACACCAACACCTCATCAACCTCGACGACGCCGCCCTCGAGAATGACCTTGTACTTCTTCCTCTGCTTGTTTCCCTTGCCCCCCTTCTTGCCACCGCCGCCATACCGCAGCGTCCTCACGACGCCAGCAAGCTTGGGGAAGAGCTCCTTCTCGCCGAGCCACTGGGCAGCGAAAGCGGCCAGGCCAAGGACGAGCAGGGCCGTCTTGAAGCCCCAGTCCATGAAAGTGAGCTCCATGAGGTCGGCGAGCCAGCGGGCCGGGTCGAGCAGGAGGTACGTGGACAGGGCGAGGGCGGCGCCGAGCGTGACGACGAAGGGCAGGTTGTGGTGGATGGGGCGGCGGAAGGGCGGGCCGACCGACAGCACGAGCGCCGACAGGATGTACTGATAGCACGACAGCAGGAAGAGGGCCGTGTTTTGCGAGTTTTTGGCGTTGCTGTGCGTGCGGTCGAGGATAGGCGGCTGGTACCACGGCTGTCGCCGCACCGCGACGAAGGCTATGGCTTGCACCAGGATGCAGAGCGCAATGTGGCCGAGGAGCGGCACGAGCACCTTGCGCGAGACGAGCGACGCCGTGGGCCGCTTGCGCGAGAGTGTGGGTGCTGAGCCCGTCCATCCCATGAAGATGGCGATGGGCAGGATCAGGGCGAGGTCGATGTAGAGGAATTGAAAGTCGCCCAGGTTCGACGCCGAAGCGTACAGGAACGACACGGAGGTGAATTGGATGGCGCTGTAGAGCGACATGTACTTGAAGCAGGAGAAGGATGTGACGAGGGCGGCGCGGCCTTCGCGGATGACTTCGGGCACGCAACTAATGTCGAAGACGCGCGAGGTAAAAGGCGCCGCGACGCTGGCTTCGGCTTCGGAGAGGGAGATGCCCACGTCGGCTGCTTTGAGGGCACCGCAGTCGTTGGCTCCGTCGCCACAGAAGCCACAAGTGTAGTCGATACTTTGCAGCTTTTCGACCAATTCATGCTTCTCATCTGGCGACATGCGCGCAAAGACCTGGCCGCGGACCAAGAGCTCGTTCAGGACCTTGGGATTGGCATAGTCTATAATCCAGCGGAAGACGTCTCCCGATACAGCCACCGAATAGTTGCGCAGGTTTGAAATGTCGTAGGGAAGAGAGGCGTCGCCTTCGGGGGGAGGTGGTAACGGCTTGAGCGTGTTCTCGTCCAGCTTGAATATGGGATTGTCGATGCTCTCCCAGGCCAGTTTCGCTAGCGGTTGACGCGCATCTCCTTCAACAAAATACGGCACGAAGCAGTGTGCTGTCTTGTCTATGAGGTTGCACTCTCTGGCCACGCTAATGGCAGTTAAGATGTTGTCTCCAGTACACATGGCCGTTCGGATCGCAGCATCGTTGAGCTGGTTGATGACACCAGTCGTGGTCGGCTTGAGCTTGTTCTCGAAGATGATGAAGCCAACAAAGTCAAGATTCGACTCTGCATCTTCGCGTGCCATCTTCTGCACCTTGAACCAGTTAAGCTTTGGAATCGTCTTGGTGGCGCAGGCAATGACACGATATCCGCGGTGAGTGTAGTAGCTGAGCAAGTCTTCGTAGTCCGTGGGAAAGCTCTCAGGCCGACAAATCTCCTTCATACACTCAGGTGCGCCTTTGACGTAGATGTGTCCCTCGCGAGCGCCAAACTGCCGCACAACCACACTGGCTCTGCGGAGCTGTGAGACAAACTCATACGCCTTGATGATACCCAGTTCGATCGGCTTTCTGCTGGTTGGATCCTCGCCCATGTTGTATTCGTGGCCAGCAGGAGGCCTGGCAACCGATGGAGAAATGCTGAGTGACTCTTCTTCGTTATCGAAGCCTCCGCCGCTCTGCTCGCCTTCTTCAAAATTCCACCCTGTAAATTCGAACATTTTGACGTCCAGAGGATCTCCGACAAGTTCGCCATCCACACAACGCAACGAGTGGCAGGTGGCCATTGTGTAGAGGAGTGACTTGTTGTTCTTGTAATCGATTGTGGGATCCCGTTCGTATGAAGCTCCGGGCAAGACCAGGGCGCAGTCAGTGAGAATGTCACTGAATCTGTTGACCGGCTGCTGCGCGACCCTGAGGCCCAGCACATCGAGGCCTTCCTCTGTCAATGTACCCGTCTTGTCAAAGCAAACGACGTCGAGCTTGCCACCAACGTTGACGCGCTGGGGGCTGATGCAGTAGATTTGCTTCTTCTTGAGTCGGTTCAAAGCAAAGTTTGTCCCAATCGTCAAGGTGGCAGGTAAGGCAGGAGGTACAACGATGGTGATGAGATCCAGTGCGCGGACGACGATGAGGTGCCAGGCAAGGCCCAGGCGAACAAAGTTGACAAAGGATGCAATGAAGCCTACGCCCGCAATCATAGCCATGACGGATATGTATCGGAAGGAGTCGCGGTAGAATTTGAATCCGGACGGCTTAGGGAACAGCATTGAGCGCACCAGAGCACCTTTGGTGGTATTGAAACCGGTACGGACGACCAGGGCAAGCGCAGCAGCCTCTTCATCCTTGTCGTCTTGAGGTCTTCTGGCTCGAATGATTTTGGTTCCGCAGAACAAGAAGTGGCGGGCCACCTCTGGATGAATCGAAGCTGTGCTCAGATTGAGCAACTCCAGGGCATCGTCTGCAGCAGGCACCTTTGATACAGGAACGGACTCGCCAGTGAGCATGCTCTCATTGACGATGCAATCTCCAGATAGGAGCAAGCTATCGCAAGGGAGGTGCGTCAGGCTGGGATCCGTGACTTCGTAAATGTCTCCCGGGACAAGTTGACTTGATTCAACGTAGCGCCAGAAGCCGTTGCGCAGCACACGGACATCGCATTCGAATCTGGAGACATCCCTGAGTCGGTGCATCGTAGCCTTGGTCTCGATCAAGGTCGTCGTGATGCTGACGACGGAGATGATGAAGATGCATGTCGCGTAGTAATAGTACTCGTCGAGAGACCAAAGAATCAGACTGGCAATCTGGAAGACGTAGAACGGATGCAGCACCTCATCTACGAGAAGCTGGCTCGTACTCTTTTCCTTAATGTCGATGAGATTCTTTCCAAAGACCTGCTCGCGGGATTCTTTCTCCTCTGAATCCAAGCCGGTCCGAATGGTCCGTACGTCTGTCCAAGCAGGGTCTTTCCAAGTGTTGCCCAACACGAATTTGTCCTTGACGGGATGGTAGCAGAAGCGAATATAACGGTAGTCCAGGGTCCGGAGCTCCTTGATCACGGGGTCATCGTATTCATCGTAGTCCCGGAGCCCCTCCTTGTGGTTGATTCCGAAAATGGAGGAAAGCGGCTGTCCATAGTCTTGCTTAGAGATGGTCTGCACCGACATTTCTCCCCACTGATTCTCCACCACCGTCCAGTCACATTCGTGAATAGGTGACGCCTTGCCCACAATCTTGATACGCCAGCCGGGCAGCCAGCGGAACAAGAGATAACCAAGACCACAAGTCATAACGCAGAGCAGCGCATAGATGGAGAATCCCACCAGGGAAGTCTTGAAGCCAGCGACGACAATCGTCAGATCCTCCGTGGCAATGTAAATCTTTTGCGTCGTCCGTCCTCCCCTCCAATGTCCCGATGCCTGGGTGCTTGAGCTCGAGTGACGGCGGAGAAGCGGCTGACTGGCCGATCTGGAAGAGCCAGCCGAACGCGAACGCTGTGAGCGAATAGAGTACGACAGAGACTTGCGCCTCCCATTCATCAGGGAGCGTCCATCCTCAAGATCCACGTCTTCTCCATCCTCTGCGTATCCGTTTCCGTTGGCGTAGTCCAGTGCCAGCTCCTCCTCTTCCGCAATAGCCTCTTCCTCCGCGGTATCCAGCGATTCGTGGTCATCGTAGAATGTGTAGCTTGTGACGCTCGCCGAGGACTCGGCGCGAGGGCGACGATGCGCGAAACCGGTCACGCTCGACGGCACGCTTTCGGACATGGGACCCGAGAATATCTGACATGACTGTGTCAGCCGTAGACTAGCAAAGCTGTCACGCCCCGTTGAAGTATAAGGTGTCGTTTTGGAAGCCTGTCATCCAGCCTGGCGGGACGGGATTTTTTTCGCAGCCGCGCTCAACGGCGCCAGCTGTGCCGCGAGATTGACGGTGAAGGGTATTTACCTCATCCTGGGCCATCTGCACATCAGTCAAAAGACTGACGCTGCTGCAAGTCAGTTCACGATCACTTGAACCAGGTCCGTCGAGGAAAACTCACTCGCTTTTGTTGGAGCCGCGGCGGTACATGGAGCCGCTAGGCTGGCGGGCAGGCGCAGCGTAGCTGGAGCGGCGGCTTTCGCCCTCTCCATCGGAATCCACCATGGCTGGCGATGGAGTGCTTGGTCTGGCTCAGCGCATATCGCGGCGTAGGGATAGAAGAGGTTCTAGGTCGCGCGACACAACAGAAGAACGGCGCAGGGCGATGGTGGGATGTCAGCGAGCCTATCGCGGAGATTAAAAATGGCGGGCGGTATGTTCGTCATATCCTGGCTCTCGACCTGGCCCGAGCGTGCACCTTTTCAACGCGGAACCCGTCGAGCGCACTAGTCTGCCAATAATCCACACCAAAGTCAGCACTAATTTGGTGATTAACACCAGAGGCTTGTAGTTGCAGCAACACGCGCTCCAGATCGTGAGACAGAAAAGTAGACTGGGGCATTCAATTGCTAAAGCGAAATGCGGACAGTACAAAGGCTTGGATGTCGCCAGCATCACAGTGATTTTTAACGAATAGCTCCATCTTTCAATCAATTCTTGGGACGTCGACTTCGATTGCAGTCCACGGCACGGCGCATCAGGTAAGAAAAATCGAATCCATTCCTGTTCCCAACCATGCGCCATTCCGTGTCCGTGGCGTTGCTGCTACTGACTTGTTTTTCCCCACACGAGTCTGGCCGGGTTTTGCTCTTTTGTTCCTGAAGCCGTTTGTTGCCCGTTAGTGGTTCACCGAAAATCATGGGTACAAAACGGTATTGGGAATCGGGCTCTTTGGCTCTGATATTGTTTCAAAACATAACACCTTTTGATGCCTCCTAGGAAAGAGCAAGACCCGACCGTCGTGACAACCCGTCCATCCGTGATCCATTTAAACGGTCTCGAGAACCGTCTCCTTGAACTCACGCTCGACCTGCAATTCCATGTTAGCCGTGTCCAGAGCGCACCGCGTCTTGTTTCCCTTACCTTCTGGCCGGACTCGTCGTGAGTCGACTCGCCGTGCAGCGAGAGGAGGGCGCCGAGGTCGAACTTGGGAGCCTTGAGGAGCTTGACCTTGCGGACGTGGACCTGTTCCATTGTCAACCACTTTTCTTCTTTCTTCTCGTTGTCCATTTCCAACGTACGTTCTGGAGGGGGTAGATGCCCTGGGCAGCCTTCTCAATCTCACGGCCAATGACCTCAGGGATCAGCTTGGTGGTGAGCTGGGAGAGGGTGCAGGCCGAGGCCTCGCGGGCCATGATCTCGGTCATCTTCTTGCGGATGGCGCGGATCTGCGACGACGCGGCGTAGGTGGTCTTCCTGATCTGGTTGGGGCGGCGCTTGGTGAAGGCGATGCAGAAAAGACGGATGAGGTAGTCATCGGTAGTCTTGACGACGACGTTGGCTTCGATCAGGGTCTGCCACTTGCGGACGAGGGAGCGGAGCTTGTCGGAGGTAAAGTCGAGGCCGTAGAAGTTGGTCAGGCAGTTCTTGCCCTGGACCTCGTCGACGCGGAGCTTGACCTTGCGGAAGGCGTGGTCCTCGTCCTTCTGGAGGTCGGCGAGCGAGACCTCGAATATCCGGCCCTTGAGGGCGTCGTTGGCGTTCTTCAGACCAGTGGTCCTGTTGACGAGAGTCTTGCCGACACTGCGAAATTCGGGTCAGCGGCTTGCAGTGCGCAGCTGGGCTTATGATGCGTACTCTCTGATCTGGAAGGTCGAAGGGGCCTTGACGGAGTACCAGTCCTTCTTGGCGAAGGGGTCGGTCCTCTTCTTGATGCCCTTCTTGCCCTTTGAGAGACGCTTGTTCTTGCCGACAGCCATGATTGCGACCTGTGTTGGATGTCGGAGGGCTGGATCCGGGTTGTCGTCGTGTCGTCGCTGGTGTCGGCCGGCTCGCGCGTGTGGGTGGGAATGGAAAATCCAATCGCTTACTCGGCGAAACGTAGAAGCGAGCCCCGACCGCCTTTGTGCCAAGAAACGGCAGAATCAACATAACCGAGATCTGACCTAAGCATTGAGCCTTGCCTCGGGCCCGTCACGCCCTTGTCGTCACTCATCAACCTTGCCGTCCCGGCCATCAATTCTCAGGTCCCGCCACTCCAGGATTGGACGACGATGTTAGGTTCCCGGAAACTGGACGATCACCTGTCATGGTCTTTAGGGCATGCTTTGAGCTTGACATTTTCCTTTGCATTATTCAGTCGGCACCCAACGACAGGCTCTACGCGTGGTGCGCTCGAGACGACGCGCTTCTATGACAACATCACCTGCACCAGCCACGGAGCACCGAGCGCAAGGACTGTCTGCGACTATTGTTGATTTCCAACCATCTTTACCACTGCACCGGGAACCGAGCTGCGCTAGGCATGTGTGCTCGAATTCTATATGAGGGATTCGCCGCTTCTCCCAGAGAATAACATGCAATGGACATCCCATCCCGTCCGTCTGTTTTGCTTCATGCCGCAAAGGTTCCAACGCCTAATGCCGTGTCCGTCCGCTGGATGGACGCCTGCGCATGTGCCCTTCTTGCTGAGACTCCCGAAACGCCTGAAGTGGATATCTCCCGCCCTCAAGAGCAAGTCTCCCAGCATGGATTCGGTAGACCCCGAGTTTGGCCCTGCATAAAGGTCCCGGGACCTTCTCCGCATGGATGAGCGCATGCGGGCGCGGCACGACTGGGCGGCGGCGGGTGTTTACGAAACACCAAAAGTTTGAAAGCCAGCCAGTCAAGCCGCGGGGAACTCGGGGCCGTAGCCCGTCCAGGTGGGGACGAAAAAAACAAAATTTTCAAAATGGCAACCGAAAAATGCTCCGTCATGAGTGATCATCCTGGTCGTTGTCGCTTGCTTGGCTGTATTTTTCAAAGTCGGGAAAGCTGATGTAGCCACCTGAGAACCTGTTAGCGGAGATTCTGACGTAGGGCTGCGTTTCAGGCAACGAACTTCCTTGCCGACTGTGGCACCAGTAGTCTGATGACGAGTCTGAGTGAATGCTATGCCGCTCCTCGGCTGGCAAAAACAATCAGCACCGCGCTGGGTAAACAGAGACGGGCTGCGTGGGTAGGGAGGCTCAGAGGTGGGGGGAGGCGAATAAAATAAAATAGGTACGTACCAGGTGACTGTGGAGGCGACGAAGGGTTTGATCTCCGCGACGAGTGAGAAGCCATCCTGGTGAGAATGGCAGCAGCTTTTGCCGGGGCCTGGACGCCAGTGTCGCTCCTCGTAGCGCAGTGGTGGGTGTTTAGTGACGGAGGAGAGACGCTCGAGGGAGTGAGGGGCGGGCGTTTGGAGGAGGCCTTTGCGGAGGATTGATTGGAGGAGATGGGAATGTAGAAGGACTTGTTGGTCATTTTGAGGGAGATGAGATTGGCGAGGGTTGGACGACTGAGTTTGGGAGATGAAAGGTCGAAGAAGGAGGAGTCGGAGGTGGTGGTCTTGAGAGAGGAGATGCAGAAGGCTTCTTGATATGCGGACAGGCGGGAATGCTTGGGGGGAAGGATAACCGGTTTTGGGAGAACCAATGGGCTGGAAGACAGAAAGTCAGGACAGAACGGGGGTGCGCTGTCAAACGTTTATACGCGGGCGCATGGTAAGCTCGACGAAGCCCAGTGCGAGGGCGAGAGCGCGGCCATTGGCCTTTGCGGGTGGGGAAGGCCGTGCAGTTGACCTGAGAGAACCCCTGACGAGGCCCGTCACGGCGAACTGGAACCTCAGCCCTTTTTGCCAGCCGCACAGCATTCACCCGCCCGCCTGCGCCGTGACGAAGTGCGCTTTCGACTGGCGGGCAAACAGACGCCGGCCACGTCGAGTCCAGGATGGATGCCTGTCGGCCCAGGGCCCGGTGGGTTCCCTGCAAGACATCATGGCCAGACCAGGACGGCACCAGGACCAGGACCACCAAACGAGTCAGCAGGTCGACCGGTAGAGCCCAAGGCACGCGATCCGGAGAGTCCTCCCTGTTGCAACCAACCGGTCAGCCTCGACCATACGTAAAAGACAGCTTCACGGTCTCCAGTTTAGGACCCCTCCGGCCTGCAGCTGGTGGGCCTTCTCGTCGTCAGCTGGCAGAGCGGCAGGCGAAGCCCACGAAGCTTCCACGCTTCCATCCTCGGCCCGTGCCACGAACACGATGCACCGCAGCGCTGGCTTCATCCTTATGCAGCCGACATGCAGCCTTAGTTGTTCTGTATCGCCCTCTCTAATTCTGTCCAGCTAGTTGTCCAGTATCCAGCCTCCCGTCCCGACTGCGCCAACCACCGACCTGCCAAAATCCAACAAATCGTCTCCCAACGGCCCTCTCCCCCCCCCCCCCCCCCCCCTCTCTCTCTCTCTCTTCCCCACAATTGATACCCGTGCCTCTCCGCCGCCGCCGGCGCGGGGCCCCGAAATCAATACTCTCAGTGCTGCCCTTTGCGTTAGCCCGGATCCCCATGCAGCGCTGCCAAAATATTGATGCGCAGACACTTACATCAACGTCTTCCCACGCGCGCCCTTGCACATTGGACAGCTCCTCCATGGTCATCACCTTTCCTGTCGTGACTGTCTCCTGTCAGCCGTTGCACCACTCGCGTCCCCCTCAGCTCGACGTCGCTTACAGTAGCCAGCGTGGATCTTCGCGTCAATCTCGACCCGACTGTCGGCCGGAATCATGTCGTCGGGAATCGGGACGCGCTCAAGAATTGGAATTCCTTGTTCGACAATCGCGTCGTGTTTCATGCTGCCGTCCCGGTCAGCTGGATTTCTCTTACGCAGGCGCGGGGCAGACGGCGCGCTTACTTGGACATGCTGAGCATGCGGTCGATCTTGGTGATGCCCAGCCAATGCAGAATCTGTTTGCCCAAGGACAGAGCTCAGTCATCCGTAGCCACCACATTTTTGGAGAAACTATTACTCACGTCTGGCATTAGCGCCTGGAACCGCATGTCCTATCGCCATCGAGTTAGCTACGCCATGTGCGCCTTGACTAGATTGCTCGTAGCCCACCTTGACGCCTGCAATATTCTCCGTCCGCTTAAAGTACTCGCTCGCCTCTGCTCACACATTAGCTCCCCAATACGTCGACGCCGCACGCGCCAGACTCACTGTCGGTGCCACGTTTTCCTACAGTCGCCGTTAGTTATCCGCCTGCTATGCCTCCCCTTTTCTTCCGACTTACTTGCGTTGTACACCAAGTACTTGGTCACTTCTCCCAGAGCGCGCCCTTCCTTGCGGAAATAGATGACGACTCCGCTCCCGCCCTTCTGCGCCTCCTTGACCGCCTCCTCGATGCCGAAAATGAGATACGGTCGGCAGGTGCAAATGTCAGACCCGAAGACGTCGCTACCATTGCACTCATCGTGAACACGGAGAGCGAGTCGCACATTGGGATCTGACATCTTGGCCGGGTCGCCAAAGACATAGACCGTCAACCCGCCAATCGGGGGCAGGAAGAGCTTCACGTCACCTCGTGTGATAAGTTCGGGATACGAGCCACCAGTCTCCTCAAATAGTGTCCTGCGCAGTGTTCCCTCGTCTGATGTCTGTCAGCCCATACGCGTCTCGACAGGCGCGCAGCCGCCACTTACCGATTCCGAACCTCTCGGCCACGCCTGGGAGATACCACACGGGCTCCACGGCAAACTTGGTGACAGCCAGTTCTCCCTGCTCGTTGATGCAGATTTTGCCGTCGGGAACAAGTCGTCCCTTCTGAACGCTTTCTTGAAGCTCTGGCAGCTTCATGTGCGCCTTGGTCACTGCGATGGTAGGCCGAATTTCAACGCCATCCTTGTCAATGTGCTCCTTGTACAGCCATGGCGCCAGGTGACCGAGAGGATCCATGGACACAATCTTCTTGGGGTCGCTCCATTGCGGGAACGGACCAATGTTTGTCGCGGGCTCTGTGTTGGTAAAGTCTGGCTTATGATTGATGTCGAGGTTTTTGCTCGCCACGGCAAGGGCATGGTAAATGGAGTACGAGCCACCGTGGGCGCCAATAGCTGCAAAGCACATTGTAAGCCACTCTTCTCGCCTGCAACGGCCAAGTGATCGACGTACCGTTTCTCCGCCTTATGGTGTTTGCGTGCCGCGACACGACGACGGGGCCTCTCACGGCGGGATCGACATGTCCCCACTGCATCGGTATGGGGTCGACGCCAGCCTGGCCGGGGTACGAAGTCAAGATGATCTTGTTTAGGGAAACGCTGGATCGGCGCGGTGTGACCTCTGTGGCACCAGGATCATACTGTTCACTAATTTTCTTGACGCTCTCGGAGGGCTTGGTGTCATCCTTTTGCGCCACGGCGGCGGTAGCCTTGCCATTGGACGTGACCTCCTCGGCCTTGTCCTTGACGTCCTTGATTCCAGCCAGAGTGTTGACGCGGCCATTGATGGCGTCAACTTGCGAGGTCAGTTGGACATTGTCGCGCTGGATGGCGTCGAGGCGGGACAGGATCTCGCTGAGCAGGGTAGTGGGGTCGTTTGCGGAAGCCATAGTACGCAGGTAGCTGTGATTACGATTGGACAAGGTTTTTATTTCCAAGCTGGACAGAAGATATCTAAAGACAAAGAAGAAGAAGAGGAAGAAGATGAGGCTCGCAGGGTCCGGAGCTGGACCTGGTTGCTAAGATGCGGCGGAGATGGCGATGGTGAGCGATTGATGTCGAGAGAGCAGAGGGAGAGAAGAGAGACAGGAGACAGGAGCCCTTGACAGGCCGTAAGGGGGCGGCTCTTTTGTAGTCGTCGGTGGCTAGCCAGATGTCGCCTAGAGATGATCAGTTTTACAGCCAGGGCAGCGCATAGCTGAGCACCTGGCCGAAGGCATCGCGGGGCGCAGCTTTATCGCGCCGGCGGCTGCTTGCGGGGAGGGCGTGCCACGCATGTGGACCCCCTGCCGGCCAATCATGCCTCACCGCCTTGGCCAGCTCGCCTTTGCTCTTAGTCTTAGCTGCACAGCTATCGTCCAGCAAAACTCCATCAACCACACCACTCCATCCACCCGGACCCCGTCGCAAAATGGTACGATAGCCGCCATCCTCTGCTCGGCCCCCGCCGCCCTTTCCCGCGCTGACCTTCCTCCCAGGGAAAACGCAAAAAGTCTTCGCGCGGTCCCGTCGCGCCCAAGAAGGTACGTTGCCTCCGCTGCCCGTCAGCCAGCCCAACACCACCCAAGCAAGCGGCAAGCCTTGCGTGTTCACCCATCGCGACACTGGCAACCCGCAAGCGCTCCCGATGCTCGCACAAACTCTGCATGGTGGCGGTGACAAGCATGGTTGGCTAACGCATGGCTTGCGCCTGTTGTATAGAAAGAGGGTCTCGCATCCGTCTTCCAGTGCCTCTTCTGCAACCACGAAAAGTCGGTGACCATTCAGATGGACAAGAAAAGCAACATTGGAAACCTGCAGTGTAAAGTCTGCGCTGTCAACTTCCAGCAACCGATTACGAGTAGGCCGCCCCTCATACACATCGCTCTCGTCTCCGGCCGTGCATATCAGGCCTAACCGCATCTCTCCCGTGAATAGGCATCTCGCAGCCCATCGACGTCTACTACGAATGGGTTGACGCATGCGACGCCGTTGCGCAAGAAGAAAAGGACGACCGTGCCGACCTGGCCCTGCAAAACAAGCGGTATCGCGAGATAGACACCATGACAAGCCGCGACCGAACCGCAGCAACCCGAACGCGCGATGAGTTTATCGACGACGACGAAGCAGATGGCGAGGCTGATTATGCGGATGATGACTAGAGCCGTATGAGGACGTAGAAGAAATCCTATGATGTAATAGCACATCAGGGGGCAAGAGCTTGAATCCTCCTGGAGCGTAAGGTCGACGGGGTGACATGGAAGACGTTCAAAAGCAGGGACAAGACCAGTAGACAACGGGGAAGAAAAGGGTGTGGCGACGGCACCACCCATCCAGCGTCGGCCTCATCGCCGATTTGAAAACGGTCGGCTGGCCGGCTGAGCTGGGATGGGGATTCTTCCTTTTCGGCAACGCGCAACAAGCAGCACTTTTGGGTGGGAGGCAACGCCCTGGTTCCTGGATCAAACTGAACAAACGTCCCTGCACGGTCACGGGAAGCAGAACGGATAGGGTAGGGATGTCGTCGGCGTTTTGGGCGTCTTTCAGGTACCGGTAGACAGGGAAGGCTGCGTGAGCCAAGTCAAACTCCCTTCCCTCTCCCCCAAGCACAAGGTCAGGGGCAGGAGGGCAAGGGGTTGAACGGGATTTTGATTTTGACCCGCCTTCACGCGACCGAAACCAAGTTTTTCCCCCCTCGGTTTGAGACGCGTCGAGTGGCTAGTCTTCAGGTACTGCGTTGGGAGACCTTTTCCGTACCGATACCCCCGAGGAGCGCGTTGGTTGTAGCTTGCTCTTCTTGTACGTGTGATGACATCCTGTGGGAGTTTGGGGGGCGTATGTCACCACGTCAATTGTGCTTCTATTCTTTTTGCGGCGTCTAGAACCAATCAAAAGCTTGGAATATTGAAAGACGCAGATTCCTCCTACGTAGCGCGACGACGCGACGTATACACAATTCTTGTCCACGCCCGACTACGGTGCATCCCATGTCAACAGGCCTTGAACCCCAGTACCCTGTGCCCCAAGCCATCCAGGCCAGCCACCCCTTCACCTAGTCAGGTACCGTACCGCATGGCAGTCACACGTTGCTACCCTATCGACCCTAGACTTTTGCTTGGGCACCAAGGTACCTACCCGACCTGCCTACCCCTAACGCCTCCCGCAACTCAAACAAACGCTACCCGTCTGGTCTCGACACGGTGTCGGCGCACGCGCACATGTGCGGTCGGTGGTCGGGACAGGGCTTGAGGAGTAGGAGGTAGGGAGGGAGCCGAGAGCACGGAGGTGGGACTGACGTCATTCCGGCGCTTGAACAGATAGATAGGTGCAAGATTGATACGTGGATAATCAATGGTGGGAGAACGGAAGAGGGGGCGACAGAAGGCACGTGGCTAAGGTGGGGAGAATTCTGCGCAGTGTACAGGACTGGTAGATAGTGGCATTCTGTCCTCCTGTGTACTGAGAACGAGAGAATACCAAGGAGTTACCAATGCTCCTCGGAACCTGACATGGGTGATTCAACAAGATGCCCACTGCAAAAGGCTCGTCGAATACCACACCACTCGTCGAATTAGAACATATATGTATCTCCGTCCAGAATTCTGGTTATTTCGTCCTCATTGTCATTTTCAAGCTTGGCATAATGCAAAGCGATTTGAATGGAACTCTTCATTCTTTCTACATGGATGGTTTCGAGTTCACGCCATGTCTCTGGCAGTTGGCGCAATCCCATCCGCGACTGCTCGTCTTCATATATATATCTCAGCCCACGATCCTGACGCAGCAGGCATCCGCTGCTGAATGCACATGACCGCTCCAAATTGGGTGCAAGATGCAAATTTGGTGCCGTTTGGCATATGAATACCAGGAACCGGAGAAATGAAGATAAATGGTGAAATGGTGGGCCAGTGCGAGAATCTCGTCTTGTATGGCAATCAAGTAGGCGGGAGGTGGAAGAAATATGTCTGTTGTTGGTATATGTGAAGCTGGTCATTCACACGGTGTAGAACCTGTCACCAAAGTCGCCAAGGCCAGGAATGATGTAGCTATATGGACGCTGTTAGCTGAGTGACGTAGAAGGGAACCATTGGAATGGGATGTTGACTAGCGACGCACTTCTTTTCGTTCAATCCTTGATCCACGAAAGCGGTGATGACTCGCAGCTTGGGAAATTTCTCGGCAAAGTTAGCAGCACCTTCAGGGCTGGCGATGAGGTTGAGGAACAGGATGCGCTCCTCGGGCACGCCGCGCGACTTGAGGACCTCGACAGCCATGAGGGCCGAGCCACCTGTGAGTATGTCAGTCTTGCTCTGGCGCTGCTCTTCCTATCAAGTCTTGTGTTCAATCGTACCCGTTGCCAGCATTGGGTCCAGCAGCAGGACCCATCTGTCTGAAATGTCCTCGGGCAGCTTGTCATAAAACAACTTGGGCTTTGCCGTCTCCTCATCACGCTGGATCAGAATCTTGCCGATACGCACAGAGCGACAGCAATCGCGCAGGCCTTGCTCCATGGACTCGCCCGCGCGCATGATGCTCACGCCGCAAATCTTGCCCTCAAACTTGACACCCGAGTATTGGGTACCCAGCGGCGTCGTAATCGTGTGTTCTTGCACGGGCAGGTGGTTCAAGCCTTCCTCGACCAGCAGTCGAATGATGCGGTTCGAGTAAAAGATGAAGTCGGCGCGGTCCGTCTTCTTGTCGCGGATCATGCTGTAGGCACGGCGATGCTGGTGGTTAGCCTACTGGTGGGCGGTCTCGAGGCCATTGGGGGCACGCACGTCAGCAGAGATATCAGCTGCGGCGTCTGCGGCAGGATGTGAATGTTATCGTGAGAGACCTGAGTCGACACGGTGGCCGTGGGCTTTTCGCTCTCACGGCGGTACTCGGGGCCCATGCATTGGGATGGGGCTTGTTGAGGAGGGGTGCTGGTCATGGTTTCGGTTCTCGTCTCACGAGAGTGGAGGGTGGTGGTGTTGAGGGTACCGAGGAGCTGAGCAGAGGATGGATGAGAGGGCCGAGAAAGGTAAAATGATCTGCCGCGAAAGTTGAGGGCCACGGGCAGGAGAGGAGGTGGAAGAGGAGACGGGGAGAAGGGCGCGAGGAGAACAAGTAGTCACTAGAACTGGAGTGCAGCAGGTAAAATTTTGAGGAACTATTACGTGAAGGCAAGAGGCGTGGGAGAGTGGAATGGTCATGATAGAGTGCTCGTGCATGGCCTGGGGTTGGCCGTCGGCCGGCCACCTGCAGTCCAGCCAGGGCAGGTCGATCAATCCCGAACCACCCATCCTGGACCCTCCGCTGCCTGACCGCCCGCCAGCCCGCCCGCCGCTCGGGCGCCGCATCCAGTTACGCCGGGCCAGCTTCGTCAACAAACCCATCCAACCCTCCTCACCTCCTCCACAACGGCCTCCAGTCTCGCTCTCACTTCGCCCTCTCTTCGGCTGTGCAACCACTCGGTACCGACCTACTTTGCGACTCAAATCCTGCCATCTCCCGCGACGCGCCCTCCTCCCGCACCTCTCTCCCGCCCCGCGGCGCGTCAAGTCTCACGTCGTCATCCGTACCTCCTACAAACAGCTCGCCCTCCTGATTCACGCGCCGGAACCTCCGATCCGCCCGCAACCTCCATCACTTAAAATGACCTGAGCTCCCCCGCTTGTCATCAAACCTGCCACTGCTGCTCTCAAACATGGAACTTCCGCAGCGCCGCAGGAAGATGGCCACCTACGGCCGATCTTCACGCGTGTCGACCAGCTCGACGACCTACAACCTCTTTGGCGACGCCCAATCCCCAGAAAGATCGCGCGCCGCCAGACCCATGCCGCCCGACCCGCCATTGAAGAGACCTACCAAAGTTGGGCCTGCAGCGAGATCAAAGGCGGAATCGGCCTCACTCTCGGTGTTCGACTTTCCCTCCGATGACGACCAAGACATGAGGACACAACCCAAGCGCGCACCCGCAAAGCTCCCCCGGCGCGCCGATAAGGGCCTGGAAGCACACGGTGGAAGTGAGGATTCTGCTTCAGAGCAGCTGAGACACGAAGAGGCCGTGGCCGAGACAAAGAGATTGTCGGCCAAGAGCAGCGATACATCCATTGTCAAAGGTGGGGGCACAACCACCGGCGACACCGATGTCAATGGTTCCTCCATCCCAAAAGGGCTTCGACGAGGCAAAGGCGTGGTCGAGATCCCGAAGCTGCCTGTGCGCAAGCTTGAAAAGTCAACTTCCAAAAGAACTCTGCCTGCGGATGACTCAGAGACCAAGAAAGCCGAGGGTCGCTCAGGTGCGGAGGAAAGGCCGTCAAAAGCGTTGAAGAGCAGGCGTGAGGACAGCCCCAGAAATGAAGCAGAGGCGAGCGCTCATTCAAACAAGTCTGGTCAGAGGGGAATTCGCAAGCAAAATTCTACAAATGTCTCAAAGGGCCAAGGACACCGGAAAACAAGCTCGTCTGCTGCCATCTCTGAAACGGGTCGCACGGCGGAGTCTACGTCGGCCGCAAAGGTCCTCAGCATGGTCAGGTCGCGCCGCACTCAGGCCAAGCCGGAGAATATCAGAACTGCCATGTCCAAGGGAAAGTCTGCCCCAGCTTTGCTGCAACAGATGCTCCCGTCCCCGGAGACCAAGCCATCCAGTCCTGCGGAACCTACAGTCTCCACCCCAAAGCCTGAGCTATCCGAAGACGAAGACGCAAATGTGTCGTTCCCAGCAACGCCACCAGCCCGTACGTCGAATTCACCGTTTGGCACGGTCACTCCTCGCCAAAACCAAGCTTGGAGCAAATTGCTCGATTTTACTGAAAAGTCAAGTCCTGGTATAATCCCTCTCGATGAGCTCAAAATCACCAGCGCAGTCAACTCAAATCGGTTTCGAATGCAGCGTTCCGCATCGGACATGACAGCCGCAGCTGGAGCTCAGAAAAGGCGGTTGATTGACACCCTGAAACAAAACGCTACCCAGGATGAAAGCAGCGATGAGGAGGACGACGAGACGATGCTCGACGAAGAGGACCTCGTCGCTGCAAACAGCGCCAGTCAGTCGAAGCTCAAGAAATCGTTTGGAAATGACTCTGGAAGCTTCGAAAGGCTCGGGAGTTCGCAGGAGGCAACATCTTCCCAGTCCGTGGCAGCTGTGGCGACTGGACCGAAGCACACCTATTCCAACACCAGGACGTATCTGAACGACGGCAATCAGAATGATCTTTTCGACATCCCAATGTTTGAAGAGCTCGCACCGGTCCGCAAAACGCTTGTCTCACAGGACGACGACCTTGAAGACGGCGCCAGTGGCATGCGCAACATCCACGAGCTTCGAGCGGCCGGTACAGCCAGACGTGTCTTGGATGATCTTGAGGCTCTGCTGGATGATCTCGAGCAAACTAGTCCAAAGTCGATATCCCGCCGCCGCGCCGCGTTGCTGGAGCTGTGCCAAAAGCTTCAAGACAAGACCTACGTAGCGCGCATGACCGAGCACAGTTTGGGCCGTCGAGTTTTTGCTTCCTTGGCGAAGACAAAAGATCCGATACTCGGATTCGGCATGGCGTCTGCGATCGGAATCATGGTTGTGGGAGAGGCTCCCCGGTCCACTCTAGAGGAAGTTTATCAGACTGGATGCTTGGGTACCTTGGCGTTCTTCCTCAAGATGAACACAGATATCAGCAAGATTGCAAGAGACCGGAAGACCAATATGTCGAGACTTGCACAAGGCTCTTGGGTCGAGTTCCGCGATGCCATTGGCGCAATCATGTGGCCAGAGAAGACTCCTGAAACCATCTCCCCAGGCTCTGTGGCTCTCAAGACTTTGGAGATGGTGGTACGCAAATTGCGAGAGAGTGGCAATACAGAAGATCTCCTGGGTTACCAAACCCTTGCGGATGTGGCCGAGCTTGCCCATGGGCCGACCCAGAAATTGGCAAGTGCCGCGGCGACTGAATCAGATATTGACACGCTCGAGCTCGTCCTTTCCACCCTCGAATCTGCTTCTATAAATGCCACCGCATGGAAGTCTCGGGGCGATGAGTCGATGGATCAACTCGTCAAGTCAGTCGACGCTTTACTCGTGCCAGAATTATCTTCTGAACAGCTCGACGCCCTCGCACGAAGGCTCATCCTCAACATCACAAACAACAACCCGAAAAATTGCGACGTCTTTGCAAAGGACTCGCTTGTGCGGAACTTGATGCGGTCAATCAATACGCAATTCCAGGCTCTGAGCACTGATCTGGACGAGTTTGAGCACATGAAGACTGTCGAACACCTGATCCTCTCCTGCGGCGTCTTAATCAACCTTGCAGAGTTCAGCGAACGTGCCAGAGCAGCGACGCTTGGCGATGGTGACGAGATCCTCGACTCGTTGGTCACGACGTCCGTTGTCGGCATAGAGAAGGCGGCACAGGCGGAGTCGATCGACGTGGCACACTCGGGTGTGGCTTACGGATATCTCACCGTCTTGCTGGGCAACCTGTGCCAGAATGCTGAGATCAGGGAGAAGGTCCGCGCGAAACTACCAGATCAGCGCTTTGACGTGCACATCCGCGCGATCCACCAGTTCCGAGTCATTCATCAAAAGGTCGATGGCGAAGCCTTTCAGGGTGAAGAAGGAACTGAAGTGTGGACGACGTTTACGGAACGCCTGCAGGGTGTGATTGACCGGCTCAAGAGCTATTGAAGCAAACCAACCACACAAAAGAGACGAAAAAAGCAAAAAGACACAGACTATTTCCAATTTCCAACAGACAGACATGCGGTCAACTACTATGGGGACGGCGTTGGTGAAAAGGGCGGCTTGAACGAACGACAACTTGAATAGATACCCGATACCCAGGATGCATCCGATGTACATGCTTCTTTTTCTTTGCTTTCTCCGACCTGTCCGGCTCTTTGTGGCTGAACTGAAAAGCTCACACGGCGGCGGCTTCTATTCTTTTCTTGGTTGCTACGGACGGACACTATTTCCTAGGGAGGAGGCTCAGCAGTCGATAGGAGGACCATCAGAATACACTCGTTTGACCATGCACTCTACGTTGTTTGTACCACATGATGGGTGACAGTACACGAGGCGGGCTCTGGGGCTGAAACGCAAAAGGGCCTCGTGATGGCGTCGTCTATCCGATGGCAGCGTTGATTTTTCTAGAGTCGAGGCTAGTAGGATCAGAGGCGTCGCGTATAGGTAGGCCGAGGGGCTATAGCAGGCATGGTCGGTCCGGGTCTGGCCGACGCGAGACGACGAAGGAAGAGGGACGACGGATCATGACTACCGTACCTTACGACCTTTGAAGTTGAGTCCAGGGTCACGTCAGGTCGCTGTGAGCACATGTCACTACCGTAGACTACTCGCACTTGGGTGTCGGCGGGACGGGAGTGGCCCGCCAATAGGCTTGGCCCGTTTCCATTACTCGATCAAATGCTTCAGCATCCAGTCTTTTCTTCGCGGAGAACCAACCAGCGAGGGCAGTCTTCTCGATCGTCACCAGCAAGAAATCTGCCTTGGACAGTCACGGCGAATTGAGCTCCTTGCATGCGTGGTGCGTGTGTTTTGACCAGCCAACTGCCCTTGTATACATCATAGGCTGCCGTCACCGCCGCCGACCAACGGTCTGAGCGGAGCCGGGCATCAAGGCATCCTGACGACTTACATATTCCTCTGCCACGCCCCAGACACCTTCCCTCTCAGCTCGCACTCACCTCAATCGCGCGTGCCACCTCCCTCTCAACCTCACCTCCGCTCTCCCTTGTCCGCCTTCAGCTTCACTCGCTTCCATCGACCCCCCCGTCTTCTCGCTCGGCCCGTTGTCTGTATTGCATTGCATTCTACCTACAGCAGACTTAGCTTGCACCGCGCTCGCTCGCCGCAACCATGCCTACTCCACCCAAGCAACGCAAGATCGCCATTGTTGGCAGTCGCTCCGTTGGTACGCCACTTGCGTTCCTTGTTCTGCTCCGCCCAAACCCCTCTCTGCCTTTGAGCTTCGGTCCCCTCCCCGCGCCGAGAGCCATGCCGAGCGCAGACTGATGGGATGATGTGGAAAGAAGAATCAGTACATTGGCTAACTCTTTTGGGCTCCACAGGCAAGTCGTCGCTCACGGTCCAATTCGTCGACGGCCACTTTGTCGAGAGCTACTACCCGACAATCGAGAATACTTTTAGCAAGTTGATTCGGTACAAGGGCCAGGACTACGCTACGGAGATCATCGACACAGCAGGACAGGTACGTGGGATCACAGTGCGGAGACTGTCTTTGGGCAAAGTCCAGGCCGCGGTCTTGAGAGAGGAACAGCAAGAGCTTGGGAGACCCGGTAGCTCTAGCTACAACGGAAAGACATTCGACTGTTCGCATGGCAGTTGACTTGCTGGGCGTACTGCGGACACGAATATTCAACAACAAGAGTGACAAAGAGTACAAGGCTAACACAAGGCGGCGCGCTACAACAGGACGAGTACAGCATTCTCAACTCGAAGCACTTCATCGGCATCCATGGCTACATGATTGTCTATAGCGTCGCCTCCAAACAGTCCTTTGAAATGACGCGCATCATCCGCGATAAGATTCTCAACCATCTGGTACGACTACAACGGCCAATACCCCTTCATCACACCTGCACATTCGCTAACGCGCAGCACGCAGGGCACGGAATGGGTACCTCTTGTTATTGTTGGCAACAAGTCGGACCTGCGACCCGAGCAGCGCCAGGTCAGTGCCGACCAGGGCAAGGCGCTGGCCGAAGAGTTCAAGTGCGCGTGGACCGAAGCCTCGGCGCGGTACAACGAGAATGTCGCGCGCGCATTCGATGCCATGATCGCCGAGATTGAGAAGAGCCAGAATCCTGGCGAGCCCACGGGCGGCAACAAGTGCATTGTCATGTGAGGGGGGCATCAAACCCACATACGCTTGAGAGCATCACCTTGTACGAGTGGTGGGGCGAGCATTGCTCTGCCACAACTTACGACTTCCGGCACATTGGCCGAATTACTAACTGATTAAGACGCATGGATGAGACGTCATGAGATGAGTTTGATGTTATGGACAGGATTGGGTTGGTTTTGGGCGGGCCTGGACTGGATCTGGACTGTTTCCTTCTTTTTGCGGTGGCAGGCTTGTTTTGATTGATTGATTGATTGATTGATTGACTGTACACCGAGCGGGCGCCCGCTCTGCTTCTGCCAGCTCCAGCGGATGTGTCTTGTGGGTCCGAACGGGCTATGTGGTCAGGCTTCCAGTTGTCACAGTCCTTCTGCACCTTTCTTGGTATTTCTTGGTGTTTCTCTCTCCGACTCTTCTTGCACGGTAGACGGCGCTGGCAGGGGTACGCTGTTTCTTTTTGGGTTAGCTTGCTAGGTGTTTTGTGTTTTGTCCTTCAATTTCCCTTTCTATCTGTGCTTTCAAGTCAATCATTCTTTTCTGCTTGCCTCGTGGTTGATTTTCCTCTCAGCTGCCGTCAGATGCTTGCTGCTGAGAGTATTGGCATGTAACTGCAGTCTCTTTGAGTAAGTGGAACTTTGAGCGCTAATCAGTCCTTACTTCCAGGCGTTTCTTAATCCCATTATCTGAAGTCATGGTCACTTCCAAGCGTGTGAGTTCATCTAATTCAGCGATGCAAGCTGCAAACCGTTATCCAACCCCTTGGCCACCAAAAAGATGCTTACCATTAAGCACCACGAGCAGCATCTCAACCCTTGAAAGCAGCGGAAGTGGAGACTTGGCGCTTCCATAAAATTGGCCGTCCCACGGCCTTTGATGTCGAATCTTTCGTGCATTAGCTGCGCCTCGCAACAAAGCGGCTGTTCCCCTCAATGCCCCGAGTTTCTCCTGGACGAATTGCGACTGACTACCAGGAACGTTGAGAAGCGAACCCCTCACGTCTTCTCGTAGTAATGTTCGCGCGAAGGCGCAGGCCGTCAGTCAGCCAGCCTTCGTCTCCCCTCCCCCGCTTTTTCACATGCCACGACAACGTGTTTGCGTGAATAGTGCGCGCGCGCATACGGTCTGGTTTTGCTCCAAGCTTAGCTGGGTCTCTGACTAACTTGCTGCAGATGGTTCATATGTCTGTGTGGTTTCCATGCCTGTGTCAGTCTGTGTGGCTTTTTGCTTTCAAACACTTTTTGTTTTTGGGCGGAACGAAGCTCGTTGGATGCCGACAGCCATCTATCTTAATGGAGAGAGAAGAGAAGGAGGAGAAATCACAGCATCTGATCTTTTTGACTCCAGTCTGAGAGACAGAGACGATTGGAGGTTCTTGATGCTGGACCTCACAACTCGTGCGCAGCTGGTGGGCGTTAATAGGTGCGGAGGGGGTGTCTTCTCAGTCCGCACACAGCATTGATGAGTGATTGCTCATGACGCGGGTAAGCAGATACAGCATGTGTCGTTCTTTACTGCTGCGTACAAGTCAAACGTACAAGTGTCGACCGGCTTGACCGTAGTGACAAGAACATCTGTAGGTACCTAGCAGTGCCAGACAGCCGGCCCGATGCGAGTAGGATCGGACCGCAAGGCCCGCGCGGTAGTGGTGGTCGGGGCGTCCGCTGCCGTGCCCGTCCCAGCTAGCTGCTTATGTCATCCATCCGGAATTGTTGCATTGCCCATTTGCAGGCCGGGCCCGACTCTACGGGACCTGCTCCATCTACCACACGACTCCAGCAATATACCATTCGAACAGGTGGCTAGCTGCAGTACACCTGTTTTTCACGGACGGATAGCGCAGTAACGGCCTCGACCCGCTCGGCTTTTTGCTTTGGTTGACGCCGACTTTTGTCGACCCCGTTTTTTTCGACCGCCAATCGCGCACGTCTCGAGCTCGACTTTTGCTTGAACCTACTCCTACCTCCGCACTACACCACATTTCACTGCGTCAATTGGAACCGCAGACACGATGCCTCTCCTCGCCCGATCCACGGCTTCGCCATTGCGCGCTGTCTTCGCGCGCGCGTCGACGACTACCTCAGGCACGGCAAGGACATTTGGCACAACGCGTCCGCTCGCGAGCTTGAAGCTTGCCTACGAGCTGCATGAGCCGCCCAAGGCGGAACCGAGTGGTGGCAAATTGCCGTCAGAGGCTGCTCCGATCTTGATTCTCCACGGACTGTTTGGATCCAAGAAGAACAACAGGACCATAAGCCGGTATGGCGCCCAATCACGTTGAAACTTGAGCACGGCCACGGTGTGGTGAGATTTGGCCAAGGGAAGCAAGCAGACTGATAATGGAGACAACTAAAGGCAGCTCGCACGCGACCTGCGCCGGCCCATCTACGCACTGGACGCGAGAAACCACGGCGACTCGCCGCACGACCCGCGACACGATTACGTTGCCATGGCTGAGGATGTGGAGAGCTTCATCGACGAGCACCGCCTCGGCAGCTCGACGCTCATCGGACACTCGATGGGTGCCAAGACGGTCATGACTGTCGCGCTGCGCAAACCGGAAATCGTCCGCGATCTGATTCCCGTCGACAATGCGCCCGTCGACGCGGCGCTCAAGAACGACTTTGCGGCATACATCAAGGGCATGATGGCAATCGACGAGGCTCGTATTAAAAGGCACATGCATGCCCATCAGATCATAGAGCCATACTGTCCCGAGCAGGCGGTGGAATGGTTCCTCTTTACCAACATGAAGCGTCGCGCCGAAGACGACACGCTGCACTTCACCATTCCGCTCAAATATCTGGCAAAGGCACTCGACGCCATGGGCGACTTTCCGTTCAAGAATCCCGACGAGGCCAGGTACGAGGGACCCACGTTGATGGTGAGAGGCACGCAGAGCCACTACGTCCCCGACGAGACGTTGCCGATTGCTGGGAGGTTCTTCCCGTTGTTCAAGGTGGCCGACATCGATTGCGGACACTGGGTCATTTCGCAGAAGCCAGAGGAGTTCAGACAGGGTAAGTTCAGACAGTGTAAGTGCCGGTCGTTTGATCGTTTTCGAGGAATCGCAAAGCTGACGAGGGTGAATTTGCAGCCGTCGTTGAATTCCTGAAGGAGGACGAGCATAGTCGTACTCTCGACGGATTTGCCATGTGAAGCATGTGAATTTTTGCGAAGTGGTTGCCAGTCCCTAGAGTGGACCTATTAATCCACTTACCATCTCATCTAATTGGCTAGAGGGATGGATGCACTGCAGTGGCCAGCCGCACGTCTGAGGTCATCATGGGTGTCAGTGCTCGGGCCGGCGCGCGTCGGCCAGCTCAGAGCGCGACAGCGACTTCGCTCGTTGCGCTGCTCGTTTGCGGGCGAGTTTCGGAGGCCAGGGCTGATCAAGGCGAACAACTGGGTGGAGTCGGATGATTTGTAAACTTTTTTTTCTTCTGCCAGTTCTCGTCCCTCTCATGCATCACGTGGGATGACGTTTTGCGATAGACTTGGTTTGGTACTGGAACGTGTATGTATAGACAAAAGAAGAAGCTGGTGGAGCAATCAGAGAAGCAGTTGGAACATGTTTGGTGGCTGGTTGCAAAGGGTTGGGCGAGATGTAAGCGACGAGGGACGTTGTAAGCTTGGCCAAAAGCGGCTACTGGCGGTGAAACGAGCAGGCCAGAAGGGAAGGGGTCCAGAAGGCGATGGTGTTGTGGTTGCGGCGGTGGGATGGGGCCGTCGGCTTCGTCGGCTTTCTTCCCACCCTCAGCTCAGGCGGTGCATGCCCTGCCCGCGGTTGGCTCGGGCGACGTCATGGTTGCCGGGTCCGAAGAGCTCCCCTCAGCAGACGAGGGAGTTCCTCTCCCAGCCCGAAACGTTGTGCGACGCTGAAGCCCGAGTCGCGAAGCTTGGTACGGCAAGCTGGTGGGGGATCCTGCAGGACTCTGTCGTGTGCCAGCCACGGGGGGTCTATGTCTATGGCTGCGCGTCGTCGCGGAGACGGTGGCCTCGTGGGCGGCGGTGGGAGCTGTGGTTGCTGAGAATCTTAATAAAGCTACATGTAGCCACCTACCTGGTTGTCCTGCCCCGCTGCAGGTAAGCGGAGGTCCGGTCCGAGTGTGTAGGCGTGGGTGCATATCCGTCCGGAAGAGAGACGGCATGTCCAGGACTCGACTGACTGAAGTGACGGCTTGTTGGGCTGGCTGGGCTGAGCTGAGACGAGACCGAGGCCTCCAAACCGCTTCACAGCATCATGATGATTTTGTCTACGGTACGGTAGATACTGAATCAGACGTGGGCCGTGGGCCGTGGGCGCGGAGTTTTGAGGAGTTAAGATGCGGTGCAAAGATTGCGGGCAGTGGGCGTGACAAAGGGCGCTTGACGATGACTGATCCTTCGCTGTTCCGGTCTTCGGGGCGAGTGTATTTAGCTGGATAGAGGCCTCGCTCTCGGACGGCGCGCGGGGACTCTCTGGTGAATTGTTTACTTTACTTGTACTGTATCGCTTTGGCTTTGCGTCACTCCCCGAATAATCTGCAACCCCACTAGTGTCGACCAAACTCCCTTCAACACCCACCGGCACCCACCTCACCTGCCTGACCATCCCGCCCGCCCTCCTCCACTGCACCTCAGCCAGTCCTCTCTCTTCACCACTGCACCTCCATCCCGCCAGCCATCCTCACCGTCCTCCTCTTTTCTCGACTCCATCCCTCTCCCAACCGTCGCCATGCCTGACACCATCATCACGCCCGACGTCGAGCCCAACGCTGGGTAAGTCTCCCTTTTGTCCCGCCCGCTGTCGGACCCTACGCCTCCAAGCCCGCATCCCGCGCTACTGCTTGACAGCGCTTCCAATGCGACCGCAATGGCGAGCTGCCGTCGCCTGCCGCGCTGCAATTGGTGACGCCATTTGCTAACCGCCCTGCCCCGCAGCACCATCGAGCTCAAGGACAACACCATCGTCGTCGTCCTCGGTGCTTCCGGTGACCTCGCCAAGAAGAAGACTGTATGTTGACTTGATCCGCTCCAAAATCTGCGTCGCTGACAACTTTTTCCCACAGTTCCCCGCTCTCTTCGGCCTCGTGAGTAGCTCCTGTCAGATCCGCCGGCACTGGGCCTGTTAGACCTAACCCTTTAAACCCTACAGTACCGCAACAACTTCCTTCCCGCCAATGTCAAGATTGTCGGATATGCGCGGACCAAGATGGACCACGAGGAGTACCTCAAGCGCGTCAAGTCGTACATCAAGACCCCCACCAAGGAGATGGAGGAGCAGCTGGACGAGTTCTGCAAATTCTGCTCCTACATCTCCGGTCAGTACGACCAGGACGACTCCTTCATCAACCTGAGGAAGCACCTCGAGGAGCTTGAGGCTGGCCGCAAGGAGACCCACCGTGTCTTCTACATGGCTCTGCCCCCCTCCGTCTTCATCAGCGTCTCCCAGCAGCTCAAGCGCAACTGCTACCCCAAGAACGGCGTCTCCCGCGTCATTGTCAGTCTTTCCGATCCGCTGACGCTGAATCTCGCTGACTCCAATAACAGGTCGAGAAGCCATTCGGCAAGGACCTTCCCAGCTCGCGCGAGCTCCAGCGCGCTCTCGCACCTGACTGGAACGAGGAGGAGCTCTTCCGTATTGACCACTACCTTGGAAAGGAGATGGTCAAGAACATCCTCATCCTCCGGTTCGGTAACGAGTTCTTCGGCGCTACCTGGAACAGGAACCACATCGACAACGTCCAGATCTCTTTCAAGGAGCCCTTCGGTACCGAGGGCCGTGGTGGCTACTTTGACGAGTTTGGCATCATCCGTGACGTTATGCAGAACCGTTAGTCCCCAAGACCCTTGGTTGAGAAATCTAGCTGACATGACGCAGACTTGCTCCAGGTCCTGACCCTGCTCACCATGGAGCGTCCCATTTCCTTCTCTGCCGAGGACATTCGCGACGAGAAGGTCCGCGTTCTCCGTGCCATGCCCTCCATTGAGCCCAAGAACGTCATCATCGGCCAGTACGGCAAGTCCCTCGACGGCAGCAAGCCGGGCTACAAGGAGGACGACACCGTCCCCAGGGACTCGCGCTGCCCCACTTTCGCCTCCATGGTTGCCTACATTAAGAACGAGAGGTGGGATGGCGTTCCCTTCATCCTGAAGGCCGGCAAGGGTAGGTTGAATTGCTGCAACTGAGAGTTCGCATGGCTAACTTGTGGCAGCTCTCAACGAGCAAAAGACGGAGGTCCGCATCCAGTTCAAGGATGTCACCTCGGGCATCTTCAAGGACATTCCCCGCAACGAGCTCGTCATCCGCGTCCAGCCCAACGAGTCCGTTTACATCAAGATGAACTCGAAGCTTCCCGGTCTCAGCATGCAGACCGTCGTCACCGAGCTCGACCTTACCTACCGCCGCCGCTTCTCCGACCTCAAGATCCCCGAGGCCTACGAGTCCCTTATCCTCGACGCCCTCAAGGGTGACCACTCCAACTTCGTCCGTGACGACGAGCTTGACGCATCCTGGAGGATCTTCACGCCCCTGCTGCACTACCTTGACGACAACAAGGAGATTATCCCCATGGAGTACCCCTACGGTTAGTGTCATGTCCGGAACCCCAAGTCCACAATGCTGACATTCGCAGGCTCCCGCGGCCCCGCCGTCCTCGACGACTTCACCTCCTCGTATGGCTACAAGTTCAGCGACGCTGCCGGCTACCAATGGCCCGGTGCTGGTGACCAGAACAAGTTGTAAAGAGAGAATCCAGCGATTTGGACATGATATAGATGGGATGCAAATGGGTTTATTTCCTGCGTGCTATTGAGAGAGAAAGGCAAGGCCAAGCTGTTTTTGGAAGGGGATCTCTGACTTGCGATTGCTGTTACCCCGGCTTTGCTGCATTATTTTTTGAAAATATCCGAATAGAAACATGAATGAATGAGGGCTCAAGGGCGGCCTAATGATGATAACATCGTTTAACTCTTTCTGTTGCGTATAGGTTTGTTGGTGAACCATTGAACTTGTCTGACAAGCTCCGTTTTCGTTTCCAGCTAGTTGGTGGATGAAATTCATCTCAATTGCTGCTCTTCGTGATTTATCCCTGTCCTCATCCTTCCCCGGCTCCCGCACGCAGGGAGGCAAGGTCGGCGATTGTCAAACCGAACGCCGACGAAATTTTGGTCTGTACTACAGCTTTGAACTCTGCCCATCAACAGCATACAGAGCCAGAAGAAGTCGACCAAATCTTGCCAATTTGTTTCACCGAACTTCTCGTTGTGTTCTGCCTCGAAGGTCAAATCATATAAGCGCCAGCACTCGAGTTTAAGCGCATTTCAACAAAACGACCACCGCCTAAGACAACAGCAACAACATCGTCGCAGCCAAACCCTACGCAGTCACGAACTATACCGCCTCTCTCGCTACCCGATTGAACTCGATATACGAATTCTCACGCAGCGACGGGCAAACGGCGACTCGCAACGACATATCCAAACCCACTTCGGCGCAGTCACCGCCACTCGCAACCATGCCTAAGCGCACGCTTCCAAACATCATCATTACCGGCACGCCGGGCACTGGCAAGACTACACACGCAGAGCAGCTGGCGACCGCGACGGGGCTTCGCCACATCAGCGTCAACCAGGTAGCCAAGGACCGCGACTGCTACGACGGATATGACGACGAAGTAGGCAGCTGGGTCGTCGACGAGGACAAGGTGGGTTCAACAGTCTCTCCCTTCTTCTCCCAATTTGCCGGACATTCAAAAGGGAACATGGTTACCTAACGCGAAATACTGCAACCCACAGCTCCTGGACGCCCTCGAAAACGAAGCGCAAGCCGGCGGCCTCATCATCGACTGGCACGCGTGCGACCTCTTCCCGCGGCGCTGGATCGACCTGGTCGTGGTGCTGCGCTGCGACCCGACGCGGCTGTACGACCGGCTGGCGGCGCGCGGCTACGCCGGCAAGAAGCTCGACGACAACATGGACTGCGAGATCATGGAGGTGCTGGTCGAAGAGGCGCGCCAGGCGTTCGACGACGAGTGCGTCGTCCAGCTCACGAGCGACGAGGCGGATCAGGTCGATGCTAATGTCGAGCGCATGGAGGCGTGGGTCAGGCAGTGGAAGACTGATCATGAGGATGGTGTTGAGATGGGTGGACCGGTGGATGAGGAGGATGAGGAGGAAGACGACGAGTGATTTGGTTGATGAGCAGTGGAATCGCTGAAAGATCCCCCTTTGCAGTGGACGACACGCTACAAGTATTGCTGGACGGACGAATGATGGATATCTCGTCAGAGCTGGCGAGCTGCGAGATGCGAGAGAATGAGGTGGTCAGCTAGGGAGCATTCAAGCCCCCCGGTGGATGGTCGTCAAGATTTGGAGACGAGGAGCATTCCGACGCTATGGAGGACTGGATCTGGAGCGTTCACACCACTGCCTGCGGACCTACTCGAGAAAGGCCTCCTTCTGCTGTCCTCGACCGCGGCATTACGCGGATGACACGCGAGGAATCGTCCGCTTCTCATGCTCCCTGTTCTCTCAGCCATCCGTCTCCTGCGCGCTCTTTCTGTCTAGCTTTCCCGCCTAAACATTCACCTTCAACCACTCGACCAGCTTGGCCAACGCCCTGCCGCGGTGCGAGATCTTGTTCTTTTCCGCCTTCTCCATCTCGGCGTACGTCTGGCGTCCATCATACTCGAACGCCGCGTCCCAACCTGAGGGGTGGAAAGGAGAGCGTGTCAGTACTTGCTCTTTGTTTGGGGATTTGCTCGGACCGATGGGGATGGGAGAGTGAGACGGGAGGGGATTGGTCAGGCGAGGAGTGGGTCAGGGATGGCCAGAGGCATTTGGGGAAAAAATGAAGATTGGATGGATGCATTGACGGAAGGACACAAAAAGGGGACAAGCTCACCAAAGTTCGCCGGACCGCGTGCGGGCACGATTTTTCCCTTTTTCAAAAAAGCACCAAGCGTTAGCTAGCATCTTCGCCCGTCATGTTCGGCGGGCATTATCGTATATCCAATCGTCAACTGCCACGCAAAGGTCACCACATTCACTTACATCCGTCCGCCCTTGGAATAGGATGGGCTCGTGGCCTGGGCCCTCGGAGTAGCCAAACGTGCACACGGCCTGCGCCGACTTGTCGGCGAAGCCCTCGAGCATCTTGTGCAGGTTGCCCACGCCGATGGACTGCATGAACCATTTGCTGTGGGAAAGGTTAATTTTGTAGGATAAGGGGGGTGAGGGAAAGAATCAAGGACGCACATGTATGGTCCTGGGAGGTCGTTCATGGCTTTGAAGCAGAGGCAGGTGTCTTCAACTAGGACGGGTCCGTTGACCTGTGGGCGTGTTAGTGAGTGTGGTGATTGCCATATTGCGATGCTGGCTGGCTTGAATTTGCCATGATGGCGCTCCTTGTTGTTGAATAATTCCACCTCATGAATTTGTAGTTGTGTACAAAATTGACTGGTTTGGGTACTTTGGAGGTTCCGAAAAGAAAAAAGGAAGGGGAATAAGTGCAAGTAGTCGAAGCAAAACATAGGAGGAATGCCTTCAATTCAATGACTTACCGCCTCAGCCGCCCTTCTTGCTTTGTCAATCGTCACCTCCTCGACTGTGCCCTGTATCTCGACCAGGTCGAGGCTTTGGTTGGTGAGGTGCACGCCTGTCGGTGCAAGAATGGCTTGCACTTCGGCAAGCTTGTTGGCATTGCCTGTTATGAAGTTGAGAGTCTTGGGTGCCATGTTGAATCGAGGAAGAGTTGGAGTGGGTGAGGAAGAGGGCGATGGCGACGGACTTTAAAGATTTGAAGTCGGTGGTGATTGAAGCACGATTTGCGTGTAGGGCTGCTGTGGTGAGGTGAAGAAGTCGTTGCCGGAGGGGGTCCCCTGATTGTGCATTTGGACCATGGGCAAACGGGAACATAGACGGTTGACTTGTGCTCTGTGGTTTTGCAACGAGATCCAACTGCTTAATCGTCCTTGGATTTTTCCTAATGACACCCAAATCCACAATGGCTGTCTAGGCAATGGGCTGCAGAATCGTGCAATGGCCACTCCGAATTCTCGACCGCCCTCGTACTTTCCCATCCAGACCACGACGACATCTCATCCGTGCAGAGCCCTTGGACCTCGCACAGCCTCACCGACGACCGTCTCTTCTTCCGCAACGTTCAACTGATCAGAATGCAACAAACGCGATCCCCCGCCACTTGATCCACCTTCACCTGCGACCCAGCCGCTGCTCCTCCTGTCCCCGGCACACCTTGTCGCACCTTTCGCCTGCTACCACGGCCAGCGCCTTTCTGGCCATTGGTCCGCTTCCTCCTCTGATCCTTTATCTTCTTTCTTCTTTGCGCTCTCCACCCTCGACTCGCTACTCAATACTCGCTCCGGCTCCCCCTCTTCCTTGCTCCCGTGCTGCCTGTTCCTTGTCCGACTCCCCGTGCGCGGCCAGGTGTCCCCTTCCGCACCTTTCTCCCGCTTCCCGTTTTCCTTCTTTGGTGGCGCAAAGAAAAAGAGATGGAGGTTCTGGTGTCCGTTTATTTCCAGCGCAAGGCGCTATTCTGGAGCTCGGTCTATGTTGGTGGGGGTCTTGCCATCGCAGCCGCAAAAGGTTGGGTTGGAGGTGAGTAGGCGTTTTTCCGTAAACCCTTCTTTTCCCCTCCGTCGTCAACCCCGGGAAAAGAAAAAGCCACAGCTTGAGGCGTCAACTTCATCGCGTTCCTCCGCCTTCATTTTCCAGCCCTCGTCGTCTATGTTTCATTCCATTTTCTACCCCATCCCTGCCCGTCTCGCCTGTCCTAACCACTACTACAGTACCAGAGCCCTTGCGCACCTATGAGAAACCGCTGTTGACAGCGGGCTTTGCCGTCTTTGCCGTCTTGGTTGGACTTCTCACTAGCTTGTTGACTGGACGGCGGTATCAGAGTGCTGCGGGTAGCGCCAATGGCCCAGCACCAACGATTTCTTACTCCTTACCTTATCTTGGGCACTTGATGCCGTTGCTATTTGGAAGAACGGGATGGTTGGTCAACATCAGGTGCGTTAGCAAATCAGCCCCGCAGCAATATTTCTGACGATGTCGAAAGGGACGCAAACAACCAAAACATCTTTGCCCTGAAGCTTGCTGGCATCAAACACGTTTTGGCCGGCTCAATCTTCTCAGCTGACAAGCTTGAGGAGAAAGGTGCAGAGCTGGCAGATGACCAGGAGCTTGCATCCATCATGCGGAAGAATGCATTCGGCTTCGACAACGACCCTCTTTCGAGCGAGTTTTACGACTTGATTTTTACCCACGAACACGCCAAATCGCTGGCAAACAAGGCCGTCGTCCTCATCAGGGAAAACGTTCCAGACCTGATGACTTTCAACGAGAGCCAGGTTGATCAGCTACCGTGGGAAAGAGTGAGCATGACTACGACGTTCGAGGTCGACGGGGGGACAATGCACTCGGAGGCGAACATGCTCCCCCTGACGCGCGAATTTGTTGGACAGATCATGAACGCTGCATATGCAGGCGTCTCCTTTTTGGATGATCATCCCACGTTCCACGAGAGCATGTTGGCGCTCGAAGAGAACTTTTACATCATGACGACTGGACTTCCTCGCTGGGCACCCTGGCCGGGGGTTCCCGCGGGACACATTGGGCGGAGAAACCTCATTCGTCAAATGGCTGCCTTGAGGGAGTCGTGGGAGCGAGAAATGCTCGGGGAAGACGTAATCACGACAGCAACAGATATTGGCGACTTCTCAGCGGCATATACCGCTGCTCAGCAAATCATGGACGGCTCCGGCGTGTCCCCGACAGCACGTGCAAGTACAGACCTCAGCATTATCTGGGCGCTCAATGCCAGTGCTCGCGACTTGGTCTTCTGGATGCTCCTCCACGTCGTTGCTGAGCCAGGGCTTGCAGACCGCATCCGCGACGAGACTCGGCCATACTGCCGCGCATCGCGGCCGAGCAACGACTTCAACCTGCCGGAACCGCCTCGGCTGGACATTGACATGGACGGGCTCTCAGACAAGTGCGCGTTGCTGAACAGCTGCTTCATGGAGACGGTGCGAATGTACAACACGGAATGGTCAGTGAAGCAGGCCAAGCAGGATTTCAGCATGACGGACGAGTCAGCGGGCATGGCGTCAACGTACCACGTGAAGAAGGGCGACCATGTTGACGTTTCGAACAAGTTGCTGAACACGGACATTGGGGCGTACTACGAGCCGAAGAAGTGGAAGCCGAGCCGGTTTGTAAACAGCTCGGGCAAGGCGGATTGGGGCCACGTCAAGCACAACAATGGCATGTGGCGCATGAATGGGACGGGAGAGTTCGCGCGCCGGCTGGCGGCAGCCACGGTGGCTAGTGTTCTGGCCGTGTGGAACTTTGAGCCGGCAAGCAAGACGGGCTTGTGGGTGGTGCCCGGAAGCAAAGAGGCGCCTCTGACAGCCAGGCCGGCGGGCGACGTGCGGGCGAAGATCACTCGACGGGATCTGGAGCAAAAGCAGGGCTGAGCGAGGGGAGAGAATGGAAGGGGATGGGCCGTGTTTAGGAAGCAGCAGCCACCAAAGCTTGTGCCCAAAAGTTTGATGATATCTGGCGATGGCAATAGGGATACACGATGGAGATGACGACATGCGGAGAGAGAGGAACAAGAGCTGTCTGGTGGCCAGGGAGCCGGTGGTGATGGGGCTCGCAGGGGTCGACGGAGCCGCGGTAGCGAGGGCTGCGAAGGGAATGACAGGCGAGGCCGGTGGGAGCTGCATGTACATCAGTGTCAGGGAAATAAATGTCCGAGTTTCGACATTTGTAGAGGGATACAGTGCGTAGCAGGTTGTTGGCTTCAGTTCCTTTCAGAGTGACAGCTGAGGCTCGAGGCGGGTCAGGGGCTGACGGGCTTGGCGTGGCGGGAGCAGAGGCAGTAGGGTGCCCTGCAAGCGGTGTGCCTCCGTGCAGTTTCAAGCACCCTACGCTTCGGGAGCTACATTACTCTCTGCCTCTACACACGCACCCTACTATATCCTCGACCCTCAACCTCTCCTCCTCCTCCACCGCCGCCGCCGACGTCCCCCCTTTCGCCTCTCGACATCACGGCATGCTGCATCTCTAAGCACCCCCGCTGATGCTCCATCCTCTCCCTCCTTCGTCTTTGCTTTGTTAGAATCCGGGTCCCGGTCTCGGTCTGTTTGCCTGGACCGCGCGCCTCTCCCGGTCTACCTTGATCCAGCCAGGAGTTCAACACCGACCCTCCTCCAGCTCCCTCCCTCCTCCACCCCGCCAACACCACCAGAGCTGCGCTGTGCCCGCGTGCACGCCGCTCCCCCACCCTCCCACCATGGCGCACATTTACGACGTCGGCACCCGCGCCTGGCAACCCGATGCGACCGAAGGCTGGGTTGCCTCCGAGGTGGAGCAGAAGCTCGTGGATGGGGACAAGGTCAAGCTTGTCTTCCGGCTCGAATCCGGAGAGGTACGCCCAATCTACGCGTTCCAAGACATGTCGTCGCCCTCTAACCCGCGCCCGTGTAACAGGAGAAAGTGATAGAGACCAATGTAGAAACGCTCTCAAACGATCCCAATGGCACATTACCTCCTCTCATGAATCCTACGATGCTCGAAGCCAGCGATGATTTGACGAATCTTTCCCATCTCAATGAACCAGCTGGTCCGTAACCCACGCCCAAGGTGTCCCCGAACAAAGCTGCGGCAACCCCCGCTGACTCGCTGCTACAGTGCTGCAAGCCATCAAGCTCCGATATGCCCAAAAGGAGATTTACACATATTCCGGCATTGTTCTCATCGCCACAAACCCGTTTGCGCGCGTGGATTCGCTCTATGTCCCGGGCATGGTGCAGGTCTACGCCGGCAAGTCGAGGGCTTCGCAAGCTCCTCACTTGTTCGCCATTGCCGAAGAGGCATTCTCGTAGGTCCAAACTCCCATGTGGCCCGAGAACAAAGGAAATCTGACTGCGGTATAGGGACATGTTACGGGACGCCCGAAATCAGACCATCGTCGTCTCTGGCGAATCTGGTGCCGGTAAAACGGTCAGCGCCAAGTACATTATGAGATACTTCGCCACGCGCGAGTCCCCGGACAACCCAGGAAAGAGGAAAGCAGGCCGGGCAGACACAATGAGCGAGACGGAAGAGCAGATTCTGGCCACGAACCCCATCATGGAAGCCTTTGGTAACGCAAAGACGACCCGCAACGACAACTCCTCGCGTTTCGGAAAGTACATCGAGATTCTGTTCAACAAAGAGACGGATATTATTGGTGCCAAGATTCGGGTCTACCTGTTGGAGCGATCCAGGTTGGTCTTTCAGCCTCTCAAGGAGCGCAACTACCACATTTTCTACCAACTTTGTGCTGGTGCATCCGACGCGGAACGGGAAGAGCTGGGTCTCAAGTCTGCCGATGACTTTAGCTACATGAACCAAGGCAATGCGCCGGTCATTGAAGGCGTCGACGACAAGGCCGAATTCGAAGCGACCAAGAGCTCCTTGACGACAATTGGCGTCAAGCCCGAAGTCCAGTCGCAAATCTTCCGCATTCTCGCCTCTCTGCTCCATCTCGGAGACATCAAGATTACGGCCACTCGCACCGACTCGTCCCTAGCGCCTGATGAGCCAGCCCTGGTCAAGGCTTGCCAGCTGCTCGGTATCGATGCCGCTGCCTTCGCGAAATGGACCGTCAAGAAGCAGCTCATCACGCGCGGAGAGAAGATTACCTCGAACCTCACGCAGGCGCAAGCCCTGGTTGTCCGTGATTCCGTTGCCAAGTACATCTACTCGAGCCTGTTTGATTGGCTTGTGGAGAACATCAACCAAAGTTTGGCAACCGAGGAGGTCATGGGTCAGGTCAAGTCCTTCATTGGTGTGCTTGATATCTACGGTTTCGAACACTTTGCCAAGAACTCGTTCGAGCAGTTCTGTATCAACTACGCCAATGAAAAGCTCCAACAGGAATTCAACCAGCACGTCTTCAAGCTCGAGCAGGAAGAATATCTTCGGGAACAAATTGACTGGACTTTCATCGACTTTGCCGACAATCAGCCCTGTATCGACCTCATCGAAGGCAAGCTTGGTATTCTGGCGCTGCTCGACGAAGAATCCAGGCTGCCCATGGGTTCGGATGAGCAATTTGTGACCAAGCTCCACCACAACTTCTCTGGTGACAAACACAAGTTTTACAAGAAGCCTCGCTTTGGAAAGTCTGCGTTCACTGTCTGCCACTACGCCGTTGATGTCACGTACGAGTCGGAAGGCTTCATTGAAAAGAACAGGGATACGGTTCCGGATGAGCACATGGAAGTCCTCAGAGCATCCAACAACAAATTCCTTACAGAGGTGCTTGACGCGGCGGCTGCGATCCGCGAGAGGGAAACTGCTGGCGGCTCGAGCGCTAAGCCGGGCACCGCTGTTTCCGCCGGCCGTAGGGTGGCCGTCAACCGCAAGCCAACTCTCGGTGGCATCTTCAAGGCATCCCTGATTGAGCTGATGAGCACCATCAACTCGACCGACGTTCACTACATCCGCTGTATCAAGCCCAACGAAGCAAAGGAGGCATGGAAGTTCGAGGGGCCCATGGTTCTCAGTCAATTGCGTGCTTGCGGTGTCCTCGAGACTGTCCGCATCAGTTGCGCAGGTTATCCTACCAGGTGGACGTACGAAGAATTCGCGCTTCGTTACTACATGCTCATTCCGTCGTCGGAGTGGACGGCAGAGATTCGAGACATGGCGGACAGGATTCTGAAAAGGGCTCTGGGAACGTCTGAGGAGCAGGGCGCTGACAAGTATCAACTTGGTCTTACCAAGATCTTCTTCCGTGCTGGTATGCTTGCCTTCTTGGAAAACCTGCGCACTGCTCGTCTCAACGGCGCTGCCATTATGATCCAGAAGAATCTGCGCGCCAAGTACTACAGGCGCCGCTATCTGGAAGCCCGCGAGGCCATTGTTGCGACGCAGGCAATCATCCGTGGTTACCAGGCAAGAGTACGTATCGAGGAGATGCGGCAAATCAAGTCTGCCACCACCATCCAGCGCGTGTACCGTGGATACAAGGAAAGGCAAAAGTTCAGCCGTGTTCGCAAGAGTGTCGTACTGTTCGACTCGGTTGCAAAGGGTTGGTTGTTCAGGAAGAGCATCCTGGACAAGCGCTTCCGCGATGCTGCCATGTGCATCCAACGAAACTACAGGTCGTACAGGCAACTCAAGAACTGGCGACAGTACCGCCGCAAGGTTGTCATCATTCAAAGCTTGTGGCGCGGCAGGAGTGCTCGCCGCACATACAAGTCGCTGCGTGAGGAAGCTCGCGACCTCAAGCAAATCTCCTACAAGTTGGAAAACAAGGTCGTCGAGCTTACGCAGACCCTGGGCACCATCAAGCGCGAGAACAAGGCGCTGCAAGGCCAAGTGCAAAACTATGAAAGCCAGCTCAACTCGTGGAAGAACAGGACCAATGCACTGGAGGCAAGGACGAAAGAGCTGCAAGCCGAAGCCAACCAGGCCGGTATCACGGCTGCGCGTTTGTCTCAGATGGAGGAGGAGTTTACCAAGCTGCAGTCAAACTACGAGGAGAGCACTGCAAACATGCGCCGCCTACAAGAGGAGGAGAAGCACCTGCGCGAGACGCTGCGGCACACGACCGAGGAGCTCGAGCACACCAAGCGCCGGTCGAGCCAGGTCGAGACCGAGAAGCTTACTCTGCGTCAACAGCTTGCCGAGCTTCAAGACCAGCTCGAACTCGCAAAACGCGCAGGTCCTCTCAACGGCGACTCTACAAACGGCACAAGCCACGCTCCTGCCAGCGGCCTCATCAACCTGGTTTCCTCCAAGAAGCCCAAGCGGAGAAGTGCAGGTGAACGCGTCGACGTCGAACGCTTCAGCACCGTGTACAACCCTCGCCCAGTCTCCATGGCGATCACCGGCCAGTCCGTCCACAAACAAAATACGCTGTCTGGATCCACCTTCAACCCTGGTATCGACAGCATCGAAATGGAGCTCGAAAACTTGCTCTCCGCTGAGGATGAACTCAACGAGGAAGTCACTCTTGGTCTCATCCGCAACCTCAAGATTCCGTCGCCTACGACCAACCCGCCGCCGAGCGATAAGGAGGTGCTGTTCCCAGCCTATCTCATCAACCTTGTCACTTCGGAAATGTGGAACAATGGTTTCGTCAAGGAGTCGGAGAGATTCCTCGCCAACGTCATGCAGTCCATCCAACAGGAGGTCATGCAGCACGATGGCGATGAGGCCATCAACCCTGGCGCGTTCTGGCTGTCAAACGTCCACGAGATGTTGTCATTTGTCTTCCTTGCCGAAGACTGGTATGAGACGCAAAAGACTGACAACTACGAGTACGACCGCTTGCTCGAGATTGTCAAGCATGACCTGGAGAGCTTGGAGTTCAACATTTACCACACGTGGATGAAGGTGCTGAAGAAGAAGCTTCACAAGATGATTGTGCCTGCAATCATTGAGTCGCAATCGCTCCCCGGCTTCGTCACCAACGAGAACAACAGATTCCTTGGCAAGCTCCTCCAGTCCAACAGCCAGCCTGCCTACAGCATGGACAACCTTCTCAGCCTGCTCAACAGCGTCTTCAAGGCCATGAAGGCTTACTTCTTGGAAGACTCCATCATCACCCAGTGCATCACTGAGCTCCTGCGTCTTGTTGGTGTTACCGCCTTCAACGACCTGCTCATGCGCAGAAATTTCCTCTCGTGGAAGCGGGGTCTCCAGATCAACTACAACATTACCAGGATCGAGGAATGGTGCAAGAGCCACGACATGCCTGAAGGCACTCTGCAGTTGGAGCACTTGATGCAAGCCACCAAGCTCCTGCAGCTTAAGAAGGCGACCCTGAATGACATCGAGATCATTCAGGACATTTGCTGGATGTGAGTATTGCATTGAAAACGCCAGAATTTCCGCTGACTTCAACAGGCTCTCGCCCAACCAGATCCAGAAGCTGCTGAACCAGTACCTCGTCGCCGACTACGAGCAGCCCATCAACGGCGAAATCATGAAGGCCGTCGCGTCCAAGGTGACTGAGAAGAGCGACGTGTTGCTGCTTGCAGCTGTCGACATGGAGGACAGTGGGCCTTATGAGATCGCCGAGCCGCGTGTCATCACAGCTTTGGAGACGTACACGCCTTCTTGTAAGCGCTCTATGGAGACAACAATTTCTGCATGATACTGATATTTTGCGCAGGGCTGCAAACGCCGCGCCTCAAGCGTCTGGCGGAGATCGTGTCAGCGCAAGCCATGGCACAGCAGGAGAAGATGGAGTACGACATGAACGGCAACGGCGAAGGCATCCCCGAGGGCGATGGCGAGGCTGAGGCCGAAGCCGAGGCCGAAGATGGAATGGGCATGGGCCATCATCACCACATGGGCGCACCGCAGGGCCTGGCAATCAGCGAGGTCGAGGGCGTGTAGTAGCGGAACCAGCGGCAGAGAAAGGGAAACGTGCGTGATGGCGTTGGGCGGTGTGTGTTTTGTTGGTGGAGCTGTAATGTGATTTTGACCAACTCATCATGGATGACAAACGCGCGTTTGTCTGGCCACAACACGGCGGGGAATTTTTGTGAGCGCGATTACTCTCGGGTCCAGCCGACGACGGGGCCCCTTTCTTTCTTCTTTCTACATCACTTCTTTTCCGTCTGTCTGATTTCACGATCGGCCAGACAATCTTCGTTGAGGGGGCGAGCGAACAAACGAAGGTGCGAAGGGACGGATCCTCAAGAGCAGCGAACGGGTTGCGAGACGGACTAGTGGTGTCAAGCGCGAGCAGAGGGCGAACGACGAGTGGAGGACATCAAGAGAGACTTCTTCTTGCCGTGTCCCTCTGATACAGAGAGAGGGAGAGAGGTATACAGTGAGAGCACTTTGGGTACTGTCAAACTCTTTCTCAATTGTCACTACTTCTACAACTACTTTTTTCCACCACTTTTGCTCCCTGTAACATTTATCTCGTTGCTCTTCGCCGCTACCTACCGATGTCCTGACCTTCTTCCTTCTCGCTTTCCCTCCCTTCTTACTCTGTGCCTTGGTTGTTTGTTCTTATCGGTCTGTTTGCTGCTTGTTTGCGTGTCTGGACTGAGAGGTTCTTTGGTTCTTTGGTTCGATTCGGATCGACACAGCAACATACGTGCGTGCGTGCGTGCTTGGAGAAGACAAGCTCTACAAACGAACGGCAAACAGCGCGCATGCAGTCCATCAAACAAAAAGGAGGAAAGAAAGGAGAGAACAGCGAAGAAAGCGTGGCAGAGGAGACCGAAGATCAACATTGGGTTGTTTGACTTCCTTGCGTTTCCTTTCTCTCTCTCTCTCTCTGTTTGCTTTCGCCGTGAAATCCCTCCGCACACACGGGTCCCGTGTTCACGGAAACGAGGCACGATGGAGGCACGAGGCGAGGCGCATGGGCAATAATCCAATCGCGCGCATTGGCGTGTAGGGCAGACGGGAGCGGGACGCTGGGCGTCGTATTTTCTGCCCAGGCCGCTTGCGAGATCAATTGCCATTGCATGGCAGCGGCAGTGTACTTGCAGCAGTAGTATGTATGTGTGTATCGAGGGAGATTGGAAGTAGGATATGAATGTGTCAAGAGGTGCCTGTCCTTTTGCATGATGTTTGTGTGCGTGAGAGAAGGCGATAAAAGTCATGATATGGTTGGCACCAATAATTTCTTATGTACGGACAGACAGCACCACATCTCCGGATGATATCGGCAAAAGAGGAGCGAACAGCAAAAAACCATATGTACCAAAAAAAAAAAAAAGCCCTGGACCAAAAAGGGAAATCCATCAATTCTCCACAACCGCTTCCACTTGATTCTCTCTCCTTGTTGCTTCTGCTCCTCTTCTCTCGTCTCGTCTCCTCCCTTCTTCCCCTACTCCTCAGCGCTCATATCGTCTCCCATCTAAGCGCGCAGAGGCAGGGGAATCTTCTTCTCGCCCTCCTTGGGGCTGAGAATGGAGTCGTTGTCGAGAATCTCGTTGCCCTGGATGGGAACGTTGATGAGCGAGCCCTCGTCACCACGGCTGCTGAGGATCTTGTCGTTGTCGAGGATGTCATTGCCTTGGATGGGCAGGTTGATGAGCTTGCCCTCGCCGCGGCTGCTCAGGATCTTGTCGTTGTCGAGGATGTCGTTGCCCTGGATGGGCAGGTTGATGAGCGAGCCCTCGCCGCGGCTGCTCAGGATCTTGTCATCGTCAAGAATCTTGTTGCCCTGAATGGGCAGGTTGATGAGCGAGCCCTCGTCACCACGCTCGCTGAGAATCTTGTCGTCGTCGAGAATCTTGTTGCCCTGAATGGGCAGGTTGATGAGCGAGCCCTCATCACCACGCTCGCTGAGGATTTTGTCGTTGGAGAGAATGCTGAGGCCCTGGATGGGCACGTTGATGAGCGAGCCCTCATCACCACGCTCGCTAAGAATCTTGTCGTTGTTGAGGACGTCGAGGCCCTGGATGGGCACGTTGATGAGGGAGCCCTCATCACCACGCTCGCTCAGGATCTTGTCGTTGTCGAGGATGTTGTTGCCCTGAATGGGCAGGTTGATGAGCTTGCCCTCGCCGCGGGCAACGTTGACGTTTGCGTCGACGTTGATCAGGCCGGGCTGCTTGGGGGGAGGAGCGGGGGCGTCGCGGGCGATGTTGGCGTTGGCGCTGGCCGAGACGAGGCCGGAGTGGCGGCTGGCGTCGTTCGGGGGACGGCCGTACTTGACCCAGCGAGGCTCGACGTTGTCGGCCGGGGGAGGAGGCGGCGAGCCCGGGGCGAGGGCGCTGCCGGCAGGTCCAGTGGGAGCCGAGTAAGAAACGGCGCCCAGGGCGAGAAGGGCCATGATGGTGCTGATGGAACGCATGTTGAACGAGTGTAGTAGAAATTAGATTAGGTGGTAGTTGGTAAAGGTAGAGAGTGACGAAGTCGTAGTGAAGTGAGTGGCAGTCGAGAATGACAGTGGTGGTGGTGAAGGAGATGATTGTCGACGGTTGGACCGTTCCTTATGTACCGTAGAAATTGGGTCTTTGCCCCCCTGCCTATTACGCCACACTGGCATTGTATGCCCCAGCTAACACCTTGACTTTTCCCAAATGTACATGGGAAAAGCGGCGAATTACCCTCAATGACGCCTCTGTGGAAATGGTTCTAGAGCGGATACGGCGCTGAAGCCCTGGGGCTTTTCGGGCATCTTGAAAACGAGGAAAACCACAGCTACCCATGGGTTAGAGGCGTGAGTGACTCCGTAGGAACCGTGATGATTTACCGCCAAGCTTTCCAGATGGAGTAAATATTAAGATATGGCCGGGGGCCCACCTCGTTTTCCTCGTTTTCCTAGAGAACGAGATTCCCAAAGCATACAGTCGCCCTCGTCTTGTTAAATTAGACGAGTCGAAGCCAGAACAAAACAGCATCTGATTGCTCGAACCCAGTCCTTGTCTGTGTCTCTAATGGTGCGTAAGGTCTTGCAAATGCAGTTGAGTCTAGGAGGAGGTCAGTTTTCTCCTAATCGACTGCATCAGGGATCGGATTGGAAGTGATGACGGAGGTGATGACCATGATGCTCGTGTTCTTGGCCAGACTTGGACAAGGCTTGGACATACCCTGGACCGTGCAAAGCACGCCCTTCACGGACCTTGGAGCGTGTTTACCCTATCGGTCGACTGCAGTTGGACGACTGCCGTCAACGGATGGGCGCTTTGGCGATCAGTTGTAATCATATCAGTGGGATTGTTTATCTGCTTGGTTTTACTTATTGCATAGTGTGTGGGAAGCAAGTTTGTGCGCGTCGACTGCTGTCAGAGGTCCAGAGATCTAAATATAGTCAGCACTGATCGACAGTCGAAACAGCCGTATACAGTATGTGTGTGGGCGCCTGAACACCCACCTTGTGCCGACAAGCGTCGACTACAGTCGGCGTCGTTGAGCAGTCGGTAAATGTCAGGGTAAACAGTCGCGACGGTAGCGATATTGGGCGCCGGTAATGGGGTGCCGACTGCAGTCGGGCGACAGGGTAAACACGCTCTTGATTGCGACTCTGCCCTCTCGGTGAGCTCGAACCCAGTAGAGAGCCCGTCAGAGACGTCACCATGCAGCTCTCCGATGGCAACATGAACTGATGAGAAAAGCAGTGAACGGAAGCCTCATCAACACTGCAGCAGTGCTGGTGTTGCAAGGCGAATGTGATGCGTTTCCTACCAAGCCAAGATAGTAGCGACAACAGACTTCAGCGAGCAGAACAGATATCCTAATCGGTCTAGCGGGTCGACGGCTAACGGGCCGCTCCCAGTGGATTGTCAGGTACGGGTACCACAAAATCATGACTTGATCCAGAGCGCCAAGCGTCAGCGGCATTCGAGAAGCCCTCAGGGGTGGTGATCATGAAGCGGTTCAGGGCACATTTTGACCACAACTGTTGACATAAGCAACTGCGCACCAGTCACCAACCCCTCGCAGTATTGTCTCAGATGATCAGATTGCGCGTTAAACATTCCAACGGGCACGCAGGCGGTGGGGGATCTTGTGCGCACCGAGGGAGCAAGCCGTGCGGAGAAGCTTCCATGGCAAAGCTCAAAAGATTCGTGGAAGGATTCTAGGACTCTGCCCCTATCATTTTGAGTGCACGCTACTATGACCCCTTTATTTGTGGTGTTTTGGTTTTTGTGAAGTCGCAATGTCCCAAGAGGTTGGTCGGAGCTGTCGCTTGAGAGTGCGGGGATATCGGTCCACCCTTCGCGGGGCATGGTATGACAATAAGGCATCCACAAGTTGTCAACTGTAGCAAGCGAAACTGGAAGCCGTATAGCTGGGTGGCTGGGGTGCTCTTGTGTGGCCTCTCGGATGATGCGAGTGGTGCGGTACCCAGCCCGCGGGGAACGCAGATTTCCGCCGCGTAAGCGCTGCGCCGGATCCACCGGTGATCTTTGGCGGTGGTGTTGAGCTTTGATGGTCAATTACACAGGGCTGACTTGTAGGGCTGCAGATAAGCAGAGGCTCTTCATAAGCGTTGTTGCGCCTCGTCAACAGTTGCAGCTGGAAAGGAGGCGTGTCGTGGCGGTGGTTGAAAGAAGGGCCGGATCGTGTCCGAAGGTCAACCGTCGACAAAACTTGTACAAGACTCCTATACTGCGTGCAATCGCGTCATGGCACTCAAATTTCGCGAAAGATTATGGAGCAATGGTGCCTGAAGCTCTTCATTCAATGCCGATGAAGTCTGCCGGATTCTGCAGCCTGCCTACTATTCCGTCAGTGCTCTCAAGGTAAAGACTGCTACGTCCCGACCGCTTCTGTCTCATAGAATTCAACGTAGCTGGCGTGGTAGGTCTCATGACATCAATGCCATTCCTTGCTCCCGGCCAAACTTGTACCCCTCTCAGCTGGGCCACTCGCGACGCGCGGTCCTGGAGTTTGGGCGTCCGCGTAGGCTCTGATGACTGTGAGCAGCAAACGAGTGCTCCAACTTTCTCCCGGTCTCGAGCATCGTAATCAGACCGGTGTACTGGGCACTGGCTAAGCGGAGATTTTGTCGTTTCGAGCAAAGCAAGGACTTGCCCCCCCATGAATCAGGTTGCGAAGTCCTGATATCGCTTTGGGAGACAAAATTACGTTGAGAGGCGTCTTTAGTGCCAATACTTGGTGTCTCAAGTAGCTTCAAACTCTCCACCAACACCTGGAGCAAAGCCGGTCCCTGAGAACCAAACAAGCCTCACTGGCCCTGTCCGTTTCCGGCCGCGTACTGGCCAAAGCCAGAGTCGAATTGCAGAGGGTCAAAGTTCCAGAACCCCTAGGCAAAGGTCAGCGGAGACAAGACGTCGCTTAATCACTATTACTTACCCAGTCCATGTCCATCGCCATGTCTTGAAGCCAGGCGTTGGTATTAATGTCACTCAATCCCCCGCCTGTCATTCTCTCAATCTCCGACAGACCGGCGGAGAATCCAGGACCATTGGCGGCGTAACGTGCCTCGATAGTGTCGCCATTGCCCATTGCCGACACCATGGGCTGACCATTTGCAGACGGATAAAGAACATAATCCTGCTGTGACATGGTGACAGGAGGCCGCGACTGGGCCATGTTCATGTGCTGGGGGTTCTGGCGTGACGGCAACGGCACCGTCTGGGGCTGTGGAGTAGGAATAGTACTGGGACTTGGACTTTTGGCAAAGTAAATCACACTCAGGTCGTGTTCGCCAAAACGTTTCTCCGAAAATCCCCCCATTGTGCTCATTTTGGCGCTTTCGTGCTTTGGGTCCAGTCGATCAATCATGCGGCGGATCACGGCCCAAGTGTTTGAGTCGGTCCGGCCTTTGACAGCATATACAGTGTGCAGAGCGCGTAGTGCCCTGCAGCGGATGTTTGAATCGTTCGCGGCAGGAAACTGGGGATCACGGAGTTCGGAGAGGACATGCATGATGGATTGAAAGGCGGCATGCCCGCCAATATGCCACTGGAAGTGCTCGGCATCCTTGTCGGAAGAGACGGTGTTGAGAGATTCAATCAAAGAAATGGACCGGGTCAGGACCTGGGTACGAATCTCGTCGGTGATGACCAGATGCCTGAATTCTCTCGGGACACCGTACCAGAATATGAGCCAGCAGCGCCACTCCAGATTTGCTGTCAGGCCAATGGTCAAGCGTTGGATGGTAATGTCGACGCGGCAGTATCGGAGATAGCACCTCTCGTTCTTGTCGTGCACTTCGTCGACCAGCGTCTTAGTTTCCTCGAACAGGTCCTGGAATTCCTGGACAATGTCGCAAGTCTCGCCGTCTTTGATTTTGGAAGCTTTGACCTTTCGATCCAGGTGGTAAACATTTTGAGCAATCCTACGGAAGCATTTGATCATGCTGAGACGGCAAAGTTGGAGCGTCATGTCTGTAAAGCCTTGCTCCTCCATGTGTGGGTCCGACGGCGGCATGCGTCCTTCGACGAGGTCGGTGTCGTTGACATTTCTTGGGAGCATGGTGGTGAAATCATCGTCAGACACGGTTGGTTCCATACCTTTCCCTTCTGCGGCTCTCCAGTCCATGTGGCATATCTGATGCCAGACACGCCGGCGAATTTCCATTTGCACTTCGTCCATGGACGAGTTGGCAAAGAGCGTCGGCTCTCTGTGCAGACCCTGCAGCATAGCAATCCTGATGGCGATGCCAGTCAGTGGCCACACCGGGCCCATGTCGTCCTCGCGAACTTGGCACGTCTGCGGCAACAATTAGAATCCGACTATAAAAATAAAAAAAAATAAAAAAACCGCTTGCGTGGCATACCAGTTGCAAAACAAAGGCTTGAAGGACTTCGAGACTCGAAGTAGTCAAGAAATCGACTTGTTGGAGAGATAGCTCAAGACCTTGGTGGTATCTCATCAACAGCGTCTGCTTGTCTTTTCTGAAACGGGTTGTGACTGCCTCCGGTCTCAGACTATTTATGGAGGAGTAGAAGATGGCAAAGGCTAGGGGTTCGAAATGGTGGATCTGCTCTTCCGTCCAGGGGTCGCTAACGGTGTGAGATGTAGTCACGTATTTGGTGTTTGGGTGCGGGACCTACCTTTCGTCGGCGCGCCCAGAAGCGGGACTCATGTTGGCCCATCTTCGGATAAAGTAACTGAATCTGCGGCTCAGCGACGGCTTGTGCACCAGTCGACTGACGGGATCGACATTCTGGATAAAAATGCCGAACAGCTCGAAGCACTCCTCGGGAGTGTTTGGCATGTACTCCGAGGGATCGCGCGACACTTGGCCGCTGCTGAAAAGTAGTGACTGCGAGGTGCGGATTCTTGGCTCGCAAGGCTCTTCGGGATTGCCCTTGTGCTGCTCATTGCTCAAGATGGCTTTGATATCTTGCAACTGTTGGGAGAGATGAGCAGGAACTCGTGTACTATGTGCGGTGGACGAGGGCTCACCTCATCTGTTAATAGCGCCCAATGTAGGGATGAGACAAAGTGCGATTGCCCATTTTCAACGAGGAGCGTTCCATCGTAAGCATCAGCGGCGAGAATCTGGTCTGAAGATGTGCTGCTTTTCGGGGAAGCCGAGTTCTCGGCCGCCTCTTTGCTCTCGACAACGTCGGACTTGGTTGGCTCGCGCCGGGAAGGTTGCCTGGTGGCGACTGGAGGATAGGCAGGCTGCGAGACGGCGCGCTCGAGCAAAGATTCAAGCCTCTCGAGGCGGGCGTTGATTTCGGCATGACTCGACTGAGCTCCTCGCGGGTGTGGAGCGGAATGTTTGCTCACGCGGTTGGATGTCGCGTTTGACGAGGAATTCGGCGGCGAGCGGCCGGATTGCTGGTTTGGAATATTTGCGTAGTAACAGACGTGATTTCCGCGGGAACATGCGGAGCAGATTGGATACTTGTGGTCGCATTTCACCTTGCGGCGGCGGCACGTGAGACACGAGGTGATGATTCGCTGGCGGGTGCCAGCTGTTGACGAGTAGGCGGGGACTGGCGGAGGGGCAGCAGCGGGTTGGGCCATGGGCGGAGGGTGGGCGTATCCGTCCATTCCGGAAAGACGACGGTAGAGCAGTAGGATAGAGTCGCAGGAGGTCGGCCGAAGCGAAGCAGGAGGAGGTTATCGAAGAGGAGGGTCGAGGGCGGAGAGAGGGCGACGGTAGGTAGACGGCAAGGCGGTGGCGGTTGAGCCCTCTCTTAGAGTTGCAGGGCAGTGCCGGGGGCCACGGTCGAGGAGGACAAGAGAAGCAGGTCTTCAGGCGCAGCAACCATGATTCTGGGGGCGACACACACAGAGGAGGCGCGCGTGTGGGGGTAGGGACAGGTTGGGTGTGGAGTGGTGTTGTGGTTGGGAGGGGAAAGACGCGATGCGCTGCACAGGGCTGAAGCTACTGAGGTGACGAGGGACCTGGACTACGACAATGACCTACTGTAGGGTAGGGTATGCTCTGGTTGGATCCTGCCCGAAGCCCGAACCGACATGAGCTAACGGGGGGGCCGATGTTCTCAGCCGTCACTCCTCAGCCGCCATGTCATCTCTTCTTATTTTCTTCTTCTTCTGCTTCCTCTCCCTCTCCCTCTCCCTCTCCCTCTCTTGCCGTGCTGACTACTGACATATATCCGCTTTGCTGACTGACCTCACCGACTTTCGCCGTGGTTGCTTTTCCCTGGCCTCTCGTCCACCTCAACAACAACAACAACAACAACAACAACAACATCCACCCCGGAACAGCCCAGGCTTGATGCCCGGATAAACATGAGCCCCCCAGTCCAACGACGCTCGTAGCGACCCGCCGCCGTTTCCGGGACCGTAGCAAATGCCTTCGCATGCCCGTCTCACAGCCCAGCCAGTCCCCGGTGCATAGCGAAACAGATGGCGATAGCGATAATCAGCCACGCCTGCCTGTTTGGGCCTGTTTCCCAACACACATGCCCGGGCCTGTCCCTTACCGTAGGCGCTGCTCAACCCAAGGCATTCGGGATATCCATGAGGCCTGGGGCTGGGCACCGGCTCCTCACCGAACCCTCTCTGCAGCTGCACACCACGCTATGCTATGGCCACGATTCTCCATGATTCAAACGCTGCAGTTACAGCCTGCGTCTAGCCCTTTGTCGCACCTTTGCCTTGGCTCCAACAGCCGCACAATTGCAAATCGCCGGCTTCTCTTCACACTGTTCTACCGCTGCTCGTCGTCCTGCTGTCGACCAAACCAGCAAAGCATCTCGAAACACCAACACCTGGCTGGCACCTGCAATGCTTGCTGCCCGACTCACGCAGTTTGAGAGACTACTGCAATATTGCTTCTCTGTCGCGCCTCGTGGCTAGCGCCGTGACACTACCATCTTGTCCAGTATTTGGCAGAGCAAGGCACGTCGGGTTTACACGCAAAAGACTATTTATCAACCAGTTGCATATGTGCATATAGCGGCCAAGCGAATGCACCTTGCAAAAACTTGCGAGCCATGGATGCATGTGTAAATGTATGAACGTATAAATGCGCATACGTCAGAGTAGCTCGATTAGGCAAAGATCCATCTCCAGGTCGTCGACTGCAGTATCTGGTCGTCAGCCTCACGCGACCTTGGTTACTCCAACGCCTCTCTGATCATGTTCTCTGTTGATTGAATGATTGCTCCGATGGCCGGACTTCGCAACGAATCTGTTTCGCCCTAGAATATGGCCTGCCGAATCATCATCGTGCTAAAGCTGACGCCTTGACCAGAGCTAGGTACCATTAGGAGGAGATAGAGCGTCTACTATCTCCGCAGAGTCAATGGATTGGAGAATTCGAACAAGACAGACTGCTGAGATTGAGGAGCCTTCTTCCTTCGCAGCGGCGACGTCTCGACGATGTTATCTTATCTCGCCACCCCGCTTCTGCCAGCAAAGAGCGCCTGTGTCCAACACCCACGCAGCGTTTTCATCATCAATCTCGACCACAGTCTTCCCTTTCCATCACCTCACCCAGGTTGCCACCGGGAATAACTCGCACGTGGCGGAACCCACTGCCGGTCAACCTCCGATCATCGGCACGGCAATGAGATCAACACCGCAGCGGGAGAACCCACTGTATCTCCACACCTAGCAACAATGCGTCGACGCCCCTGTACTTTATAAGGACGAGGGGGACATCGGCCGTCGCTCCAGCATACACAACATCAGTTCCGACTGCAAAATGACTTTCAACGCCGCCGCCAACAGCCTCCGTCAAACTCTCGAGCAGAGCAAAGACGTCATCATCGCGCCTGGCGTCTATGATGGCTTCTCTGCCCGCATAGCCCACTCAGTAGGCTTCAACGCCCTGTACATGGTACGTCACCACAACTTTGACTATCCAAAAAGCTCATTCTGACAAACCAATCTGTAGACGGGTGCCGGCACGACTGCTTCCCGCCTTGGACACGCCGACCTGGGCATCGCAACCCAACACGACATGGCGGCGCACAGCTCCATGATTGCCTCGCTGAAGCCCGAGGTCCCTCTCATCGCCGACGCGGATACTGGATACGGCGGACCTATTATGGTTGCACGTACGGTGGAGCTCTATGCTCGTGGTGGCGTGGCGGGGCTGCACATTGAAGATCAGGTACAGACCAAGAGGTGCGGTCACTTGGCAGGCAAAGAGTGTGTCGACGTAGACGTGTACACTTCGCGCATTCGCGCCGCAAGAGAGGCGCGTAGAAAGCTCGGCAGCGACATTGTCATCATCGCAAGGACAGACGCCTTGCAGGGTCAGGGATACGACGCGGCTGTTGCGCGCCTGAAGGCTGCCCGCGATGCTGGGGCTGATGTTGGCTTTTTGGAGGGCGTGACGGACAAGGACATGGCTAGACGGGTGGTCAAGGACTTGGCGCCCTGGCCAATGGTGCTTAACATGGTCGAGCATGGCGCAACGCCAACCATCTCGGTCGAAGAGGCCCGCGAGATGGGCTACCGGATGATCATCTTCCCCTTTGCCAGCATCGCCCCCGCTTACGCCGCAATCAAGCAGGGTCTGGAGCAGCTGAAGCAAACAGGCGTCGTGGGCGCTCCCGAATACTTTACGCCCAAGTTCTGCTTCCAGGTCTGCGGACTTGATGAAAGCATGGCTTTGGATGCAGCGGCTGGCGGGCAAGCGTTTGGGGCAAAGGGCGCTTAGCTCGAACAAATAAATCCGATGAAAAGAATCAAGGAAGCTTAAGGTGCCGTTCCAGTGGAGAAGCTTCGATGTGACTAGGAGACGCCCGCAACGGCGTCGGCAATGTCAAGTGGAGAGCCGGGGCACGTGTTGCGGACAAAAACGACGATTTTAGCATGAAATGGCTGTAACGAGATGCTTCGAGGCCATTAGAGTTTGGCCGTTCGAGAGGGAACCGGTGGCCACGCGAAGACCCTGCCGTGACCTTCGAAAAAAGGGAGAGAGGCCAAACGGTTCCATCCCGCCATCCGCCGACTCGGTGCCGCCTTTCGGATTCACCGTAACAGCGAACCACCTCCTTTTTTGTAAGCTAGTCCTGACACTTCAATCTTCAAGTCTTCTGTCCTTGAGACCAACCACAATGGGCGCCAAGTTCACCGCCTTCCATCCAGTCGATCGCTCTTCTGGAATCCTTGATCTACTCTCGGGTCCCAGCTGTCCTAGCTAAATCCAGCTAAGCCCAGCCACCCAGCCGCCATGATTAATGCGACTTCATATCGAGTTTCCTATCTGGGGAACCGACGCGTTCAAGCTCACTGGTGTTGAGCTTTTTGTTCGCAGAACCAGGGGGTCCGCGTCCTTTGATCCGCTTAGATGATTTGCCCTGGCCTGCATACTAAAAACCAACATCCGCGGCTGTCTGTCCTTCATTCGCTATCGCCGCCCAGCAGCGAAGCCATTCCTTCCTTATCACCATGGTGAATTTCGATCTTTCTTCATCGCTCCTTGCTGGCTTTGCCCTTTTGGCTCAATCGCCTTTTTTCGCAGACGCCGTTCCTCAATCGTCCTCGTCTGGCCCGGATCCTTCGGTGGAGTTGGGAGATGGAAAGATAATTGGCACCACCGGGACCATTCCTGACCTCAAGGACCCCGTCAACAAGTACCTTGGAATCCCATATGCCAAAAGTCCTCCGCAGCGCTTTGGCAGGGCTGAAGATCCTGAGAAATGGACTGAAGCCAAGGATGTGAAGGACTTGAAGCCATCTTGCATCCAACAGTTCAACCGTATGCTTTGTCCTGAATCTTGGTCGGTCTTCTCACTGACGTGTCCACAGGACCCATTTCGAAGGAGCTTTTCAACAAACCGGGAGCGCCGGAGAGCGAAGACTGCCTATACATCAATGTTTACACACCGTCCACACCTGCTCCGTCCGAAGGGCGGGCGGTCATGTTTTGGATCTACGGAGGTAGTTTACAATTTGGAAACTCCTGGAATGACGAGTACGATGGCTCTTACCTTGCTGGCTACGAGGATGTCATAGTCGTCACCTTCAACTATCGCACCAATGGTTTGTCTTTGATCTTCGCAGTTCTCTTTTGAAACCATCCACTCACTCTTTCTCCAGTTTTCGGCTTCCCTAATTCTCCAGATCTTGGGACCTTCGACCAGAACCTGGCCTTGCTTGATCAACGGAAGGCCCTCGACTGGGTCCAGAAGAATATCAAAGCTTTCGGGGGTGACCCGAACAAAGTGACCCTCTTTGGCGAATCTGCTGGCGGTTTCTCGGTCAAGATGCTCTGGGCGCTGCCTCCACGACCAGTTAACTTCCACGGTGCCATCATTCAGAGCCAAGGTGGAGCCGGTCCAACTGACGGCGGCATCGCGTGGAGAAACCTTACCAAGACCCTCAACTGCACCGCGACACCGTCGAAGAAAGAGATTGACTGCGTCCGGGATAAACCTGTGGATCAGATTCGTTCTATTATTGAAAAGAACCGGCTCAACTTTGCGCCCAAAGTCGAAAATCGCACCGCTGCCACGCACATTGAAAATCAGATCCGCTTCCGCACGGCCGCCCAAGTGCCCATTCTGATCGGGTCCAACGGCGACGAAGGCAGCATCTTTCAAGTCGTGTTCGACTTCCAGAAACTGAACCAGACGCTGCAATACTTCTTCCCCAACCAGACAATTATCCAGCAAGCCGTGCAAACCCAATACCGGCGGCAGTATCCCAACAACGAAATCGCCGCCATCAGGGCTTTCATCCGCGACGCATCGTATACGTGCTTCACGTCAGCGATCGCGCAAACGGCGGCTTCGAACCAGTACCAGGCCTTCCGCTACTACTACAATGCCACTTTCGACAACTTGCCCGTGCCCAAGAACCTCGTGCCCAACCCGGGCGCCTACCACAGCTCCGAGGTCTACGAGATCTTTGGCACGTACCCCAAGGACGGCGCCACGCAGCAGCAAAAGGATCTCAGCCGCTACATGATGAAGGCTTGGGCCGACTTTGCGAAGAATCCGCGCCGTGGACCTGATCCGAACGATGGATGGCCACAGATTGGCGCCTCATTCCGTGACCTCTGGGTCTTGGGTAATGAAGGTCGCAGCGGTGGCTATCCTATCCGGCAGGAAGTGACAGATGGCAACTGTCGGCTCTTCTCTGGTCCATTGTGGGCCATTGGACTGTAAATCTGTTTTCTACGTCAAAAATTCCAAAAAAGGCGACGGCATTGTCTCGAGGACATGCGGGAGGAGTGATGATCACAGGTGGAGTGGTTTGGTTTGGCTGCTGGGCGCAGGCGATGCTATCTTCAATGCTCACACTCGTTCTATCGATGAGGTGCGGGGGTAATTAGGCTTTGGCTGCATGCGTGGTGGTAGTCTTGTAGAATTTCATGTACAATTACGAGTCTATATCCTAAATATCAACATAGAGCATGACCCTTCAAAAAACGCGATTCACTGAATGGTGTGCTCATTGGAACGTCTTCCCTCCGCAACCATCACTGAGGACACCTGATTCAAACACCACGCTACTACTTACCTCCTCCATCGTCGTTTGGCGGAAGTGTTTCACATACCATCTATCAATCTATCTTCCGGCCTCCCTCAATCGCAAACCAGCGCCCCTTACACGCGCTTCGTCCCGCACCCTTCCCTCCTCAGTAGTCTGTCTATCATCATTCATCATTGCCGCTCCCCTAATCCCAGTCTCTGATTCTCTTCCTTACCGGCCCGGGTCCATAGTAAGCAGGTTAAGGAAACGCGACCCCTGGAGCAGAGGGTTTGGTGAGTGAGCACCGGAACCTCCGACTTCTGAGCCCCCTGTCTTTTTAATCATCGTAGAGCGTACCTGTGAGACAAGCACCGACGGTGTTCTCGTACTCGGGGCGAGCCTTTGTGCAGCAGTGCGATGTTTCGATGCTTCAAATGCTGCTTGTGTTGGCACATGGCTGTTTTCCACCGTACCACTTCCCTATTCTTGTCCTAACTCCTGCTTTGCGCAACAATGCCTGTCCCCCCAGCCCTGCCCTCATCTCTGAAGAAACCAATCTCTGCTGTACTTGTCCTGTCGCACTCCCTGTCTGTCCGAGCATCCTCGTCCGTTCGTCCGCGTGGCGCCGATGCGCTGGGTCCGGATGTGGCTCGGTGAGGCAGCCCATCTATTTTCCTCATGCGGACAGGGGAAATACCTTGTTTGGGTGCAAGGACGAAATGGAGGGAAGACGTGGGGGATTTGACGAGGATGTGCACTGGGGGGTCTGTGTTTCTTCTCCGCCGATTGTGTATGCACAAAGCATCAGCGCACTTGGCGACGCTCTTCTCCGCCCAGCCTTCTCAAACAGAGACATCGCACCAGGAGAACAAGGAAGTCTGCGAGTCGAGCGTCGGACGACAATTCCGCTCGCTTCTCCGTCACTCCTTTACCCATTTTCCTTATCCACAAACTTACGCCACACGAGTGCCCAGACAGATAGACGAACAGACGACGCAATAAGGCCAGAAAGATGCATAACAAGCTTAACCCCAACGTTTCTTCCCTCCCGAATCCCGCATCCCTACCCGCCCCCTGCTTCTGGCCGTCTTGTGTAGATGAGTCGCGCACCGGAGCCGCATGCCCCTCTACTCTCCCCCACTGCCTGCTGCACCCACGTCTGCCGCGGTTCTCCGGCCAATCAGTCGTACTCGTACAGCACGGTGCGGAACGACTTTCTGCCTACGAAGCTCGCTCTCGCTTTCTGTTGACCTGCTGCCCCTGCGATCCACCCTGTCTCTTGTGTCGGTCTGCGGTGGTCGATGCGCTGGTTCTGCCTGAGGCATGAGCGTCGGCAGCTTGCGATGTGCGCAGGGGAGACGCTTGTCACGAACGCGACGCTAACGCAGGTCACCCGTGCCCGACTTCTCGGCGCGGCAGGCAGGTAGATGGGTCTGTTGATAGAGTGCGGGTTGCGCGTCGTAAAGGTATTGCGCACTCTATTTACTTACGATGGGGGACGGAGCGGAGATAGAGTAGATGAGATGCGAGATCCGATGAGATCGGCGGGAAGTAAATGCACTTACTTTGCAAGACTTCGGTTGGGCATAGAGGAGGATGCTGTAGAGACCCTGGGCTTGTCGGCGTCTGGAATTTCGGTTGGACGTCGTTTCGCACTTCTGGTGGAGTTGTTTCGAAGCGCGAGAGTTGGGCCACGGTTGCTTCTGGCTGGGTCAAAAGTTGACGCGGCTTTCGCAGACATGGATATGGGTTTGCTTCTCGGCAGCAACCGGTGTCTGTGCTATCGTTTCACCTACTCGAGATGCACAGCGGGACTGCATAAATGAGTGTACGTACGCCGAGTAGCGTTTCGTTTCTTAGACCTAAGATGAGACCTACGGCTTTGTACACCAACTTTTGTTGGAGTGAAATCAGTGCCCCATCGCATTTGACCAAAAAGGAAAAGTGGTCGAGTGCCATGGCTTCATCGTCGCCTGGCGACGGACTCTGGGAACAGCGCCGGAGGATTTTTCCCAAAGAGGAACAATAGAGCCATCGGATGAGGATATGCACTAGGGTCGGTTAAGGGTCTGATGAGGAGGGGAGGAGCAACAAGAGCAAGGTTTGGAGCGCGACGCCGCGGCTGAAGGATCGCCATTATCTACCCGCACCTCGAGGGCTAGGATTAAGGTTTGCTGCAGTAAGGCTTGACGGTACTCGATGAGCTTGGTACGTTATTTTTTCTTGATGGCCGGTTTGTCGAGCAGGACTCTGTCAGCGACGAAGGTTGGGTGGACGAGAAATAATGGTCGAGCTGGTGAGCGGACGCGGTGATCTGCTCGCACTTCGGCGTTGTACCCATCATCACGACCTGCTTCATGCGGCAAGATGGCGCGATCCATGCCAGCGTTTCGCGCTTGTGCTCGTGCCCCTGCGTGCTTCCTTCGAGGCTGCCGGCGGCGATTGATGAGCTATACCCTGCTTTTGGCCCTCGGCAGACGCACATCCCCTCGATTAGTCCCTTGTGCAGAAAGGCTCTGGCTCTCATCGAGCATAAGCTTAGAGCCATGTCTAATTGAAAATCTCTAGGTGAGGAAGCCTGATGCGAATAAGACGGCGCTGTCGATTGCTATTTCGGTTGCTATGTTCGACGTGGTGTTCGAGGCTCATCTGCGTAAGACCTGTTCTTTTTCTGGTGCTGTGCAGAGACCATTCGGGACATGCTTTCCATGTTTGAAACGGCTGGCTGATGATGATCGACGTGATGGATGTCTGGTGAGGTTTCCGCTGTGGGTGTTAGTGAGAAAGCCATCATGGTCTACAATGAGCAGAGCGATCTTCTCTTGGCTTTGTGCTAAAACGGTCCATTCTTATTAGATGCCTCGGCTACAATCTTGAGGTAAGTCATCTTGAATGTGAGAAGTGTAGCTAGCCTGTCCTAAGATGTTGAGCGCGGTTGAGCCTCGGGCTGAATGTTGGCCTCACTGCGAGCGAGCGGCGGTTGTTCCTGTTGTTGAGTGACTAAAGGCGACTCCAAGATACCACATGAGCTCGACTGGGGGAAACCTGAGTCTCTTCTTTGACGGTGCCGGCCGAGGTCATTGGCAGCGTTCAATCCGACAGCTCATCGATTCCGAAGGTGGGCTCGATGAAGCCGCAGCATGCTGCAACTAACGGGGCCCTCTTTTTGAAATTTGTGAAGGGGTGACAGATGCGGTGTTGTCGTGTTGCTGGATGATGGAAAAGGTCGAAGAACGAAGCGGGACAAACATGAGATATGATGGTACAGAGGTGCGTCCCCTCTCCGATTGGCAGCTCAAACGCACCAATCATTCTGGTTGTGGGGTTTGCAGTCTGTGCGCCCATGACCGACTGCAACCCCGGCTTTCCTCCTCCCTCGCGACAAAACATCTCAACATCATCTGGCCAACTCTTTCCTTGGTATCGATACTCTCAGAATCAATAATCCATCGCTTCCCATATCCAGGTACACTCTTCTAGGCTCATTCCGGTTGCAGGAGTGCCTCGGAAGCTCTATTGGCCTGCCCAAGGTCGAGACGTCCGAATTCTTGCCTGTGCCCGGTACAGCCTTCTGGAGCCATTGACCGTTTTCTGTCGCCCTTGAATTCTTGAAATGGGCAGAAATCCTGGTCAAGAAAAGTAAGAAGCGCAGTCTCGAATGCTGTGGCACGCAAAATCCCTTCCTGGGCATTTGAGCTCCACAGCCTGTCAGGGCCATGATTGGGAACGAGTCGTCTCTTCACAGGAGGAGGAAATTGCGCAGCATCCCTTTTCGCCCCCGCTTGTTACATCGTTCGTCTCTCGAGCCTCGTTGAAAGGCACATGACAAAAGCCAGCGTTGCCGTCGTCTTGTCCTCTAGTTTGACCTGTGTAAATGGCCCACGAAGAGAAGATCAACACTCTACGAACTGCTAGTTGAAACAAGAAGAGGCTGGACCGGACCATCTGGCGAAGCAGCAAGGTGAAGGTTTTGGCGTAGCGAGCTGTTCAAGACGGTCCTAGCGCTCCAGGCTAACGTGGTCACGCATGGGCTAGAACTGCCTTCCCCAGAACCTACTCAACGCCAGTCCCCCGCTCGACTGTCGCCAAGTCCACCGCGCTCAGCTTTGACTCTTGGCCTTGTGGAGGCTGTGAGGAAACGATGACAGCCGGGCTTTCACCTCGTCCTTGGATTTGCATTTCGACGTTGGACTCCTCGGTAATTGGTGAACGTCCGACGTCATTCAATTCAAGCTTCGGCAGTCACCCAAATGAAGGATATTGTCTGCATAGGGGCACAACTTCTGCTCCGTGGTTCCAGTGAATTGTGGACCAGAAAGATGCTAGCGCCTCTCCGCCAGTGGTGACATGGCTATGGTGGCTCGGCAAAGTCAAACGTTGGAACTTTGTGGATACAGCCTCCGGCACATCCATTCGGTATTTGGTGTCTGTCTAGGAAAGGCCGCGGTTCGGCTACATCTCGCGTGGCATAGCATCGTCTTTTCCGGAAGTTTTGTCACAGGGCCAAATGTGCCCCGGGCGTACAAGCCGCCGCTTGGTTGCGCAACCCGCTTTTGACGCGGGCATGAACATGTTTAGATCTCCAGGCTAAAGCAGGTCTGGCATTTTGTCGAGAAACTAAACAAGACAGCTGCAGTGGCAACGCGGACATGCACCGTTGTCAACGGAAACGCATAGAGCTATGAGTTCAAGGTTAAGATGCCGCTGCAGTCTCCCGCTTCGGTATTTAAAGCTAACCTCGAGGGGAAGTTTCAATCCAGACTCTCTGGGAATTGAAATTCAAGCACACCCGACTTTGAACACACTCCTGTCTTTTTGTGGATGATATCACTCCTGCGCTGGTTCTCCGCGCAAGTTGACGCCAGCTGGACAATGCTTGGTCTAATTTAGACTGGCGTGGTGGTCGGCTCTTCGTATTTGCTAAGTCTAGAATTAGTACTCCCTTTGGCCTACTCTCGACCCGAAGCACCTGCATAGTTCGCGCATGCAGGTCTGGCTGGACAACAGACCATGACGAACCTGTCACTTTAAAGTCTTGGGCATCCCGCACACATGAATTCTTTTTCAAAGCATCCCACAGGCACCGGGCCATTCGATCGTTTGCAGCATTGAATTGGGAGCATTCCTGGAAGACCCCTTTCGCGTCAAAACTCTCGCTCTTGTCCATCGTTTTTCAACATGAAGTTGTCAAATTCCATTCTCTTGTGCTCAGCAGCCGCAGCTGCGGCGCAAGGTGATACCCTCACTACGATGATCAATCAGTATGTCAGTGGTCAAGGTCTGGTGACGGGGATGCTTGGTGGCTTGGTTGGCACCATTTCCAACCTCTTCAATGGATTGGACACTCAGTACGACTACGTTGTGGTTGGTGGAGGAACTGCAGGTATTTGGACATTGTGCTGTGACCCACTTACCGACCCCTACTAATAAAAAACTATAGGCAACACGATCGCTTACCGCTTGGCTGCTGCGGGAAACCGAGTTGCAATTGTCGAAGCTGGCAATTTCTACCAATTGGGAAAGCCTATCCTTGGAACCACGTAATTGCGCCCCATTCAAATTGGGTGCCATATGCCCTGCTTAACATTGTCATTAGGCCCTTGGGTGATGTCGTCGGTGTCGGAATGTCAAGGCTTGACTACAACCCTCTGGTTGATTGGGGATTCATGACCACGCCTCAGGCGGGCTGCAACAACCGACAGTTCCACTACGCTCGTGGAAAGGCCCTCGGCGGCTCATCTGCTCTCAACTTCATGATTTACCAAAGGTACTCCGAGTCCCGTCAAACGTTCTGGATTGTATTCTAACTGAAAGTAGAGGCACGGAGGGATCTTACCAACAGTGGGCAGATGAACTCGGAGACGACAGCTACACCTTTGACAACCTGCTCCCTTACTTCGAGAAGAGCTTGACCTTCACGCCACCCAACACTTCCAAGAGACTTGCCAATGCTACTACTCAGTACAACCCCAGCGTATTCGATCCTGCAAACCCCGGACCTGTCCAAGTCTCGTACTCGAACTTTGTTCAGTCGATTGCCACTTGGTTCATCAAGGGCTTCAATGCCGTCGGAATACCAACCATTCAGGACTTCAACAGCGGCAACCTTTTGGGTACCCAATATGCTGCAGCCACCATCAGACCAAAAGACGCAACGCGCAGCGCGTCTGACATCTTCATCCAGGCGGCGCTCGCCAACCCCAAGTTGAAGGTCTACATCAATACGCTGGCGAAGAAGATCATCTTCGACAAGAACAAGAAGGCAACCGGAGTCAAGATTGCATCCGGCCAGACTCTCACTGCCAAAAAGGAGGTCATCCTTTCTGCCGGCGCTTTCCAGTCTCCGCAGCTGCTCATGGTCTCGGGTATTGGACCGGCTGATCAACTCAAGAAGTTCAAAATTCCCATGATCAAGGAACTCCCTGGTGTTGGCCAAAACATGTGGGATCACGTATGATGTCCGCATCCTCGCAAGTTTGATATTTGACTAACGCGAGACACAGATCATGTTTGGACCCTCGTACGAGGTTGACACTATTACTCTCGACACTCCTCTCCACGATCTTAACTACGCCCTCAAGATCCTCGTCGACTACGTCGCTAACCAGTCCGGTCCCCTGTCGTCCAACGTCTGCGAGCTGCTCGGCTGGGAGAAGATTTCGCAACTCGAGCAATACAAGTCGAACCTGTCGGCGAGCACGCTGGAAGCGCTCTCGCAGTTCCCCGCCGACTGGCCTGAGGCCGAGTGGATCAGCATCGCGTCGTACATTGGCAACTTCCTGTACCCGATCCTCCAGCAGCCGCTCAACGGCCGGCAATACGCAACCATTTTGGGTGCCATTGTCGCGCCCACGTCGCGCGGCAACGTCACTCTCGCCTCGGCCGACACCAAGGACTTGCCCCTCGTCAACCCCAACTGGCTCACCACCGAGTCCGATCGTCAGCTCGCCGTGGCCATGTACAGGCGCATGCGCGAGATTTGGAACACGCCCGTCATGCAGCAGGTCGTCAAGGGACCCGAGTACTTCCCCGGTCCGCAGATTGACACAGACGAAGAGATTCGTAAGTCGCCCCTTTCTGTCTCAAACACCCAACACCTTTGGCAGAAAATTCAACAGCAACTAACGGTTCCTTTCTTTTGCAGTCGAGACGATCAAGGAGTCGCTCACCACCGTCTGGCACGCCAGCTGCACGTGCAAAATGTCCAAGCAGGACGACCCCATGGGCGTTGTCGACAACAAGGCGCGCGTCTTCGGCGTCCAGGGTCTCCGCGTCGTCGATGCCTCCAGCTTCCCCTCGCTGCCTCCCGGCCACCCTCAGAGCACCGTCTACATGCTGGCGGAGAAGATTGCCGCCGAGATCCTCAAGGGAAACTAAGTGAGGCTCTTCGTTGACTTTCCATTTGTCCTGTGCGAGTTCTGTCATGATGATGAATTGTTGGTTGATGTATAAAATTCTTGTGTCGGCGATTGTGTCGGATTGTGTTGGATTACACGGTATATTGTAATCATCAGGAGAGTTGTTTTCATAGAAAGGAGCATACAAGGGGGCGGATGGCGTCCACGTCTAATTCTTTGCACATATTACGAACATAATGAAGAGTCTTTTTCTACGTCAGTAAACAAACATTTGCACAAGAAATCGTAAACACATCTAAGCCTTTCCTCCTGTGCCCGTAAATGAACAGGCCCGTCTAGTCTGTAAAAGATCTTTTGTTGAGTCGTCACCAACCAAGTCATTCCAGCAGCCCGCTGTTCCTCGAAACTCCAGGAAATGCAAGCATCAGCAACGCCTCCCAATCCAGCCCAATATTTTGCTTCCTTCGTACCATTCCTCTTCCATTTTACTCATCATCGTCGCTGTCGTCGTCGTCTTCCCTCTCTAGCGACTTACTCATGTACGGTCCATCGAGTTCGTATCCGAGCTTTCTGTAGTAATCTCTGACGCCCACGCCCGAAATAACCGAGATCTTCGTGCTGCCGTGCTCCTCCCGAGCGATGCGCTCGGCCTCCTCCATCAACAGTGTACCGTAACCCTGGTGCTGGAACTTCTTGGGGTCGCGGCCGTGCATGGGCACCGCCGTGCCATAAACGTGCAGCTCGCGGACCATGCTGGTGGGCTGCGCAGTCAGCTCCGGACGGAACGTGTGCGTCTTGCTAAGTTTGCGCAGGCGCAGCAGGCCGATGAGAATGTCCTGCTTGGGGTCCTCGTAGGCCAAGAAGGTTTCCCATCCACCGTTGGCGACGTAATCGCGGCGGACGAGTTCGACTTGCGAGGGCCGAATCTTGTTCTTTACTTCGTTGATGCCAACCTCGCGCGTGCGGACGTCGCGGCAAGTTGTTCCAAAGTCCTTCATCCGAGCCAGCGCCAATTCGCGCAAGTTGCCGTTCTCCACGCCCGACGTCACCAGCGGCATTGGAATGTCGCGCTGAACCCGGTAAATACGCGTCCAGGGTGGCACAAGGGCCAGGATCCGAGCCACAAGATCTACGAGTGCATTGGGGGTATAATTCTTGTAGCGGCCGGTGCGCCAAAGCTCGTAGAGTCCAGTTCCGCGAATGACCAGCGTCGGGTAGATCTTGAGTCCGTCTGTGCGAAAGTCGGGGTTCTCAAAGTATTCGCGGAACTGATCCAAATCTCTCTCCATGCCAACGTTGGGAAGGTCAGGCATCATATGACTGACGACTTTGAAACCAGCATCCTTGGAGAGCTTGAATGTCTCGGCTACAGATTTGACGGTATGGCCGCGATTTGTGTCGCGCGCAACATCTTCGTAGAGGGACTGGACACCGATTTCGAGGCGAGTACAACCATAACGAAGCATTGCGGAAAGATGTTGGTCCAGACAGTAATCTGGCCGTGTCTCAATTGTGATGCCAACACACTTGACGTTGCTCATCTCGCCCGCTGCCACCGCCTCGTCGACGTTCGTCGTTTGGTATCCGCTCAGCGCGTTGTGGAGCTGACTGATGAACTCGTTCCGGTAATCCTCTGCTAGCGACATGAATGTGCCTCCCATGATGATGTATTCGACCTTGTCCACACTGTGGCCCAAGGCCTTGATCTGGTCGACGCGGCCTCTAGCTTGCTCGTATGGGTCATACCGCGCGCGGATTGCGCGCATCGATGTTGGTTCATAGCCGGTGTAAGACTGTGTCGAGTACTCGAAATCCGAATCGGGACCTCCGGGGCAGTATACGCAAATGTTACCCGTGTATGCGATGTGTGGGCAGCGGTGGGGCTTGCACATTACCGCCACAACGGCGATTCCAGACGAAGTTCCTGGAGGACATTAGCGTTTGCTTTGGAGACAAGGCAAGAGACATACGAATAGGCTTGGCAATCAATTTGGGCAGAATGTATTTCTTGTAATGCTCGGGTACTGCAGCAATAATTGCTGTCAGAGGTGGCTGAGTGCTGAGAAAGTGCTTCTTGGCCATTTGACCGCGCAGCGCGTTCAGATTGATGTCCTTTTTAGGCTTGGAACCGTCTACGGAGGCCTCGTAATCCTGGATGAGTGCGCTCGCAATGTCTGCGCATGCGCGCATGTAGCGCTCGTTCTCTGGAGGTAGCTTGACATTTTTTGGCAGCCGGCGCTTGGGCTGAGTCGCGGTGACGGTCATGGTCGCCATGGTGGACCAGGAGCCGCTGAGGGGTTTCGACGAGAGGCAAGAGTATTGGGCGAGTATTTGGCGTGGCGGTGGTACAGGTGGTGGTTGTTACGACATGGATGAGTGGGTGCAGTGCATGTGGGTCGCCGTCTGGGGAGCGGCCGAAGAAAACCAATCGGCCCTTGCGCTTACAACATCTCTCCTCCGTGCTAGCAAACTGCCGCAGCAAACCCTACGACCTTCCGGTTCGCGACAACCGACCTCAACCCATCCCACTCCACTCTTTTTCTAGAGCACAGTTCGCATCATGCAGGCATTCCGTCGTCCCTTGTGCTCCGCACTCAGCGCCGCTGGCCGCAGGCAGGCCTACTCGACGGCCTCGCCCTACGCCTCGACTGCTCCCAACCTGCGCATCAACAAGGACACCAAGGTTCTGTTCCAGGGCTTCACTGGCAAGCAGGGAACGTATGTAGCTCTACTCTCTTCATTCGCGACTGTGGTTGCTGACGGGTCCCCAGCTTCCACGCCCAGCAGGCCATCGAATACGGTACGAGCTCAAGCTCTTCATAGCTCCATTCATAGCGAACACACTTTTTGATAAGGAACCAGGCACCAACGTCGTCGGCGGCACCAACCCCAAGAAGGCTGGCACTGAGCATCTCGGTAAGCCCGTGTTTGCCAGCGTCGAGGAGGCCAGGAAGGCCACGGGCGCCGACGCTTCTGCCATCTTTGTCCCTCCTCCTCTGGCTGCTGCCAGTATCGAGGAGGCCATCAAGGCAGAGGTTCCCCTCGTCGTCACCATCACCGAGGGTATTCCCCAGCATGACATGGTCCGCATCACCGACATGCTCAAGACCCAAAACAAGACGCGCATGCTGGGCCCCAACTGCCCCGGTATCATCGCACCTGTATGTCTACCCCGCCTGTGACCCAAGAAGCCTCATTTTTGACACTCCGCCAGGGTCAATGCAAGATTGGCATCATGCCCGGTTTCATCCACAAGCGCGGCCGCGTCGGCATCGTGTCTCGTTCGGGTACCCTGACCTACGAGGCCGTCAACCAGACCACCCAGACCGGTCTTGGACAGTCCCTCGTCGTCGGTATTGGCGGTGACCCCTTCTCCGGCACCAACTTCATCGACTGCCTGAACATCTTTTTGAAGGATGAGGAGACGGAGGGTATCATCATGATTGGCGAGATTGGTGGCAGCGCCGAGGAGGACGCTGCAGACTTTTTGAAGGCCAACAACACGATGAACAAGCCTGTTGTCAGCTTCATTGCCGGTATCTCTGCGCCGCCGGGAAGGAGGATGGGTCACGCCGGTATGTTTTCCCGTCAGGCCTACTGGGCAAGAGTATTAGCTGATTCGCAAACAGGTGCCATCGTGTCCGGTGGTAAGGGTGACGCCAACTCCAAGATCACTGCTCTGGAGGGTGCCGGCGTCGTCGTCGAGCGCAGCCCTGCGGCTCTGGGCAAGACGCTGCACGCTGAGTTTGTCAAGCGCGACTTGATCTAATGGAACAAATAGACAAATGGGGGACGGAATGCCATGCAGAGGAATTGAGATTGGGTCGGCTGGTCCTATGAGATTTTGAGCGTTTGGGTTTGCGTGCATTTGCTCTGCAGCTGTACAGTTCATCTAGATTTGGCGGCAAACGGCGGTCCCGGCTGTTTTTTAAACAAAATACCCTCTACCTGACGACCGAGTTATCTCCTAGGTCCCTGCACAAAAGTGAGGTGATGTGGGTGTGCCGGCGCTGGGGGTGGGCGGCGGCCGCGGAGATCACCCCCAGATCCCTGACTGAAGCTCCGCCCGGTCCATTATTGGACTCCAAGGCACGCAGTCCAACCCCTCGATCGAGACGACACCAACGTCAGTCAACACCACCGCCCGCCCACCCGACCGCTCCCTGGCTGTCGCGACAATGTGCGACCAAGCCCCCCACTGCGTGTCTCACTCGCAATGCTGACCCCATGCTCCCAGGCTCTCCGGCATCCTCATCTTCAACCAAAAGGGCGAGAACCTCATCTTCCGCGCCTTTCGCAACGACTGCCGTCCCCGTCTCGCCGACGTCTTTCGCATCCAAGTCATCAGCAATGCCCAAGTGCGCTCGCCCATCCTGACCCTCGGATCCACCACCTTCAGTCATGTCAAGCATGAGAACATCTACCTCGTCGCTGTTACTAAGAGTAACGCCAACGCCGCCCTCGTCTTCGAGTTTCTGTACCGAATGGTAGGCTTGGGCAAGGCATATTTTGGCAAGTTTGACGAGGAGGCTGTCAAGAACAACTTTGTGCTTGTATACGAGCTTCTCGACGGTGCGTCTCAAGCTTCAGGGATGTAGGACGTGGAATGCTCACGCAGAATAGAGATATTGGATTTCGGATACCCACAAAATACCGAGACGGAGACACTCAAGATGTACATTACCACCGAGGGTGTCAAGTCTGAGCGCGCAATGGTACGTAGCTGTCGTGCTTTGGAAGCTTCAACGCTGACCTCGAGCAGGAGGACTCGTCCAAGATTACCATGCAGGCCACTGGCGCACTCTCGTGGAGGCGCTCGGATATCAAGTACCGCAAGAACGAGGCCTTTGTCGATGTCATTGAGGATGTCAACCTGCTCATGTCCGCCACGGGGACTGTCCTCCGCGCCGATGTCAATGGCCAAATCGTAATGCGCGCGTACCTTTCCGGCACCCCCGAGTGCAAGTTTGGGCTCAACGACCGTCTCACGCTGGGCGAGGACAGCCTCTCGACGCCTTCCGGCAATCGATCGGGAACAAAAGCCACTCGCGCCGCCGCCGGCTCCGTTACACTGGAGGACTGTCAGTTTCATCAATGCGTGAAGTTGGGCAAATTCGACACGGATCGCATCATCAGCTTCGTCCCCCCAGATGGCGAATTCGAGCTGATGCGATATCGCGCGACGGAGAATGTCAACCTGCCATTCAAGGTGCATGCTATTGTCAACGAAGTCGGCAAGACCAAGGTCGAGTACAGCATCGCAATCCGCGCCAACTACGGCTCCAAGCTGTTTGCGACCAACGTTATCGTGCGCATCCCGACGCCGCTCAACACGGCAAATATATCGTCGCGTACTAGCCAGGGCAAGGCCAAGTACGAGCCCGAGCACAACAACATCGTGTGGAAGATTCCACGCTTCACGGGCCAAAGCGAGTACGTCCTCAGCGCCGAAGCGACGCTGACGAGCATGACGAACCAAAAAGCGTGGAGCCGACCACCACTGAACCTAAGCTTTAGCTTGCTCATGTTCACAAGCAGCGGGCTGTTGGTGCGCTACCTCAAGGTCTTCGAGAAGAGCAATTACAGCAGCGTCAAATGGGTTAGGTACATGACGCGCGCTGGGAATTACGAGATTCGATTTTAAGCGCTGGGCTTGTTGAGGCCCTATACGAAGGCAACCCTAGTAAGCATGGCATTCGCCTTGTTTCCCTTTGGGCGATGGGTGTGGTCGTGGCGCCGGGGCGTTTCGGGAAGCGTGGCATCACGGACTTGTTGATGGTGATTTTTTTGCATTGGGTCGGTGTTTACTCTTTTGGATACCTTGTCTATTTCGCGCCTCTTGTTCTTGTACGATTCAAGGCCTGTTGCTAAAAGCTTGTGGCTCACGCAACCATTCGAACGTTTCTATGTCTCGCTTGTGTACCTGTATGCTCCCTGCCGCGTTGGATTTCGAAGACTTCGATGCTTCACCTCCAGAGCTTGGATAGCTTGAGTGTTTCCCATAAGCGCTCCCATCACAGGATGGCTCCTCTCCTTCCTCTGTTATGGGCCTCGAATTTAGACATGAATTCAGCCTAGCGCGATCACTTCCCCCGATTCTGCTTGGTTCCGCCGCGCCCCGCTCCGCTCCACCCCACCTAGCCCTCCCGAGGAAAAAAAAGGTGAAGTTCCAGCTCTTCACGCCAGCCATTACTGTAATCTATATACACTTTACCCCTCTTCGATTTTCAACTCGAGCTCCTAGAGAGCCCAAATCCCACAGGTGATGTGGTGTAGGGGTAGCATGTGTCGTTGTGGAGAATCCCACAACACCAAGTCCAGCTTGGTTGTTTGCCCGTGGATGATCACTAAACCGACCCGACCTGGGTTCGATTCCCAGCATCGCCAGCATGATGCTTCCGCGCTCAGCGTGGATTATCGATTCTTTTTTCTTTTTTTCTTTTTGGTGGAGAGGGGTGGTCGCGGTGAGCGAGAGAGAGAGAGAGAGAGAGAGAGAGAGAGAGAGAGAGAGAGAGAGAGAGAGAGAGAGAGAGGCGTGCCGTTGGCTTTGATGTTATTCGTGCCAGGCATAGTCATTTTGCTCCAGTTCAGAATGGTCGATGGAGTGCAGTGAGAGGTGAGCGAGGTATTTTGCTAGCAAGCTATACGTACATCGCAAGAGTGAAAGTGCCATGCGTAAAATGACAGGCACTTATCATCTAGCTCCATCGTGTTACCATTCTCAAAGGCTGGTGGTCAAAAGGGATTGTCTCTATTTACTCCCTTCTGGATTGGTCTAGAAATTAGGCCAGACAAACAGCGAACCAAAGACAGAGAAGATGAAATTCGTAAAGAGAGTATTTGCGACGTCGCGCTCCATCAGCCACAGAAAACTTTGCCTCAATGTCGTGTCGTATTGCTGCTTGAAGCCGTAAACAATCGTATCCAGCAACAGGGCTGTAGGGCGCAACGGAAAATTCGGGCCTCAAGAATACCTTGGCAGGTTTACTCCGAAGGCCGAGCAGATTGGGTCATCCTGGGAGTACCAGGGTGAATGATTCGTGAGAGTTTTGTTGACGGGTTTTGGGTAGACACACGCTTCGAGGCCGGAATGTGCCAGCCCCTTCAGAGCATCCGTGTAGAGAGCGGTGATGAATGAAGATGACGCTCTCACGATGGTCGAGCGCATGACGATGGAGTTGCCATTTCGGACAGCTGCCTCTAGCGATTACTGCATTTGGCACTTGGCCGGGCGCAGCCGATGGCTGTGACGTGACTGTGCCACAGCGCGAGCGCGTCCACCTCACGCGCTGACGTGAAGTCTGCTTTGCGGTAGTCTCTGGTCGTGATTGTCGACACCCAACTGGAAGCGCGTCAAAGGAACCAAGTGCCTTTGCTTTTTGTGCCTGGTGCAACCTCACGTCTGCTGGCGTTTGCACCGTCCGCCCGTTTAAGTGTCTGCCCTCTCCGTCAACAACTGCTGCGCCAGATCACGCAACCATGGCCGAAATCCTCCACTGCCCGTTCTGCCCCTTCTCGGACAGGGATTCGTACTTTCTGATGCTGCACGTCGAGGAGCTTCACACCGAGGACTCCCCTTTCGTCGCCCGGGACAACAACTCTGCTCCATACGCTCCTTCTCCCACGCTGCCCGGAAAGCAGGCCTGTCGCGACAATCCGCCCGGAGAAGAAGGCGATTCCGACTGGGTGCTCTGCCCCGATGACAATTGCGGAGAACAGGTTCCGCTCTATGAACTCAACGACCATCTCGATCTCCACCTCGCAGAGACGTTGGAATATCAAGAAGCCGCCGGCATATCTTCGTCGTCATCATCCACAGCCGTCAACATGCGTTCTCCGTCAACCATTGCTTCTGAGCATTCATTTAGCGGCAACAGCTTCTCGAAGCAATCGAACCGCCATGCTCGGACCCGCCTCCCGTCCGACGACTCTGAAAAGTCAACCTTGACCAGGAGCTTTCTGGACATCATCAAGCCCTCTTCGCCGTCAAAGAAGAAGAGTGGTTCCAGGCCTGCTCAAAACGGACGTCTTGGAGTGAGTTCGCTTGACAACATTTCCCTACGTTGTTGCTAAAATTCGCTCGCCAGAAATCCGAGCTGGGTCCTTATGCTTTTGAAGAGCAGATGCCCGCATGGTTGTACCGGCAAATAGAAGCTGGCCCCAAGGTCACAGTCGCCAACCGCATTGGCCGCGATGGCCGTATCATCAAGGTTGAAGAGGTTGACAACGAGACCCCCGGAATTCTCCCTGTCCTGGCTCAGCTTTGCTCCATTGATCGAGGCGTCAGCCGCGCCTACCTATGCCACCCCAGCACCATATTCATCACCAAACGGCAAAATGAGGGCGGCTTCTGTGGCTATCGCAACACCCAGATGCTCGTGTCCTATGTCCAGGGCGCAAAGGCTCAAGGCCATGACAAATTCGGTGCGCGCACGCCTGGCATCCTCTTGCTGCAGGACATGATCGAAGAGGCTTGGGACAGGGGCATCAACACTGTTAGTCGCACCCAGACCGGTGGCATCCGAGGGACGCGCAAGTACATCGGCACGCCAGAGGTAAGTCAGTCATGCATTGTCTTCCAAAGATTTACTCACATGACCCAGGTCGAAGCCCTGCTCCGGAGCCTCGGAATCGACCATGGCCTGCAAATGTTCACGGACCGTCCAAACAACCAAGCACACGAGCAACTGCTGAATGATGTCGAATCTTACTTTGAGGCAGCGGTCGAAGACGATGAGAACATCAAGGTGCACAAGACGCACTTGCCGCCAATCTACCTCCAACAGCCCGGCCACTCAATCACCATTGTCGGCTTTGAGAGACTCAAGGACGGCACCCGCAACCTTCTCGTCTTTGATCCCATGTTCAGAACCTCGCCAGGCATGCACAGAATCCTTGGTCGCAAGGACTTGCGCACCCATCGACCCGAGATTCTGCAGGCCTATCGAAGGGGTGCCAGGCAGCTGAGCAGGCACAGAGACTTCGAGATGATCAAGCTCACTGCTCATCCGCCGCTTTTCCCGGCATGGGACGTATGAAGTCCCTCTTTCTCGTGCACCACAGTCGCTTCCCATTTCCGGCATTACTATTCATCACCAAGATACCCAACATTGCAAAAGACATCTGCTCTCACCAGTTGCTAAAAGTCAACAGGTCATTTCGATTTTTCCCGAGTGTCCCTACCTCTACGTCTTCTTTCATGCGCCCACGTTGGATTACCACATCATTCCAGAGCATTGTTTCACGGTGCTGTTCCCGTGGCAAAGCTTCGGAGCATTGTTCTCTGTCCAAGACGCCCGATTCGCTTCCACCGACACGACCAACGAGACGACGACTGACAGCGGTCTCTTGGGTGGAATGCCGGTCCTGCTGGACAAGGCCTACCTTGAGTGGATGAAGCCAACCACTGGTTCAGATCCCGTGTGCGCCATCAAAACGACCAATACCATTAGCTCCCATCCTTCTTCTGTTGCCGCTTACCTCGAAACCCATCAAGGCGAGGAACTCCCCGAAGACGTGTACTTTGAAAAGTCCGTCGATGCCCCCGTTGCCATCCACTATGCCTGTGGTATGCCTTTTCGACCCGGATACATCCATCACGCCTTCAAACGGTGTCAGCCCCCGAATCCCTTCAAACGCTACAACAACAGCGAAAGCTCTTCATCGACGATTAGCATCACCGGTGGCAGTAGCGAGACCAGCCCGACATCTCCGCGTCCTCCGTTTGCTTCCGGGGCGCGCCCGCCTAGCAAATTTCCAGAGAAACGGGTGCGGCCTTTGAGTCCTCGCGCTGCCGGATGGCCGTTTGCACCACCACAGGCCCAGCCGCAGCAGCATTGCTCGTCTCCACCAAATATCCAATCATTTCCCTCTCCTGCTCCGTCTGTGTGCTCGATTTCGGGCGCTGCTGAAGTTGGAAGCGGAGAGCCTGGTTGCCAGCATTGTGCGTACGCAAAAAGGTACACAAAATGGCTACATCCCCAGACGTATCATGAGCGGAGAGACTCTGGCATTGGATGCACTCCAGACCTGTCCGGTCAGCTCAGCACGCCAGGTCCACCACTGTTTTCTCTGCCATCCCCACCTCTATCACGAGCCCCTTCCTTCGCCTGCCATTACCACCAGCAAAACAACCTCCCCTACCGGCCCAGACAAGACTCGCAGGACCAGTACTCGAGCGACTACCAACAGCTTCCTTCTCGTCGCCGTTGGTCGCAAGCTACCAACTCCACCGTGACATCGATCCGCCACCACCCTTCGGCGTCGGCGGCAGTGCCGGATCAGCTCGAAGATTTCTTTTACGAGATGGGGAGCGACGGACGCCAGGCCGTATTTTACGGCACAGGCAATGGGATGCACAAGGGAAAAGAGGTGCGCAATGCCAGGACCTGCGGTAACTGGAGGGACAGCTGAAACGTGGATGGGCAGAGTCTGATGGACGCTTCTTGCTTCTTGCTTTTGGGTTTCCTTTGTCTTATTTCGTGGTTTCGACGGTGTTTGGGCCGGATACTGGGTTCGAGGGGCGGCCAAGCTTCTTGACATGAGAGTGGGCGTAAGGATGGTATTGACATGGCTTTGCAATGGCGTGCGCGCACCAGACAGGTGGTATGCATGGTATGCATGCGTGAGTAAGAAGTGGTGGATTAGAATAGAACTTGAGGCTTGGGGTAGATGGTTCCATGAGATGACATTCCAATCCGCCTTGCAGTGGAGTTTACCGTTCCAAGACATCAAGAGTATGAAGCAGAGAAGCTTGAACCGTTTGCGAGGGCGAAGACGGTGCCGCTATGATTTTCGCGACTTTGCCGTAGACGGAGGAGGACCAGGCTTCATCACCGTCAACACAAAACAATGCATGTAGCATGAGCAAATGACTGATCGTCTGAAGATTCAGCATTGTTGCCATTTTACAAGATACTCATGACATCCGGGTTCGAGCTGAAATGGTTGAAGCAAATCTCGCCGATGATCCTGCCCGCATCCATGAGCTCCTGCTCGACCTCTTCAGCCGGCTTGCCGCGGCCGCCCTCGACGATGCGCGTGTACGCCAGCACCATGCGCGGGATGAGGAAGCCCTTGCCGCCGTACTGCGTGTTGCGGACCCAGTGCTCGGCCAGCTTGGTGTAGCGCTGCAGGACGTCGCAGATGCGGTCGCGCACGTACGGCATCTCGGCGACGAGGTTGTGGGAGGATGGCCTGGTGGTGTTGGTGCCGGCTTGGGGCTTGGGGGCCACGGCGTTGAGCAGGCAGTCGCAGAGGTACAGGACGGCGTAGAAGAGGCCCGTCTTCCAGGCCTTGTTGGAGGGCTGCATGGCCGAGGCGAAGAAGCGGGTCGGGTTGGGTCCGATGGTGCCGTCGAGCATGGCGAGCGCCGTCGTGAGGCACAGGCTCTGCGAGAAGTTGTAGCGCGGGTCGTTGCGTATCGCAAACGGCATGTGGAGCACCAGAATGTAGCGACGGTAGAGGTGTCGCAGAAAGTCTGCCTGGAAGCAGTACGACTGCCTGGTGTCGTTTTCGGGGACGGCGTCGAGGTGTTTCTTGATGTCTGCGTCGAGTCGGAGGATCTTTTCGTAGTCGTTTTCTGTACGGATCGAGTTTGCGAGGGCGGCGACGGCCGCTCTCGTTTGGAGGGATCCGGCCATGTTTGCCTGCTTTGGTATCGAAGTGTTCGGAGAGGCGATTTCGTTTGTGGCAATCGGCGGTAGGGTGTCCCAGTCCTCTGGCCGTAGCGTTGGAGGAAATCCGGCATCGAGGCAGGCTTGCAGGTCAAGTTCGAGAATGGTTTGCCATATTCGTCTGCGGAGTTCGAATTGGTCGACTGGGATGCCGCGAAGCTTGGAAGGGTCGCGGTGAAATCCCATGCCCATGGCTGTTCTGACCAGTGTGGCTGCTGGAATCTGGCCCCAAGGTTCACAGATGGCACAAGTTTGACGCATCAAGACAGACAAGCAACAGACCTGCAAGGTATCCAGGCTTCTTTCCCAAGTTTCCGTGGCTGTATCCTGCCAAATGAGAGCCAGTCGCCACCATTTCAACACCTTATTGCGGTGAATGGGCCGTTCCTCGTATGTCAAGGTACTATCCCCAATGGCTATGACCAACAGGAGCTGTACCACAAAAACTGCCGGGGCTCCGTCTGGATCAGACCAAAATTGTTCGTACTGGGTGTAGAATTTGTCCAAGTCCAGAACAGAATAAATCAAGTCATAAGTCTCGACGTAGCGTCGGAGGAGACTGTCAGCAACATTTCGCGGAGGTACTTCATGGGAAATGCCAAGGTTCGCGTCATCAGTGTCTTGAATTATCAAGCGACGTTGGTCGAGCTGACGCCTCACGCGTCCGTATCTTTTGCCAGCCTCCTCGCCCGATTCATCCTTGTGGCCACAAATGTAGAACATGATTCGGTCGAACTTGAGTGGTATTAGTTTTGCCCTGGCTAATCAGATTGACCGAGAAGATTACTTTTTTCGAGAACCACCAGTAGTTGCAGCTCTGTCCATGGTAAGTCATTTCATTGTCGACGTTGTACAACATGCCAGAAAAGGCATAATTTGTATTCTCATCCTCCCCCGGCATGGGACGCGTAGGTGGCGTTGCGGCAGGGTGTGCAGCTGTCTCGACAGACGGAAAAGCCGAACCCGAGTCCGACGGTGACAATACTGCTGTTCCAGACCTCGACGGAAATAGGTGCTGTGACGTCCGTCCGGGCGTTGAGACGGTTGCCGCAGGACTAGCCAACTGATGATGCTGGGGCTGCACCGTCAGGATTGGGTGCCGTGTCTGTAGTGGCGTGTCGGCGGGAAAAGTACACTGGTCTTTCCATCCTCTTTTTGTGCAGCGGACACACGGGTGCATCTGGTCACACTTGACTTTGCGCTGCCTACACTGGACGCAACTGAACTGCGGCCTGTTTCTGCGCCGACGTGGGGGAGCCGGGGGTTGGTCCATCCTGAGCAGCTCTCAGACGTTGAGTGGGTATAGAAAAGGAGAAGGGAAAAAAAAAAGGCAATGATGGTGTCGAACGCGGGACGCGAATGAAGGCGGGAGGGCGAGTCTATAAAGCTCGGCCTCGGACTTTCCCAATCTGCTCGGCTCGGATTTGACTCAGGCACATGCAGCTTATCTGATGTCGGCATCGGTCAAGTCTCGGTCTCCGATCACATACACACTAAACTCCAACCAACGCCGTCGACACACCATCTCTACATTCCTCCAACTGCCTTTCTTTAGCAGTTTTTCTATAATTGATTAATTAATTAATTTATTTATACTCTATTCTAAACCTTAGCTATAGGCCTAGTTATATAGGCTAAACTAGATTAGGTAATTACTATACTATAAATAGAGTACTAGATAAGGCCTTTCCTAGCTATATAGGGTAGGTTAGGTAATACCTAGTACTCTAAAAAACTAGAGGAAATAAAGGGAAAAAGCTAGTCTATCTAGATAAGGCCTTTATAGCTAGTCTTAGTAGGTAAGTTAGGTAAGGCTTCTATCTTCTTACTAATAGATCTATATCTATCTTTCTCTTTCTTCTCCTCCTCCTCCTCCTACTCCTTCTCCTACTTAATTTCCTAGAGAAACCTATAGTAGTAAGATATACTACTATTTAGGCCTTTAAGTACTCTTTTTATTAGGTAATATAGTCCCTCTATAGCCTAGTATAGGCTTAAATAGAAGGTAAGTACTAGATATATTAAAATCCTAAAAAGGATTATAGCTAGTAACTAGTCTATACTAATATAGCTAGGGAAGTTATTATAGTAAGAGGCTATCTATCTATCTTTAAATAGGGGGTATTTTCTCTCTTTATACTAGATAGAAATTAGGTCCTTAATAGCCCTCTAGAGCTAGTACTTAGATAATACTAAGATAGTATTATAGTATAGGATCTAGTAGATTTAGTAGAGGATAAGGGGATTACTAAACTCTCTATTAGGAAACTTATATTTATAGGCTATATAGGTAAATATATAGTCCTTCTAAATATAGTAGTTAAGATAGTTTATCTCCTAGTATTAGTACCTAGGGAATAAAGGGGCTATATTATTAATTTATTAAATATAGTAGTAGTCTAGTTAGGTAAGGGCCTAAGGTATAAGGACCTTATAGTTATAGGTATAGCCTATAGGAGAGTTATAGTTATAGTAGTTATATACTCTATTATTAAAAGTCTAGTAGATACTTCTATAGCTAGAGGCCTTAAGAAAGGTACTACTAATAGAGTTTAGACTAGAAAATTAGAGCTTTCTAGATAGAAGGGATATATAAAGGATAAGGGCTTCTATATACTAATATTCTATAGTATCTAAGTTATTATATATCTCTTACTAATAGTAGGAGACTATTACTCCTAGAGAAGGGCTATAATAGGGGTACTAGATCTATTTAGAGCTATATCTCTATTTAATAGTAAGATCCTAGATATATATAAACTCCTAGAGTAACTACTAGGGGGTAAGTTTATAGTTAAAGAGCTAGGGGATATAGTAGAGTTCTATATTAAAAGGAGTAGAGGAGGTAGAAGGGAGCTTAAATAGTATCTAGTAGTCTTAGTTAAGGGTAGTATCTTAGAAGATACTAAAGAAAGGGTAGAAGTTATAGTCTATTCCTTAAAGGTTATTATATAAAGATTTAGGTAGCTACTTAAAGACCTCCTTATAGGTAACTACTACTAGCCTCTAGAGGTTATCTAACTAGAGGTAGTTAGTATAGCCTAGAAAAGGCTTATTAGAGCTATAAGGGGTATTATAAATAGTCTTACTTAGGTATATACTAGTAGTAAGAGTAGGGGGCTAGATAGATTAGGTATTAGAATAGGTATAGTATATCTTAGTAGTTATAGTAGTAGTCTTTATAGGTTACTAGTAGATAAGAAGAGATTATAAGTAAGAGAGTAGTACCTCTCTTTTATACTCTTCCTTTATCTATATATATATAGGGGTCTAAGAAGTAAGGTTGCCTCTAGTCTTAGTAGATATTAGAGTTAGTACTAAGGGGCCCTAATAGACCCCTAGCTACTAGTTAATAGTAAGATATAGTTAGTATCCTTATCCTATATATATATAATATCTATAGGTATAGCTCTAAACTACCTAAGGAGCCTAGTCTATAGTAGGTAGTATAATATCTTTATAGCTAGTTAGGGACTTAAGAGAATTTTATTAAGCCTAATAGTACTAAAGAGGCCTTATCTACTAAAGATAGAGTAGTCTAAGAGAATATACTAGATAGTCTACTTAGCCTCCTTATATATATAGTAGGAGGTTTTAGCTACTCTAATATAGTAGAAGTAGTTAGTAAGTCTAATCTTCTCTAACCTTATCTAGATAAGGTAGGAGCTAACTAGTTTTAAGAGGCCTCTATATAGTCTTAGTACTATTTTAGTAGGGAATCTAAGGTACTACTAAGTTATTTTATCTATATAGCTACCTATCTACTTCTAGGTCTAGGTAGTTTTAAGCTAGTTCTTAAGGCCTATCTTTAGGGATATATAGAGGATTTTTAACCCTAGGGCTAGAAGGAGAGGAGGGGTATTAGGTCTCTTTTTTTAGAAGCTAATAGCCTACTTAGCCCTATTATTAGCTACCTTATTCCTATCTACTCTAGAGTAGGCTAGGATCTAGTAGATTATAATATTAAGGCTAAGGGCCTAGAGGTAGATAAAGGTATAGTCTATCTAGATAATAATATATTAGCTAGATTATTAGTATAGTTAGTTATTTAAGATAATTATAGCCTAGTTATTAGTAAAGATATAGAGGTAGTTATAGGTATATAGATTATATATATAGTACTTAATAGCTACCTATATAGCTATAAGTATCCTATAGAGTTTAGTAGTATATACTATAAAGTAAGTTACTAGGCTATAATAAGCTATCTCTACTACTTAGATCTATAGTAGAACTACTACTAATCCCCTTAGATAATAAATACTAGTCCTATCTATATATACTATAAGAGCCTATATATCCTTAAGGATCTTATTATAGGTCTTTAGAGTAGTTTCCTAGTCTTTAATAACTATTAGGGGTAGTTCCTACTATAGTAAGTAGGAGAATAGAAGCCTAGTTTCTAGATAGTTTAGTTCTATAGGTATATACTACTAGGAGTTAAGGAGCTACTAGTATATTTATTCTAGTAGGCTATAAAGAGTTAACTTATTTTTAGAGTTAATATTACTACTCTAGATTATAGTCCTAGTATTAATAAGGTCTTAGAAGGGGGGGAGGTAGTCCTAAGTCTAATATAGGTATCTACTATAGCTATATTAAGCTAGAGCTAGATTAGTAGGATATAGGCTTTAACCTATAGAGTATTAAGAGTAGTAGTATAGAAGGTACTAGTAATTACTATAAGTACCCTCTTCTATACTCTTTTAAGTACTTAGAGGGTCTATTTAGAGTATATCTAGTAGCTATACCCTAGGTAGGGGTTATACTAGGCGGATATATAGAAAAGAAAGTAGAGGAGTATAGTAGATTAGTAGAAGAGCTAGAGAGAAGTAAGAGAAAGGCCCTATATAGATCTAGTAATAGTAGAGAGAGTACTAACTTAGGCTACTACCTTTACTTCTATTTTCTTTATATAGTACTAGAAGAGTAGCTTAGAGTTAAGTTCTATACCTAGTAGTTAGTAATACCTAACTAGGGTAATAGTAACTCCTTCTACTATAATATTAGTATCTATTTTTACTATAGGGGAGGTAGCCTTTAGTAGGGTATATTCTAGGATATAGTAAAAGTAAATAAGTTTATATTTATAAGGTTTAAAGGTAGTACTATAGTAGCTAGTCTACTCTTCTATCTAGGTATATTTTCTCTCTAGTAGGTAGTAGTTAGTCTTAGTATCTAGGCCTATAGTAAGGGTATTAGTATTATTAATATATTCTACTATTTAGTAGGTCTAGTCTTAGAGGTTAAGGAGGTCTACTATATAGAAGAGGAAGAGAATAGGGCTAAGTAATAACCCTTATAGAATTTCTACCTATCCTATAGTTATAGAGTCTATCTAGATTTTATTTATATAGAGGCTAGTAGTTTAGTTCTAGAGAAAGCTCTAGATCTAGTTTACTATTAGAAGTAGGAGTTATCTCTTATAGAGGTTATATAGTAGGTAGTTATAGATAATATTATTAAAGGTACCCTTAAGGTTAAGTATTAGTAGGGTAATAACCTAGGTATTAGTAGTCTTCTATACTATATAGATTATTTTAAGTATATAGTAAATAGTATTTTCTACCCCTTACTACTATTAGCCTCTAATAGTAGCTCTTAGGAGAAGGGAGTATTTTTTAACCTTAAAGCTAATTTAGTAGGCTAGGACCTTATTAAGTACTTTTTCTAGAGTATTAAGAAGGGCTATTAGTTAATATATCTTTACTACCTAGTAGTCCCCCTTCTTTAGTTTTTAGAGGATAACTATTATAGATACTTAAAAGTATTAGGAGTAGTAGGACTCCTATAGGCTAGTATTAAATAGCTATACTAGTATATTAAGGAGGGGTTCTACTATAGTAGTAAGAATATAGAAGGGGAGGCTATTAGGGCCTAGAGCCTTATCTAGATAGCTAGACTAGATAGCCTATTAGACTTTATAGGGTATAATAGGGTAGAAGGGTAGAGGGTTAGAGTAGAGGTAACTATTAATATTATTAAGTTATACTAGTAGTAGGTCTATAAAGAAGCTATTATATAGTATAGTAGCTTTTTCTATAGGGGATACTATAAAGGTACTATCTAGATAGTAGAGGGAAGGGGTAAAGAAGAGGGCTAGTATCTCTCTATTTCTAGCCTACTTTACCTACTAGAAGAGCTATAATATATCTCTAAAGGTCTCTTCTATTTTTAACTAGAAAGCCTAGTAGGTAGTATAGTTAATAAGGTATAATTTAAAGTTATAGATATACTTATAGGCCTCCTAGTCTTCTAGGGATTAGGTCTATTTAAACTATTAGTAGAGCTAGTAGTAGTAAAGCTAGGCTTTTTTATAGGCTAGTATAAAGCCTAGTACTATATAGGGGGAGGGTATTATTATAGGTATAGTTTTCTAGATACTCTTAGTAAGGAGGTTAATAATAGCCTTAGTAGTAGTATTAATATTATTAGGGGTTAGGTAGTAGTCCTAGTAGAACTTATAGTAGATAAGGGAGGATCCTATATATACTAGAAATATAAACTATTTAATATTTATCTTCTTTTACTAAAAGTAAGAGGTTTTCTCTATACTATTTATAAATAGTATAAGGACTATACTAATTAGAAAGTAGTTAGAATTATAGTCTTTTAGACTATTATAGTTAGTAGAGCCTACTATATAGCTAATTAGATAGTCTAAGATATATAGGGTAGCTATAATTAGATCTATTATTATAGGCTAGAAGTAGGCTCTAGCCCTATAAATAGATATACCTAGGGGTAGGAGAAGAGAGAGGTAGTATTAGTCTATAATATAGAGAAGTATCTAGATAGTAGTATCTAGATTTTTAACTTCTACTCCTCCCTAGATAGAGTAGTAGAGGTTAAAGTTACTAAGAACTATATAGTTCTCCTCTAGATATTAGGAGAGGGTAAGTTCTAGATATAGAAAGATACTAGGGTTATTACTACTAGTAGTTAGGTTATAGATATTATAGATATAGACTATTCTAGGCCTAGTATCTAAGTAGTAATTAAAGTAGAAGGTAATAATATCCCTCTCTAGCTTCTCTACCCTCTATACCCTAGAAGGGAGGCGCTTAGTAATAAAGAAGTAGACTTAAATAGGAGAGTTAGTAGAGGTAGGGCTAAAAAGTAGGTAGAAGTACTATTTTACTAGATAGTATATAGTATATTTAGGGCTATAGGTATTAATCTAAGATTCCTAAATAGCTACTATATCCTATATAATAGTATTAGGGTTTCTAAGAAATAGGGCTATAACTCTATCTTTTAATTTATTAGTATTATACTAGGTTATATAGAGGACTTTATATTCTAATATTTAGAGGTACTAGATAGTAGCTAGGTAGTTAACTAGAGTATATATTAGGTTAATTCTATACTAGATAAGTCTAATATAGACTCTAAGGACTCTCTATATTCCTTAGGGCTTATTTATAGTAGAGGGCCTATAGATAGGAGGGCTTACTTAGGGGCTAGAGCTAGAAGATATAGAATAGTAACTTTAGAGTTAGTATTCTTTATAGCTAATAGTATCTATAGAGGTAGGGATATATTCCTATAATACTTAAGTAGGTATCTAGTAGTACTATTAAAAGTAGCTACCCTATACTACTCCTATAGGGCCCTAAGATAGGTATAGATAATTTTATCTAAGAAGAGGCTAACTAGTATCTTAATTACTAGAATTCTAAAGATAGGGTAATTCTCCTAGTTATTAGTAATAGTAGTAGGGGTCTTAGTTAGGGAGCTTCTATTCTAGAATAAGAGGTTAGTCTAGAATAGGAGGAAGAGGTCTATATAGTCCTTATATATAACTAGTAAGGAGGGTTAGGCTAGTACTACTACCTCCTACTAGGGTACCTTCTAGATAGGGCCTAGCCTAGTATTTATACCTTTTATAAGTTTAGCCCTAGGCTTTTTCTTACCTTTACTTACCTTAGTAGTACTAGTAGGGCCCTACTTAAGATAGAAGCTAAAGTTAGCTTAAAGGACTAGAGCTATAGTAGGGGTCTATATAGAGGGGGAGAGTATCTCTATACTATTAATACTTAGATTTATAGTTTTCTTCTTATAGATACCCTAGAAGGGGGCTATAGTAGTATAAACTATAGCTACCCTTTCTCTTTCCTTAGCTAGTTCCTTATAGGGCTCTAACTAGGTAGTATATCTACTATAGTATACTATATAGGTAGAGATAAAGTCTAGATTATTAGTATAGGGGTAGTCTCTTAAGTTATAGGTACTAGTATAGAAAGTATATATAGTAGAGGAGTAGTAGTAAGGGCTAATATATCTACTCTTCTAGTACTTAAAGTATCTAGTAATATAGTAAGCCCTCTTATATCTTTTAGCTAGGTACTATTTAGTACTATAGTTAATACCCTAGTAGATAACTATATTATAGGCTTTAAGGTCTATAAACTCTATAACTAGTATTACCTAAAAACTATTAAGTACCTTCTTTAGGTATAGCTAGCTAATATAGGTAATATCTATATTAAGGGGGAGGTACTTACTATTCTCTATAAGAATTCTATATACTAGTATAGTATAGTTATCTATCCTAAAGTTTACTATATTAGTACTTTTTAGGACTACTCTATAGGTCTACTAATAGACTCTAGTAGAGAGGCTAAAGTAGTAAATCTAGTCCTTTATATAAATAGTAAGGGCCTCTACCTCTACTATTATACCTATATAGAGTAGTAGGTCTCTACTAGGTTTAAAACTAGTATTAGAGAATTTAATATATTTAATAGTAAGTACTACTACTCTTCCCTTTAGTACTTTATATACCCTATTAAGTATAAGCTAGGGGTCCTATTTATAGATCTAGAAGGTAATAGTATTATTAGGGATCTTTATATATATCTCTTAGTTAGTAGTAGTTTTATATATAGGGAAGGTACTAGATAAGATAAATTAATAGTAGATAGGTAGTAGAGTAGGTATAAGGTCTATAAGGATATTAAGATATAGGGTTAGCTAAATCTTAGTTATATAGTAGTATATATACCTAAGTAAGCTATAGGCTAAGTTAGCTATAGCTCTATATCCTCTCTACTACTCTACCTTATAATTATTAATTATTAGCTAATTAACTTACCTTACTTAGTACTAATTTACTACTTTATAATATTATTATAAGGTTATTTTATTATCTCCTTAAGTAAGAGCCTAGGTTTCTATTCTAGCTAAAGACTTAAGCTAATAACTCTTCTTTTACTCTATTAAGTAGGTTTAGATTAAAACTATTATATATATATATAATATATAAAACCTAATTACTATATAATACTAACTAGATAGGTTACTAAAATAAGATATAGTACTATAAGTAGTATAGATAGCTATACCTATTAATACTATAGCTTCTAAGAAGTAGGTTATAATTAGTATAAAGGACCTTAAATTAATAAAAGATATAATTAATAAAGTTAGAGGTATTAAGAATATAATAATTACTAATAGCTAGACTAATAAGTACTAGATAATTCTTAATTAGCTTATTACTAACTATTATAATAAAGATAAGTATTACTATAAGTATAAAACTAAAGTTACTATACTCTAGAACTAACTAATAGCCCTCTAAAATAAGTATAATAAGTATAAGGCTTAGTAGCCTAATAACTTATATATAATAATTAATAACCTTTAAGCTTAGTTAACTATAAGTAAAGATAATACTAAAGCCCTCTATAATAAGGCTACTATTTACTCTACTAGTAATAGTAGCTCCTATTCTAAGCCCTAAGTCTATAACCCTAATAAATTTAATACTAACCTAGATAAATATAAGGACTAGTATAGTAAACTTAATACTAAGCTTTATCTTAATATACTTACTTAGGATAATAATACTAAAGTTACTACTTATATCTTATCCTACCTCTCTACTAAAGTAGGTAAAGCCTTTATTAGATATTAGAAGGATAGTATTATTACTATCTTATTCTTTAAGCTAAAGTATAAGCTTAATTCTATATATAGTATTAAGAATAAGTAAGGTAATACTATTACTAAGCTTAGTACTCTTATATAAAGTATAACCCTACTAAAAGAGTTCCTTATTAAGTTCTAGTCCCTTATTATAGCTACTAGCTAGGATAATATAACTATAAAGGAAAGTCTATTAGTTAAGTTCTTATATAGTAACTACTATCTTATACTTACTTAATATAATAACCCTCTTAATAATATAGTCTTATTCCTTATAGAAATAGCTAATACCTAGGCTACTTATAACTATACCTTTAGTACTAAGGCTTATAAGGATAGTAATAATAATATATATACTAGTAGATATACCTCTTATAGAGTATATAGTAGATATAGAGGATTCTATAGTAGCTAGGGTAGTAATAGTACTAGTACTAATACTACTTATATAGATAATAAGGATATAGATAAGGATAAGGATATTACTAATAAATATAATATATCTATAGTAAAGTACTATAACTATAATAAGATAGGCTATTTCTCCTATAACTACCTAGATAAAAGTAAGGATAAGGTTTAGTCTATTTATATTATTAATACTAACTTAGAAAATAAGTAGCCTTACTTAAAGTTATAGAGTAGGGTATATAAGATAATAGTTTAAATAAGAATAGATTAAGTAGTAATAGACTCTCTTTATCCTACTCTTATATTATCTATATATATATTATAGGATAAGTTATCCCTCTCTAAGCCCTAGTAGATACTAGCTATAGAGGGTATATATATATTAATACTTTATTAGTAAACTATCTCTACTAGTATAGAGTATATAAGTAGCCTCTAGAAAAGCCTTATATTATAATAGGCTTTACTAGAAAAGACTACTACTAATTTATATACTAATTAAACTTCTACCTATAGGTAGGACTATATTATAACCTTTTTATACCTTTTATAATTATACTACTTAGTAAGGATTATAATATATATATTAGCTAGGAGTACTAAAGGTAGTATAGCTTTATAATTAATATAGAAGCTAGTACCCTAGAGATTTAATAACTAGTAAATATAAATATAGGATTACTCTATAAAAATAGTAAATTATAGATAATATCTAAAATCCTAAGGAGGATTCTACTAATAGAATCTAGCTAATTAAATAATAAAGAAACTTACTAAATAATTCTACTAGTAGAATTAGACTAATTAGAGTATAAGTAGCTAAGCTAGCTAGTTCTACTAGTAGAACTAGATGACTAAAAGACTTAAGATAAAAGTAGAAATTCCCTAATAGAAACTAATACTAAGTATACTTATAGTAAAGAATTAATTATAGTAATAATTAGATATAAGGCTCTATTACTATTACTATATAAGATATAAGTAAAGTAGGATAGTACTAAAGATATTATCCCTATCTTATAGTTTATATATAAAAAGATAGTTAAGAAGTATAGCCTAAAGGCCTATAGTACTATATTCCTACTTATAGATAATAATAGTAAGATAGAAATAATTATTTATTATTTTATTAATACTAACTACCCTAAAGTAATTAATAATATATAGAATAAAGGAGTAAATTATATTAGCTAAGAAGACCTTAATTACTAATAGACTAAGTACTTAAAACTAGCTACTAATCTAAAGACTAAAGTACTAGAGGAGTATTATAACCTACTTAAGGTATTTTTTAAGGAAGTATCTAATAAACTTCCCCCTTTCTACTCTAGACTAGACTTTAAAATTAAATTAAGTAGTAATACTACTAGTATTAGATATAGTAGGCTATTATATATATCTAAAGTAATAGTAGGTAAGATAAAGTAGTATATTTAAGAGAATAAGGCTAAGAATTTTATTAAAAAGAGCTACTCTCCTATCTTATCTTCTATTCTACTAGTTTATAAGTCTAGAGGTAGTATATAGTTCTATATAAACTACTAATATCTTAATAGTATAATAAAGAAGGATAGATATACTATCCTATTAATTAATAAGACTATTACTCTTATTAGGGGAGCTAAATAGTTAACTAAAGTAGATATTAGGTAGGCTTTTAATTATATCCTAGTAGATAAAGACTTATATAATCTTATAATATTCTAAATAAAATTTAGCACCTATTATTATAAAGTAATACCCTTTAATATTACTAATATACCTATAGTCTAGTAGTACCTTATTAACTAATACCTTATAGAGTTCCTAAATAAGTTTTATATAGTATACCTAGATAATATACTTATCTATAATAAGATACTTAGTTAGTATTACTAGTATATCTATAAAGTATTAAAATATCTCTAAGACTAGGGTTTATAAGTAGATATTAATAAGTATAATTTCTATATATAAGAAATAAAGTTTTTAGGAGTAATTATTACTACTAAGGGACTAAGAATAGACTCTATAAAGATTAAAGTAATTATAGGCTAGTAAGCCCCTTACTCTATATATAATATCTAATTATTCTTAGGATTTATAAACTTTTATAGGTATTTTATCTATAGATTTAGTAGTAAAGCTAAGCTACTAATATAACTAATAGGAAAGGATACCCTATTTATATAGGGACTAGAATAGTAGTAGATATTTAAGGCTCTTAAAGATACTATAATAAGTATATCTATATTATACTACTTTAACCTAAAGCTTAAGACTATTATAGAAACTAATATATCTAATATTAATATTAGTAGGGTTCTCTCTTAAAAGATTAATAGATAGATATACCTAGTAGTATTCTTCTCTTATACTATAACCCTAGCTAAAATAAACTATATAATCTATAATAAAGAGCTATTAGCTATTATTATAGTATTTAAAGCCTAGGAGCTAGAGTTAAAGTTAGTAGACCTAGAACTATTTACTATATATACTAATTACTAAATACTATAATAGTTTATAATAACTAAGAAGCTCTAAAGGTATTAGATTTAGTAGAATAAAGAACTAGTAGGATACTATTTTAAAATTATCTACTAATTTAGAAAAGTAAATAGTAAGGCTAATACTCTTACCTACTAAATATAAGACTAAGTAACTAAGAATAATAATTATAACTAGTACTAGTATTAAGTACTACTTCCCCCTAAAAGATTAGATAAGTCCTATAAATAGTAGGACCTAAAGCTCTTAAAAGAGAACTAGGCTAACTCTATTATAAATAAACCTAATAATAAGTATACTCCCTTCTATACCCCTCTAAAGGAGTATAAGGATAATATTATTAAAGATAATCTAGAGTATATTAAGGTAAAGCTAGAGAATAAGTAGCTAATACTACTTATTAGCTCTATACTCCTCTCTCTCCTAATATAATTTATAAATAATAATAATAATAATTATAAATAGGAAGAGTAGACCTTAATTAATAGGTTAAGCTTAAGAGGGATAGATTATAATACTCCTTCTCTATTTATCTTATCTTCTACTAGTATAGTAAACCTAATAACTAGTAGAAAGAAAGATAATAGTAATACCTAGATAAAGAACCCTAAAGTTATTACTAGCTAACTAGATACCTAGAATAAATACCTAGTAGACCTAGAGGATATTATTAAAGTAATTAAATAGTATAACTATAAGATAATACTAGAAATAGACTCTCTCTATAAGTAAGTAGGAAAGTATAAAGTATATATACTCTATAATAGCTTACTATATATAGCTAATAGGTTATATATCCTAGAGGAGGATAACCTATATATCTACTTATTTAGATATATCTATAAGTAGCTAGTAATAGGATATCTAGATACTACTAAAATATACTCTATAGTATTAAACTAGTATTATTTCCTAAAGATAAGGGAACTAATTACCTAACTTATAAAGAACTATATACTTTATAGCTATAGCTAGAAGTATAATAAGATAAATAGCCTACTATAGCTATTACTAGTAGGAGAGTACCTATAGAAGGACCTTACTATAGACTTTATAACTAGCCTTAAAAAGACTAAGTAGGGTTATAATACTATCCTTATAGTATATAACTAATTTAGTAAATCTAAGTACTATATTAAGTATAGTATAGAAGATAGTAGAATAGGAGTAGCTAAGATAGCTAAAATAATAATTAAGTAGGTCTTTAGCCTTTATAGCCTACTAAGGACTATTATCTTAGACTATAGCCTATAGTTTATTACTAATTTATAGAGAGAGGTATTATAGTAATTAAAGATAATAGCTAAGCTAATAATACCCTATTATCTATAGTTAGATAGATAAACTAAATAAGCTAACTAAGAGCTTAAAAAGTATTTATATAGCTTTATTAACTAGTAATAAGATAATTAGGATATATAGCTCCTAATTACTAAGCTTATAACTAATATACTAGTTAATACCTCTATAGGTATATCCCCCTTCTTTATATATTATAGCTTTAAACTATATATAAGCTTTAATTATAGTAAAGTAAGACTAAAGTTAAAATTAAGAGCTAAGGTATTAGCTATAGAATAGGTAAAACTAATAGAGGATATCTAGTTAAAGACTTAGTTAGTACTTATACTTATAAAGGAGAGATAAGTATACTAAGCTAATAAATACTAATATACTTATAATATTTAAGAGAATAACCTTATCTTTATTAAAGTAAAGTATATAGATACTAGATACCCCTAGAAGCTTAGATAGCCTAATCTAGGGCTACATTAAGTAGACTCTATAAGAGGTAACTAGGTAATATTAGACTTACTATAAGGTTCTTATATTATAAACTAATTTAATATAGAATAGCTATATTAATATAATAATAGGCTACTACCTAGTTAATAAGAGCTACCCCTACTACTAGAGCTAAATAATAAGAGTAGAGAGGAGTAGTATATATAGAAGGTCCTAGATATCTAGATAAATAAGTAAAGGGGAGGTATACTATAATTTTAGATTTATTAAATAGAATATCTACCTAATATAACCTAATAGGATACTAATAATAGCTTATTTAATAGAGTAGCTAAGACTATTCTAGATTAGTATTAGATAAATAATAAAAAGGGACTATACCTACCTAATAGCTAGTCCTTAGGTTAAGGACCTAAAGGGAAGAGGGGTAGTAAGATAAATTAATAGTAGATAGGTAGTAGAGTAGGTATAAGGTCTATAAGGATATTAAGATATAGGGTTAGCTAAACCTTAGTTATATAGTAGTATATATACCTAAGTAAGCTATAGGCTAAGTTAGCTATAGCTCTATATCCTCTCTACTACTCTACCTTATAATTATTAATTATTAGCTAATTAACTTACCTTACTTAGTACTAATTTACTACTTTATAATACTAGATTAGGATAAGTTAGATAGGATACTAGCTAGAAATAAAGCTAATATCTATCTAGTCTAAATAGCCTAGTAGGGCTACCTTAGTAGTAATATAGTAGTATCCTAATTATTCTTAAGTATAATTATATTATTATAAATAGTCTTAATCTATCTCTAGAGGTTAGTAACTATCTTAAGAGTAGTATTAAGGTTAGGTTATATATATAAAAATTTTTTATATATCTACTAGACCCTTCCTAGGAGAGGGTACTAGACTATTAAGAGGATAGGCTTATTACCTATATCCTTCTTAATAGTACTAGTAAGCTAGAAGAGCTAGTCTATATAGTTCTTAATAATAATAGAGTATTTATTAGTATTAGGGGGGTCTAGTAGGAGTTATAGCTAGATACCTTTTCTACCTCTACTAGTTACTATATTAGGAACTATAATAAAGTAGGTAGTAGGTAGTTGCTATACCCTGTATAAGAAAGATATAGGTGGTTACATACCTATAGGATGTATTGTGGTGGCATAATTCTAAAAAGTCAGTTTTATTAAAGTGAGGTGTTTTTGCAGTTTTTCCATCGACGATCACCGCCAAGGTCCCTCGACTCCGTCTTCCGCGTTGCATAACCGCTATCGGCGATTCATGAATCAAACCCATTCCACGTTCACAACTTCCAACTGGACTATCTTTCGCACGCGAGTGCGACCGCCTTGGGACTGTGTATGCTAATGCTATGCTCTCGGATATCATGAGACTTGATTATACAGAGCAAAGAAATCCATCCAGCCGCTGCGGCCATGCTTCCCTCTCTCCGTCACGGCGTGGCCGGTCTCACAGACTGAGGATTGTGGAACACGTCGTCCTTGTCGATTTCGGCCTTGATCTTCTCGAGCCGCCCAAGATTGGGACCCCAATACTCTTGTTGCGCATTCTCGAGAAAGGGGTCAACATATCCAGCATATGCGCCTCCAACCCCCGGAACATTGTCGACAATCAGCCGGTTGATCCCGTTCAAAAAATCTCTCGTTGTCTGTCCAACGCGACCGAGCGTGATTGCGTAACTTTGCATGAAGTACAGCACGTTTCTATGCGGATAAGCCCTTTCGTCACGAGGGACAGTGTTGATGTAGCCGCCGGACAGGTCAAATATGACGAACCAGAGGAGCGCGTCCTTCCTCGACTTCTCCAGGTACTCGAACAGGGCATCAATAGCCTTGTCGTTCATCAGCGTTGACGGAGTAAACGCAAGGGATTTGGCGTAAAAAGATGCTTGCGATCCGCTGAGGTGCAAGCCAATATCCTCGAGTGTCTGGCCAATCTTCCCGATGACATCGTCCATGATGAAAAGTTCCAATTTTGGACCACTGGGGAGCTGTGCTTCGATGTTGAGGCTGTCAAATTCAGACCGGGGTCCAAAGTATATGCCGTTGATGTTGATGGTGCGGTCCAGAATGGTCAAAGTCGATGCAAATTTCCAGCTGAGATCGGGATTCGAGACAAGTTTATTCCACGCCTTGAAGGTCTTGGCTAGAGTTTTCGCGTCGCCCGTCGTGACGTTGTACGTGTAGCGAACCATCTCTCCAGGCTCTGGAGATGTCTGGAACTTGTACTCGGTAATGATGGCAAAGCTGGCCCCCGCTCCAAGCACGGCGAAAAACACATCCTTGTTCTCGTCTTTGGTTGCTCGGAGGACGGTCGAGTTGGCTAGGACGACCTCAACCTCCACCACCTGGTCAGCAGCGGCACCAAGTTGTCGTCCAAGGGGCCCCAATCCACCAATGCTTGCGTGGCCGCCGAGACCCACTTGCGGTGCGACGCCTTGGGAGATGATTCTGTTGCCATTCTCATGCAGTCTTTTCTCGCTGTTTTCCAGCAGCGTCCCCGCCCCCATGGTAGCAATCCACGAGGCTCTGTCGATTTCGAACTTTTGGAAATGCCCCAAATCCACGACAACAGCAGTGGACCCTGCGCCGCCCAAGCCTGCAAAAAGTGAGCAAGAAGCGTAGCGACATTATCGGTGGCCGACATACAGTAATTTGCATAACTGTGCCCACCACTCCTGGCCTGGACCTTTCGCCTGTACTTGACAGCACAGCGGACGACCTCTGCAACTTCTTCTGTTGTTTTCGGATAGGTTACAGCAGCAGGGGTCACAGGAATGTCGAGATTCAACGGCTTGACGTCTCTGAGCTGGTAAAGAGCCTCATCCGGAAACTGCGCCCGATCTTTGTCGCCACCCACAGCGTCATTCAAACATCTTTCCAAGTCCTCGTCTTCAGTCCTCGAGACGAGTTCAATGTCGACGGCTCCGGCCGCAGCACCCACCACGAGGTACAACAAGAAAGGTAAGAACGGAGAGAGCCACATTTCCACAGGTCGAACGCTTGTGGGAAGGGTTGAAAGTCGTGCTCAGAAACGAGTCAATAGAGCACCGGCTTGGTGCAGCACACGCCAAGCTCTCTAAAATCCGTGGATACCTGATGGAACTTTTGTACAAGGTGTAACTACATGCCAAGCTACAGGATTCCCATCCCCTGTGGCATCTCCAAATTTAACCTCACAAGCTGTCAACTCTACTGGTGAAGCTTATTCAAAATATCTCATTAAACAGCACCGTTTACAGCGGTGGGCCTGAAGGAGACAGGGACTGCGCCACTTCCGTTAGTATCTGGGGAGGCCCTGTGCTAAATTGCTCCGGTGCCGATGCACACATCGGGCCGCTGCAGAAATGCTGAGCCACATTGTGCCACATGCTTCGAGCTGCTTCGAGCTGAGGACTCAGCTTCCACGAGACAGCAGCGGTTGTCGGACAGCGAAGTGGCTGCTGAGAATATGAAAGTCGACCATTTAGTTCTGAAAACACGCCCTTGGACATCCAACTTGTCGGCAAACAGGTGCAACAACCATCGCCTGGTTATCACTTCTCTACCATCTCGAACCAGGGTGCGCCACCGGTATTCCGATCCTACAGATTGACACAAGGTTACACTCAACGAGGAAATCACTGGGAAGATCATCGAGAAATACGTCCTGCATGCTAGTCGTATTCACCAGTTTCACGCACAGTCGAGCAGTTCGTCGAAACATTTTGATTTTGTTTCCCTTGTTCCATGCTGCAGCCTGAAGCTACTGGCTCCACACCTTTAACAAATCAGGCTAACAAAGAAAGTGCGCAACAAAAGAAACACCGGACCATGCTCGAAAAAAGCGACCAAGAAAACCTGGGAATCCAACGAGAAAGTGCCATGCAACTCCTTTTCCGCTTTCATGCAGATACAAAAGAAAACACTGGATCATGATCGAACCAAGCAACCAGAAACCGAAGGCCATACGACGCTGTCTGCCATACAAAAGAAACGTTACAAAGGAAACGGACACTGAACCATCGTGTAAAGGGAAAGAGAAAATGATGCAAACCAGCGCTCTGCTGCTCGTCATCGGAACAAAGGAAACTCCTCAGAATCGACGAAACTCTTTCTGGGCGGCGCGAGTCCTCTACGAATCCCAAATGGGACCGAAAGCGGGCACACCTCTCGACTCAAGACCGTAAACGATCATCTTGGTGAGGCTGGGGTTGCTGATGACGAAGACGGCTTCGGCGCCAGACTGCTTGTACAGATCATAAGTCATGCGCAGCATGTCCGGGCGGCCCTGCTCCTTGGTGTTCCAGATGATGGCGTCCTTGTCGGCCTTCTTGACCATGTCCATGGTGGACTGACCGAAGATCTTCAAAGGGTTGGGGGCACTCCAAATGACGCGGCAGTCTGTGCGGTCGGCGTCGTTGAGGTTGATGAAGGAGAGGATGGGGCCAATACCGGAGCCGGTGCAGACGAGGACGCACTTGCGGAAGACGGTTGCCATGGCCAGGACACCGGCCTTGGGGAGACCGCGGAGGTAGTACTCGCGCTCCTGGTTGTCGCCCATCTGAGCCTTGGTCCAGTCACCGGCGTTGGAGAGCACGATGGAATGTCCGTGAGGATCGGCCTCAGTGGGGTTGGGGAAGGTGGCGAAAGCGTGGTACTGGCCGAGAGCAGTGGTAGCGAGAGCGACACCACGGAACTGGCCCATCTTCTCGCTGAAGGTCAAGCGGATGGCGTGGTTGGACAGGTTCTCCGACTTGAAGGGGATCTTGCGAAGAAGGAACCAGGGATAGATCAAGTGGATGGAGATGATGATCTGGCACCAGAAGGACGGCTCCAAGATGACGGCGTTGCCGAGGGTGATGTTGTTGGCGATGCGGTTGTTCTCAGCAAGCAAAAGGACCTCGGCCCAGAAGATTGCGACGACGGACCAACCCGCGAAACGGTGGACGTACTCGAACCAGTTGTGGCGCTTCGCACGCATGGCGGGATAGGCGAAAATCAAAATGGCGACGAGGAGCGTGAAGATGGTGTAGGTGAGGGCGAGAACGACAGGCGCTGCCACGGCGAACTGGCCCTTCGCAAACTGATAAGTCAACACAGCGGTCAGGAGCACGTACCAGATACTTCCGCTGACGGCCGCACCGCTGTGGACACCGCCGTTCTCATAGCACTTGGCGACTATGCGGCGGAGCTTGAGCGGAGTCCAAAGCGGCGTCAACCTGAAACCGTCATAGATGGCGTTGTTGATGTAGTCTTGACGGATCAAGATGGCGAGCATAAAGTTGCAGGCAGTGGCCGTGGCAAGAGGAGAGGCGGGAATGTTGATAGAGCGGTAGTGGCAGATGAGCCAGATAAAGGCCACAAGGTTGCTGCCGAGGACGATGGTAAAAAGACGGCGGTAGACGATGAGGAGCTTGTGGCGGAGGTTGCGAACAACGACCGGGTATTTCTTGTCAGGAAGCTCAGTGAAAGCGACCTCGTCCAGACCGTCCTCGTCCTCTCCCTCCTCGAGCTTGACGTTCTCAAAGACAGCAGCAGTGGTTGCCGTCGAGCCGCTGGCCAGAGTCACGGCCGAAGTCGCTGGGGTCTCGCCCTTAGGACTACGACTGCGATTGCGAACAACACTCCCGGTGTTGTCATCGCGAGTGGTCGACCTCGATGATCTTATTTCGGAGGACATTTTGTTGTACAAGCGCTGCTCGTATGCTTCGAAGTCGGTTGCGGTGAAGGTGTTGTAGTAGTAGGGATTAGGGCAACCCTCAGTGCTGTCCTGAGCCTGAGGAGAGTCGATTGGATTGGTTGGTATGATGATGGCTCCGAAGCGACGGTTGTGTGCCTTTAAAGACATTCTGGACTCGAAGTCGAGGTATTGTTCGCGATGTTGAGAACAAAGGAATGGGTCGAGGAGGTTTTCACATAGACATTGAACTCTAGCGACATCTGAAGTTCAAAGCGGCATCAGAAAGACTCGACAAAGAAGGACCGGTGCAGAGGCGTCTTGGCTGGCGTTGTGGTGGAAGAAGAGCTTGTTGTTGGTCAAAGGCCTGCGGTTGTGGCGGAGGAAGCCCAGTCTTCAACGCGTCTGTTGATGGCTCGCGCAGGCGGCTTCTGATTTCGCCGCACCACTCGGACATAGGAAACCAAAAATAACCGATGAAGATGAGACGAATGGAGATGATAGGGCTCGACGAGCTTCAAGGGAGTAGGTGAGTGGGCCAGCACCCGAATATAGGTCGCATGCTCAATGATAATTGATTATACTCCAGCGCGAGAAACCCTTTACTTCCCGAGCACTCCATTTTTGTCGACGCAGTGCAACTTGGAAGAATCCCTCGCTGGTCTGAGCTAGGTGAACTCTTTGAGCGAGCTGCCAGTGTCAGGTCGGAACTTTGTGCCTTCGTTGGCTCGACATCCGGTCATTGGTCTCTACGATATCTACTAGTCTGATGCGCCACCAGATGCTTCGCCTCGTCTTCGGGCTGACCACATCTTCGTTCGGATGAAGTCCAAAAGTGGAAAGAAGGCTGATCCAACCCTAACATACTGGCTGTGTAGTCATGGCTATGATCATAAGGTATAGCTCTTGTCTGAGATGTATCCAACTTCTGGGCAGGCTCACTGGTGTGCGAGGAGCCTCATGACAAGCCACTTTGCTTGTTGTTGCTTTTTCCAATCCTGCACCAACGCCTCCAGCCTTATCACACCCCCCCCCTTCCCACGCCACGGCTAATCTCGCGATTCATTGTTTCTTTCAGCGAAAGGGTCTCCGACAACATATTGCTCAACGCGTTGCTGTCCTAATTGCCTATTTTCGGAGTTGAGAAACAAAGAACACGGAAACGGGCTTGGACGGCCAGCCTCCGCGCTCATAGCAGGATTCTTTCAGAAGTCCAAATCAAGATGCATGTCCGCTAACAAAGCCTTCCAATCTTTTCGACGCGAAAACGCCCCCTGAACTCGTTGCTGGTCGGGTGGAATGGAAGACGCTGCCTGGCTGCGTTGGTGTCCGAAACATCACGATGGTGGTCAGAGAAGCTCAGCGCGGAATCTTGGAGGCCAGAGCAAGTGAAAAGGCAGTATGACGGTGATCAGCGCAGCTGGGCTGCAGGACCGACCTATTTGCGGAAGGGAGGGGAGCCGCATCATTGGCCAGGGTCGCAGTTGTTTTCTTACCACAGTCTCCTACAGTTTGAGTGTCGTCCCTTTGACCACGGCTGCTCCATTTCTGTTCTCGTTTTTTCATATCGTCATGCAACTCTCTAAAAATTGTGTAGGCATCGTAGCTTTGTCGTGCCGACATGCTGCGGGTGAGAACTTATGCACAAGCGAAGAAACTGTCCCTGTCAGACGCGTAGCCCCTGGAATTCAGGCATTCTCGTCGCTACCGAAATCGAGTTGGGGAAATACCTTCGTTGGGGCTAATTGCGCCTTGCGACCCGGAAGTGATGCGCAAGGATTATGAATTTGCTGATTGGGCTCCCAAAACGAATCCCAAGAGGGCTAGAAATCCTTTCGATCATTTACCTCAAGAACAAGTCCCTCGGAACCATGTCAAGACACCATGTCGCTTGCCCTCCTGACAACGGACCTGGTTTCAGTCCGTGGCGTTTCTAGAAACGGCGTGGTGTCTTCTAAGACATACTTTGCACGCCGACGCTTCAAACTTGACCTGGAAATCTTCTGGTGCTTTCCGCCGACTTTTTCTGTTTTTCCAACACCATTCAAAAAGGACATCTCCCAGAAAATTTCGAAGCAATCCGCCAATTTGGTCTTCTGATGGACCTGTTATCTTGGACCCTTGGAACGACAGTGCCAAGTCCGGAGGCACCGGTACGCGGGCCCCATGAATGCTTCTCTGGCAGCAGAACTGACCTCTTCAAGATTCTCATAGATGCAATCGACCCTTCGCAATGGCTATCCTTCAGCATGATTCGAAGCGAGGTCAGGAAGCTCATAGCGGGCTTGAAAGCGGTTGGTATTACGAGCGGAGACGTGGTGTGGGTAAACTGCTTCAACGACGTAAGTGCGAACCCCAATGCCTTGTACCTCAAGACGCTAACGGAGCAGTTGCGTTACTGCGTGATGTATCTCGGAATCATCGGCGCAGGCGCCATATTCGCCGGCATCAATCCAGCCTCTACTCCAACCGAACTGTCGCATCACTTTCAAATTACCGACCCAAAGCTCATCATCGCGGAGCCTGTCCTCTTGAACAAGACACTGTTGATGGCAGAGCAAACGGGATTCGACAAGTCCAAGATTCTGGTTTTTGACACAAGCCCTCTCAGTGCAACAACTGGTATGCAGAGCTGGCATACACTCTTGGAATATGGTGAAGGAAATTGGATAAGGCCTGAGGATCCAGAAAAGACGATTGCGACGTACAGCGCGACGAGTGGCACTTCTGGCCTTCCGAAGTGGGCTATGATTCCTCACTCGTATCTTATATCCCAGGCAGCCCTTCAATGCTCGGGGGAGCCAGCAGAGGTAGGCACTCAATTCCAGTGTGTGGTTTCCGATACGCTCGAAAGAGTGCGTCATGGGAAATCCAGAGGCCATCAAGCGCCAACTCTCCAGAGCCGTAGTGCTTTAGTTGCTGACACGTTTCGCCAGACGACTCGACTGTTCATGCTCGCGCCATTCCACGCCTTCGGATCGCCGATAGTTCCAGCCAGCATCCGTCAAGGGATTCGAACTTACATCATGCGGCGGTATATTGAATCCCAATTCATCGATTCCATCTACCGCTTCGGTGTCACCGAGACATATATTGCGCCTCCGATCCTGCTGTCTCTACCTGCGTCCCCACAAACGCGTGCCGGTCATTTGAGAAGCCTCCGGAGCATTTGGGTGGGCGGGGCGAGTGTCAAGTACGCGCAGCAGAAGCCTCTCTACAAGTATCTGGACGATAGTGCGAGAATCCGGGCAGTTTGGGGTTTGACTGAGGCTGGATGGCTCACTTCTGTAAGGGATGAAAGAAGAAGGCTTGACGACAGTGTTGGCCAACGTCTAGATGGGTTTGATCTAACGTGAGTTTCTTCCTTCAAAGTCGTAATGTCTTTTGCTGAATCTTCTTCGTAGGCTGGTTGACAGGACTGGAGCTGTCATCGATAAGGACGACGTAAAGGGCGAATTGTTGATTCGCGCAAAATATCCGTTCGTCGAGTACTTGAATAATCCATCTGCCACCGCCGATGCCTTTACACCTGGCGGCTTCCTTCTCCGCTCGGGAGACATTGGTTGCAGGCGTACGGACCTAGAAACCGGCTTTGCCAGCTTCTACATTGTCGACCGCGTCAAGGAGCTGATCAAGGTCCGCGGATGGCAAGTCTCGCCCACAGAGGTTGAAAGCGAATTGCTCCAACACCCAGCCATAGAAGACGCAGCCGTAATAGGGGCGACCGAGAGTAACGGCGGCGAGGAGTATGTCCGAGCTTACGTTGTACTCAAGCAACGTGCTTGCGAACCAACGACGGCCCCTGAAATCCGAGCATGGCTCCGCGAGCGTCTCTCCGGCTACAAGCTGCCCCAAGAAATCCGCTTCGTGGGAAGCATACCCCGCAATAACACGGGCAAGATACTGCGGCGTGTCCTCCGTAATGGCGCGCAAATGCCGGGCGTAACGGCGGCTGAGTCGGGACCGGGACTCGACGACGTCAACGGAAGCCACAAGCAGGGACCCGTGAGCCCCACCACCGTTGCACGACATGCAGGCGTCAAGGCAAAGTCATCATAGCCTCGTGCTGGAGAGAAGCCTGTGCTCGGTGGGTGGCACGGCAGCGATGCCCGCGTGGCGTGTAAAAGGAGGCTGCCTGCCTTAATGGTAGCGGTTTCGTCCCGGGAATGTGGTCAAGCCTTTGTGAATAGTCTGTTTGGATTTCGCATGCTTTCAGCTCGCACTGAGAATGGGGGCGCTTCGGACACAATAGCGTTGATGGTCGACTGCTGCGTCATGGTCCCTGGGTCATTCACACGGCGCTGCGGGACCGCTCTCTTCTGTCGTAATCTGCAAGTCATCAGTTTGTCGATGCAGTCAATGATGGATACGTTTACAGCATCTTGAAACCTCATCAACGCCTCATGTGAACGCGAAGCTTCAGGCGCTCTGTATTCTTCTTTGCTTTTTAAGCCACGCTCGCGAATCTGCGCGCCTGACATCCGTCGTGAAGTCCATTGTCTTTGCGGCGCTGTCAGCCTGACGATCCTCAGTGATGTCTTGCAGTAGATCGACGACTAGCGATTCCACACACTTGGTGTAGACTAGAATTACTCTGAATGCCTGTCTTTAGCATCCTATGATACATGCGTTAGATAAGGTGACTTCTTTGAAGTGTGGGCAGTAGAAGACAGGTAGGCTCCACGATCTCCGTGATGACTTACCGAAATGCTCTAGGTCTTTCGTCGCACAATTTGACCTAGCGGCCTTCCAATCCCGTCCCATCTCAACACCATGGGATATTTTGTGATGAGCAGGAGGCTCACACACAGAATAGCTCTAGGAGTTCGATGATGTGAATCATCTGATAGCCTCGCAGAATTCGCACTGTAGCTTCAGCCTAGGAAAAGCCCTTCACAATGGCATACCAAACCTCACTGAGCAACTTCTCGGCGCTGCGTTGACCAACGACTAATCGCCCACGACAAATCACCGCGCCGACAAGAGTCTCTAGTAAAAGCTCTGCGATGGCTCCTCTCCGTTCTCAACTCCAACACCAACTCACAATCTCCCACGATGCCTACCATGCCACAGCAGCAACAGCAGCCAAACAGCCACGGTTCCCAGGCGATGGAGGGCGTCAGAGCCGCCGAGAACGACGAGGTCCCGGACATCTACGGCAATCTCCTCCCGTCTGCCACGCTCGCGCTCTTGAAGGAGAGCCACAACCGCCCTTCGGCCCTCGCCCGCGCCCGCAAGCAGCCGGAGCATCTCAAGAAAGCCATGGCTTGGGCCAGGCAGCCGGCCAGCAACTCCAACGCCGACTGCGCCAAGCTTCTGTTCCACGGCGACAAGGAGGCCCTCAAGAGGCGGCTGTGCGAGTGGGTGAGAGACCGGATGGAGTATTTGGAGAAGGACACGCAGTGGAAGGCGGAGTCGCTTTTTGTGACGGAGAAGATGCTGCAGAAGCTGAAGCGCGCCAGGCCATTGGGCCCAAAGTTTTGCAGGATCTGGTCGGAGATGATGCAGGCGGGCACCTCGAATGCCGTCGTCGAGGTGTGTTGGCTTGCCGTGGTTTGACCAAGATTACTGACCAGTGATGGAACAGGACAAGAAGCTCGCGGGTTTCGAACTCGAACTCGTCGCCGCCTGGCTATTTGCTTCTTCCTTGCGTGGCACCGGCGCCACGTACTCCGGCTGGCTCGAGCGTACTGTAAAGTTCGCCCAAGACTTCGCCATGTTCCCCGAGTCGATCGACAAAGCGCGAGAACAGAACCTGGAGGCCGAACTGCTCGTCACACACGCTCTCCGGGAGGTCACCGGCAACCAGTACAGCCTCATCAACATCACCACAAGGGACCAATTGCATCATGTTACGAACATGGCCAGGTACAGGAAGATGGTGATCGAGAAGTTCTCCAACAGTGTCGACAAACGCTTCAAGGCGATCTGGAGGAAGGCGGAGAAGGCACAGCTGAAGGAGGACAAGGCGCAGTGGAAGAAGAACAAGACCAAGGCTCAGAGCAATCCTATCGACCCTGGAGCGGACACAAACGAGAAGGGCGAAGAAGAGGAGAGACCAGGAGAGGCAGAAGTCGCCTACCAGGCGCAGCTAAGCGCCGACTCTCAGCGCGCCCTCGAAGGACTTGCGCGGCTCGGCTTGGCTTGAAGACAGCACCGACGAATCAATCAGAAGGACGACTGGAATGAAAGCAGCTCAGCTGATGGATTGTGAGATGGACTCGAGAACTACGATACTGGATGAGCTGGACGAAAGGAACCGAAGAGCAAGGACAGAGAGAGGTGGGCACTGAGGCTAGGTATGAGGTCGATGATACCCACGATACCAAGTCAGCATCGATGGAAAAATGGATGATTCGACGGGGGAGAAAGGAAAAAAATTGATGCAGTGACAGAGGCTCTGAGGTGATGTTGATGTTTATCGTTGCCAGGATAGGAAGGCCGTAAGCCCCCGCAGGACCCCGCCCCGCATGAGGTGAGGTGAGGTGCCTTTTCCGCTCCACCTCCAGCTCTTCATCCGCTGGGTCGTCTTTCTTCTTACAACAACCCATTTGACAGCTCCGGTCCTCGTACCACCAATCCGCGACAGCAACCCAGCCACCACAGCCATCGCCATGGTTTCAACACGCAGCCACCCGTCCGCCTTCCCACCCCCGGAAGCTTCACCAACCAAACGCGCCGGCAGCAAAGACCCAACTCCAGGACCCACCTCGCTGGGCTCAACCAACAACAACAATAATTCGGCGCTGTGGCACCACGCCCCGCGCCGCGCGATCTTGTACTGGCTATACATTTCGCTGCCGTTGGTGACGTGGGACGCGTCGTACGTGTTCCTGCGGCCGCACTCGATGCCGGGCGGGTCGCTGCATGCGCCCATCTTCTCGCCCTACAAAATCTACTGCGACGTCGACTACAACTACGGCTGGCCGGCGTGGGAGGACGGCCGTGGCTTCACCGCCGCCCAGAGCCTGCTCAACGTCGCTGAGACGCTGCTGTACGTCGCGTACCTGGCCATCGTCCTGCGGGCCCCTGCGACGGGCAACTCGGCCAAGTCGAGGAAGGTCGTCAAGGGCTCGGATGCTGCAAAGGCAGTCATTCTAGGCTTTAGCGCTGCGGTCATGACGTTGAGCAAGACGGCACTGTATTTTGCGAATGAGTACTACGGTGGGTGGGAGAATATCAAGCACAATGATTGGACCACGCTTTTCGCGTCGTGGATCTTCCCCAAGTAAGTGAAGCCTTTTCCTCCGTCTTCTTACACTCGCTGACGTCCCTGTAGCACCATGTGGGTCATTTTCCCTACCTACATGACCTACTACTTTGGCACCGAGATCGCGCGTGGACTAGAGGCTGCGACTGGTTCGCGCTCCAAGAAGGCGCAGTGAGCGGCCGGATAGATGATGGCAGAACGGCTGGCGGTGAAACTAATAACGAAAGCTATGAGCGATACCCACTTGAAATCAGAACAGCGAGATTGAGATGGGAAGAACGGCGTTGCGCACGATTCTTTACTTGGACACGGCTTGTTATCACCTATTCGTGTAAAATTCATTTCTTGCCAGGGGCAGTTGCCCAGCGTTGCGGCGTCGTATGGCGTCCATGTCTATTTGCTATTCGTCTTTCACTCGTCCTTGCACATTTTAACTCTTGACGTGTAGTCCTCGAAGCACAAGCTTGGTGATAATGGCCGTGGCGCACGCTATACTGGTGAGCAGGTTCGGAGCATTTAAGTCGCCTTGTGCTCATGTATTTGGGAGCATGACACTCAGGAGCATCACGCGTATCCGGCACTCTGTAGAGGAGGTTGAGGGGGAGCTTTCAAGATCCAACTCGCCACTGACGAATTGTTGGATTCCTGGATTGGCCTCAATGGCGTACATATTCATTTGTATATAACGGACCGGTCTACTTCTTTGCCTTCTTTACAACTCCATCAAGGGTGCCCTGTCCCGCCTGTCTCTTCTTCCCCGCGGCGGCGGTCTTCTTCTTCGTCTTCGATCCAGCGTCGTCTTCAGCTCCGTCGCTTTGCGCTTCATCCCCTCCTGCTAATCCTTCAGCGTCATCCGGGAACAGCTTCCTCCACGACCCATCCATGACACGCTTGTCGTTGCCATACAGCCCAACACCATAGGAATCCTTCATGCCCTTCAAACAAGTGTCCCGCCGTTCTCCAAAGTCAAACAAAGGCGCGGGGTACACCTTCATCTTCCCATCCTCCTTTTCAGAGCCATCGCCCTTGATCAAACAGCCCCACTTCTTCTGATCCGCCACACTCGCCGTCCACGGCTCGTAGATGCACTTGTCCGAGAACTTAGCCAGCTCAGGGACGTACCTCCTCACGAAATCGCCGCTCTTGTCCCACTTCTTGGGGAACGCGACGGGGCTGTAGCAGCGGTAGAACTGCGCGAAGAAGGCCGTGCAGCTGAGCCACTGCCAGTTGCCCGCGTTGCACGCCGGCTCGTGGTCGAGCAGCAGCTCCGCGAAGACGGCCGCGCCGCGCTCCCACGAGATGTAGCATCCGCCGCGCGTCAGGAAGCATGCTACTGCGTGCCGTCCCAGGTGCTCGATCCAGCCTTCGCTGCGTAGTTGCCGCATCAGCGCATCGATCCAGGGGAAGCCGGTCTGCCCATGGGTCCAGCGCTGGAACTGCTGCTCGGCGGTGGATGAGTTGATGGCGTAGGAGCCGGTAGCGCGGTTCGTGGAGGGGTCAATGGTGGACTGCAGATGCCAGGGGATGAATCGACATGAGGGGTTGGCGTGTGTTTGGTGGAAGGGGTGTCCAAGGGCGGCCTGCGCGCCAAAGTACATTTCCTGAGTCCCGTCAGCCAAAAAGATCATTCAAGCATCATCTCAACAGCAGAGAAATATACTCACACGAAAGAGTAGCTGGCCCTTCAGACTGGTCGGCGGCTGGCTAGCCTGCACCTTGTGCTTGCCTTTCTTCCACTCATCGACCACGTCCTGAACGCGCCAGTAAAACTCGCGGCAGCTTAGACTGCCAAAGTGCAAGTGCGCGCTGAGGAGCGTCGTCGACGCAGGGACCTCCGTCGGCGCGCACTTGGGCTTCTCAAACGTCGCCGTGTACTCTTTGTCCTTGCACACCTCGGCCAACCGCTGGAGCGCCAGGCTCTCGCCTCCGCAGTGCGGTGTCGTGGCGGCTGGCAGCCCCAACTCCTCCATCGTCGGAACGGCAAAATCGCCATTTGGCCCGGCGAGCGCTGAGAAAGACTGCTCTTTGCCCTCGCGCACCTGGCTATTGATGTCGGGATCGGCCGACGGTTTTTCCTGATCAAAGTCCAGCGGCGTCTCGCCAGGGTCAGGCAGAGACTTGGGCGCTGGGATGGGCCGCGGCGGCTCTCCTAGCTTCTTCGCCACGGCCTGCACCTGCGAGATGCTCATGGTCGGTTTGCCTCCATTTCCCTTGACGAGTTCCTGCGTCGAGTGTTAGAAATATGGTCCTCTGGTTCTAGGCATCACGGCGGCACTCACATCGGGGTCGTACAGCGTTCGCCCAACTTTGACTATAACTTCGACGCCGGCGTCTTTGGCGAGCTTGACAATGCTTTCGTCGCGGTCTCGTGCGTACACGTCTGTGTCTTTTTCAAACACCAGGTGCGAGACTCGCCACTCTTTGAACAACTTTGGGAAGAGCGTCTGTGGGCCCTCACGAATGACGAATAGCTTTGATTTTGGATTGGTTTTGGTTATCGAACCAGAAAGATCTCGCATGCAGTCGAGCAAGTATTGCCACCTATTAAGTCCGGTTCTGTAAGCAATGTTAGCAGAGGACATGGGTGTTCTGAGCTCAAAACTTAGATCCATACCGCGCGCGATATACATAGTGGCTATCCCATGTCCAGCATTGCCAAAGACATTCCGGTTTGAGGTCAAGCGCAGCTTTCAAAGCTGGAGAGTCGTGGAGTCGCAGATCAGTTCTATGCCAGTAGATGACGCGAGGTCCCACGACTTTTTGTTTAGTCATGGTCTGAAGAGGCGCATTAGGGAAACGAGCCGCCGTGATGGAGATGTCGAAGGAAATAGGTGTTGGGCCGTGGTAGTGTGGAGCACAAGGGCAGAAGCTGGAGCTGATGACGGCATTCCGAGCGTAGATCGTGCCGTCGCAGGAACAAAAGATCGATCCAGATCTAGCCACGGCCACCCTTGTTGCGATCCTTGCCCTGTTCTTGGCGTCTTGCTGCATAACATCTCTTGTTTGAACTTTTGGTATACCTCGTCTGTGGCACACAAGTCCATCTACAAATGTGAATTAAGAAACCAGCAATCCAACCCTCGCGCTCCAAACGCCCTGCACCGAGACTCAATCGCATGATGAACGCTCAATCATTCCACGACTCGTCCAATTCGTCGATCAGACGGTTTTCGTCATCCGAGTCGCGTCGCCGCGAAGTGACTCTGTCGCCACTAAACGAGACGCGGTTGTACCCTTGGCGGCTTGGGAAGCATCGAGCGCACGACGAGGTAAGGATAATAAACATATCCTGGACACGGTCAGCTCAGGGAGAACGACGCGCGCCTCTCCAACGGTAGCCAAACAAGCAACTCTGGTGTGAATTTTGTCTAAAACCGTCTTCTACAACGACTTACGCTTAAAAATGTCCAAATCTGGTTCCAGAAGGAGAAGTTGGGTATCTGCCGCCATCCACGCTGGTGCATCACGGTCCGCTGGTAGACGCAGCCTCCGACAAAGTAGACCAGCACTGCGATCAGTGCAATGACTCCGAAGACTCCTCCTGGTCCTAGTTGTTGGTTCTCCACTTCGATTCCTCCACAGGCAGCCTTGCTTCTGGCTTCGAAAAAGTATGTGCACTCGTCCGGGCTTGCGGCGACAAAGGCCACATTGACTTCGTCGGGAGCAGCCAATGAGTCTGTTTCGCAAAGCAGGGAGATGATGGTGGACTTGCGGCGCTTGTCGGACTTGTAGTTCGGGTTCTTGGTATATTTGTCATCGTCGTCGTCGTCGCCGTCGTCGTCGCCTTTGGTCTTCTTGCTCTCCCAAAGATCGTCGAGGTCAAAGTCGCGCTTGGACGCGTACGTGTCCGAGGAGCATGGCGAGCCTCCGGTGTATTCAAGGACGAGCTTCCTTCCACGAAAGATGGGTTTGGAGTTTTCTTGGCTGTTGGCGCCTGACAGTTAGCCCTAGCCTTGTATGATGAAGAAGTGTGGGAGACCGACCCTATCGAATATGTCTTGCCATGCGAGGAATAGTACGCGCTCACGTTCCCCCAACTGGCCTTGTCCAAGCCGACGACATCATCCAACTCTTCAACAACAGGCCCGCAGAAGTTGAGGGTGAAATTTGCGGGGTAGTCGTAGCCCTTGGCGTGCCAGCTCTCGGGATGGTCGCCAGACTTTGACTTTTTCTTCTTCGAGTCGGAGGGTTGGACGTTTATGGGGTTGAGGTCGAAGAAGCGGTCGGTGGGGGACTTGATGGTGCATGGCTTGAGCTTCTTTTCCTTCTTGTCGTCCGAGGCGGAGACGCAGGCGGAGCACAGCGCAGCAGCCAGGGCCAATGTGCTGGATAGCCTCATAATGGGGTGGCAGATGGCGGATCCTGCACAGCGGTATGTAGCAACAGGCCAGATAGCGTTGTCGAGAGTGGGTGCCGGTGTTGTCTTACCTTGCCTTACGTACCTCCGGCTTGGTCGACGACCTCATCCCTGCACCTTGGCGACATCACTCCTGGACCCTGCACCGCTCTGCAGCTCTGCCTGCAGCACCGCAGTGGCCTCATCCGGCACCATTCCATCCGGCGCTACTTGGCCTGCCTACATATATCTCCTCGCGGTGCTCCGCGCTTCTCCATCTCCATCGCTGCTGGGCCAATTGATCCACCATGGCCGAAATCAGACAGAGGCGCCCGCAGCCCCACGATTCCGGCGCGTCTGCCGCCGACGCGTCCAAGGACAAACGCGAGCATCCAATGGAATTCGGCGGACCGTGAGTGCTTCGAAATCATCTTTTGGAGACCACAACTGACCCTCTTTCAGCATTGGAGCCCTCGGTGTGACCCTCGGAACCCCTTTCCTCTGCTACCTGTTTGCCTTTTTCTGCAACGACATCTCAGGATGCCCTCCGCCGTCCGTCCTCCACCCGTACACGCTCTCTCTGGAACAGCTCAAGCAAGAGGTTGGCTGGCAAGGGGTCTCCAACCTGGTCAACACCAAGGCTTTTCTGGCCACGCTGGGATACTATTTCCTGAGCCTCGTTCTCGGCAAGATTTTGCCCGCACAAGAGGTTGAGGGAGTCCAGCTACGTTCTGGCGGCCGACTCAAGTATCGCTTCAATGCCTTTTCGTCGTCCGTCGCAACTGTTGCTCTACTCGCGATTGGAACTGCCGTCTACGGCGCCCAATTCCCCGTTTGGACCTTCATATGGGACAATTTCATTCCCATCTTGACCTCCAATCTCATCATTGCCTTCGTCCTGGCTGTTTTTGTCTACGTGCGCAGCTTTTCTGTCAAACCTGGGAGTTCGGACGTCCGCGAACTGGCCGAAGGCGGCCACAGCGGCAACATACTGTACGACTGGTTCATCGGACGCGAGCTGAACCCTCGCATCACACTTCCCATCTTTGGCGAAATCGACATCAAGACATGGAACGAAATGAGGCCCGGTCTTCTCGGATGGGTCATTTTGGACCTTGCCTTTGTCGCCCGCCAGTATAGCTCTTACGGAAAGGTCACGGCCAGCATTCTCATCGTGACCTTTACGCACGCTTTCTACGTCTTTGATGGCCTTTACATGGAGCCTGCCATCCTCACGACCATGGACATCACAACCGATGGTTTTGGTTTCATGCTCTCGTTTGGCGACCTGGTCTGGGTGCCATTCATCTACTCTATCCCAGCCCGTTACCTGGCAATCCACCCCAAGGAGCTCACGTACTTTGAAATCGCTTGCATTCTTGCTGTCCAAGGCGCTGGCTACTGGATCTTCCGCGGAGCCAACAATGAAAAGAACCGATTCCGCACCAACCCCAACGACCTCAAGATAAAGCATCTCAAATATATGGAGACCAAATCTGGCAGCAAGCTCCTAATTACGGGATGGTGGGGCACCGCTCGCCACATCAACTACCTTGGCGATTGGCTCATGAGCTGGTCGTACTGCCTGCCCACCGGAATCGCCGGTTACATCGTCCTCAACGCTCCCGACGCGTCTGGTGCCGGTACAAAGGTCGAGCCTGGCGAGGCCAAGGGCTGGGGCATGTTGATCACGTACTTTTACATGGTTTACTTTGCTGTCTTGTTGATCCACCGCGAACTCAGAGACGAGGCAAAGTGCAAGGCCAAGTACGGCAAGGACTGGGACGAGTACTGCAAGAGAGTTCCGTACAAGATTGTTCCGTACATCTACTAAGACTGGAGACGGGCAAATCCACACTCGAATTCTCAGACAAGTGGTATACATGAATATCATCTGTAAAACTTTCAAATGCAATTTCTGTCAACCAAGGACCTCTAGGGCTAGAAGAGAAAACGACTATTCGGTGGCGAGTCCTGCAAGCGCCACTTCCATGCCTAGAAGTTGAATGACAGCCGGAAAACATTGAAGGGGCCATTCGGGCCTTGCGAGAAGTAGAGCTCCTTGTGGGACCCATTCGGCGAGTATTCTGGATGAGCATGGCTGCCGTATCCAGGGCCCCATCCACTCAGGAGGCTGTATTGCGAGCTCCAGGGACCCCACGGATTGTCGCCCACGTACATGTTGGTAAACGACATGTAAATGGTGCAAATCATGACGTACTTCTGGAAGTAGTTGGAGTAGAAGACGGAGCCGTACACGTTGCATGCGAACTTTCCCGAGCTCTCCGCCGTCTTCATCCCAAACACCTTTGTCGACGCTGACGGGATAGATCCAGGCGTTGCCCAGGTGGCAAAGTCATTGGCCTGCAGAAACTGGTACTTTGTCGCATCAAAAGCGTCGTCGCCGGCCTTGACTCGACCGACCACGATACCCGTCGGCCCGCCTATTGAGTAGCTGTAGATGTAGTCGCCATCGCGGAGAACAGAGAGCAGTCCCATCTGCACGGCATCCGGGCCACTCAGCAGCGGGCCCATCCGTGTCGCAATCGGCTTGGTTGCGCCCAGGGTAACCGCGACGACAGCATTACCGCGGTCAACGTACGAGCCATCGCTGGCGCCTCGCCATATTTCCCAAGCGTACGCGATGCCGTGCGTGTCGTTGACGGCGGCAATGTTGCTCGTGTCCATGCCCCAAGCCGTCTGCGGGGCCTCAGGGGCCTTGTCGCCAGACCAGGGCAGGGCAAAGTTCCAGTCTTGCGCGTATTGCACGGCCGACGTGTTGATAGTCATGACATCCCCGGTGCCGTAAAAGGCAGGCCCCATGGCGAAGCCGCACGTGGTCCAGTCGGGCTGACACTCCATGTCGCCGCAGTTCCAAATCACTTGCCCGCCCAGCACGCTGCTGCGGCACTTGTCGCCCCCGAAGCCCTTGGTCCCGACGCTGCCGCTAAATTTGGTGTTGCCTACGTACTGGATGCTCCATTTGGTCCCGTTTTGCGCCTTGAAGGTTGCCGGGTCCGAAAGTGTGCCCGTGGGGTATGTTTTGGCGGTGGAAGATGCGGCCGCGGCTTGAACGATGGGCGTGCTCGTAAGCGTTGGAATCGTAGGTGTCGTGATTGCCTGGGACGAGGAACCTGCCCTAGTGGACCGCTGCGGAAACACGATTCTCGCCGAAACGGTCGACAAACAGACAGAGGCCAACAGGAGACACGACAGGGTCTGCATTTTTGCTATCGTTTGTAAAGAGCGTGGAGGTAAAGAACGAACGGGCAAAGTCTTGCTTCAGCCCACGAGACGATGGCAAAAGGAGGTCTGGGAGCTGCACGGCACTCTACAGAACGACATTGAGCCTCTGAGGGCAGAGCGACTTATACTGAACCCCGAAATTGGGTAGGAAGAACTACTTCCATGAAAGTGGAGATTTTGCTCTGATCCACCTTCCTTTCGTCATCATGGACTTTGACGTGGGCTGCACGCCATCTTCAATACGTCGACGGCCAGCTTTGAGGCTGGACAGAGAGTGGACGACTTATTGATCAGGCTAGACTCTTTGAGGGATACTGACTGGACGCTGCACCAAGCTCTGGTCGTGGCGTTCTGTTAGGGTCTCACTGGCCCTTTTGGCCCTGTCCCAGTGTGCTGCCATCGCAACTAAGCAGCCACAGTGGCTCCAAGGGTAGCGGTAATGCTCTGCTCCATGGATCCGACCACAGTGGCAGTGCGTAACTTTCGTTTTGCATCTTTTGTGCAACCAGCTGCTTGAGCGGTGTGATTGGCTTCGGAGGGCTTTGTAGTGGAAATTTGACCTGCGCCCTCAATTGGTGCCCCAGGAGCCTTCTGGATGATAAAATCCCGTCACTTTCCAACAGATGGAGCAGGATTTGCAGGATGGCGCCTTTCTCTTCGATGTTGCAAATCAAGGAGACAAAAGTTCCTGAAGCAAAGGCCTGGGGTCCTCCGTTCAGTCGGTCGCCATGCAGCAGTCCATTGCGTTGCCGTCCCGCCGTTGCTAGGTCCATGGCAACGCGGGTCTGAAACGTATTCTTGAGACGAACGCGCATGCAGAGGCAGAATGGCTGTCGCAGAATTTGTGGCTTGTATTTGAGAACCAGTCTCGCTCGTGTCTACCACACCAAAGCTGACCGATCAGTAGAGCGAACAGACCCAATCCCCAAGCAACGAGACATGGGCAGCCGAGAGCGAGTAATCCCCGCGCAGCAAAATGATCCAACAAGAATCAGGGCACATCTGCCATTTGGTCGAAATCAAGGGATGAAGGAGCTCGGCCGAAGGACGCTTGCGGTAGTCGGCGTGGCCGCCCTAGCTCAATGTAGGAGCCGGTCTTCCCCAGATTTCACACTCGCCACCACCAAAAGCTGCTTATATGCTGACGCGGGGTCGACGATTTCGGACTAGCCACCAGGTTTTGTTTTTGTTTGTCTATGCGACAGGGCTTGACTGAACAAGTAGTTGTTTGTATACACGTTGGTGTGGCTGTATCTGCTACCAATGCTACTGGACCGAGTCCCTTATTCAAAGGTACTCGATGTGCGCTAAGCGCTGCTTTCGACCGTAAGGACGACCACACGGATCGAAGCCCGACATGACAATGAGAACCACCGTCCACCTGCGGAGACGGTAGACCTACGCGATCGATTGTCACCAGACTCTGGAAAAGGAAAATCCCAGCGATAGCATTGTCTACTCCTTGGCTCTATGAGGACCCAGAAACACGAAGAAGCATTCCAGAAAGAGCAGCTCCCTCCTGGGATTTCAAGAAGACAGCGCGGGAACCTGGCCAGGACTGGGAAAATTATGATAGCTCGGGTGAAGAAAAAGGTGGAATCGGATAGTTCAGCTTTGCGGCTTCTCTGCAATTCACCCTCCAACTCACTCATCACTGGCATTTCAAGCCGACATCCAAAACTTTCCACATCATGGGTTCTTCTTCACAGCACCCCGGAGTCATTATGAACTCTGGCCCAAACCAGGGCCATTTGATCCCGCTCTTCTGGTCCGTTATCAAAAGCGGGCCCCCAATGCCAGTCAAGGATCACCAGGCCTACAAAGATCGCGTCGTCAAGCGGGACCGCGCCCATAGTGTGGGCGGCTTCTTCGACATATACGCCAACTCTATGCGGCAGACGCACAAGCCGTCTGAATTTGCCATTTTCGAAATGGACTGGGACGTTCCCGAAGTCGATGACGAACGGCTCGAGGACCTCAACGACCTGTCTCCCGACGCGGTCGAGGTGCCGGAGCAGCTTACCACAGCGGCGGTGGAGCCGGACGCGACGCAAATCGCGGCGAGAGGACGCGCCCTGCTTGTCGAAGAGTCCGATCGACTGGAAGCCAAGTACAGCAGCCAGACGCTGTCGGCTGACCAACTCGGCGAGATCCTGGAAGCAGCTTCACACATAATGAACAGCATCAGCAAGCACATCACACGAGCAGAGCGGTACAAATGGGAGCGGGAGCTACACGGTATGCCCACAGATCCATCCATGCCCATCCATCTTCCGAATCTGCTTTGTTGGCGTGTCAGAACCCATGACCGCCTCAAGCACGGCGCTGGCAGGGGCGCGGCCGAAAGCCAGCGCCGCCACTTCGACAATCTCATGTTCGCCTCGTCGCGGACCTGGCCCGTCTACAAGCACTGGTTCCCTTCCGCGTCTGCCTGCTTCGTGAGAGCGTGGCTGGCCCTCGTCTACAATGGCGCCACCAGCCTGACGGTCCAGTCTAGCCTGTCGGACCTCTGGAACGAGCTCCTTGCCCTCATCCAGGACATTTGTGGGAGCGGGCTCGAGGACGACGCGATTGGCCAGGCCTTGGAGATTCCGGTCGAGATCTATCACAATCTGGTGTATGAGAACATCAAACTGAGCGAGAGGCTGTACCGCGGCGCCATTCGGTCTTCTGACGGCGCGTGGTGGATGGACAACGACGTCTTCGCTCTGGAGCACAAAGTCTTTCTTGCGTTGCGTGGTGCTCAAGGCCTAGTGTCGTCTCACTAGTGGCCATTCTTTTCCAAATATTTCCCTGATTTGCTTCGTTTCATTACTTCGTCACTGGAAAATTTCATACTCAAATCAAGACACGCCCTTTTGGACACTTCAAAGCTTGTTTCCGCCGGCGAACTTGAAAGCCGCCATGCATCCCATGATCAATGCGCTGGTGTTGTACCGCGACGGATAAATCTGCAGCATCGCCTGGCTCAGCTCCCTCGGCCCCTTGAACCCCTGATCGACGCACTTCTGGAAGTCCTCAATATACCTGATGGTATTCTCCAAATGCCAGGGCCCAGTGGCCTCGCCGACCTTCTTGTGCCCAGGCACGACGACGTCAGGACCGAGGTCTTGAATCTTGCGGACGCTGGCAATCCACGCCTGGCGCAGTTCGCGCGTGTTGGCCTCGGCGAGCTGCTGGTGCACGTCGCCATACACGGCGTCGCCGCAGACGGCCAGCCTGAGCGCCGGCGCCCACAGCACGGAGCAGTCGTGCGTGTCGGCCTGTCCGACCTCAATGGCGCGCACCTCGTGCCCGTCGACGCTGAAGACTCCGCTGGCCGGCAGCGGCTCCGCGTACGCCGTCGGCTGGTCGATTTGCCCGGGGAAATACGTGCTCCACGTGCTCACGAACGTCGTGTCGGAATGCTCCTTCATATACGCGACGGTGCTGGCATTTGCGACGGCTTGCGCGCCTGGGAAGCGCCGCTGCAGCGTCGGAATGCCGAGCCAGTGGTCGGCATGCCCGTGGGTGATGAAGATGTAGCAGAGGCGTGCACCGCGCGGCAGGGTTTCGGCGATCCAGTTGGCCAGCTCTTCGGTTTGAGCTGTCGTGATGGGCGTGTCGACGACCACGGCCTCTTTGTTGGTGTATATGAGCGTGCACGCAATCGGCGACCACTTGCCCCCGATCTTGCCGTTGGACAGCCTGAAGGGGATCGGAGGCGCATCGTATACGGCAGCGTGGAGAGTGTTGGATGGCGACATTGTGTTGGTTGGAGCTAGTTTTTGACGTTGCTTACGATTGGCCGGACACTGGACGAGACTTTTGGGAATTCAAGACGACCACGACTCACGGAGCGGATTCCACATGGAAATAAAGAGCCAATGCATCACAAGACATGCGTCAATACCGGGATTCCGACATGGGCCGCGGCTCACTCTACTCACTTGCAATGCGGAGGTGATTTAGTGATTACTCAACTCAACTCAACTGAACCCCCAAGCCCCCTGCCTACTACCCGATCGGCACCGAGGACTGTTTGCATCTCCTCTCTAGATTCGTACGAAAGAGTACTTTAAAAGTGCCTAAAGCAGAGTATTTTCACAATCCCATCACCGAGTTTGGTTGATATTCGCAGAGCTCCCGTCGTTACAATGATCCCCAACCCAAAGCCCATCGTAATCCCCGAGTCGTACGAGCGGCTGCCCACCAAGTGCGTCAAAGTGGCACAGCACGCGCCCGGCGTCCTTGTCGTGACGCTCAACCGGCCGGAAAAGCAAAATGCCTTCACGCTGGACATGATGGACGACCTGGAAACCATCTACTCGATCGCCGACGTCGACGAGCGTGTCAAGGTCGTCGTTTTGACGGGCGCTGGACGTACGTTCTGCGCCGGAGCTGACTTGGAGGTTGGCTTCTCTGCGGCCAGTGATCTCAAGCGCGTCGTCGACGAGCGGGACAGCGGCGGACGAGTCGCCCTCGCCATGTACCGCTGCCGCAAGCCGACGATAGCAGCAATGCAAGGCAGCGCAGTCGGTCTGGGGATGACCATGACGCTGCCAGCAGCAATCCGGCAAGTTGGCGTCTCGGAAAGACCCTTTCCTCCCTCATCACTGACAATCGACCGGGGAGGACAGAATCGGCTACGAAGGCGGCAAATACGGCTTCGTCTTCGCGCGGCGCGGCATCACCATGGAATCATGCTCGTCCTTCTTCCTACCGCGCCTGATCGGCTACTCGAGCGCCATGTACCTGCTGTCGACGGGCGACACGTACCCGCCGCACTCGCCGCACTTTGGCCACCTGTTCCAGGAGACGCTGCCGGACGCCGCCCAGGTCCTGCCGCGCGCCCTCGAGCTCGCGCGCAACATGGTGCAGAACGTCAGCCCGCTGGCCTCGTACATGAACCGCTGCCTCATGTGGCGCAACCCGGGGTCGGCCGAGGCCGCGCACCTGCTGGACTCGGCGGTTCTGTTCCACATGTTTACGGCGCGGTGAGTAGTGGCACATGTCCTATTTCAAAAACTGTTTCTTCGAGATGGAGACGCTGATGACGAGGGAATAGCGACCAGCAGGAAGGCGTCGATGCGTTCATGCAGAAGCGCAAGCCCAATTTCCAGGCCACGGTCGAAGACGACGCGCCGCCCAACTTTCCGTGGTGGTATGAGATTGACACGGGCAGGCGGCCGGTTGCTGCGTTTCCGCCTCCGAGGGGGAAACTCTGAGGAGTTGATGGTGAGTGGTGAGCAGATGTTGCCGAGATTGATGCCGAGAGTGATTTGGAAAGACTGATATTTTTGGACTTGGTTTGATCAGACTAATCATTAAGCGCGCTTTGGTTTTCGAAATTTTTAGCCTCCTCCCAGCGAATATTTACATCGTGGGGTAGGAGGACCACAGGGAGGGTCCTTGATCAGGACCGTCACAAATCACAAATCGCCGAAAGGGAGAAGCAAAGGAAAAAGACAAAAGATCTGTCACAAATTGGCCCGCCGACGAAGTAGGGAAAAGAAACAAAGGAAATGAAGGAAAGGACGGACTAGATAGTAATAACGACGTCGACCACGGCGACAACAGAGCCTCCCAATACCGTCAATCAATCCATTCTATACCTCTATCCCACCCACCTCTTTTACTTCCGTCAGACTAAGGACGAGCAAACCAACTAGCCAAACAACCAACCGACAAAGGAAAAAGTGAGGACAGGATATAACAAGACGCAGACAGACTACCGAAGCAAAGCAACGCAAGGTCGAGCGAGCGTGGACAAGAATGGGGCCGCCAAAGCGCAAGTACCAGCTAGCTAGCTAGTAATGGAAGAGAAGCCGAATTGATCTAATATAACGCAGATTCCCCACTCCACCCCGCCACGTGGGTGGCGAGCGAGCGAGTGGGGACGGTCCTGGAAATTGGTATTGTGATGGGGTAGTAGTGATAATGGTGATGATGGTCCAAAAGCCGCCAGGCAAGCAGAAAGGAAGAAAGCAACAACAGCAACAGTAGTAGAGCAGGCATAGACGGTGGAAGAGACGGGATGATCCGCCGCACCCGAAGAAATCCATAGTGGTGGTGGGTGATGGGTTGAGTATAACGCGTTCTTCAACACGGCAAGAAGAAGAAAAGAGAAGCCCAACAAGCACAAAATCCAAAGACAGTGTGTAGAAAAGGAAAACGAAGAAAGAGAAGAAAGAATTGTGAGTCATGTGCAGTGGCAGCAGAATCGGGCAGCAGAATCGGTGCCTTTGCAGCAACAGCGCTGGCATCAAGCAAGCGCAAGCAAGAGGAGGCGCCATTTCCCTCCAAAGAAAAAGCCATTAAGAAAAAAAGATCCACTTCGGTTCGTCCCACGGGAGAATGCCCGTGACTAGCCATCGCTGGCCCGGATGGTTCGTTCGAAGCAAGCAAGTAGGCAGGCTCGCAGGCCTTCCTTTCTTCGCCCCCATCTCCACACCCCACAGACAGAAAGACCCCACAGCCCGTGTGCCCCCACTCCGTCTCGAAGCGCCCCCGCGCTGCCCCTCAGGCTCCACTCGGCTGCACCCCACAACGCTAACAACCCAAAGAGGTAGTAGTCCAACGACCTCACGCCTCGACGCCAACGACGCCGCCGCCAGGCGCGCCAACCTCGCCCTTGCACCAAGGGTGCTCGAGAACCTGGCCAATGGTGATGCGCTGGTCGACGTCGCGGTTGAGCATGAGGCGGATCAGGTCGATGCTCTCTTCGCTCATGATGTATGGCACGCGCAGGTCGTGGTCCATAATCTCGTCAATGCTGTAGAATGGGTTCTCCTTGTACACGATCGTGTACAGCAGAATTCCCAGAGCCCACACGTCTTGCTCTTTGCCGCGGTAGGATTTGCCGGCGAGGACCTCGGGGGCGGCGTAGTCTATCATGAAATGTTAGTAATCTGCTTCTCGAGGGCGTGGATGCCAGTTTGGGTTCGACGTACCAATGGTGCCAACAAAGACGTCAAAAGGTCCGTTCTTGATGTACGCCGCGCTTCCAAAGTCAATGAGCTTGATGTTGCCCTCTCCATCCAGAATGACGTTCTCGTCCTTGATGTCGCGGTGGACGACCTTGGCCTTGGTGTGCAAGTGATGCAAAGCCTCGGCCACCTGAACGAAGATCTTGCGGCACTCGTTCTCGTCCATGTTGACACGCAGCTCAATGTAGTCGAAGAGGTCCATGCCCGGCAGTCCGTGCGGCACCATTTCAATGTAGTAGTTGACGTCGTCTTCAAAAAAGTCGGCCATTTCGACAATGTTGGGGTGTTTGAAGCCGTCTCGCCGCAGGTAGTCCAGGACGTGAATCTCGAGCGGCACCGTGCCCAGCCGTCGGTCTCGCGTCCACGTGTCGACCAGAATGCGACGCTTGGTCACGTATTTGATGACCATCTTCTTTGCGCTGTTCTTCTTGTATCGGCAGAGCTTGACCTGGCCATAGGCACCTTGGCCCATGTCTTCGAGCACGACAAAGTCGTCAATGGTCTTCTTCTTGGCGGGGAGGTTGGATTCTTTGGGGTCAATGGTTGTTGGAGTTGCGGGAGTGGGTGTTGAGTTGACTGGCGGCGCCATGGCGGATTTGTTAGAGGATTGCTCTTGGATTTGCTGTGTGAGGAGTGATGTGCCCGGTGGGGAGATTCGTCGAGGTGTTGACGAGTCTGCTTCTTCAGGATGTAGTTGAGTTGCGGATTGGCCAGGTGACGGTTGATGAGGAGGTGTACCAGGTCGCGACACCAGCGGCGTGACGGGGCCCACGCCGTGAGTCACTGCGTGCAGTTGCCTCGAGTAGGTTATCCAGAGAGCGTACACGACTTCCGAAAACTTTCGCTCGCCGTTTTCCTCACGCTCCTCGTCCTCGACGATGATGTCATCGTTGAACTTGGGCGACCTGTCGCTCCGAACCACTCGCATTTGCACGTCTACCATAATCTCTGCTCCATCACGATGCTTCGCTGGAAGACCACTAGGCTTCAAAAAGACGGCGGCGGCGTCCTCTCTACCTTCGCGCATCGCCAGCAGCGCGCGAGCTCGGCGGAAACTGTGCTCTGGGATGACTATGCCATCGACCAGACTGATCTGGTCCTCGTCGGTCATGACATGAAGTATCTTGTCAAAGCTGGGAAGTAGCTCAGTGACATGCAGACCTTCCGGCTTCGCCTGTCCAAACAGCGCCGAGGAAAAGACGGTGTTGGCACTCGTGATTTGAAGGTTGTTTGCCGAGAGAACAACGATGCCTGCTATGTGGGGGAAGCTCGAAACGTGGAACGTCGCCTCCCCCGATAGCTGATGCACCGTTATTGGGATATTGATGTTGTTTTGAGTGCGAGCGGTAAACGTCTTGAGCTGGGCAATGGCGTTGAAATCCAAGGCGCCCGTGTTGGTGCCGGGGATGCGTGGTATATCAGGGATCAGCCTGGCAAGATCCATACCCCGGCGGACTCGTTCGGTTCCCCAGATGGCCTCGATCGCCCCCTGCCCCTTGACCACGCACCCAACCTCGTCGACGGTGACGTACACCGAGTCCTCAGCTATCTCCTCCAGCACCCAGATGAGGCCGCCCCGTTTCTCCTTGACCCACAAGCTCGCAGCCCCGGTCGCACCATTGCGCTTTTGGATCGGCACGACGTCGCCGCAAAGAAGGACCCCCCTCGACTTGTTGGCTTGGTGGTTGAGACCCCCCTTGACGTTTTTCCTCGCGGCGTACGAAGAGCCGCTGCCGTCATCCGTCTTGGATCGCCGGTTGCCAGCCACTCGCGAGGGCGGCTTGCTCAGTAGCTTTGCCGTTACCCCGTTGCCCAAGTGCATTGAGCTCGTGCCAGTCTGATTGCTCTTCTGGTCCTGAGGTTCTTGCTTTCTTCTCGACCCAACTTCAGGATCCTGAAGCTTCTCTTCTAACCATTTCCGCCGTTCTTTTTGCACAACTTCTAGTATGCCCATCTTCCGTACTTCTGACCGTGTGACGCCAAAAACAAGACAAGCCAGATCATTCGCCGCGGTAATGGTCCACGGTGCCTGTGCTTCGGTGGTAAAAATGGCCTGTGCTGCGGGTGCCCATCGGCTGCCGTGTCCATGTGGTGCAGATGCGGCCGTGTGGGCGCCGGGCACAGGGGGGAGAGTTTGGGACGGAGTCGGTGTCGTGAGGGGGGAGATGTGTGAGCTGCTGGCGGTGCTGCCGACGTTGCCGACGTGGGTGGTATCGGCCGCAATATATGGTCGGGCGAGGGCATCTTGCAACCTGCTCTGGATGCTCAAGGGCGCCGTGTCTGTAAATGTCCTCTTTAATGCAAGTCTAGATGGTGCCGGAGGAGAGGAATCGCGCAATTCTAATCGGGGAATTTCGTGGTATAGGTCGTTTTCGGGCGGAGGGACATGCTTGGTATCGAGGGAGAGCGAGTCCTGGGGCCGCTGGATCGGGGTCGATTGGTCCATGGGCTCGGGACTCTCTGAGCGCGGCATGAAGCTCTTTTCGAAAATGTTTTCGCCAGTCGAGTCGGCAGGTCCCGTCATGGGACCTCCTCCGCCCAGGCCGCGGGCATGCAGCGCCTCGTCCCCTATGAGATTTGCGCGGGACAGCAGATCCATCATGCCCTGGACTTCCGAATCGCCGCTGAGGCGTGCCTGGGCATTTGCGATGCCGTGGTTCGTGGCGGACCAGCCTAGCCTGTCCCGCATGAAATCTATGCTCCTCTTGAGAACATTTTGGCGGTTGTGAATGAAGTCGTCGGCCTGGTGTGCAAAGGAAAACGAGTGTAATGATTCGGCGGGGAAGCGGGACAGGTCTTCGGAGAGCTGGAGCGGCGACGAGCTGGCGGCCGGGGGTAGCGTACCGGTGGGCCGGCGCGTGGGCGGAAGGGATACGGCGATGGAGGCAGAGCGCGAGTTGGCGGCACTGGAGGACCTGGTGGTAGGCTGTTGCCGTATGCGGCGTAGGCCCGAGGCTCCTAGGCCATGTTCGTGCTCTGGAATGATGGGTGATCTAAAACAGCCAGGTCAACGCCGGGGAGTCAAGGCGAAAATGGGCCGTCTGACCTCGTCAGGGTATCAATCTCGCGCGCAGAACCCGCATCAAACGACATGCGCGAGCGGGGCGTCGTGGCCGACGAGGGATCGGTGGAGGGACTGGAGTTGTCAACCAGGCTGGCGGTGCTCCTGGTCTTTGGGAGCGAGGGCGGATCCGGGGCGGGCTCGGTCGTGGCAGTGGAGGTGGTGGAGGTGGAGTTTTTGGGTAGCGAGCCTAGGAATATACACATCAGAGCTGTGTCTTGGTCTGAGCTGCGGAGGTTCCGGTTGGTGGTGGGTCGGGATCGGGGACGGGGTCGGCGGCGAAACGGAAATGGACGAGGGCGGTTGTAGCGGTGGTATATACAGGCACAGCACCATCGTCGCTAAGGATGACGGTCACGTAGCTACGGAGGTAGTAGGGCTCAACGGCAGGCTGCTTCTGGGCGCAACTGACGGGCTTAGGTGCTGGGGGTGGTTGGGACGCCACGGCACGCTGACGGAGCCCCGAAACAGCAATGGGTCAAACTCACCATTGTCATTTGGCGTGCTCATTACCAGAACAGGGCTGACGTTGGCCAGCGACGCCGGGTTTAACGCAGTAGGGTGCGCTGCGACGAGAGGACGAGGGCGAGACGACGCAGTTTTTCACGCGAGCGGGCGGAGCTGAGGCCAGACGGCGGACGGGGGGATGGGATTGAGAGAAAGGAAAGCTGCCAATTACAAAAAATTGTCTGAGGTGGGCGCGGCGGGTGACGACGATTGATGTTGGCGTCCACGTCCAGGTCGGGCACAAGGCAGGGCAGCGGGGAGACGGGTCGTCGCACAGCCGCAGCGCAGATGGACAAAGACTCGTGATGTGCGGTGGCTGTACGAGGGAGGAAGAACAGGCACTGGAAGAGGAAGAGGAAGAAGAAGAAGAAGGTGACGAGGAGGTGTGATTGATGGACGGCGGGACAAGCAAAGGCGTCGGCTTGCTTCTCAGTGTAGGTACATGTATTATTGCGGAAGCGCGTGATGGTGCAGCTGGCCATGGGCCGTGGGGCCAGCATGGGCGGTCCCTGATGTTGACCCCGTCTCCACTCCACGTCCGCTGCGTCTTCGCGTCGTCGACGACGACGACGACGTCGTCATAAAAGGTCCTTTTTTCTCTGTTCTCTCAGGTCCAGGTTCTGCACCCGTCTCCCCTTTATCCTCTCGCTCCGCTCCGTCTTGGTCACATCCCAACTTCGACGTAGCGGCTTGGGCTTGGGGCGCACCGCCTGACTGGCGCCTCCAAGCCATCACATGTCTACCCACCTCACTTTGCTCTGCCGACTCATCGACCATCCACCACAACCTTAACCATGACTTCACCACAGCTGCAGCACACGCGCCACGCCACGCCACGCCTCGCGCTTATCCCATTCTTTGCCCCCAACTCCCTGTCCTCTACATACATCACCAAAATAACTCTTGCATTTAGCTCGCCTACCATTCGCCAATGCCTGGAACTCCTCAACCCTTTAGCCCGTTCTTGTTCCCCTCCCAAAAATTCCGACATGCCCGGTGCATGCTAACCCCGTCGACCCACCACTCTCCAAAGCTATCCTCCACCTCGACATCCACCTTGGCGACGCGTTCGTTGCGCTTCAGTCCACACAGCGCGCACGGCCTGGTCCCTGGCACTCCTCCCTCGGCCTCCTTCGCCGTCCGCACTGCCATGGTCTCCGCAACCTCGGGCACCGTGCCCAGCCGCGCGCCGGGCTTCGAATTCATCTGAACCACCAGCGACCGCAATCTCCCGACTTGCTCGCGCCATGCCCTCACCACCTCCTCCACCTGCGAGTCCTCGCGCCGCTCCTCGCCGCGGTCCAGCTTGACCACCTTCATTCCTCCGCCCCCGGCCCGTCCCGCTGGCCCAATGCTCATGCCCTGTGCCAGGTGCCCGTCGCGCTTCCACCGAAGCTTGCGCCCCGCTATGATGCGCGCTGCCACGATGCCAATGGAGAGATAGGAGCGCAGAAACCTCATAGTGCGCTCGTGCGACAGGATTTGGTATCGCACCGGGGGCGGCTGTGCGCCCAGAGGTTTGAAGACGGTGCTTTGGGCATATGCAAAGATTGGAGGAAAGAGACCAAGCAAAAGGAAAGGCGGTGGTATGTTGGTAGGAGGGAGGGCGTTGGGCAGAGGGTCCGGAGGGCTATTGGGTGTAGAGGGAATCGTGATACCAGCCGGGAGGCCAGGCTGCGAGGATGCTGATTTTGGAGCACTGGTTTCTGCGAAATCGGCCCATTCGTCTTCATCGTGTAGAGGTACCGGTTGAGCGGCTGGTTGTAGTTTTCGCACCGTTGGAGGTCCTGGGCTCGTTCCCGCCGAACTAATTGGCGTCGACTCTGGGCGTGCCTTTGCTCTTGCGGCAAGCTTTGCCGACGTGCTAGATTTCCAATCTTGCTGCTTGGACGTAGGAGCTTTTGCGCTGAGACCCCCAGATAGTTCCAGGTCGTTGATCAAACTATCAATGTTGAGAGCCGTCGTCGGAGCAGGCTGAGCAGGCTGCGCAGGTTTTGCTGGCTTCGCTGGCTCCAATTGCTGGGATGGCACCGGCTTGTCCTCAGCCGTACCCTCAAAGTCGCCAAAGTCATCCTCTTCCGAGAGATTTTCGGCATCGAACAACACATAGGGATCACGTGGTGAAGTTGGCTTCTTCTCGGGAGCCTGGGGAACAGGTACGCTTTGTACGCTCGGTTTCTTGGTTTGGATGCTCGGGTTGGGCAAAAGGCCGAGACCGAACGGGTCGTCATCTGCCGGAAGTGGACTGCTATTCAATTTTGCTGGCGGAGCGGCCGTTAATTTTAGGTTTCCTGTATTGCTGGCAAGGCTACTGGTAGCAGTGCGGAGACTGTCCCACGGATCCGCTGCGGTCTTGGTTTGATTCGAGTTCGCAAAGGCCGAATTGGCGGGGGGTTGCGCTGCCGCAGCATCGGCAAATTCGCCCCAATCGTCATCTTCGTCGTTGTTGCTGATGTTGACCTGAGCCGGTGTTGTTGTTGTTGGTGGTGGTGGCTGTGCGGATGGTGTTGCAGCCGCTGGCACGGGACCAGTTGGTCCCGCTGGCGCGAGCGTGGCCAAGCCCCCAAAGGCGCCAAAGTCGTTGGATGATCCTGGGGTCGCGGTCGAGTTTGCCGGCGGGTTGAGCTCAGTCAGGTCGTCGAAGAAGGAGAATTGTTTTCTGCCTGACTGAGATGCGGGACCCGATCCAGCCGCAGCCGGAGCCGGAGCCGGAGCCGTCGGTTTGGAAGCTCGCGGCGGCGGCGCGGCTGTTGAGGATGGCTTCGCGAATTCGGCCAGCAGATCAAATGACATTCTCTTTCTCCTCCCGAAGCAAGTTGGTGGTTGGCGCTCGCGGTACACCCAGTTGGCAGTGCTGAAAGCGGCAGGACGGACGTTGGGTGAAGTCGAGCTGGCGCACTGACAATCAGCAAGCAAGAAAGATGTCGGGTTGGTCGCGGCAGGCCGGGCCACTTGGGACGTGTGGGTTTGAAGCGGGAGAGCTGGGCTGAGGTGGGGCCCCCTTGCCGAACCACCAACTAACTCCTGTTTCACCCGCACTTCCCCTGCACCACACCTCTCGTCTGGCGCCTCTGTTTGATCCACCTGCGAGCCAGAACGCTGGTTGTATGTCAAAGACGACGCCATGAACGGAGCTGTCCGCTCTAGTGCTCTCCTTCCCCTTTCCCGTATTCTGTCCGACGATTAGACTCGTATTTAGTCAGAGCCATCAAACGGCATTGATTTAGGGCCCGAGAAATTACATGGCATCATCATTTATTTTCGCCTCACGGGTAGCTACAAATACCGGCCTCTGTTCGACAACAACGGCCTTTGCTCCAGTCTTCCGCTGTGTATGACACCTGGTGCACGCCATTTTGACAAAAATATATTTCACAACTACATAGATGCCCCACGGTCTTGTCTGTCTGATTGTTGGCGAAGGCGTCGTCTCACCGTCTCACCTGGTCCTTCTCGAGAGCCGATCTTCACGCCATTCTGCACTGCTGCTCTTGCCCTCAAGTACTCGTCCAGAAGAAGAGACAAACGACCCAAAACAAAAGCAAAAATCCAACTCCTCACTCCTCTCACGCAGAATGCGTGCCCAGGGTATCAGAACAATGATATGAAAACAATGTGGTGCGCCTACGCCATGCTGGGCCAACCAAACAGCGAAGTCGAATCTCCGTGCCCAACTCCTCGACACTTTTTGCTCCAATCACAAAATGCTCAACTCGTCTTCGCTTCCCAAGTCGTCTTTCTGCGTGTCCTGGGCTTTGGATGTAGTGCGGAGCTTTGAGAGCGTCGATTTTGAGTGGGGCTCTCCAGAAATGAGCCGAGTGGAAGTCTTTTCTTCCTGACGAAAAGAAGATGAACGAAGTTGCGAGCGAGTCGATTTGCGGCGACGTGGAGCTGGAACGACGACTGAAGGAGATGGATGTCGTGCGCGCGATTTATGCTTAAGAGAGAGCTCGTCCGTCTCGTCCACCGTGATACTTCCTGGAGTATCTTCCTCCTCCATCATGGGCGAATCACCATCGTCATCAGCATCACGGTTCTCAGATGACAGCAGCGATGGTGATGTTGAAGCAGAGGAGAAGCCGAATCCCTTTCCACCGACTCCGGCGTTGCTGTCGTCGTCTGACCAGAACTCGGTTGCGAAGCCACTGTCAATTGAACCAAGGGAGGAAGACATTGTGTCCATGTTCGTATTCACCCTCCTGGATGTCCTAGCTGATCGCCGGAGCCCCTGGTTGTGAGCGACCTTTGGCTCCTCGCGGCGTTGGCGGCGGCGGAGTTGCATTCCTGAGAGGGTCGTCTTGAATTTTGGAGGAGATTGGTGCTGAATAGCCCTTGATGGCTTCCACGCGGGAATCAGGACCATCGGGCTCGAATAGTTGCGACTGGGTTTAGTAGATGGTCCTGCCAGAGTCGGCATGCTTCCTGGAGAGCTTGGAGTAGATGATTCGTCCTGCGACTCAAGACTCTCGCGTCGCGGATTCAACGGGCTCGACAGGTCAACGGCAAGTTCGTCTCTGGAATTCGCCGGCGCTGTCGTGTGGTGCAAGAGAGTACTACCCAATCTAGGATTTGACTTGATTTCATCCCAAGCTAGGCGCGTCGCTGCCCGTTGTGATGGCTTGATACAGGCTGCTTGGCCGGCTTGAGGACGACGCACTCTAGGAGTGATTGTCACCCATTCCTGGAGACCAGCTTCCCATCTATAGCCAGAGCGATCTGAAGACTGAAGCGACATGTTGGTGGACGAGTTTGCATCGCGAAGTGCTCTCCTAAAAGGTGTCGGCGCGGCGGACATTCCAGGTTGACGGCTGTCTACGACTGCCTCAACTTCCCTCAGGAACGCAAAATAAGTCTCACCGTCTCTTGAATACTTCCGGTCTTGCTTGCCAGACTGGTAAGTGTGGGCAAACTCGTCTACCGAATCCAAGGCCAGACGCTCCATAAACCAAGAGGTCTTGTGTCCGCCGGTGCCAAGCAGGAAAACCACGATTGCCTGGAGCTGCGTGAAGCCGTCCTCTCTGTTCACCTTCCCGCATGACTTGACGGTAGAGCAAATGAGCTCAGGAAGGTTTTCCAAAGCTTTGGGTGCAGATCTGTTGATGGTGTGCAGGGCCTTTGTAATTGTGGAATGATCGAGTGTCATTACAGGTGACTCGAGCTGCTTGCCACACACTCGAATGACCAAAACAGTCGTGAGGATAGTGGCGATCCTCTCAGGCGCCGCACTGCCCTTGGAAAAAGTCTCGAGAAAGCCATCTGCGAACACTTTGCAGACCAGCTCAGCTGCTATTTCCTCGAATGCGCTGTGAATAGCATGGGCATCTTCAGGCTGCGAGCCATACTCCTGGTTGGATACGAGGACTATCGACGATAAAATTGTGCAAAGGCTGCTGATCGTCGTATTGAATGCCTTCTTCATAAAGTGTACAACGCTGTAAGAGTTCTTGGCGAGAAATGATGGTGGGCCTTTTCCTTTTGTTGGGTCGACACCACAGCTGACCAGCAGGACAGTGCGAAGAAGATTCATGGCCTCGTAATGCGCTGCATTGGAGGAGCACGAGATGGCGAGAAGGATCCTGGTCCAGACTGGCTTACAGGATTTGGTTGCCAGCCATTCAAAAGGCAAGAGCCCTGCAGTAATCATGCTTCCGATTTGGCGATAGAAGAATGACCAGTCGTGCTTCCGTTCCGCCCATGAATAAAGAGCAGTAACTCCAGGGTAGGTTGCGGATCCGTAGTCAAAAAGTTGGGCTTGGGATCCAGGTGGGGGTAGCAAGCGACCGCATTTGAAGGCAAACGCGGACAAGAATTCCCGACAGCTGTCATCGGCGTCGTTGCCGTCGCACAGGCGGATGAGGCAATGGAATTGGCTTTCGTCGAGAAGTTCAGCTTCAATGGCTTGTACCATCAGGTTTGTGGCGTGTGCGCGAACAACCTGACGAAGTTTTTTCCAGCCTCCATTCGTTCCCACATCTTCAAGTTCTTCGTAAACACTTTGGTTGGCATCGACCTTGTTGTCATTTGCATCCTCCCACGCCTGCCTGCCATCCATATAGATGGGGATCTGGCGCAAACAAGTTGCCATCAACGATCGCGGTCCTTTTGGGTGGTCGTCGTCCTCTTCATCCCAAGCACAACGCATACCGTTCGGATTCGACATGTCTTTCGGCTCGAAGGCACTATCCAGAAGCAACTGTTTGTAGCCGGAAAACAGGCGGTTGATGTGTGTCAAGACGTCCGTTGGGGTATCGCTTGCGGCTTTCGCATCGAGGTGTCGAAGGTATCTGAGAGGCGGCGCAAGGCTTGTTCCACGACTCAAAGGATTTTCCTGGTGTGTATCCGGCGAGGCATACGGCGCTCCTCCGTTGCCAGAATGTCTGGCAATCAAGGGAGTGGCTGTGAGTTCGCCAGGCCTCAATGATCTGTCTTGATCTACCAGCCGCGGGGGCCGTCCAGTGTACTGGCGCTTGACGGGCCTCTTGTCATCGTGTTCGGGCACCCAGTCTGGGTCGGCGTGCTTCCTTCTGATGGGCTTCGCTGTGTCCTCATCGCTTTCGTCGGCGGATCGCTTGCGGGCGGGATTGGATCGCGCGGCTGGGATTCCAGTACTGCCGTACTTCATCATCTTCAAAAACATGATCTCATTAGAAATTGGCCTCAGCATGCGCAAGCACCGCTTGGCAGTCCAAGGCCTGTCGTAGGACAGCGACGCGCGATCGGCGCGCTTAGAATTCATGTTTGTGCTGATATCTAGCCCATTGTCAGTCGCTGGCAACAGGTAGGCGGGAGAGCAATGGCTGGTGTGGAGCTCACCATGCTACCAAAAAAATTGGATGGGCAATGTGGGATGGGGTGTAAGGGTGGAGAATCAAGTGCAAGGTTGAGACATCACGGCGTGGTGTTGACAAACAAGGCAGGTCTGTGCGCTGGAATTATCCGAGGGCGGAGATATCGGCGATATTTGATCACTCAGCCTCATGACGCCAACTCTGGTCGCGCCACAGGTGCGCCACAGCCGACACAGGATTACATGTACCCACTGCATTGCTGTTGACAGCTGCCAGTGCCCTCAATTCTTGAGGACATGGATCAGGAACATTTCCAAAGTATGAAAAGGGTAATGATTCAAGGTTTTGACTACTATCTGACATGACTTTTGCCTTAGCTCCAGGCTTGAGGACATGGTTTCTTGTCATGGTCGAAAAGAACAACGCCTGTCATGCTGAACTCAAGAACTGCCGACTCCAGACATGCTGCGTCTAATTTTCGTCCTCGCCCTCCTCCTTGGTTGGTACCGTTTCGAATGTTGTCTCCTTATCCACATAGCCCTTTGCAGACCGTGTCGTGAACTTGTACTTGCCTCCTTCCCACAAGTCCTTTATAGTCAGCTCTCTCGTCCTGCCCAAGCTCTCAATGGCAGCGATCCGATCCAGAGTCTCGTCGAGGAACTTTTCAAATCCTTCTTGTCTGCATACTTCGCGGAAAGCATTCATCATCGGGACGGAGTCAGCTCGTACCATGGCCTTGGAGTCGATGGTGAAGATGTTGATGTGGTCATAGCTCTGGATGAAGTCGGCGCGAGTCATGATCTCTCGCGCCTTGTGGAGAGGGACCTCGGGAAGAATGTGGCCATTTTCAGGGTCGTAGGTTTGTTCCATGTCCTTCTCCATGTCACAGAGCGCCTTGGCCAGGACCATGGCAGCGGAAGCGTACTTTTGCTGATCCATGACGTCGTCGTCCATGGGCTCGCCAAGGATTCCGCATTTGTTCAGAAACCACGTCTTTTCGGCCTCGCAGATTTGGTCGCAGATTCCCATCATATCTCTGGCCTTTGCGACTCGGCTCAGGAATGACAGTCGTCCACCAATCTTGGAATAAATCTCATCAAGCATGGACTCTGGGGGACTTTCTCCATGGTATCGCCAGCGGTAATGCGCCAAAGCTCTCATGGCCTGGGTCTTGTTCAAGTCCCGCACTGGTGTCACCTCCATTCGAGTCGCGTAGCGCTTCAATCGCTCATACACCCAGTAGTCGTCACTGTTGAGTATGACTGTGGCGAGGTTGGCAGCAGCCCATTGCTCGGCTCTTTGTTGCAATAGTTCGAGCAGGTCCTTGCCGTCTTCGTCGTCTCGAAGCAGATGGACGCTGTTGATAACAAGGAGCAGGGGTCGGCCAACCTTTTCCCTTCGCCGAAGTGCCACCTTTTCCAGCTTGTTGAAAGCTCTTTCGATGTCGAGCAGTGCAGACGCGTCGCGAGGTCCACGGATGGAGAAGAGCGATCCGATGTTGTCTTCGTGATATTCAAAATCCAGTGCTTTTCCAAGACGAATGCGGAAGATTTCGGGGTCAGCATGAGCTTCCATCATGGCGACACCCTCGCCATTGATCTTGGACATGGCTTCGATGAGCATCGAGGTTTTCCCGGTGCCCTTTTCGCCAATCAGAAGATGATAACGCCCTACATCCTCGCCGCGCATGATGGCGTTGAACTTTTCCTGCTCTTCGCGCACAATCCAATGGCCCTTTTCGGCTTCTTCCGGCCGTGGTGGTTTTCCCCTTGCAAGATCCAGGACTGGATCTCCAGGGTTGAAGGCATTTTCCATTTTCTCGAGGATCATGTACTTGTAGTATCGTGTGTAGCTGTAACCCACGAGCCTACAGAGCCGTTAGACAAGCCCAAATTGAATGCATTTTTTTCGCGGCCAATGCCTCGTTGAGGCAAGTTCGGTCATGGTTCGTTGCAAGATGGAGCGAGAGAAGGAGTGAAGAGGCGCAGCGACAAGAAAGTGTGAAGAAGACGTTGATGCTTGGTAACGAGAAAAAGACAAGGGGAGCACGCAAGTCACGTACCCCAAAATGGCGACGGATGCAAAAGTGGTGGCGGCCGCCTCAAACATCTTGAAGGCTGTCCCCTTCCAATCGTTGGACGACTCGTCGGCATTTTTGCGTGGCTTGCCATCTTCCTCCGGACTGGCCTCTGTTGGATCGGGCTGGCCTGGCTGCGGCGCAGGAGAACCCCCCTGAATGTATCGCCTGTTGCAAGCCGAGAGCAGAGGAGCGGCACGGGTCAACGGCGTGCGAAGACGGTGGACATGGCTCCGGGTCACGGGTGCATCAGCGAAACGAATGGCCCGGGGGCTTGCTGACGACAGAGAGCGCAACGCGGCGTTGAGCATGGGTGGCTTGTTTGAAACACGGGAAAGAAATCAATGAATAATCCGAGAAGAAACCGATGGAGCAAAAAACGAGCGAGGAGTCTGGTAAGGAAGGACACTCGGGGCGAGGGAGAGGTGACCAAGGCAAGGACTGGAGGGAAGGGGTGATGTTCAAGGGGAAGAAATTGATGGTGTGGAGTGCAGCAAGGTTGACAGGTTGACGTGAAGCAGACTGTCAGTCGCGTGTGGCCGAGACTGGAGCTTGGCCGTGAATGGACCTGATTTGAATTTGCTCCCGGACCAACGCGAAGGCCGTCGAGCGGAGATGAGGAGGGGGGCACGTAGCAGGACAATAAACAAGTGTTGATTCTGTAAAGGCCAGCATCTGTAGAGTTACCTACCTACCTACGTGCTACCAGCTCTGCGGCGAGGTCGTGCTGCTGGAAGCTCCCTCCGCGGGGATTGACGCGGTGCAGAGGCGGCGACCAAGCTCGACGCCGCACCCTGAGACCGACAGAGAGTTGCGCATAGTGTCGCGTGTCGACCGCGCATGCAATGGCCATGAGAGAGAGTGTTTGGGACGCGGCGCGCATAAGGGCGATGGTTGAATCGAGTCGATGATGACTGTCGGGATGGGCCCGGGCGGCCGGGGAAAATCCCATCTGCGCTCCCGTCGCGACCAGGGTTGTCTCGGGGCCATTCGGCTACGACTCTCTCTTTTGAACTTTTTGAACTCGACGCCCGCAGCTCCTTCCGTCGCCTCAATCCCGCTTGTACATGTTCCATGCCCCTGTGAATCTTTGCCAGGCCCATTGTCTCTCTTTAATTCTTCGCCTTCGTCTGCATTGGTCTCTCCTCCCGTCTCAAAATGGCCCAAACCAATGACGCCACGACTCCAGGTGTGTATTTTTCCCAGCAATTCCACCTCGTCGCGTGCTCAATTCTATCGTGCACAATCTCTACTCCCGTGCACACATGCTGACCGACCTAGCCAACTCCGAGCCGACCCTCACCGAAAACCAAATCAACGGAGATGCTGTCGCGGAACAAAACGGAGACCACGCGCAAGCCGACGGCAGTGACCAGCCGGTCGAGAGTATGTCCATACCGCAGCTCGGGCACAGCTTGTCTCGCTTTTGGGCTGCCGCTAATCTTGATAACCAGCCGTCTTCACGCTCAACGTGAAGCTTCCCCACGAGCCTTTCAAGACCCAAGTCATCGTGAGTATCCTGCGCAAACGCCGTGTGCCACCTGCCGCCAACGCTGACTGTACAAGGCCTCGTCACAAGAGCAAGTCCAGGAGCTGCGTCAATCCATCATCGACACCCCGCAAACCTTCCAGTACTCGTGCTTCCACCTCGAACACAATGGCGAACGCATCAACGACTTCGTCGAGCTTTCCGAGGTTCCTAGCATTGGCCACGAGTCCGAGCTTACACTTGTCGAGGACCCATACACGGAGAAGGAGGCCAGGATGCACTTTGTCCGGGTGCGGGAACTCATCGGTGCCGCAGGGAACAGGACCGACACTGCCTACGGTGTGACAGCTGGCGTGTCCCTGCTTCACGATGTGGCGCAAAAATACCCCTCCGGCGGCCAGAGCGCGCCTGCCAAGGGCGAGGCAAAAGCTGAAAAGACGCCTTTGGATGAGTATAGCTTCGAGTCATCTGCATCGATCCAGACTCTGCTCCCTCAGGTCCAGGAGCCGGCTCCGAAGACGGTCAAGGCCATTTCGCTGTCCCCCTGGAACCCCCCGCCCTACCATCTCCGCCAAAAGGGCCACTTGCTGTATCTCCAGGTCACCACCAACGAGGGCGAGCAGTACCAGCTCACCTCGCACGTATCTGGCTTCTACGTGAACAAGTCGACGAACAACAAGTTTGATCCTTTCCCGAGGACCGCGCCCAAGGCCATCGCTGCTCACTCCTTGCTCACCCTACTCTCCAAGCTCTCTCCGTCGTTCAAAGACTTGTTCCAGGCGCTTCTCGAGTACAACAATGCCAAGGACCCTCTGGCCATGTTCCAGCTTTCGAACGCGATCCCAGCAAGCCCATGGCTTGTCCCGCCGCCCTCGAGTGCTGCCAACACCCACCAGGCAGACATTGCTCGCACGCAAGAAAACTACCTCGTCTCTGGCCTCGAAAACACGGATAGTCTTCGTGATTGGAACGAAGAGTTTCAGTCGACCAGGGAACTGCCGCGGGAGACGGTTCAGGACCGCGTTTTCCGCGAGCGCCTGACGTCAAAGCTGTTTGCTGACTACAACGAGGCCGCTGTACGTGGTGCTGTTTTGGTCGCGCGTGGTGAGGTGGCTCCTTTGAACCCGACGGAGAGCAAGGATGCCCAGATTTTCGTCTGGAACAACATCTTCTTCTCCTTTGGCGCCGATGGTGTCGGAACCTTTGCGACCGACGGAGGTGACGAGGCTGCTCGCGTAGCTACGGGCAAGGACGTTCAGGGCGTCAAGGCAGTGAACCAGCTCGACATCAACGGTCTGTTCACCCCTGGAACCGTAGTGATCGACTACCTCGGCAAGCGTATTGTAGGCCAGAGCGTCGTCCCAGGTATCTTCAAGCAGAGGGAGCCCGGTGAGCACCAGATTGACTACGGTGGAGTTGAGGGCAAGGATGTTGTTGCCGAGAACGAGGCATTTGCCCCTCTGTTCGCCGAAATGTCCAAGGCTCTGCGTGTGAAGAAGCATGCCGTTTGGGACAAGGAGAACAAGCGCCACGAGCTCGAGGGAAGTGTCGAGACCAAGGGACTCCTGGGCACCGATGGCCGCAAGTACGCCCTGGATTTGTACAGGATCTCTCCTCTTGACATTGCATGGCTTGAGCAGTACTGGCAGGAACCGACCGAGACCGAAAAGGAGAAAGCCAAGAACTACCCTCACCGCATGGCTGTTCTTCGCCCAGAACTTGTAGAGTCTTATGGTCGCGTCAAGCTTCGGGAGTACATTAGGATCGAGTTGGAGAAGCGTGCTAAGGCCAAGGAAGCTGCTAAAGCTGAAGAGAAGCCGGAGGAGAAGTCGGAGAAGCCCAAAGACGGTGATGAATCCCAGATCGATCAGCCCGAGAAGAAGGAGCCCGAACAGGACCGCGTCGATATCTCTGGCTTCCACTTCGCCTTGAACCCCGACGTTTTCACCGGCCAAGTTCCCCAAACGGACGAGGAGAAGGAGGAGTACGCTCGGGACGAGTCGGATGTTCGCGCTGCATGCCAGCACCTGGCTGATGAAGTTATTCCTCGCCTGGTCCACGACCTGCAGGAGGGTGATGTCGGCTTCCCGATGGATGGCCAGTCTTTGACCAGCCTGCTGCACAAGCGCGGTATCAACATCAGATACCTTGGAAAGGTTGCCTCGATGTCGGACAAAGATGAGCCCCGACTCAAGGCGCTCAGGCGCCTGGCAATCCAAGAAATGATTGCGCGTGGCTTCAAGCATGTTGCGAACGAGAAGATCCGCTACCTGCCTTCGCCATTCATTGGTGCTGCTGTCGCTCACCTTCTCAATTGTCTTCTTGGTGGCGAGCTGAACGCCAACCCTACGGCCGAGATTGACGCCGACTTGAGGGCTCTGTACGCCGACGCCGACTTTGGCTTCGAGCAAGTGACTCCCGAGTCGCTCAAGCAAGCTGTTGTCGACGAGGTCTTCACCAGGTTCCGCTTTGAGATTGGCAACAACTGGATTGAGGCCGGCAAGCAGTTCCAGATCCTGCGTGAAGTCTCTCTCAAGCTTGGTATTCAGCTCGAGGCCAAGGACTACGCTTTCTCCAAGGAGCAGGCTGCCAACGGAACCAAGATCACCATTCCCGAGGCAAAGCCTGCCACCAATGGCCACTCTAGCAAGAACAAGAAGAAGAAGGGCGGTGAAAAGTCCCCCTCTCCTTCTGTTACCCCTGCTACGCCTGCTCAGACTGTCACATTCCGCCCCGATGACGTCCAGAACGTCGTTCCCATTGTCAAGGAAGCATCACCTAGGGTATGTTGCCCCCAACAAAGTAGATGAACGCTGTGCTGACTTTTGATTTAGAGTACGCTTGCGGATGAGGCTCTCGAGGCCGGTCGCATTTCGATTTCGCAGGACCAGAAGGAACTTGGCCAAGAGCTTTTGCTCGAATCTCTGTCTCTGCACGAGCAGATCTACGGTGTCCTCCACCCCGAGGTCGCCCGCGTCTACCACCAGCTTTCCACCCTTCTCTACAGTCTCGAGGAAAAGAATGCCGCGGTGGAGCTTGCTCACAAGGCCGTCATTGTTGCCGAGCGCACCCTTGGCGTTGACTCTTCCGAGACGGTCCTGTCTTACCTCAACCTGAGTCTATTTGAGCATGCCAATGGCAACACCAAGGAGGCGCTTGGCTATGTCCGCCATGCTCTCGAGCTGTGGAAGGTTATTTATGGCAACAACCACCCCGACTCCATCACCACCATCAACAACGCTGCTGTCATGTTGCAAACTTTGAAGCATTACCACGAATCTCGCCTTTGGTTCGAGGCCTGCCTGGCTGTGAGCGAGGATGTCTCTGGCAAGCAGTCGGTCAACACTGCTACGCTTCTTTTCCAGCTTTCCCAGGCGCTTGCCCTAGACAAGGACATGCACGCGGCCGTCAACCGCATGCGTGAGTCGTACAACATCTTCAACCAAGTCCTCGGCCCCGAGGACCGCAACACCAAGGAGGCTGAATCATGGCTCGAGCAACTCACGCAGAGCGCAGTCCTGCACGCCAAGCAGATCAGGGATGTTCAATCTGGCCGCCTTCGCCGCATCCCCTTGACGCCCCGCCAGAACCTGCGCCCTCAACCTCGCGTTGGTCAGACGGTGTCGGAGGCGACTGGTCGCACCGCATCGAGCTCTGCTGATCCCGATGCCGAGCTGCACAAGAAGAGCATCGAGGAGCTTGTCAAGTACATCGAGGGCGACAGCCAAAACAAGAGCAGCAAAAAGAAGCAGCAGCAGAAGCCCAGAAGGCCCGGCCGTGCCGGCGGCAACTGAGCGCTGTAGCGAAAAGAGCATGATGGCACCTGGCTATAGAAGCCGGCTCCGTCTATGATTCTCTTGTCATTCGGTTCGCATCATTTTGCCCTCTCTTCGCGTAGATATTGAGCGGCGGCAGTCTTTTTTCTAGCATTGGTCTTTGTCGCGAGCGGGCTGATGTTTGCTGCCACCACGCATTGGAATGGTCGTTATGGGTATAAAAGTCGGCATGATGAGTTGTATCAGCTAAAGAATCGCCACTCTGGTATCGTTTTTTCTTTTCAGACGGAGCAATTGGATGTACAGTATCAGTGTAGAGAGACCAAAAAAGACCTGTCACGCACTCTTCGGCCAACGAGGAGCAAGAGCTTATGAGGATGGAAGCGTAAGGACCGGTACGGAACTGAAGGGCACCCCGGCACCACGCCCCGGCACGTGCAGACGGTGCCAAGTGTTGCGTCACTGGCCGGAGCACAGACCACTACCAAAACACAAGCTTGACGCGCTGTCTCTTCCAACGCACCCTGGCTGTCTCCATCGCGAACATCCATCTCCATGACCCCAAAATACGAGATGGCGCGTGAGAACGCGGTTGCTACAGCTTCTGAGCCACCGACTGGCCCAGCAAAACTGCCAGGATACCTCCGTTTCTTGCTGCTCATTCTACTGAGCTCCAGCACCTCGGTTGCGCTCCTCTCTGTTGGATCCGAGTTTCTGGACCCTCAATTGCGCGCTGTTACGCGCTCTGGCACGGAAGACTTCCACGTCTTGGCCCCATTGGCGTGGAAATTTTCTGAGCTCGCTGTCTGCTGGTTTGGGAACTTTGATGGTGAGGATCAAGGCGCCCTGTCGGATTCATCATGTGCTAATGCAAGAACAGACATTGACATCCTGTCCCTCAGCGTCCTCACTCACGCTCCCTGGTTCTTCCTCCTAACTACCTTTTACGAAGTCGCCCCCGGCAGCGCCATTCTCTGCCTCGCCGTCGATGCCATCTCTGTGGCTCTGCCCACGCGGCTCCTTCGACCACGCGCCCCGGCGCACAACACAAATGCGCCCCGCGCCGCCGTGCCCAACCGCAGCATCATAAACGACTTTCAGACGCGCGCTGCGACGTCGCTCCTGGCGGCTGCCGTCTTCGCCGTCGCGCTCTACACGGCCCTCTCGACGGGCTTCCTGACGCAGCATCTCGTAGCCCACTTTGACGGCATCCCGACGCTCGAGATGGCGCACGCCGCCAACCTCGTCAACCTGCTCGGCGCCATGCTGCCCCTTGGCTACGCGGCGCGCGAGTTCCTGCTCACGCCCTCACTCGGCGCGCTCGACAACACGGCCGATGCTAAGCGCAAGGCGTTCAACCCCGAGACGGCAGGCCTGTGGGAGCACGTCTTGTATAATTTCTGGTGGTACGAGAAGGGGACGCGCGTGCTGCTGCGGCGAACGGTGACGGTCGTTACCGTGGGCATGGCGCACACGGTCGGCCACTCGGTGTTTGCGCTCGAGGGCGGCAACGCCATAGGCGCGGTTGGCTTTGGCGGCGTGTGGGCCGCGGCGACGGTTGCGATTGCTGTGCTGTTTGCCTGGGTTGAGGATGTGTGAGGATTGGCTTGATCGACGCATGCTCACGGCTAGCTGGCCAATTCGGTTCAACTGGATCACGAAGCAGGCGGAAAGACCGAGCAGGTGATGTGCTGCCCTGATTGGGTCCTTTGGCGCAGGTGTGACGGGTTGAAAGGCGCGTCTATCGTTCTCGGCGTCAAGCGGCGGTATGGAATTGTGATGGGACAGCGGCGTTTACGTCTGTCTGGCGGCTGGATGTTCAGTTGGTTTGACGGACTGAATTGACTGGATTCGATCTCAAGATTCTCTCCCTCTTTCTATCCCAGAAGTCACTATGTCATTGTCGTAGCTCCCATAAGAAATCCAGTCATCACTCAGTCTTCTCAACCGCAAATTTGTTCTCTGGCCTGGTCCGGTCCCTCTACAGTGTGTGTCAAAAGTAAATGGTGACTCCCTGGGTAAATCATCAGTCGCGGCGATAAACTACATCGCCTGGAGGGCAGCTGTGCTGGTGAACAAATGCTTCAGGAGCGTAGGTAGCTGCAGTGCTGCACGGCAACGTCCCGGATGCCACCACCACAGCGCTGCAAGATCACCTTCGGTTTCTTTCGATGCCCACCGCATGCACCTCCGCTCAGACCTCTGCTCAGCGGACGGCCTCTTTCCCAGTCCGTCGGAACCTCGCCAGCTGCCATGGTCATGGAGAGCGATTAAGGAAGACGACAGACAGGCAACTCGGACTCTGCGAGTCACGATGGCACTTTCTTCTATTGTGGCTGCATCAAGCCGGTGAGCCGATGGACAGGTACACACGGCACCGTGGCACGTACATACAGTATCAAGACAATCCATTAGCTAACCTAACAACAACCATCTCCCTCCAATACTACGACCACCACTACGACTACCACTTCCTACAGACATACATACTCGCGTGCATGCGTTAGAAAAAACGAGGTAAAGTGAGATAAGAGAAGCAACTTTTAAGAGAAACGGTGAGATGATGATGATGACAATGGTGATGATGATAGGGAAGTCGCCTAGCTTATCGTACACACCTTCTTGTAGTGAAAAACGTACGCAGTAATGATGATGATGATGGTAAAAGACATTTTCTTCTGTTTTCTTTTTTGTGCGCGTTGCGTCTTTGTGCGGTAGCGACTGGATTTTTGCCTCTTCCTCCTCCTCTCCTCTTCGCTTGCGACAACGGAAAGTAGACTTGGCACACAACGCTTCAAGGAGCCGTACCGTACCGTTCTGTGCCGTCCCCACCTATCCTCGTCATGCCTGCTCCTTTGCTCGTCTTCGTCGTCGTAGTTTTTGCAGCGGCGTCTCGCCGTCGTGCGTCTTGTTGAAAGGTGGAATGCAGGGATGTAGCACGGCACGATACGGTACGACGCGGTAAGGCGCTTGAAGTCCTTTACTTCGTCGTCTCTTGGAAAGATTTTCGGCCGTGACGTCGTTAATGGGAAGACTGAAAGAAAACAGTGTAAAAAGGCAGAAAACTCGGATCGAACGCTGATAAGGAATAGATTGATGCGGATTTTGAAGAGATGAAGCAGCTTTCGGTAGCGACGGTGGGGGCAAGGAGTGACTTGAGTGAGTTGGATAATAAGCAGAGATGACGAACGCCCCAGAAGACGCATGAGATGAGATGAGATGCCGGATTAACGCGAGATGGAGAGGGAACAAATGAGAACAGAGAAGACGACTTTGAGAAAATGCACACAGAAACAAGTGGAAGCAGATGCATGGACACAAGGCAAGCAGTCAAACACGCCGCCCATGTAACAAGGTCGTTGAGCAACGAAGACGATGGAGCAGACGCAACAGTAAGACAAAAACTTTGCAACTCGCTATTTGCATGCCCAAATTGAGAAAAAGACCGTCAGGAAAATCATGGAACGCTGGGTACCTATCTAGATAAATAACGACAAATTTCCACCGGCTTGCGCTGCGAATATCGACGGGAAGACAGGCAACCAACCAACCAATCAACAAGCCAGCCAGCCAACCCAATCTAGGTGGTAAGGGGGGTATCATCGATGAGGAGGGGATGAGGGGTATGTGGGTATGTGGGTGAAGAGATTGATGAGCTGGGAAAGGTGGTGAAGAGATGATGCAAAAAACAGAGATGGAAAAAGGAGAAAGGAGAGAAAAACACGCCCATGTCGACGATGGACAAATGGGGCGGTGAAAATGCCCAAGGAAAGATGTCTGCCCGCCCTTCCGAATCTCATGCCCAACGAAAGAGGAAGAACAAGACAATGATGTCGGCACGAGTGCAAATGCAAAACGTCGAACCCGTCCAGCCGCAGGAAGCGAAGCGAGAAACAGTCGAGGAACGTACCGCACTCCATCAGTGCAGTGAACCAGCCGCCGTGAAACCAAAGAGCCGCCGACCCGTCTCTTAACCATTTCAGCCGTTAGTGATCGCACAAACCGAATACACAAAGAGGTACATCTACAGGGACACTAAATCATGCCGGCCCAACTGTTTGGGTAGCCGCCTTGGTTCAACTGGCGGCCGCCGCCGCTTGCGCTGCCGGCACGACCGACACCGCCGCCGCCTTGCATGCCGACCAAGTCGGCGTAAGCCTGGTGGTTCTGCTGGTGGTGGTGATGCGGCGAGGGGCTATTGTGGTTGCTGTTTCGCGGGTCCGACATGTCTACGGCCGAGTCAAATTGCGAATGGTGTCCATGGTGGCCGGCGAAAGATGTGTTCAGCGAGGGATGCTGCTGCTGCTGTGATTCGTGCTTGATATCCGCAACGCCATGATTGCCCTCGGGACGAGAGGAAGCAGACCCTGTTGACGAGGGTTGCGCAGTCGGGGTAGTGCTGATGTTTTGGTTGGACAGCTGGGCGAGGGTTTCCCGGCGGCGCTTGGGTCCGTCTTTTGCTTTTGGATGAGTATGGCACTAGCAAGGAACAATTTGTCAGTATACATGGCCGGCTTGTTGTGTGGTTGGCCACCATCAGAATGGAGACGGTTTCGCGAGCTACCCGGGCCGGGCAACGCGGAGGTAGGTCTACCGGAGGGAAAGGGTGAAACGTGAAAATGTGACTAATTTTGAGGCGGTAGGGCGAATGTGTTTCAAGGCCCAGCCGGGAACCCAAGGCCCGAGCGTTGAACAAGGGGTAGAAATGGTAGGGGTGACCAGGGGGGATAGAATGGGGAAATACGCACCTTGTAGGCATGCCTGAACCACGTCGTACCCTTTTTCTTGCTGCTGACCAGTGCCACCCATTCGCCACAGGTACCGCATAGGCCTTCCCAGACATCCAAGTTGCCCTCAGCGCGGCGCGTTTCCTTGGGCCCCTGAAAGGCGGCTCCCGTGTTGGCACTCACACCGTGCGTAAAGGACTTGTCGTACCAATAGGCACTGTTCTTGAGAACGAGCCAACGCCCTGGTTTGCACAAGCCGCACCATCCTTCGCGCTTGTTGCCGTGTCCCCGCACCCATCGTGGGGTATACAAGTCACCTTCGAAGCGGAGCTCTTGCTCTTTTGGGACCATGTCCGGATCTGAAGGGTGCATGTCGGACTCGGGTGGGTCGCACGGCTCTTGTTGGAGGGATTGGTAAAGGTTGGGTGGATCAGAGAAGTCGGCAAAGTGGGCGGAGCAACCACTGTGATGATCGTTGCTTTGGAGCAGGCCGTAGAAGCTCTGAGACGGCAGTGGGCGCGGTGCGTCGAGCTGAAGTCTTCCCCCGGGAGAGGAAAAGTAGGGGCCATGGGTCGACGGGAGCTGCTGCTGAGACGAGAGCATGCCTGGCTGCGGCATGTTCATGACTTGCTGAGGCCACGCAGGCATGGAGTGGTAGCTTTTGTGCGGGTTCAGACGTTGGCTATACATGGCCGAATACCTGTCCTGCACTTTGCGCCCAGCAGATGCTATAGGGGTCGAAGTTGGCCCAGCAATAGACCAACGGTTCTGGCGAGTGGTGTCCATGCTATAGGGCGAAGATCGGACACCTCCTTGAGATTGCTGGGGACCTGGGGATGTCTTTCCTCGGCTCACGGTTCGTACGGGGTCATTTCTTTGCGGTGATGTCAATGGGGAGAGGAGATTTGACGTGGGATCATAATTGCCCCAATTTTCCATGTCAGAAGCGGCGTAAGAGACACTGTCTGGTTCGGAGTAGTCTTCGTAAGTGCCCATATCGGGCATGAAGCCGGTGCTCGAAGTCGAAACGGACGCGCTGGACAGGCGCTGTCTAGGATTTTGCAAGTAATTGGCCGCATTGCCATCGGCGCATTGCCTCAGATCGATAATCGGGTTGTTCTCGTCCCCGCCCGCGTACCCAGGGTTGAGATCGGGCATTTCTTGATCCATATTAGGAATGTCCATGTTGCAAGCTTTTTGGCCCCATGAGTCTGAAAAGGACGTCAGGAGAAAAACAGGCGCATCAACAGGCGACTTACCCGTGTCCATGACAGGTCGTGAGTAGTAGTCTCCAGAGGGCGATGGATTGGACCAGCTGTATCTGGGATGATAGACGGGACCATTCATGCTGGCCGGACGTTGGCCAGCGGTCGAGGGGACGTCGAGGGACTGGGCCGAAGTCCAGCTTGTTCCGCTGATGCTGGATCTGTTCGATGCGGCGGTGACGGCCATGATGTCTGGCTGTGATACGGACCACGTGCTCGAGGGCTGGTAGGGACGCGAGGCGGGCTCGGAAATGTGTGGCTGTGCGGTGGATTGTTGCACAGAACCGGTACCGTAAGGGTACATGATCTGGTTCGCGTTCCGCGAAGGGTCTTGGACAAAGACGTAGGGACTGCCATGTGCCGGAACATAACTTTTATAAAATGTCAGAGTCGAGGGTCGGCCACGCGTGATGGAAGACGTACTGGGAAGATGCATTGAATTCCATTTTTAGGGCCGACGAAGGGAACGAAGGTCAACGGAGGCCGAGGACTAGTTGGCAGGCCAGTTAGGACGACGAACGAATCGAGTAATGCATGACACGCATGGGGAGCAAGCCGCCTGAAGGGTGGTTGCGGGCTCGCCGAGGCAAGGGCGAGGAGGGCTCGTGGGGATCATAGGAGTAGACGTACGAATGCAGCTAAGACAGGCGGGTAGTCGGTATGGCAGGAGGGTCGTGTAGCTGCTGTAGAACGTGGGAGGCCTAGAGAAGGGTGGGTTGTGGTTGTGGTCGTGGTCGTGGTCGTGGTCGTAGATGATGCCAAAAAAAAAAAAAGAGTGAATGGAGAACGGAAAGTGAGAGACCAGGACCAACTACTCGCTGCCAGCGGCGAGAGATTATTAGACAGTAACGAGCGGCGTCGAATGAGAGTAGGGGGGAGGCGGCAAGCAAGCCAAAAGAGCGACAGAGCAGACAGGACAGGACAGGACAGGGCCAAAAACGTAGGGCAAGGAAAGCTGGCGGGCAGACAGGGCTATAAGACTTGGGGTCGTGCAAGATGGCGATTGAGGACGAGGGCCGTCTTTTGCTGCCGTCACGACCGGCGAGTCGGCGGGCGTCTGCCATCCAGGCGCCTTGGCTATCTCATGTCAGGTCAGGTTTTGCAACGCTGAAGGAGCGCAGCCAGAGGCGGCTGTAGCATGAGCCGAAGAGCGCTCCGGCTGCTATACAGAATCGAGCGCGGTGGGCTCGACGGCGGCGACGAAACGAGCCGAAACGGACGTCGTTTCAGGCACAAGTCGTCTTTGGAGTTGAGGTGACCAAGTGAGAGTGGGTTCGGTGAGAGTTGAAACTGAGGCCGAGAAGCGAGAGGGAGGAGAGCCCGCGACCCCTGCACATCAACACCACGGGGGGCATCACGACGCGGCGGTGGCGACGACGACAACAACAACCTCTCTTTCTCTTTCCCTCTCTGTCTCTTTTCTCCATCTCTTTCTCTCTCTCTCTCTCTCTCTCGCCTCTTCTCCGCCTCATCCACCGCGTCCGCCATCCGTATCCATCGTTCACCCTCTGCCTCTCGCCCTCTCTTCACCCCCCCTTCAACGTTGCATCCGGGCGCCACAACCACGACGCTCCGTCACGCGTACTGTACCCAGACCAGACTCGATTTTGCATCGTCTCTGTGTAACGGCGTCTTGGCTCGCTGCCCCTGCTCCCCTTCTCAGCACCCGGCACGTTTGATCGACGTGGGGCCCTAGCCGTGCCCGTTCTCTACCACACCACCACCAACACCGCCGTACCGTACCCACTTCCACCCACAGGTCACCCGCTCAGCTTTGCCGCTGTCACGGCTCCTCCCTTCTCCATCGACAGCTGCGCAATGGCGCATACTGCCGGCTCAAAACCTGCACCACCACCCTCCAACAGAGCCTCCAGATCTGACGCCCTAGGCTCGCATAATCGGCTTTGCCCGTTGCGAATTGGCTCGCAGCCACCGTGTTACCCGCCGCTGCCCACCTGGACCGCGCCCGCGCTGCCATTCGCCGCCCACGTCGTGATCGCCCTTGTCCGCGCAAGCCATCATTCTTCGACCCAGCGGAACGTGGTAGGCCTTGGTCATCTCTGCACTCTGCTCAATGAGGTACGCGGAGAATTCCCTTCCCCAGCGACGCCACACGTCATCGCCCACAGCTATCCTCAGGGGGACTGGACTTTGATTCCTTTGCCTCATGGCAGCTGAGCGTTCTCCGCTGACGCGACCCAGACACTACTGCACCCTTTGCCAGAAACAACCACAGGGACTGCCGACACGAACCCCACCCCTTTTCCAGCTTTGCCGACTCACATCACCGCTTCGTCTTGACCGCCGTGTCCGATCCGGCGAATCATCGTCGCCCCGACACCTGGTGCATGTCGGGTGTGGCCGAGCAGGATTCAACACATTCATCCATTGCTTGGCCCGCGCTGTCAGAATATTGCCCCAACATTTTCCACTGCCCATGTGCCTCTTTTCTCAAAGAGCTTGTCGCCGTTTTCACCTCTTTGCCTGGTCGCCTGAACCATGACCGACCCCGGGTCGCCTCTGCGACGGCATCTCCGACGACTTTCGACTTGCTGTTCAAGACAGTTGAGAGGATTGTGGCAGAATAAGCATGAAAAGCTCCGCAGACCCTGAATATTCACCACGCGGTTGTGCACACCTTCGAAGACGGCGCCAGGTCTAGATGCACATGGAGTGGACCCTCTGCTGACTCTTGCAGGCAGAATTGGTTCTCGCGTGGCCTTTTGACCACGTAGCTGCGCTACAGGACGCAATGCGCCAGAACGACGCTCTCCGGAAGCTAAGCATTCCTCACCTTGGCTCGAAAACTTTTTGAACCATGAGGCCAAAGACCAAAACCTCCAAGACAAAGAAAGGGTGGCCACAAGGCAACCCTGCATGCATAATGCCCGTTTGCCTTCTCGAAGACTAGTCTATCAGGATGATGCCAAGACAGGCAATAGATGTGGCTTTGCAAACTCCACCTGGTCTGGATCACCAAGCGAATCAACTATCGAAACCAGAGACACCCACGCCATGTCGAACACGTCCATGTTTGCAGATACGATTTTTTGGTCCCGATTGAGACGACTGCTTGACGGCGCGTCAATGACCCAGATGACCCAAGGGCTCAAGAACAGGCAGTGACAAGGACAGGCACAACCTCACCTGATGCGGCATGCTCTCGCTACCGTCTACCAGTCTACAATTGTGTTGCAAAGTGCCGGAGACGCGTGATTCGTCAACGTGGACAAGGACCTGGACCTACTGGCGCCCTTGGTTCAACTCATGGTTCAGTCGTAGGCGATGTCGAGCGTGTAACGTCCAGCGCCACAACCCTATCCCGGTGCCGACCTTGTTGCAGCCCAGTGCTTGACCGGCTCGTTAGCTGCCGCGCAAGCCCCCCGGACGGCACCAACAGCACTAACGGCCGCCCCGCGTTAGTGCTCTGGCCGTCAACGGCAAGAATCCAACTGTGGCTTCAAGCATGATACCATGGAAAATGTCGACCTGTGTCACTCTACTCGAAGCCTTCGGTGGGCCGACAATGACTGAGCTTCGATCCACCGGCATACCCCTTGATCTCTCGTCCGTCCACAATCTCACATGAGCTCTTTTGCACAGGCTGAAGCCCGTGGTCTCCAAAATGATGGAGTACAGCAGGTAAATCACGGCATGCAGCTCCGGTTGCGACCTTGTAAAATGCACCCTTTCAAAACAACATTCTGGCCAATGGCAGCCGCCATGAGACGTTAATCCCCTTGGCAACCAATTGTGTCCGCAGTTTGCACTATCTTTCAAAAACTCCTCCGCCAACTTTGAACAAGATTCGTTGTCCATCTCCGCACACACCTGCCGTAGCGTCCTGCACGCACGCGTCTCGGCCAATGTTTTTGTATCAGCGCCAATTGCAGCCACCACTGCCGACATGACCCCGGAGCACCTCACAAACCTCTCCTCTCACACCCTCTGTTCTTGACCAGGCCAGCCTTGTATCCTGTTCTTCGACGCAGATGCAAATGCCCGCTCTGACGCTCACGCATGTACGACTTGAAAGGCATTGCACCCCTCATTTGCAGCAGTGAGCAGGCATTCTTCGCTCAAGCAACTACATGTAGCCCTACGAATGGCGGTTCGCATCGTCTGTGGTCGTACATTTTTCGGCTCCAGCTACCAGAATGCTTGCTCGCCTATGCTAATCGCGTGTACACCATCTTGCTCACACACGCTTCATCAAAGCCTTGTTGGCCAGTGTCGAGTCAAGCAAGAGACACACTCGCGCTGCAGCGCTCCGCCTGACACAACCTTTCAACCAGAAACAATTCTCGGATTGGACCGATGATGACCAATCCGCGCGCTCTCGCGCTTTCGGACGATGCGGTCGAGGCTGGGCGGGGGAGGGGGCAGAAAAGAGGGGTCTCGGGACCGCAGATGAGACGCGACCTCCAACGCAGCTGCTGCACCAGACAGATGTGCAGACAAGAACGGGAGCAAGCAGCGGCCATGGAGCTCAACACCACACCGTCCCATGGGCTGCGTGTCACTGCGAGCGCAAAATCAGGTTTTGGCCAACTTCGAGTCGAGGTGTGAGAGTCCATCTGCTCATGGCTTTCCAAGACGTCAATCGTTCCTCACATCCCTTACCGCAACCTGTTGTCGATCAACCTCTTCTTCCACCTTTTGCCCTGTGCTCTGTCTTTCTCTGGTCGCTCCCGCAAAACCCACTTCACTTTGCAATCCTACCCTCCACATCTCAAACCATGACGTCTCGCGCACTGAACACCACTTGGCCATCGTCCCGATCCCTCAAATCCCACATTTCTCCTCCCGGCCAATCTCGATGCGAAGAAAGAAAAAGAGGACACATACCCCATCTCATCGTTCTATACCGACTTGGCTCGGACTATGCGGCCACGCGATCAAATCTGATACTGACATCCCCAGACGCTGCTGCGCCGCTCGCCCACCCGCTCGCCTGAGGCCATCGCAGCCCAGACCATCCAGATCGAACTTGTAGGCGTCGAATCGAATCCTCCCAACGGCAAATGGTGACGGCGCGGCACAAAAGACGGTCAATTCGTAAAGAGCCGATCGAGCAGAAGGAAGCTCCGCGACGTGCAACAGAGCCGCCGCACCGCCGGAACGCCAGCCGGGCCTCACTGCCACCCACCTCCCGCTGTCACCCAGCGCTAGCTCTGGCGTGCGTAGCAAGCCGCAAGAGTTCAGCAGGCCCGCAGCAGCTGCAGTCAAGTAAGTTTGGCGACCTGTACTATTCCTCCTCTCCAGTCGCGTTCGTTCGGTTCCCGTGGCGCAGCACAGCACTCTTGCGGCTCGCATTTCGAAATCGCACCATTCGATTTACCCATTCCTTCTTCCCCCATTCTCCCATTCTCGACCCAACTTTGTTCCCGTCCGTCTCCGCCGCAGCACCACACCCTCCGTCGTGTTGCGGAAGAATCCAGACCAGATCCGCAAAGCAACGCCGATGAGGCTGTAGAGCATCCACTACCATTCCTCCTCGCGTGTACGAGAAAGAGGCTGTGCTGAGCGGTGCGGTGCTCTGGATACATGCCAAGTCCATCCACGCATGTCTGGACCTCACGCTGGTCTGGTCCCGTTTCGTAGGGCAGACGGACGCGCACTTGCGCACCACCACTAACCCCATCTATCCACCTGCCCTACGTAAGGTAGGTAGCCTTATCCATCTGCCGCAAGGCGCAGTTGGTTGTAGCTCTTCCGCGCACGGGGCAGGCTGGCAGGGGCACGGCCGCGGGCACGGAGCCTCCCTCCCTCCCGCGCCGCGTCAATCAAACAGGAGCAGGAGTTCCTGTTAGGTGAGGAGCAGAGGGAGGCGCGGGCGGGCACAGGTACTGCCCATCTCCAAGTGCCGAAACTGAGGCGGCGAGGAATGTTCCAAATCTTGGCCCTCCCTGCCCTCTCCACAGCACCACGGACGTGTGATGGAAGCTTGCACACGGACGGACGGACGACTGGTGAGTGGTGACGCGGGACTGTGTTTCGAATCGAGATCGTGACCAACTGCTGCCATAGAGTGGAGATGCTGCCGATGCCGATGGTGACGGACGTAGATGGTGGGCCAACGCGGTGGTGTCTCGGGTATTTATGGATACCTACCTGCCTGCCCTGCTACTATGTATATGTTCTCTGTGACGACTGACAAGGGAACGAGTGGGGGTGAAGAGGCCGTCGAGGGTCTTCAGCATGGCATGCGGGACTCTAACAAAAGCCGGGCGGTCCGAATGGCAATCTTACGGACAGAAGGGCCAGGGTGGATGGGTGAATGGATAGATGGAGTGCGAGGAAACTGGCTGAGGATATTGTGCGTTCTACACTGTCCTTGTCTACCGCCTTTCTCAACCACTCATGACGTACATAGGTACATCACGGAGGGCATTGTCGGGCAAGTGAGGAACTCGGTGTTGTGGATCCAGGCAGTGGGTGGGTGAACGACTGCTCCTTGGGGCCCACCATAACACATGTAATCGCGCGGGATACATCAAACACGGTTTCCTGTTCCTCCTGGTCTGGAAAGTCCTGGCCCAATTTCACACGTAGTAACACTTCGGAGATTTGGAATCGATTCCAAGAGTGTCGCCACCCAGCTCCGCAGGTAAGCAATGGTGATTGTGCTAGGGGGTATCGAGTCAGGAGGGAAGGCGAAAGTCTCGATTCCGTCCTCGCCCTCTGTGTCAACAACGTATTGGCTCTTCCTTCCGATCTGCTTCCTGGAGACGAACTTGATCTGGATGTTGCGGCGCGTTTGTTTCTGCAAACCCACCCCCCCCCCCCCCCCCCCCCCCCCCCGAAAGGAAAACCCTACCCCTCCCGTGCGGTTCCGACCCGAATCTCGTGCCATATGGGCCGCAATCTTTTGATTCCGCCGCGCAAAACCTTGTCCCAATCCCCGAGTGAGCGTGATGCTCATTCATGACCATTCATTCTGACTTCAAGCGTCAGGGTCCCTGCCCGCCGACTTGGGGCGGAACTCCGGCTGGACATCCCTCCTAACCCTCTTGGTCCTGAAGCCAGTGGCAGGGATAATTTGCAACTCCATGAGGGTTGGCTTCTTCACTTTGTCAGATAGCTTAACCCAGAAGTTGAAGATCTTGTCGTCCTTGTCGAAGACCTCTGCGACGTCCGGGTCCCTGGCGGGCAACAGGCGGTAGCGAAATTCCGCCTCTGCAATCTCCAGCCAGACCTGGAAGATGTAGACCCTCCAGCGCTTGAGTAGGGCCGCCGTCTCATCGCTGATGTTGTTGGGAGGGTCAAAGATGGCGGTAAAGTCGACGATGGAGTCACAGACGCTCCACATTTCCCGGACGAAACCAACCTTGTTGATCCGAAAAAGAGGTGTCCAGACATCGTCCATCCTGGCATCCTCGGTCATCTGGGCCAAGTCGACTTCCAAGCGGAGGTTTTCATCGTAGATCTTTTTGACCTGTTGAGTAATAAAGGTGAGGATTTAGTATTGGTAGTTCTTTCTACTCTCTATATAGGTATAGTGCAGCAATAAACGACTACTCCCCGCGCGAAATGATAGTGGTACATGAATGTTCCCAAAGCGCAGGCGTAGCAGTGAATGAATGCTCCTCAAGGGTGATCATAGGAGTGAATGAACGCTTCCTCCATCCTTCGCCCACACCACTTTTCTAATCCTCATCGACTTTGACAGCATGCCCCCCAAACGCAGCGGCAAAGGCGGCGGAGGCAAAGGCAAGGCTCCTGACACACCCAGGCCAACTCCCTCGACACCCAAGAGGACCGCAACAAACCACAACCCCGATGAGTGAGTGCCCATCAGCGAGAACATTTCCATAGCTTCAATTAACTCAATTCAAACAGCCTCGGAAATGACCCTCCTTCTCTCAAGCGGAAGCGCACGCCATATGACCCGCGATCAGATCCACCCCGCACTCCAGCGCCCTTTAGCAGGCTTGTTGGTCGTCGCGTTGTTCTTCTTGGAACGTCGTCATACCTTGACGATGTTATGCAACATGAAGACGACATTGATCTGGCTCGCGAAAACAGGGCCCGTGACAATAACCGGGAAGGTATATCAATCTTAGCTCCTACGAGACTACTCCACCACTAACTTTTGGTCAGCCCTTGACGCGCCAAAGAAGAAGAAGGAACTTCGACAGATACTTTACTTCATGCACCATGAAGTACCTCACGAGGACATCGCTATCCTGCTCGGCGGTCGCTTCATCTCCTCCTTCTGGGCCTTTGGAATGCCCGCACCCACTCAGAGAGTGTGAAGAACTACCAATACCAAATCCTCACCTTCGTCGCCCAACAGGTCGAAAAGACCTGCGATGAGCCAGCTGCGCGGAAGTGCTTCAGGCGTTGTGGATCGGGTTTTCAGGCCAAGATTTGGAACATTCAGGACGGACTACAGTGCTTCATCAGCCTCGTCCGCGCCGCCACGGTGGGTGCCAAAAATAATGAGACACTCTGGGTCTCGCGCAGTGCATGAATGCTCCTTGGACACAGTGGTAACAGCGAACGAATGCTCCTCAAGTGCAGCTGTAGCAGTAGATGAATGCTCCATAGGCGCACTCATATTGCCAGGAGATCTCATTTCTTTCGACACCCACCGTGCCGCCTCAGCTTCGACACTTAGAGATGGACAGTACCTGTATCTGCTGAAAGCAGGTTATGATATTCCCTAGAAGAGACCTGGCTAGCAGGCCGCCATGCCCACGCTCTCCACCAAGAAGCTCAAGGAGTCCCGAAGAGAGCTGGAAGCTGCTCGCAACAATGTCCACGAATAATGCGATCTATTCAGGATGCCCCGTGTCGGCTTTCCCGTGTAACAACACCAAGCAGTCTCCCGTCGCGTCGTCTCGGCTGTAGTTCGCCTGAACGACGTCTTGCTGCTTCAGTCGAGGCGCGCTTGACTGACGGCCGCGCGCGTCTCAACGAGTTCAGGACTCGTTGGCAGTTGGCACCGGATACTGCTCTCACTGGCGGTTTCAGCAGTATATAGTCAGAGTGGCCTCGAATGGAGTCTTCAGTTCTCTCATCTTACTTCGTCACCGCCGTAGTGCCAGGGATTACCGTTTCCTTTGACTCCCATTGCGTCGCCGAGCATTTCCTCTTTACTTTCCCGCACTCAAGACGCAAAAGACAGACGAAGAGATTAGGGTCAGACGAAGAAGCTCGACTTGCTCGGAATGTGGACGCCTTTGAGCGCTACGACAAGAAAAGAGCGGAGTCGGAAGCGGACCCGCAGAAGGACGCCGCACGAAAGAAAGAATGAGCGGACGCGCCTTCAACATTCCTCGGAAAACGCCAGACCTGCCTGCGGTTATGCTCCGGATGAACGAGAAGAAGAGCAAGAAGCGGGAAGTCGACACCACTCCCAGCGCAGATGACCAGTAACTGTCTCCACCGAAAGCAAGTCACGATATTCCCCGGAAGAGACCCCCGGCCAGCCCACCGTCATGTCCTCTTCTCCACCAGTACGACCAATAGGAAGCGCAAGTTGGACTATGGAGTCCCCGAAGAAAATAGGAAGCCGCTCGCAACAATGGCCACGAATAATTGAAGACTGCCAAGAAGATTATTCAACAAAATCCCAGTTTTGCGCTGCGCGACCATCGGTGCTACTTCCTTTGAATTTTTTCAATATCAGGTTCTCGCACGTGCGTCAGTCTCACATTGGCGACTTGACGCAGATATACGACCGCGGATATAGTGATCAGATATGTCCTTAAATGCTCCCTATCCTCAATTACTTTATGCTCTTTTTAAAGATATATACTTAGTCTTGCAGTCCTTGACCAACTTCATGTTCCCGCGATTGAATGCTCCTTGTACGCACTCCATATGGCGCAAGCTGACTGACTGCGAAGGCAGGCACTCTTGATCCGCTCCACTAACCTTTTGGTCAGTCCTTGACGCGCCCAAGAAGAAGAAGAGGGAACTCCGCCAAATGCTGTACTTCATGTATCACGATGGGGACATTGCCATCATGGGTGCTCGGCGGTCGCTTTGGTGCGCGAGCCAGGGAAGTGGAAGGTGTGCGAGCCAGGCAAGCGGAGGTCAGCCTTCAAAGATGGATCTGTTGATGGGTGTAGTGAGTGGCGCGGAGCAGCGCCGGCCGGCCGTTGTCGATGTGTTGGCCTCTGGTTTCGCAATGCGTGAGAGGGTGCGGCAAGGCGGCGAGCATCTGTTCTTTTGGCAGTCAGCTTGGTGGTCGGTGGCCGAATGTCAAGACACGTACTGGGCTCGCGAGGTGTTGGATGGCCGTGGCAACGTACCGCCGGTGACGAAGAGAGTTTCAGAGGGAGGACAAGAAAGCCAGTGCGAACCAAAGGCGGAGGTCCATGCGAAGACCAGTTCAGAGCACAGGCAGGACACGAAGTCTGGCCGAGAATTGCAGATGTCACGTGCGAAGAGCGTTTGTTGTATGGGGGAATCATCACTTCTATTTTTTTGAAGGTAGAAGCATTCCTTGCAACCCTTCCTTCCCTTCATTCATACCATGACCGGTCGTGAGCAAAATAGCAAATGAGAAACCATTCCACCACCAGAAACCAGTTCATCCTTCATCACCAAAAACAGCCGGATATAAAACCGTCTATTTCTTGGAGGCTTTCTGGGCGGCCTTAGTAACCTTCGTCGCTTCTAAAGAAGAGAATGATGGTTAGCAACAGTGATCATAACATCAGGGAGGGGAAGGGAGGGGGTTGGGGTGGTGGAAGAATTTTTCCAAACTCAACCGAGGTGGGGGTTGACTTACTGTCGGCCTTGACGACGGACTTGATGACACCGACGGCAACGGTCTGGCGCATGTCACGGACAGCGAAGCGACCAAGAGGAGGGTACTCGGTGAAAGCCTCAACGCACATGGGCTTGGAGGGAATCATCTTGACGATGGCAGCGTCACCGGACTTGATGAACTTGGGGCTGTTCTCGATGGACTTGCCGGTACGGCGGTCGATCTTCTCGAGGAGCTCAGAGAACTTGCAGGCAATGTGGGCGGTGTGGCAGTCAAGGACGGGCGCGTAACCGGCACCAACCTGACCGGGGTGGTTGAGGACGATGACCTGGGCGTTGAAGGAGTCGCAGCCCTTGGGGGGGTCGTTCTTGGAGTCACCGGCAACGTTGCCACGGCGGATCTCCTTGACGGAGACGTTCTTGACGTTGAATCCAACGTTGTCACCGGGGAGACCACCGTCGACGAGCTGCTCGTGGTGCATCTCGACGGACTTGACTTCAGTGGTGACGCCAGCGGGGGCGAAGGTGACGACCATGCCGGCCTTGATGACACCGGTCTCGACACGGCCGACGGGAACCGTGCCAATGCCGCCAATCTTGTAGACGTCCTGGAGGGGCAGGCGGAGGGGCTTGTCGGAGGGACGGACGGGAGGGTCGATGTTGTCAATGGCCTCGAGGAGGGTCTTGCCGGTGGACTTGGTCTTGGTCTCCTTCTCCCAGCCCTTGTACCAGGGGCAGTTGGTGGAGGCCTCGATCATGTTGTCACCGTTGAAGCCGGAGATGGGGACGAAGGGAACGGTCTTGGGGTTGTAGCCGACCTTCTTGATGAAGTTGGAGGTCTCCTTGATGATTTCCTGGTAACGCTCCTCGGACCACTTGGTGGTGTCCATCTTGTTGATGGCGACGATGAGCTGCTTGACACCGAGGGTGTAAGCGAGCAGGGCGTGCTCACGAGTCTGGCCATCCTTGGAGATACCAGCCTCGAACTCACCAGTACCGGCGGCAATGATGAGAATGGCGCAGTCGGCCTGGGAAGTACCAGTGATCATGTTCTTGATGAAGTCACGGTGACCGGGGGCGTCAATGACGGTGACATAGTACTTCGGGGTCTCGAACTTCCAGAGAGCAATGTCGATGGTGATACCACGCTCACGCTCAGCCTTCAGCTTGTCGAGGACCCAGGCGTACTTGAAGGAACCCTTGCCGAGCTCGGCGGCTTCCTGCGAGGGCGTTAGCAGAATGTTGCATTGCGATGCGACCGAGGTGAGGTGAGCAGGGCGACGGTCGGGCGCAAAAATGCTGCATCGGGCCATGTAACCGAGCGCCAAAGCAGCCTAGCGCAACCCGACCCCACCAAAAAATGCCCCTCGGGCGAGGCGAGTGGGCGAGTGGTGGCGCGACGAGCGAGCCGCCCTGGGCTCACTCAAAGAAAAGGTGAGGCAACTGACCTTCTCGAACTTCTCGATGGTACGCTTGTCAATACCACCGCACTTGTAGATCAAGTCTGTATATTATGCGTGAGCGACGTGTGCAGGGCGAGCGCGGATGAGGAAACACTTACGACCGGTGGTGGTCGACTTGCCGGAGTCGACGTGGCCGATGACGACGACGTTGATGTGGGTCTTGTCCTTGGGACTGCGGGCGAGGTCAGCGGGGGCTCGGTGAGGGCGTTGAGCGTGATCTGGGGAGGGTTGGGGCGGAATGCAGAAACTTACGCCATGTTGATGGTTGTGGGATTGGAAGTTGGAGTTGAAGTAGGTTGAAAATCCTGCTGAAGCTGTTAGACAGAGGGCAGAGGGTGGTGGTGAGGAGCGGAGCATACACAGGTACGAATGCAGGATGATTCGAGGTGTGTGAGACGAAGAGAAAGAGGAGAGGTGTTGGAGGGGCGAAGGAAGGTTTTTATCGGCAGCGGGCGGCGGTGGTGGGGGCGCTAACTAAGCAGGGAAAACTTTTGTGTGGGCGCTGGCGGCGAGCGAGGGCGCAAGCACCACCACCCAGGGCAAGATGGCGGGGCAGCAGCACCAGCAGGCGCTGCAGAGGCGGCCCAACCACTACGCGCTCGCCTGATGAGCTGGCCACGCTGTGACTCTTTGCCCTCACGTCTCGAATACAATTGGGTCCGTGGTGGATATCTCTCGCCGCTAGCCGCCCATGCCCTCACCGCACTCTCAAGCCTGCAGATCTGCTCGCCACTGATCCGTCTCCCATCATGCAGGCCAAGCCGCCCGGGAACAAGTCCACCCTGCTTGCAGCTTCACGAAACCCGAAAGGCTCTTCAACACACACGCCTACCGCGGGTCCTTCGCAAAATTCTACCAGATCACAGACGACGTCAAGCTGGAAAGCCTCCTGGCTTCAACTTTCATGACACCACCTATCCACAGTACCACCCCGACTTGACTCGATGACCGAATTTTCTCTCCATCATTACCGAGGTGATTGTCCCTCCAGCATGAAAAATCCATTTCCGTCCCTCGTCGATTCAATGCTCAACAGAGGGCGCTTCTTTGTTTCATTCATTCTCTTCAATGACGTAGCGGCCCCACGATTGCAATTTTTTTGGCACCCTGGTGTCCACATCCAGACACCGTTTGGGTGAGCATCAAAATGATCCTTCGTCTCTGACTCCAACACAAGCCACCACATCTCAAACACCGTCACTTCACTTGTTGTCTGCGTCCACGAATGAACCTGATTTCGACTCATTCAAGTCATCTTTTCAATTGAGAGGAATTGAAAGCCCTATGCCACCCATGCATGCCCTCGAATATTGAACATGGAAATCTTGCCCAATCAACGCGCGCCGTGCCTTCGCCTTGACCCCCTATGCACTCAAAACCAATCCAGATGCCATGCAAAACTTTTGGAATCGCTCCAATCCGCAAAACAACCATTGGACCCTTCGTCTTGATCTACCGACGGCCCCACTGTCAGATGGACGCGCCTCGGCCTCGTGCTCGTGACAGGGTCACCTTTAGCCCCTTCACGCCTGCCGCTGATCCTCACGGCCTTGACCTCCGTCTTCGTTGTTGCTCGTGCTCGCCGTGTCCGATGAGGCTGCCTGCGAGGCCTCTCCTGCTCCATCTGCCGTCCTCGCAGCATCTGTGCTTTCGGGATCCGGGGAAGGATTCTCTTGCGCATCCAGGTGTAAATCTTGTGCTTGGACACCCTTCGAGTCATCGTCCTGCGGGGTTTGCCATGCTGTGACTTGCGAGTATAGATCATCTTGCTCTGAATCCCAAGGGGCAAAAGCCGTTTCATCCCTGTCGCTCCGTTGCACTGATTTCTTGTCCGTCTCGATTCCCCATGCCTCAATGTGCCTGGGAGCCTCGTGCGTGTCGTGACTGCGGCCAACATCCCAGAGGGAAACGTTGACGTCGTCTGGCACGTATCCTTCAAAGACTCTGCTCTCCCCCTCTTCATTGCCAAAGCTCTTCGTCTCCGCATCATCTCCTTGGGGAGGCTTAGGCTGTTGTGGTTGCTCATTCTGCTCCTCACCGTAAGCTTTCCAGATGCTCACAAACTGCCAGTCGCCTTTTCCTTGGACCAACTCAGGTGCCTTCTTCGACATCCTGCGGCTAATGTTGACAGGCGGAACTTCCAGGCGCAGGTTGACGGCATTGTCCAGCCATTCCGCCACGCGCATCCCGTTCTCCACAAACTTTCCGAGGATGCCCTCCATCTGCGCCTCCGTCTCAGGCGACTTGCGGATGCGCAGGCGCACCTCGTTGCGCCGGCCGCCCAGACGACCCGCCTCGACCGACGACATGGCGCCGCGGAATCGTCCATTGTCAAAGTCGAGCCGCAGCGACTGGCGATGCTCGGTGCCAATGTGCGAGTAGGTCACAACGCGCTCCTCGCCCATTTCCGTGTAGACCTTTGGCAGATCAGGATATCGGTCAATGTTGCGTATGGACCAGGCAGGAATGCTGAGGCTGATGGTAGGCGGCACGCGAATGTTGCCCTTCATCTCAATGCTCTCTTGTGTGCGCTGGACAAAGCTTCGAATCTGTCGGTCCCTCATGGCCCCCTGCGACCACAGCATCTCGCGCCTGTTGAAAGCCACATCTGTGACCTTGTCTGGCATCAGCACGTATGCGTTGCGGTCCGCCAGAGTCAGCCCTGAGCCCGAGTAGCGCACTTGGCCCTCATCACTGAGAGACAGGCGTAGCGAAAACTTGGGAATGTCCTCCGACGCCTCTGCTGCGTCTTCGTGGTGCCATGGGAAGGGCACGAATCGAAACATCAAGGTGTCAGGGGTTCGGCCGTAGGTTCCAGGCTTCAGTTGCGTGCCAAGTGATGCAATGCCCCCGATAAAAGGGTTCGCTCCGGGTATTGAGTTGAGAAAAACGGGAGATTTCGTAGATGTGGTAACGGTTTCTGCCGAAAGCTGTGACATGCCTGGCTTAGAGTCAAAAGAATGCAAGACATTTCCATATCCCGCAGAGATTTGAGTGGTAATTTTTGGGTTCCAGAGCGACTGCTGGGGGGGTTCCTCAGAGTTTGTTGTGTTTTCGTCATTAGGTATTCCCACGCCCGTGGGCGAGAGGAGATAAGAAGTGACCTGATTTGCAACATCGCTCGTAGCATCCTGTTGTGCTATTGGAAACTCTGCGTCTCGCGTTGATCTGTCTGCTGCTGTTGCGCTTGATCTTTGAATTGGATAGCCCCATCGTCCCAAGTTGGTTTGCCGATAACGATAGGGAAGAGCACTCTCCATTAGATTCTTGTGCAGGACTCCTTGGCCAGTCGCTCCTGTAAACATCTTCGTTTCTGTTCGGGTTCGCAAATACAGCATGTCGATCAGGAACCGCCGCGCGCTTGCTGCATTTTTTTCACTCGTTGCGCGGATTATCAGCTGTAGGCGTGTTAGTCAAGACCAAGAGGCAAAAGCAAGAGTCTTACAGAGTCGTCCGAGACTTCAATGTTCGTGTTTGAGAAATTGGCTATAGCTTCAATGTCCCTTTGGTTGATGGCGTGCAGAATGCCTTGCATGCCTTGCCTCTCCAGCATGGGCTTGAATGGATCCAGCGTAAAGTTGGAAGATCCTACGTTGCCCAACTCCAGCTGCAAGTCTTTGATAGCCCGCATTGCATCAGTCCTGTTGGCAGTAAAGCGGATGATATTTTCTGGCTCGTAGACCTCAATTCTGACGTTTCGCTGATTTCCGATGCGGTCCAGCGCCGATTCTCGCACAGTCATCCCTGGAGCCATCAGCGCATATCCCAAGTTAGCATCAAGATGCATACCGAATCCCTTCGTAACCAGCTCAAGATGCCATTGTTTGACCTCGACCTCAATCTCCCCAACAGCATCTAGCTCTTCCACCGTTGTGACGTGCCAAAGGCGTTTGATTATATGGTCAATCAAATCCGCCTTCTTCAGCCTCTCAGGCTCCACAAACAGTGTACCTTTGGGTAGCCTCTCCTCAATAGGTGTGATTCCTTCCTTCCAGATGGATTTCGGGAGCTCACGACTCGACGCTTCTTCGTTCTCGAAGCTGGCCTTCATACGAGCGTCTATGCGCCTCAAAGCCTCCAGTTTTTGCTCATCTTCGGTGATCATGACAAAGCGGCGCAGCTGCGGCGCGAGAAAGCCTTTCAGCGCCTTGCGAAGCTCCTCCAACTTTTCGTTCGAGAAGATGCGCCGCACTTTGCCACCGGCCGGCTTCATCTCATTGATGGCCGCATTGACCTCTTCCTGTCCGACCACAGCATTCTGGCTTGCAATTGAAGCCTCTATTGCTGCTCTTGTCTCGTCCCTCTCTTTTGCAAACGTAGCATCCGCCTCCTCGAATGTCGCCTCGCCCTTGTGTCCGAAATCCACGTCGATGTCGCGTAAGATGAGCACTTCGGCCTTTTGCCCTAATGTTATTCGATCCAGTGGCTTAGAATCCTCCAACAGAACTTTTTTGTTACTTGCGCGGCGAGTCTTTCGTATCGTCTTCATCTGCGTGCCTCCTGGACCACCGACCTTTCGGATCTTGGGTTTCGCGTCGACATCATCTTCGGGGAAGACTTGGGACCTTTTCAGGTCGACCTCTGGTAGTGACGAGTCACCGAGGGGGTCCTGCCAGCGAAGGCTTGGATGGGTGGAGAATCTCGTATGCGGCGTGGCGAAGAAAGTTCGAAGTGCGGATGCATTGTGTTGATGTTGCGTGATTCGACAGCGCAGACATATCGAGGAGCTTCCCAGGGATCTTCTGACAAGCATATGGGAAGATTCAGTCGGCGGAGAACTGTCGGTATCGAAATGTCGCGCGATGTTGATTCAGTTCACGATGTCGCGCATCGGGGGAACTTTTGTGACACCGCCCCCGAGACCGCCTCAAATACTGCCGACACTCGGAACCGTTTTCTTGCAGGGATTCGGCAACCACCCTTGGTTCTTACTTTTACACACCAATTCAAAAGAGCATGTGAGTGGACTCAAAACGCCTCAATTTGTTACCGAGTAGGAATCGCCCAGCTCCTCAAATCCTCTCTAACATCAAGCTCATCGACCTCATGGGTCGGTCTACCCTTTGGAATCTGAGAATCTGCCTTCATCTGGTGCGCTTGTTGCTCCAAACTTGCTCGTCCGCGTATTGCTGCAGTGCTGCGACCCAGACTGAGTACACGCTCATGACCGAGCCCAGCCCGCACCCTCTTCGAAGCATCCTGAGACTTGTTGCTTGTTTGGCTTGGAGTACTCCTGTGCCAGCTTCGACCGTCGCCCAGAGACCCGGTTTCAGCACCTTCAGTAGAAAGACGATCTCGAGATTCCGGTTGAGCTTCCTTCCCCCATCCGTCGCCGCCGCTAAAAATATCCTCTATGCATTCGTCTGCGCGAAGCTCGCCGGGTTGTGCTGCCCAGAATGCAATCTCGGTCCGGCGATACATGTCCTGCATCTCGCCATTCTCCAGTGCGTTTTTGCTAAGGGTCGGGATGTCTGCAACACTTAGCACGTCTCCCAATGCGCATGACAGTGTTGCACATACGCCCAATATCGTCCGAATCTCCAGGCTCTCCTGCAATGATACCTGCTATCCCTCCAAAGACTTGAGCAACTCGTAAAGGCGGACTGTTACTGTCAGCATTGCACTGGTCGAGACAAATGCCAGACTTACGCAATGTAGTCCCTTTCACCCTCTATTTGCCGCATGTAAATGCCAACCTTGAGCGTGCTATTAATCTTGGATTCTTGCATGAGATATCTCCGCACGACTCCCTCGGACTCGTCGGCTTCATGCTCGCTAGCCTCGACATACTCGGCCAAGTTGAGTTCAACCTTGCCCAAAATTATCCTATCGTGCTTCCCTCGAGACCCGTACTCTTGGAGAACATCAAAATGTATCCACGAGTCTTCTAGGAGCTTGGTCTTGTTTTGGATGGTGAGGCGGACGGGAACGTGCTTTTCGTAGTCGTAAAACACCTTGTGGTCCTTGATGGCGCAGCGTTCGGTGCGGCCGCGGTGCTCTGCGGCGGTGGAGCCGGGGATGTACCACTTCACAAAAGAGGTGCCGGAGACGAGCGGGACATTGTTGAGGTCGACAATCTACAGCGGACCATGAGCAAGGGGTTCGTCCCGCCGATTAGGGGAAGCGTACCCTCAGGTGGAGGTCGAACTTGGGCTGCAAATGGTGTCAGCGGCGGGCCGGGCATGCAACAAAGCAACTTACTCTGCGGTGTTTGGGGACTGCGAGAGCCGTCAGCGATTCGTTCGCCCAAGCAACCGTCTTGCGCCGCGGCGGCATTGGAGAAGTGGGTAGATCTCACCAAAGGCCTGCATGGCGGGCGATAGGTGGTTGCTGGGCGCAGCGGCTTTATCACGGCTCGTACGGGCACAGGCAGGCAGAGTTGCTTCCTGATCCCTCCACGGTGACTTCCTTCTTTCGGACGGGGCACGCGGAATGGCTGGGCGCTGGCTGGGCCTGGGGTCTGTGGATAGGATTCATGGAATGGGGGAGTCGAGCCGGAGAAGCGCCTTGCCTTGGGCCGACCACTGCTCGTGCCCGCGTGCCCGCCCGGCTTGCCGAACCAAACCAACCAACACATGCCACCATCCTCTTTGGTTCCCACCACAACCACACCACTCCACCGTCGTTCGCATGCCCGCTGACCCCGACGCCGTTGCCCGTTGCGTGGTGGCCGCCTTCGACACCCTGCCGGCCAAGTCCAAGCCCCGGCCAGGCGAGTGGGTGCCGTTGGCCGGCATCGTTGTGCGGCTGTCAAAAAGTCGGTACATAGTGCCTGCAATAACTCCACATCTCCGCCCGCTGACGAATCTGCCAGACCCGCAGCCTTGACCTGCGTCGCTCTGGGGTAAACCTTGCCTGCCCTGAGGTCCACAGTGGAGTTCTCCGCTTACCGCTTCCGGCTACTTTTAGGACGGGCATGAAATGTCTCCCCTCGGCCAAAGTCCCTCTGGCCAACGGCGTCGTCTTGCACGATTGGCATGCAGAGGTGCTGGCCCTCCGAGCGTTCAATCGTTTCCTCCTTGACGAATGCGCAAGGCTCGTATCGACCGACTGCGCCTCCTCGGATTTGATCCGACTGCGCGAAGACGCTGACATCTCCGAAACATGCCCTCAGCCCTTTGCCCTCCATGACGATGTAGAAATTTACCTGTACTGCTCCGAGGCACCATGTGGCGACGCGAGCATGGAGTTGACCATGCAAGCCCAAGCCGATGCCACACCATGGGATCTGCCCCCAAAATCCACCGAAACGCCAGAATTTGCCTCGACCAAAGAGGCTCTTCGCGGCAGAGGCTATTTCTCAGAGCTGGGGATAGTTCGTCGTAAACCTGGTGCGTGCATCGAAACCACAGCCTCCAAAAGCACTGAGCTGAGAACATTAGGCCGACCAGATGCACCGCCCACCTTGAGCAAGTCGTGTACTGACAAGATTGCCTTGAAGCAATGCGTTTCTCTGCTCAACGCCGTCACTGCCCTGCTCGTATCCCCTAAAAATGCTTACCTTGAAGCTCTCATTCTTCCGCACTCCCAGCACGTCCCTGAAGCATCTGAGCGCGCTTTTGGTCCAACAGGCCGAATGTCGACCCTTTCGCCTGAGTTGACTCAAAGCTGGGCCCAAGGGGGCTATGACTTTCGCCCATTTGAGGTGTGTACGACATTGCAGGAGTTTGCTTGGTCCAGGCGCAGTGGCCAGCTTGAGAATCAAAAGCTCGTCCCCAGTAACATCAGTGCCCTCTACACCACTCACCACAAAGAGACCCTCATCAACGGAGTTCTTCAAGGACGGAAGCAGACTGATCCTAGGGGAGCCAGCGTTATTTCCAAATATGGGTTTTGGAAGAGCGCCGTGGAAGTTTCCGAGCAACTCCCACATGTCCATGTAAAGGCCGAGTTGTTCAAAGTGCTTTCATCGAGTTCCAATTATGGTGTCTTGAAAAGGACCAAGATGCTACAGTTTAGACAGCGAGTCAAAGATGATTGCAAGGAAACTGCCTTGAAGGGTTGGGTACCCAACGAGAACGACGACAGCTTCGATCTCTTGAACTCGGAAAGAGGCAAACGCCTTAAGGAGCCAGTATTAAATCCAACTTCCCTTGGCTCGTGAGTTTCGGAGCAATGAGGACCCAGCGGACTTACGAAATAATCTTGGGTTTGGATACGGCTGCTCTTTCGAGGCCCCAGGCTCAATCGCATCTATTCGATTTGTATATGTATTGTACAGCTGGCATCCCGACGGCTTGCAATGGAGCTTTGCATTTGGCCCTGAGCATATTCGAGAACGAATGACAAGCCCGAACACCAATAATTCACCAGATCAGTATTTGACTTGGATTGCTTCGGGCAATGTCTGTTTGGCAGTCTGTAAACAAATGAACGTCGATTGAAAGATTCGATGCCGTATCATTCAGTCGGCAAAGGTTTCTTGACCACCACCAAAGCCAATGCGGAGTTAAGAAACGGCCGAACACCTTCAGATACAAACCCCTGATTCGACTGCAAGCCATGACAGATGCAAACAGAGCTCCGTCGACGCCATGGCGCCGTGACGTCACGCCCAAGAAGAACCCCCGCCCTTGACGGCAGCGGGAACGAGTGCGGGGGACCCCAACCGAACAACAAACAGCCTCCATTCACATCACGACGCAGCGCGCCGCGCCACCCTCCCATTGCTCCGGCAACAACTACCTAAAACAAACCACGAGGGAGAAATCTCCAATCCAATCCTGCATCCCGATGCGGGACGACCGTTTCTGATGCCCAAGCACCGGAGCCATGGCAGCGGCAGCGGCAGCAACAGCAATAGCGTTGAATCGGCCCCTGCTCCGCGCTCCAGCGCCCCCGTCGTCGCCAACTTTGCCTCGCACCACCTGACCATCGGCTGCGGCGTAGCCATCTTCCACGTCGCGTCCGAGAAGGTCGTGCTGTGCTTCCATAGCCGCGATCGCTACTGGTTCCTGCCCAAGGGCCGCAAGGACGCGGGCGAGGATTTGGGGAGAGCTGCTGAGCGCGAGGGTTTTGAGGAGGTGCGTCGGCTTCTTTGCCCCCCTTTTCTTTTCGCCTGTCTCTTGGTTTGTCTTGAGTCTTGGTGCGGTACATGTTGTGGATTGAAGACTTTTGGGCCTGGCAAGAGCTTGGGATTGGAAGATCTGCCGAAAGTTGGCTGCAGGAGTATGGCTGGTCGTGTGAACTTCTTCGCCGCAATCATGCTTCCTGATCCCAGCCGCCGCTGATGATGATGATGATGCTGACGCGATCCGTACCTCAGTCTGGCTACCGCAACCGCCTCCTCCCACTGCCCATCCAGCACCGTCAACCACGACCTGCCCACGCGCCGACTCAACCCACACAGAGCGATGGCGGCAGCGATGTGGGCAGCACGACCACTGCCCCCTCCCCTCCACATCTGAATTCCCTCCTCTTCTCCACCGAGCCCGTCTGGACGCAGTTGGTGCCGCAGTCTGCCCACACGCAATACATTCTCTTCTGGTACGTGGCGGAAACGGTCCCGCCAGACGTCGAAGCCGCACTCCAGCAGCAACAGCAGCACTCGATCACCCCATCTACCTCATTTCCCTCAACCCAAACCCCTCCTCGTCCACCTCCGCTGTCGCAAGCGCCATACATCCCTCCGCCGCCGTACCCGCCCAGCTTGTCCCTGCGCGACCGCCTCGCGGCCGAGCCGCCGGACTACGTGCCGCCGCGGCATGAGGGGACGGGCGTCGATGCCGAGGAGGCGCTGTATGAGAGCTACCTCGTGCCCGTCGATGAGGCGGTGGGGCGGCTGCGCGGCAGCGTCATGGCGGATGTGGTGCGGAAGGGGTGGGTGGGGATCAAGGAGCGCAGGGAGTGGGAGGAGAAGGCGGAGTGATTGTGTGAAAGAGGCGTTGGAGTGGCAGTGTGCTTTGTCGGGGGTTTCTTTTGGGATGGGATGGGACGGGATGAGTGATGGAGTACGGAGTTTAGTAAGTCTGTCTGGAAGTGAAAGGGGAGTGTTCTTAGAAGGTAAAAAGGTCTTCTCTTTTTGCCGCTCTGAAGAACGCACGTGTGGTGCATCTATCGAGCCTCGCTACTTCGTCACCAAACTTTTGCCAATGCCAACGCAAAAATCGCACTACCTATGTATCCTGAGCAAGCCAAAAGCTCGACGCTGCTTATCCACAACCATCGATCCAACCCAGCATGTGCAAGAACTCAACCCAAGAGGATCCGAACACCTGCCCTACTCTCTAAACGGCACCGTATACCCAATTCTCATCCCCGTCTGCTTTTTGACCTACTCCACACGCTGCTCCGGCTGCTCCCGGTCCAGTCGCTCGTCGTAATAGTCTCGCGTGTTGCTCAGCGTGTACTCGGGCTCAGTGTCAGAGTTGTCGGCGTCGGCTTCAGCGTTGGCGTCGGCGCCATCCTCGTCGTCTTCGTGCTCCTCGAGAATAGTCTGGAGGCCATCGCCGTCGTCGTCGCCGCCGTCGTGCGTGGAGGAGGAAGCGTTACCACTGTCTTTGGCAGGTTTGTCGTGCTCTTCGTCGTCGTCGCCCGACTCGTGCTCGTCGCCGAAATATTGTGCTTCCTTGAGATTCTTCAGGTCAGGCTGCGACGCCTGCCGCGCCTGCTCCTCTGCCTCGCCTTCTCGCATGAACTTATCGAGGGAGCGCTGGTTGTGCTGCTCGTCTTTCTTGTTGATGAAAGCCTGGCGTTTCTGGAAGGCTTTGAGCTCTTCTTTGCGGTCTGCTTTGGTTTTTTCGTTCTGCTGCTGCTCTGTCTTGCCTGCTTTGACGAAGTCGTTGACTTCTTGGGCGGTTTGGGCGATTTCGGCCTCTTTGACAAAAGACTGCGCGTTCGACATGACTCTGAAGTTGGGCTGTGAAGCTTGCTGCGCTTGCTGCTCTGCCTTGCCCTCTTCGATAAAGTTGTCGACTTCTTGAGCCGTCTGGTCAACTTCATCCCCCTCCACAAGAAACTGCGCGTTCGACAGGGCTTTGAGATCCGGTTGCGACGTCTCCTGCTGCTGCTTCTTTTTTCCGTCTTTGACGAACTTCCGCAAAGCGCGAGCGTTGAGCTGCTCATCTTCCCCGTCGACAAACGCCTGGCCTTGCTGAAAGCTCCTGAGCTCTTCGTTGCCGTCCGATCGAGCCTGCTGCCGTGCCTGCTCCGCCGCCTCGCCCTCCTGCACGAAATTCTCAAGAGTGCGGAGGTTGTGCTGTTTGTCGGCTTTGCTGGTGAAGTCCTGCGCCTCTGCCAGCTTCTTGAGGTGGTCGGATGGCAAACGGTTCTCGTCCTCCTCCTTCTGGCCTTCCTGACGAAAGCATTGAAGCTCTGCAACAGTGACGTGCTCGTCGCCAAACTGCTCGCCCGCCATCCTTGTGAGTTCCCTGCCTCGTCCCGTCTGTGCCGGCTCCTTGCCTTTGCGCTGGCCCTCGGGCTTCCAGGGCACCGGCGCAAGGAACCTTGGCACTTCTTCTTCCGCCGCGCGGCAGTCGGACTCGTCGATGAAGTACTGCGCATCGTCTAAGTCTGCTAGATCGATGGATGGGGCGCTCGGTGGCGAGCTTTGATTCTCGTGTTCGCGGTCGTCTCGGCGGAGGGAAGGCTCGGCGGCGTCGCTCGTCTGCGGCGAGCTTTGCTCCTCCTCGCCTTCGTTGCTGTATTCGCTGTATTCGCTGTGGGAATAGTCGGCGGTCTGATCGATCGGAAGCGGCGAGCTCTGCTCCGCCTCGCCTTCAGGGCCATCTGCGCTTCGGGAGGACTTGTCGCTGTGGGTCGAGTGCGGCGAGTTCTGCTCCTCTTCCGCTTCGAAGCCATCTCCGCCATGAGAGGGCTCGGCAGTCTGGTGTGTAATCTGCGGCGAGCTCTGATCGTCAACGTCACCCCCTTGGCCATCGTCTTCATCCTCGACTTCCTCTTCATAATCAGAATCGTAACCAGCCAGCTCATCCGCTAGGTTCGGGCCCTCAACAGGGCTTGTAGGACTGATACTAAAGTCGACAGACCCCCTTTGCCGCTCGAACGAGCTGTGGGTCCGTTCGCCATCTTCTGTTTGAATCGGCGACTCAATACCGAGCTCCTGAAGCGGCTGATGAGCAACTATCTGGTCATTAGCAGGGCTCGTGGGGCTTTGAATCTGGTCGACTGGGGGCTGCTGCCGCTCGGGTGAGTTGTATTCCTGTTCGCCATCTCCCTCGGCGTCAATGTTGTTGTCGCCGTCTTCTTCCATGCCCTCCAGGTCCGAGGCCAGGGATGTGATTTCCGACTGAGTGTCAGCTGCGTCGATTTGCTGCTGTCTATCGCCCTCTCTCCACTCGTCCAAGATCCTTTGGATGTTGTCTTCGTGCATAGCCTTTACTGCCAACTGCTCTTCGATGACAGCAAAGTGTCTGCGCATTTTGTCAAGGTAGTTTTGGCGCCTTATGTTATCTTCCTGCGGGAGTCCTTCTTCAGACTCTCCTTCGGAGTCCGCTCGGTAGGCGGCTTCGCGCGTCGGCTGCTGGGTTGGTCGTGTTCGCTGTTCATTCCTTGCGGCCTGAATTTGCCAGTCCAGCCAGCCGTGGAAGACGTCGCTGCAGATTAGGTAAATGTGATGTGCCAGCTTGGCCAAAAAGAGCGACGAAGGCAAAAACCGGAACGGCAGTCCAACCGCCTGCGATGCGCGCTCCACCAATTGATCCAAGGGCTGCAGCGAGGGCAAGTAGCCCACCAACGGCGCCAACACTGCAGAGAGTGCTTCCACGGCATGTTTTCCACCCTTTGTGTGTTCCGCCAACGCCAGAGTAACTATCAAGGAAATCCAGACACATGCCGTGATGATCCAGGTGCGTGGCTTGACGGATTTGGCCTTTGGATCATTGAAAATTCCGAAAAGAGCGCAGAGAAACAGCAAGTAGGGTATCGGTGCTACCAGCGGTCCAAAGCACATGAACCTCCAGATCTCCGACGGCGTAAGCAATGTATGGACTGTCTTTTTTGCGAGGTTTGGCCAGACGTGAGGGTCGCAAATGAAGACTGCTTTGGAGAACAAGGTGGGGTATTTTGCAAAGTCGGGCCGCCTGCTGGGGTGCGTCTGCTGGAGGACGAAGTAGAGGTGAGACATGGTTTCTTCGGGCTCCTCCAAAGAATGTTTTGCAAACTCTTGAAGCATGAGGACGAAGTTTGCCGAGCGCCGGCAAAGTTGAGAGGCCGAGGCGACGAAGCTGGCAAGGAACATGTTGACTTGAGAGGGGCCTCCTGTCAAGCGGTCCAATCCAGCTCGAGTTGAAAGTGTTTCAGAGAGTGTCGCATCCACGACTGCCGAAGAGAAAGTGGTGTTCGATGCCTTGGAGACAGCCGGGGCCTGGGTCGCGTGGCAAAGCCCAAGAGATGGAACAAAGGCCAAATGTGGCGGTTTATTGTAAAGGTCAAGGTTTGGCGGCCGTTTTTGGACAAAGAGGAGTCGCGGTGAGAGGGCGTAAGGTACTGGTCCAGAGTGAAACTGTCTAGCGTTCGGATGGAATCAAAGGGCTGCCAGGGTAGTCGTAGTCGGATTGTCTGGATGTCTGGATGTGTTCGTTGTTCAAAAGACGCTGTGTGTTAATTCGACGAGGATGTTCACATTGGTCAAAGTGAATCGAAAAAGGCATTCCCACCAGAAGTGAATTTTGCTAAGGCGGAAGCACCGAAAAAGAGTGTGGGCACGGCGACGACAAGATTCACAGATTTTGAAGACTAGCATCATCTCCCCACGTTGAAGAAGTACGACGACAAGGGAACAAGGACAGATTTTTTCGGTCAACACGAACAGGACGAGACATTGGCAGAAAGAACTGACTCATCTGGCGCTGAGCGATTGCGACAGGAAGTAATTGTTCCATATCGGAGGACTCATCGGCTGGAGGCGGGGAGGTAAGAAGGAAGCTAGCTGGAGGTGTAGACGGGAGGCCAAGGAAGTGAGGTCGACCGGAACATTTGGCGCCGACGGGCCGTCGACAGGCATCCGTCCAGTCCGATGGCTGGCTGCGCTGAGGTGTGTGTGGGGTGCCGGGGTGGCTCGATTGCTTCAGCAAATGCGTGCGCATCAGGTGGCAGGGGCAAAAGAAAGGAAGCCACAAAAGCAAACGGAGCAGCAAATAGCAAAACGAAGAAGATGAAGCGAGGGCGACAAAGAGGGAAATTGGAAATTGGAAAAGGAAAAAGGAAAAAGGAAAAAGGAAAAAGGCATTGGCTAAGAGAGGCCAAGGGCGGCGGGGCTGTGCGCGCGGCGAGCCGTGCGGTGCGGTGCAGTGCAGCAGTGGCAGTGGCAGTCGCTGTAACGACCTACGCTGCCGGCCATGTTCTTTTTTCTTTTTTCTTTTTCCCTTTTTCCTTTTTTTCTCTCTCTCCCTCTCACGCCCTCTGCTCTGGCTCCGTCGCGCCCTCAGTCCGCCGTCCAGCCCACCGGCCCTGGCCATGCTCAGGTCTGCTTGCTTGCCACAGGTTTGAAGCCCCGTCAGACGTAAATTAGCACGCCTGCGTGCGCGTCCACTCCACCGACGCATACTCCAGCTTGATAACCCGCCATCGCTGCTCTCCTCCGCTTCGACCTCGCCTCATGGCACCACTGACCTCCTCTGCTGCTCCATCCGCCACCTTTGCGACCCCACGCCCCCAAGACGCCGCCGCCCAGACCTCGTCGTCGCTCTCTCAGCCCGCCTACTACAACCACCAGCCCTTTGCCCACCATCTCAACCCATCCATGCACCACCATCACCACCAACATACACAACATCTCCACCAACCACAGACCCCCTACGCACTCCCTCCCCACCAAACACAATCTCAACCCCAAATCTACCATCAACCACACCAACAACCGCAACAACCCCAGCAACAACAACAGCACCAGCGCCATCGTTCCGGGATGCCCGCCGCAAGAAATACAGCCACCACCCAGCCTCAATCAAATCCTCAATCAACTGCTCAATCTCAATCTCGAACCAAGCCTCAGTCATCGTCCGCGCCCAACGCCGGCCCAGGTGACCCGCCCAAGCGCAAACGCGGCCGTCCGCGCCTCAACATCAGCGACGAGGAGCGCGCGCGCCGTGCCCGCGAGCAGCAAGCCGCTTGGCGCCGCGAGAACCGACGGCGCCGGGCCGAACGCGAAGCCGCCGTCAAGGCGCGGCACGAAAGTCTTCAACCGCAGTCAGATGCCGTCAACGGAAGCAATGTAGATGTGCAGCAGCAGCAGCAGCAGCAGCATCATCATGTCCAAAACCAAGGCCAGGCCCAGTATCACCAAGCGCAGCATCACCAAGTCGGCGGCGCCGCGGGCGATGAGGACGCCGAAGAGGAAGAGCACGGGACGCATCAACCGCCGCCGCCGCCGCAGCAGCAGCAGCAGTCGCAGGCGCAACGGAGAGGCAAAGGTCGTGCAACGTCATCCATGAATCGCAGTCCGTTTTATGGCAACGGCGGCGCTGCGGGAGCGGGGACGGCGGCGACGGCGAGCTGGGGCAACCAAGAGGGAGCATCAGCAGCAGGAGGTGGAGTGGGAGGGCAAGGCGCCATGCTGGGCGTGCCCCGGAGCATGGGAGGGTACCAGCAAAGCCAAACCATGGGCGGAGGAGCAGCGGGAGCCAACGCCAGCAACACGGGGAGCTACCTGGGCTTCAGCGCCTCGTCGATATCGCAGCCGCAGCAGCAAGCCTCGACACACGACCACCACCATCACCACCACCAAAACCACCAACAACACCAACAGCACTCCTCGCTCGTCGGCCCCGGCAGCCTCGGCAACGGCTCCACCGGCCCAGGAGGCTCCTCCGCGCTCCCCATCTGGCGCGACATCGACGTCAAGCTGCCCGTCGCCGGCGACCTCAAGGTGCGCACCGAAGCCGCCGACTTTGTGTGGAGCGGCAAGGTGCCGGGCCGGCTGCGCGTCGTCTTCGAGCCCGCGCCCAACAACCCCAACCCCGGCAGCTCCAACTCCATGGCCAAAACCACCGCCGACGGTGCCGATGCAGCGGACAGGGACGCCGAGGGCGATAACGATGCCGAGGGCGTCGTTGTGGATGACGAAGATCCGGATGGCGTTGTTGACGCTGCGAATGGCGTTGTCGTGCAGTGGAGTAGTGTTAACGGTGTATGAGCGGGCGAGCGAGCAAGCAGCGGTTGTTGTTTTTTACTTGACTGCCACTTTTCTTTGCGTATGGAGTAGATGGTCCGGACCGGATCGGATCAAGTCGGATGGTATGGCGTTTACGGTCGGCTTGACGGACGGACAGACGAATGGCTACTGAGCGAGCGAGCGGGGCGTTATTCACACAGTTTTCGGAAAGCATGGGTGAGCGGACGGGTGAAGGAAAAACGGAAAAAAAGGCAAAAGGACTTGGGGAAAGGACTGTGTACCTGGACCGGACATGCATATGTGGCGAATCTGCTTAGGGGGGACTCTGGAAGGACTGGATTGGAGTGGGACTGGCTACTGGCTACTGGCTACTGGCAGGCAGGCAGGCAGGCAGGCATTGATGGATGGATGGATGGATGGATGGGGGTAGGCTTGTTACAACGGTCACGGATACCAAATATGGGGCTCGGTTACATGGTATGCGGAGTTAGAGGCATCACTTGGTTGGTGTGGTCATGGGCGTAATATATCCTCTCTTTTTCTCTCCCCCCCTTTTCCTCCCTTGACTAACAGAACAGCGGTGGCTCTGGCGACGACGGACACGAGGCGTTGGCTTGGCTGGTTTGAGTGAATTGCTGCGGACTTTGTCAATCCAAATAGAACTGACGTGCCTCCAGTTCAAACCCCCTTGCCCTCACGAGGTTCCAGTTTTGCCGCTGCCGCCCTTTCCAGCAGGAGGCGGCACATCGCCCGCCTCAACCTCGGACACAAACCTAATGCTCACCGAGTTATCCGTCCGCGACGTCTGCAACTTGTATGCCTCCTGCTTCACGATGCCGGTCCCGGGGCCGTACGTCTTGCCATCACTGCCCGTGACGACGCAGTCGGCGAAAGTCAGCGTGCCAAAGTCCGGCGGCGGCATGGCGAGCCCCGTCTTCGAATCGATCAGCGACTCGACGATCCACTCGGCCGAGTTCTGCAGCGACTTGGTGCCGGCCGGCGCCGTCAGCGGCCGCACCAGGCGCTGCTTCGTGTCGGCGTTTTCGAACGTCAGCGTGCCCGTGGTTTCGCTCGTCACGTCGATGCGCAGGTGCAGCGTGTGGCCGAAGCGGATTTGGAATTCTTGCTGCGTGAGCTGGTGCGGGTCGATGGGGTACCACTGTGCAGAGGCGAGGTTAGTACGTGTACGTCGTCGTTTGCGTGTGGAGTAGGATGGGATGGGATGAGATGGGAGTGGAATTGGGGGTTGGGTTGAGGGTTTAGCTACCTCCTCGACGGCGTTCACGATGAACGTCTTGCCGTCCGGGACGGTCAGTTTGGCGCCGTCTTTGTTCAAGGCCAGCACGATGCCGCCCTGCAGCACGTCCTCTGACGACCCGTACAGCCCGTCGATGCCTATCCAGGCCGCGATCCTTTCACGCCCTCGTCAGCCGCACAAACACATCTACAGAACGGAAAACATGATGAACTCACCCATTTGCGTCGCCATACTGTGGCTGGTCACCCAGCTTAAAACTGGGCACTTTGATGGTGGTGGAGATGGACGTGAACTTGACTCCGGCGGGTGCTTTGAGCGCGACGCCGAACCAAACGGGGACGTCGCCTTTGGACGAGGTGGATCCTTTGTCAGACTTGAGGTCGACGCCTCGTGGTTGGACTTTGCGAGTCCCAGGAGCGGCGAGGACTGTGGTCGCCGAGAGGAGGGCAACGAGGGCAGCAGTGAAGTACATGGTGGTGGTGGTGGTGAGAACGTGGAATCTCGCAAGGAGAGCGACACGCCTCCATCAACGTTTCCTTTGGTCTCCAGCTGTCTTTTATACATCATCCACCCGACTCGGAAGGAGGCTCTACTCGCAAGGAGGCTCTCACGGCGAACCAAATCAAGCGCTTTGTCTCGCAGCACAGGGTATGGATTCTTCGGGCGGGAAGAGGGTGATCCCAGACACGCAATAACAGCACCACGTTAATGGCGAAAGCTGAGCCTCTTCCCAGCAAACCATTCGTCGCGAAGCTCGTCGACATTCCCCAAAGAGGTCTCGAAGGTTGTTAATCAAATGCAGCTTCAAACCTCCCAGGCGCGTCCTCGGGCTGTCATTGCCTTTCTAGCTGGAGGTATGACCGATATGCTCGCAATAGCCAACGGCGGCGGCGGCGAAATTGAGCTGGTTGTCTTTTGCGTTTCCATGGGGAAGACATGCGAAATGAAGTAGGCTCTGGGAGAAGGAAGTCAGCGGTTTGGACTAATCGGATCAGAGGTGATGATGCGGAGAGACGCTTACTTTGCCAAATGGCGTCAAGTGTTGGCTTTGATTGGAGATGCCATCCAAGACTGCTGCCAGGGACCATCGCTCGGGCTGCCGGACCGCCGTTCGGCTGCCGACCGAATTGATTCGGGAGGGGGTACCTAAATTCTTAGCCGAAAGACTCGGATAAAGGAAGGAGCTGGGAGAGCAGCAACTGAAACTGCTGGAGAGAAAATCCACCTCGAGCATACGCAGCAGCCCGTGGCCGGATGTATCCATTGAAGATTGACACTGCCAATCGCGGGCGTTGGTCGCTCAGGAACTTCTCCCGAGATCCCGAATATGGCGACGAGGAAGGCAAGAGAGGTGCGAGTATAGGCTTCGCAAAGAGATTGGTCGACACGTCCACAACCACCAGTGCGTCTGTTGTTGGTAAAGTGCTGAGTACGTATCGCGCAACCGCTTCTACTTTCGGTTGCTGTTGCTAATTTCAGCCCGCAAAGGTTGATTTGATTTGTTCGGCAGTCCTGCTCGCCAAATTTCAAGCGGCTCTATACCTATTGGGTTCCAAACGACCACAGTGGAAGCAGGAAAGCAACCAAGTTCGAGAGTCCAGGGAGCAGAGAACAATAAACACTGTAAGAACCAGAGATGCCACGCAAAGGCCGTTATTGACATGTAGTCTGTCTGTCTGTCTAGCACGCCAAAACAGAACCGAATCAAATCGTCGCCTTCAACTTCTACTGCACCATCCCATCTTCCTCTTCCGTGGACACCACTGCCCACCTCTACTCCAGAACCAGTACCCGCCACGTACGCCCTTATCGACAGCATCAATCCAGACCTCACGCCCTTCGTCTACCTGCCTGCCTGACTGACAGCAAAAGGAAATGAGCAACCAATCACCATGTGACGCAATAGCAACATGCACGCACGCTCGATCATTGACGAACAAGGAGACACAGGAAAGCAGAGCAAAAAAATAAAGAGAAGAAGCAAATCCTAGTTTGGACCTAGAAGGTTCCAAGATTCCGAAACGGTTTGTGCCGCGCATGCAGAGCTCGCTTGCTTGCTCGATTGATTGCTTGCTTGCTTCTTCGTAAGCGAGACGAAAGGAATGTATGTCTGTCGATTAAATATTGTACAAAGAAAACATTGAATTCCCCATCAGAGGATGCGGGCAGCCGATGTTTGATTGGCGGAATGGCGTCGTCAGAAAGGTGAGGCGGCGTGGGGTGTGCTGCCGGAGGCAAAGGGCTGACGTCGCGATGTCGCAGGAGCATCGGGAGCGCAAGGAATGGGTGGCTGCAAGTGGACGAGAGCGCATTGTTTGGGGGCCATCATCTCATGCAAGGGGCAGCACCCCAGCGCCGCCTCTGAGCGCGTAGTGAAGCGCAACGCAACCAGTGCAACCAACGCTGCGGGCAGCACGCGTAGCACACGGCAGCCACCGACTCGGCTAGGGCGCACCGCGTTACCACGAGAAGGCCTCCTCGAAGAAATCCACATTCCACCTCGTCTGCCGCGTGCGCACGGCGAATCTGACGTCGTCGGCCAGGCTGCCCGTTCCGCACACGGAAACGGCCGCCGCGCCCACGCCTTCGACCATCTCCTGGTCCACCAGCGCCTGCACGTTGGGCTTGCCGGGGAACATTTGCACGCTGCTCGACGGCGAGTGGATCTCCTTTGTGCTGCGCGGCCGCGTCACGAAGAGCAGGATCTTGAGGACCTCGCGTCGCTGCGGCATGCTCAGGATTTCCGTCATCCAGGGGCGGATCCACTCGAGGTGCTCGGGCGACTGGATGATCCAGACAAGGGTCAGGCGCCGCACTGCAGCAGTCTTCTTCGAATAGGCGTCGACCAGGTGTCGCACGTGAGGCACCTGGTGGGTGATGCCAATGCCCGCCGCGAAGAGCATGACGGTGCCATACGAGTCGAGGTCCTGGAAGCCATAGGGGCCCTCGGCGATGGCAGACGTGACAAACTTGCCGCTAGGGCTGGCCTCGGCCTTTTGCCAAAGGGTGTTTGTGAAACCGGTGCGACGGCGGACAAGGAGGGACACAGTCTTTTGACGACGATCGATGGACTCGATATCGACGGCTGAGCCCTTTTCTTCGACAAAGGAGCTGTCATTTTCACTCCAGGACAGAGAAAACGGGTGCGACGTCCACCAGCCGAGCTTGGGCATGTAGAGGTAAATGTGCTGGCCGGTACGGAACTTCCAGGGACGCGCAACCTTGAGGTTGATGCGCAGACACTCGCCGGGGAGGACCTCGACCTCGGCCTGGGTGCCGCCGTTGCCAAAGTTGCGGAGAACGATCCACCAGAGGCGGACGGCGCGGTCAATGACCCAGATGGCAATGGTGCCCTGTAGGAGGGCTAGTTGGTTGGGGAGCTCGCCGACCTTGAGGTGGATGTAGACGCCCGCGACGGCCAGAGCAGCAAGGAAGATGTGGAAGTGGAGGAAGAATTCGTAAAAGGCATGACGGAGGGGTCCAGCTGCTTGCAGGAAGATGACGAGGAAAGCAAGGGTGCCGATGGTGCCCCACAGCATAAACTGGCTCGTGGACAGAGAGGATCCAAAGTGCGACCATCCAGCTACTGCTGTCAGCAAATACGGCGTCAAGAGATAAGGAGATGCTCACATGACTTGACCGAGGGTACCAGGTATGCCAGGGTGTGGGTGAGGGCCTCGATGACGACGACACGGCCGATCCAGCGGTGCAACAGGTTGTACGTGTCGTATGGGATACCAGTGAGCTTGAGGAGGATGTTGTTGCGGCCGGCCAGCAGGAACAGAGCAAGCATATTCATGACGGCCAGGTTTCCAGAGCGGTTGCGGAGCATCTTGGCGACAGCCATGGAGCTGCTCCAGTCGATGAAGATGACGCAAAAAGCAATGTTCATGCCAACGTAGGCGGTGATGTAAATGGTCTGCAGGCGGTTGGGTAGGGAGCCGACATTGATGGCCGAGGAGAGCTTGTACTCGCGGTGGTGACGGGTGCGGAACAGGGGCGAGTCGAAGAGATATCTCTTGAATTTTCCATAGTACTCGTTGGGGGCGTAAAAGTAGCGCTGGGCGGGATTGTTCAAGCAGGCGATTCCACGGACGTAGCGAGTAAAGGTGATGCAGACAAGCCAAATGGTCAAGGCGACGGCGCAGGCAACCCAGGTGTATCCGAGGTAGCCCATGACCCTAAAGTCGTCCTTGAGGGCCTTTTCGAGGGCGGCCATTTGCTCGGGGGTCATGTTGCCCCATCGGCGGGCAAGTTGGTGTTCTTGTTCGGCGGCAGTGGCAGTGGCCAGGCCGGCGAGGCCCAGCAGCACGAGGTTTTGAGCAGACATGTCGGCGTGTTTTTGTTTTGGTTGGAAAAGAGTCTATGGCCAGCAGTAGACTTGGGAGCGAATGAGGACCTGGCTCGCTTGCGAGCAGGGGAATGGGGATGGAAAGCTCAAGAAGGTTGGCAAGCCAGCTTGAGAGGACGGGAGAATCAAGAGGAAGAGAGCGAGAGGATGGTCAGAAGGTAAAAGGTTGGCGCTGAGTGAGGCGCGAAGGAAGCGGCAAAGGGGAGGCGATGGGATAAACGAAGGTGGGTGTGTAATGTCTTGAAAGGCGCACGTCTTGCGGCGACAGAGGACGAAGAAGAGAGGATCATCCAGGGCGTCGAGGACCAGACGGACACAGGCCATGGAGTCCTATTTAGACGTCGGCGAGAGGCGGCGCTGTGATTGGCCGTGGGGGCGTGGAAGCGAGCGACGGGGCATGCAAGGCGACCGCAGCCAAACAAGACCAGAGTGACGCGTCGGGTGCTGGAGCTGGAGCTGGAGCTGGAGGCTGACGACGGTATCTCTTCCATCCATCCACACAGCGTCCATCTTCTGCCGCCGTCAGCGCATCCCGCGTGCATTCTCTTGTCTTCCGGGTGTCGATTCCTACGGTACAGCCAGCTCAGCTTGCGTTGATGGATGCAGCCGGGCGGGCGAGACGGCCCCTTTGCCGACGACAAACCAACACCAACGTGCGGTCGATGTGCAGGTGATGGCCAGCCAGGTCCGTTGTTAATTCAAGCATGCCCACTGCACTGCCCTTCCCTGCTTGCTTGCTTACTCCCTCGTTGTCGCATCCTTGCCGCCCAACCTGTCGCGACGGAAGACCCGTCTCAGCAACCCTGCCCTGCCCTGCCCGCGCCATTGGGCCGCCCATCTTTCTTTTCCTCCACTCCACTGCACTCCACTCTCCGCGCTCTCCTAATTTGCTCTCCAAAATCCTCATCTCAGGCCCGCAAACGGTCGATCCCCAGGGGTTCGTATTTCGGTCCACCTCACCAAAACAACACTCGTCCAGCTCTGTTTCACCTCGTCCATGACTGACGTCGGTTTTTCCACCACTAGTCGCGTCAAAACACCACGACACGCCCCTTGTGCTCTAGCCCCAAGCCATTTGCCCGACTTTTTTTTTTTTTTTTTTTTTCTTTCTTTTTTTCGCATCAACGCCACTCTCCGTCGTCATGCGCAGCATCCCTCGCCTCTCGTCAACCAATTCTGTTTCAACCTCCCCATGTGACGCCGACGGCCCTTGGGAAACACCTCCATGCACGCCAGTCTCTAGCCTCCCGTCGGCTCGGGATCCCAGGGCGAAACCTACTCCACCATCCACCTCCGGACCCTTCTTTGGGCTTCGTCGTAGTCCCGTTTGACTGCACACTGCCGTCATGCTGCACACGCCCGTTGTCCACGGGAATTCCCGTCGCTTCTCTCCTCGTCCTCGTCCTCGTCCTCCTACACCTCTGCTCCATTCCGCCAATGGCCGCTCGACGACAGGCCCTTGAAACCACTGCCCACATCAATCACCAAACGTCTCGCTTCATCAGTCGAACCCATCTTATCTGATGTCAGCTACTGCTTCAAGATTTAGCCGACCACTCAACAACCTCGAGCCGCACAACACCATTCTCCGAGACACGAGAGCGACGGATCAAGTCGACAATTCCCCGCCTCGATTCCTACCCCAGTGTCTGAAAGCATGGCCGGTGCTCACCGCTGGGCTGCAATCACGCATTCCCCGCCACCAACTTGTCATTTTTAGCTCCCCCAAGAGCAGGCCTACATGGGCAATTTGGGATCCGGCTCGCCCAAACAACTGCGGCAGTTCTAGGGAGTGGCTGGCTAGTGGCAGCGTTGGACCGACGCCAATCCCGGATTTGGTGCGGCCACCATCATGCGACACCACGGCAACCGCTGCTCGGCCAAACATTAGCTGCAAACACCACCTAGCAGCTAGCAATCTGCGCAAGCCGTTGGCCCAACGGCTGCAATCGCGCAATTCGTACGTCGTGGTGGTCGCATGGCATGGAGCCAAACCAAACTCCAGATTGACTCGAGATAAGCTCGCCGCGAGCACCTGCAGCCGCCAGCCGGGCTTGCGGACCTGCGTCGTCGAGACTAGGGATCCTGTGCTCTCGACCCTTTGGGCCTGGCGTCGGCTGTGCTACCGGCCAAGCAAGCCAAGCCCTTGGTCCCTGAAGGGACCCCATGTTGAAACCAACTGCCTGGCTCGTTTGCTCCTCACCACCGCCATATGTCGTGGGCACCGGCACAACTTCCCATGTCGGCCGTGGCTCGACGACGGCCTTGGGTTGCTTCTAGACCTGATCGAGATGGCTTCTTCTTCCTCACTCTTCCACCGTCGGGCGCCGCCTCGTACGACACACCCAACACTAACCGACCTCTAGTCGTGGACCATCTCAACCGAAAAACATTGCTGCCAATCTACTCGGATGCGCGGCTACATTGCGGGAGACATGTTACCGGTCTCCTTTGATTGTCATTCCTGCGCACGCACATCACTCATATAAACTGCATGCCCCTTATCTGTTTTTAAATTTGCTCTTCTGCATGCAATGCCAAAAGGCACCACCACCGCACCGCCACCGCCTGCAGCGTGCCTGTCGCTTCATCTAAGCGGCATCAAAGCTGCGTCCCGTTGTGCGACAAGCCACAGCTCTCGCCCTCAAAGGACTAGATTCAAAGAGACTCGCACAGACACAACCTCCACCAGGCGGGTGTCAGTCTTGTTCATTTTCCTGGTTGGAGTCGCCTGTCGTCGTTGCGCCATTTTCCCCACATGTGCGCTGCTCACATGTTTGTGGTCTGCACACTGTCTGTACTCTCGACGTGTGGCTGCAGTCCTGTTTTCCCCAGACAGGCAGGTTGTGCTCCCCTCCTCCGCCTCTGTGCCCGCATCCATCTCCATTGCGTCACACTGTCTCGACCATTCCCCGGTCAGTGGACGCAATAACTGGGCAATCTGGAAAGGGCGGCCGAGACTTCCTCAGAGCGCCCGTTATACGTCAAAAAGGCAACCAATGCACAAACCGTACGTAGATGCAGAAACCCCCCTGCTACCAAGCTTTGTGGTTCGGTTGGTAAGGTGTTGGTCAGCAGTCGCTGGTATCACAGACGGTAGGGCTTGTCTTTTCTGTGGCTGCGTCGCCCGATTGTTATGGATGTGTGAGTTGTGCCTCTTTGCTCACACAACCACCACCATCACCACCACTGGCATTGCCACCTGCAGCTCCTCTACCACATTATCGTCCCCAACTGCATTACGATCGCGATCTCAATCCAGATCTTCACCGCTCGAGCTCTCTCCAGCGCCTCGTTCAATTCCTCCTTCACCCCCCCCCCCCCCCGCCTCAACCCCCTACGCCCCTTTCTCACCCGTCTCTTGACACGTACACAACCACCACCACCCCGAAAATCCATTGAAGAGAGACCTTCGATTGGCATCGATCGATCGCCAACGGGACGATCTCAGAAGGAAGACGACCGAAAATTCCAGGAAAGGGAGTGCTACCCGTCCTCTCCCCCTCCATTCCTGCGTCTACGTCTGCCTGCAGCTACAGGATGCAGCCGCACCTCCACATGTTGCTCCACCTGCGTGCTGCAATCTGATCTTTCATCTACCTGCCTGCCTGCCTACCTAACGACAGGGCCAGGTAGGTGAGTGGGTAGGCAGTGCACAGCACGGCATGGCCTACTAATCTATCAAGCAGCCATCGAGCCAGCCAGCCAGCCAGCCAAACCCACCTGCAGATGTGAGCGCCTCTGGAGAGCAACAATTGATACCGTAGATTGATCGGTCGAATGCTGCGCGTTGTGCATGGCCGGACTGACTGCAAATGAAATGGTGAGGTTGAGATGAGTCGGTGAGTCGGTGAGTCGGTGACGTGCTGGCTTTGTGCGCTGCACGTTGGTCGGGCGCGTGATGTTGCCTCATCCCTTTTTGGCCGTGGTGGTGACGGTGGACGAGTAAGGTACACACACAGCACTGGCAGAGTGCGGTTTGAATGGTTGGTTGGTTGGTTGGAAGGATGCGATGGCCATCTGGCTGACGGACTTGCTTCTGATTGCTCAATCTACCTCTTCGGCGACATTTTCCGGTGGTGGTGAGTCGTTCTGTCCGTCTGTCTTCTACTTCTTTCATCAGTTTCGTTGGTTTGTCTGTTCCTTGATCAGTCAATTGAATAAGCGCTTTTTCCATTCCTCTTGATGTACGTCTCCGTCTCTCTCTCCTCGTCTCTCCATCACAGCTCCCGCCGACTTGTTGAACACATCCCATTTTTTCGCTCCGGCGCGCCTCCCGTCCGGCAGAGAAAGCACTGAGCCGTCTTCATTTTCTCAATTTCTTCTGAGGCCAGAGATGAGGAATAGTGAATGTCAAAGATAAGCATAGGAGAAGTCTGCTGGCTGTTCCTCTCCTTTCAATGTGCCGTACGACTTCAACTTGCCCTCATTCTGTTTGTTCCTGTCTTTTTGATTCCGACTATTACTTCCTCCTTCAACCCAAAAACACTACATGTCATGTCACGACCACTGTCACTACTTGGAGATGGCAAGATGAGTCCTGTTCTTGGCAGCTTTCGTGCAGCACTCGCCTGCCGGGTGGGTGGGACGAGAGAGTGACGAATGTTCGGGCAGGAGATGTCGAGCTTTGTGCGGTATCCCCGGCCGCATCTCACCGTCCGTCCTTTTCCACCAAGAAACTGACTCATCGACATCAACAACGAGGCAGCAGCATCTGAAAAAGCAAACAATCTCGATTGTAGAAAGTCGATTTGATCGTCTCCGCCCATCTCTACGCTCCGCATCATTTTGTGTCTGAAAAAAAGGGAAAACAGAAACAAAACCAGACACCCCCCCAACACACTGCTGATGGTGGACGCCTCATCCCATCCATCTGATATCAAACAAGAAAGAGAAAGCCGAGACACCAAAGCCCCCGATCTAAGCAGACCGTTGGCCCCCCGGCTGCTGCGCTCCAGTAGCAAGTAGGCGCGTTGGAAGAGGAGAGCAACGAAAAAGGAAAATCAGGAGAAGGAATACCAAACTGATCGCCAACGCGCGCACGATCCTGCTGCTTGCCAGTTTGCTCGCGGACTCCTGAAGAAAGAGAACGACAAAGTTCCAACCAGGCGGTCACCAGTCGAATCGACATCTCTCAAAAAGTGCAACCGCGCGTCCAAGAACCGAGTCGACGACTGCAGATGATATCACTCGGCGTCCACCATCTCGACATCGCTGTCCCCGTCGGCCTCCTTCTTCGCCTTCTCGTACCCTTCGCTGCGCCGCAGCTCGGCGACTTTGGCTCTGATGGCGTAATACAAGCACGGCACGCCGGGGTCGACGAGCTTCTTCTGCTCCTCCACCTCCCCATCATCATCCTCCTCATCCCCATCATCACCACCAGCCAACCCCCTCGCCCTCGCCCACTCCCCGACGCCGCTCCTCTCGCGCCCAAACACGACCAACCGCGCAAAAGCGCGATCCCACTTCTTGGCGACGTCGGCGACCCCCGTCCGCATCAGCGCCGTCGCGACGCCGTTGTGCGCCGCGTCGTGCACGAACAGCTGCATGCCGCCGTGCCCGATGTCGATGGGCGCCGCCACGGCCAGCTGCGCGTTGCGCCGCGTCTGCACCTTGTTGCTCTTGCTCTGCGTCGTCTTCTTCTTTTTGCTGCTGTTGCTGTTGTAGCTGTAGCTGCTGCGGTTGTTGCTGCGGTTGTTGCGAGGCACGGGCGTTGGGTGCTCCTGGCAGCGGGCGCGGGCGCGTGCGGCCGTGGTGTAGGCGCTGAGGTTCCAGGTTTGCGCGTCGAGCACGATGAAGCGCGGGATGGTCGAGGTTGGCGACGGCGCGGTGGTCGTGGTCGTGGTCGTGGTCGTCGTGGTTTTGGTCGTCGTGGCAGCAGCGGTGGCGGTGGTGGAGCTGCTGCTGTGTTGGGGCGACGCGGCGAACGACGAGTCTGACGACGAGGCCGACGAGGCCGACGCGTCGTAGCTGGTGAATTTGGCGTTGACGTACTCGTCGTGGCAGCGCTCGAGGTGGGCCAGCTGCTGCTCGTCGATGGAGCTCAGCGTCGAGTCGGACGCGTCGCTTTTGCTCTTCTTGTGGCCGTTTTTGTTTGCGGCGGTGGTGGTGGCATGCTCGACTGGCTCAGGCGCGGGCTGGCTCTCTTGCTTGATAGTCTGGCACTGTTGGTTCTCGAGCTCTCCAATGCTCACAGGGCGCAGAAGTCTTACCGCCTCGAGAGCCTTGTCTGGCGTCTCTCCATCATCGATTTCGTTGTCTGAGCCGGTGAGGTCAACGAACTGGACCTTGCGCCGCTTTTCCTCGTAGACGAGAACGCTTGGCGGGTCCTGTGTTTCGTGGTAGAGGCTGTGGCTGGCCAGTTGTACGCTCGTATCGCGACCACCGGGGCGCATTCGGAAGCAGACATCGTTGGTGGTGGTGGCGGCGAGGCTATCCGGGTCGTTGTTGTTGTGTCGCTCGGGCTCAGGAGTCGACTCAACAAATGTAAGGCGTTTGACACCATTCGAGTTGAACCCATCTTCACAGACGACGACGGTCGGCTTGCCAGCTGCGTTGCGGGGCTTGTTGCCCGCCCGTATCTCGGGACTGCTGTCAGAGCCGCTGTGATAGAAGGATATCATTTTCAAGCTGCCGTTGGAGCTCTGCGAGCTTGTGCTGACGCCGCGCTTGTGGATCTTGCTCTTCTGGTTTTCGCTTCTTGCGGTGGCGCGGAGGGATTCGTTGCTCGATGTATGACACCGTGTGAGGCGCTTCGGGCCCTTGGCTGTGATGTTTTTTGGCGAAAAGCTGTCCTGTTTGCTGTTCTTCTTTGGCTCGATGGCCATCGCAGGGTAACCGAGTGTCAACTTTGACAGGTTCGTATCCGAGGAGCTACTGTTGCCGTCGCTGGTGCTGTCGCTGGTAGACCCAGAAATCAGTGGAGAGTAGCCCTTGAAGCGCGTAGGCACACACTTTTCGATGGGGGTCGGCATGTCGGATGTGCCATCCAGGCCAAGAGGTTGAGCACGAGTCGACAGGCTGGTGTCAGTGGTGGTCGTCACCAACCTGGCTTTGCTGCGAGTGAAGCGCTCAAAGGCGATTTCCGGACTGGCCCTGACCCTGACCTTCTTTTTCTGGGTGCTCTTCGTGTCCAACGCCGGTCCAGACTCGACCTTGATCAGGTCAGGTAGAGTTGCGTCAAACCATTTCTGTGCAATGCCATCGGGGTACTTTTTGAGGACGTGGTTGTAGATTGCGGCCGGGCAAAACTCCTTGGAAATGAGGATCAGTTTGTCGCGAAGAAGGTCGAGGTCCTTGGAAGTCATCTTGTCGTGTTGTTGAAGGAGGCTCGTTGGTGTGGGAGCGGTGTGGACGGGATGGAGAGAAGAGAGGATACCCATCGAGGTTAAGAGTTGGAGGGTGACGCCTGTCGACTGGGTGGTGGAAGAGGTCGTGTGCGAAAGATGACGCGTCGAAGGTTTGCTGGGGAGGCAGACAGCAGTAAAGCCAGACCCTGTGAACTGAAGTGAAGGTCACGTGTAGGGGGATTGTGAGTTGAAAAGTTGACGGTATTTTGGGGAAAATCGAGAGTTGCGACCGCTTTCCGTTCCATTTTCCCTAGGGTCCAGCCCTTTTATGCTTGACGGCCTGGCAACGCGATTACAGCTGCGGTCAATGCCCCCAGTTGGCAAACCCGAACCTGGGTACAAGATTGATGTGATGACTCCCAAAGAAAACCAAATCTAGTTGTTGAGGGACGCAGCCAACGCGATCACAGCTGACCCCAATGCTGTCTGTTGCATGTGCCCAACACGAACCCGGGGGGAAGATTGGTATGATGACGTCCAAAGAGGAGTCAGGATCCAGTCGATGAGGCTGAGTCAACAAGTAGACGGCAGCATTTTGGCAAACGGTCTGCTAGCGGACCAATCCTGACATATTCCAGACAAAAAATCATTTGCAGTTTTGACTGCATTGCTGAGAGAATCCGGGTGGGGATGAAAGCCCACGGAACCACGATCTCTTCAACCATGGGTCAGTCCTAAGCAGCGAATTCAAGGGACTGCCAACCAAACACGCGCTTTCAAGTGCCGTGGTACTGGCAGTACCAGCAAGATGGAGGCAAGGCGTTGCCCAACACACGTGCTTCATGTCCTGCCATTCATCACGTCAGTGTATTCTGTGCACATTGAAACTCGGCAATAAGAAATTTCTTCCTTCCATTGAACTTTCATTCGTTTATATACAGGTCATGACCAGTTTGCCAGCTCACGAAGCCGACGGAGAGTGAATGCCCCTGTAGACGGATTCGAACGAAGAGGAAGGGGCAAGGATGCGGCGATAAGAAAGAGGGCAGAGAGCTATCGAGAGTAAGAGACTATCATGGAAAGGGTACTTGGGAGTTTTTGAGAGCGTTTGTGTTCCTGGTGGGCGGGGAGGTCTTCCATGACAACCATTGACCGAGCCAGTGGATGTCGAGAAATGACAGCGAGCCTGAATGCTGACGTTTGACGCGTGCGCATTGCTGCGAGCGGCAGACGTGCGGATATCAAAGCGTTAATCATGAAGTCGTAACCGCTCAACAGCAGGACGAGTAGGAGCAGAGAGCAGAACCGGTAAACCACTAAAGAAACTGCTTTTTGGTAATCGGTGGAGAGAGCGGAGCATTGGACCGGTGTCTGGCAGACGGGAAAATACCGGGTCGGCTCAAGCGGCGGCATACCAGGGCCGCACAAAAGCGCGTTGGGCGGCGCGAAGCGGCGGGGCGCGTACGACCATTGTCCTGTCCAAACTTTACTCGGACGGAGCCGTGCTGCGGCGCATCTTCTCCGCCTCGAGGTTTTCGTAGAGAAGATACAGGGCCTTTTCGTTGGCCGAGGGGCTGCCCATGATGGTGAACATGCGCTCCCCAGTCTCGTCATGGGGGGCTTTGGCGATAGAAATGCGTGCGCCGGAGCTCTTGCGAATCTCGCTAATCTTGCTGCCGCCGCGGCCGATGATGCAACCGACCATGTCCGAGGGAATGCTGATGTTCTGGGTCTGAATCTCCTCGCCATCCTCGGTGGTGGTGGGCATGGGGGGACGGGAAGCAGCGTCGGAACCGGAACGGCGGCTGTACGAAGGAGCATCGCTGAAGTCGGCTCCATGGCCTGTGCGGTTGTAGGAACGGCCGCCGCCGGTGAAGCTAGAGCCGTTGCTCAACGGGCCGGCGCCAGCTTGGACTCTGACTGCAGGATTGTAGAGGACGGTGCCGTAACCACGCTCGTGGTCATCGATCAAGCACTTGCCGATTTCCCACGACGCCTTTTCAATGCCTTCGGGGGTGCCTTGAATCTCGACGATGCGCTCGGTGGACTGGGGCAGCATTTCTTTTTGCGCGACCATGCGCACGCCAGACACGTCTTGAATCTGCTTAATCTTCAGACCCTGGCGGCCGATGATGGTTCCCATCTGGTTGTGGGAAATGAGCAGGCGGACAGCTATGGCACGCGTCAGCTTGAAATCCGGCAGGATGCGCCGAAGCGATGATCCAAAAGACCAGGGAACCTAGACTTACGATGGGTGCCGCTCGTGTTGATGACCCCGCCCATGCCAACGGAAGGGGCACCTTCAAGAAGACCCTTGGCAACGAGGTGGTAGGCCTTTGCGATGCCGCTAAGCGGGCCCGTGACGGTCAAGACGCGATCGTGGACGCCCGGGACGACTTTGCTGACGCCGGCGCGGACGCCAGTCTCGTCGCGGAGGCTGGCGACATTCTGACCGGCCTTGCCGATGATGACACCAGCTTCTTTGGAGGAGACAATGGCACGCAGGGTCAATTGCGCCTGGGCATATTCTTCTTCGGTCCTGGCGATAGGCTCGCCGTCAGGGTTAGTGGCAAGCCTGTGGAAGGCATCCGAGACGTCGTTGACATCGGGGGAGGTGGCAGTCGCGACTTCTTCGGCAGACATGATGGTGGCTGGTGGGGCGGGTACAAAGAGTTGTGAGAGGACCAATGGCGAATTTGGGACCGTGGGTGTAGCTCGAGCCGCGACCGATCAAGGTACCTAGCGAAATTGGAGCAGAGGGTGAAGAGGGTTGAGAGGTCGAGGCGGACTGGTCAAGAGTGGTCAGCGTCAGGACGCGTTGGAGCAGGCGCTGCGTGCAGCAGAGAAGAGGGCAGAGCGGGCAGGACAAACCGTGTGGTGGGAGGAAGTGGCGGCGGCGGGCGCGGCAGGCAGAGATGCGGCGGCGCAAGGCGAAAAGAGGAAGAGAGGAGAGTGAGGTGGTGGAGGGGCGGAGGGGAGAGGGTGGGGAGAGCGGTGGGTTGAGGTGGAGGGAGAGGGAGAGGGAGAGGAAGGGAGGAAGAGGAGGAAGAGAGATGGAGTTGGGTGATCGAAGGCTGCGGTGCGGTGCGGTGCGTGTGGGCCGGCGGGTGGTGAAGAGCGGGTGGAGGGTTGACGAGCGACGCGCGGGCGGACTCTGGACGTGGACTGGCCCCGGACGTCAAGCGAGCTCAGCACCTCACCCACCCCGTCGGTCGCTCGCACCGCCCCGGCACCAAACCACCACCACCACCACCACCACCGACAAGACAAGACAAGACAAGCAACACCGCAGCTCCCGCCATCCCTACAAGACCACGGATGCCGTCCTTGTCGCCGCCGGGTCGTCGCTGCTCTGGCCCACCCCTCTGGGCCTCTGGTCTCCTGCTCTCTCGTCCGTTCGCTCTTTCGCGTCCTCAATAATTCAACTCAACCTTTAAACTCGCCGCTTGGCAAAGCCTCGATCGACACCTTGTTCCACTAGGAACCAAGTCCTGCTCTCTCTTCTCCAATCGCACCACGATCCATCGCGCTGGCGCTCCCGCTCCATGCGGCCCAATATGTCATGGCACCAGTTACCTTACCACTTTCGAATTTAACCATTCTCGCCATGCCCCCGTCACAGACTCCAAAACGCAAGCTACCTCGCCATGGCCGCCGTCATTTCCATCCACTCCAATCACTTTTGGCCCTCAAACACAACCTTTTGTGCCTTCATCTTGTCAAACACCTCATATCCCTCCACTGCCTTTGAAAGCGGCATGATGGCGTCGGCCATGAAACCCAGCAGATGCTGCTTGGCCTTGAGCGCCGCTAGCGCCTGGGGGAAAATTGACCGCACTGGACATCTTCCCATTTGTATGCGCAGGTTCTTGCCATATGCCTGATTGCCACCCCAAGGAATCTAAAACCCATTAGCACGCCAACTATACCACCGCCGCCCTGTCATCTTCATGCTCACCTCTCCATTGTGTACTCCAACGCTGCTGATAAAACCCCACGGCCTCAGGATGTCAAACGCAAGCTTGAGTGCAGGACTCAAGCCTACAACTTCAATCACCACGTCGGCGCCCCTGCCATCTGTGACCTCTTTGATCCTCCTCTCCAGCCCCTCTCGATCCGTCTTGAAATTGAGAGGCTCCGCGCCCAGCTCCTTGGCCAGCTCCAACCGGCTGTCGATGCTGTCGACGGCGAAGAGATGTTTCGGCTTGAACTCCTCCGCATTGATCAGCGCGCACAGTCCCACCGGGCCGCACCCTACGACAACGACGGTGGCCTCTGCCACATCTTCCTTTGACATCCCCGCAAAGGCGTTTGCCGCGGCAAAGTAGCCCGTGGGGAAGATGTCGGCCATGAGGACCAGCGCCTTTTTGTCAATGCCCTCGGGCGCCTTCATGACGGTCGAGTCGGCAAGCGGCACACGCACGTACTCGGCCTGCGCGCCATCCAGCGCCGCCGTTCCGAACAGTAGGCATTTCTCGCAGCGGGAGGAGAAGCCCTTGCGGCAGTAGAAGCACTGTCCACTGTTCGGCTATCAGCGCCCTGTCCAACTCTAATCCGCAACCCCGCCAGGCTGGGCGGCCAGTCGACCCCATCCCAACTCTGCCTGACGATTGACCATTTCTGCACCCCCAGATTCCATGTACTCACCAGCTCACAGTGAACGGACTGACAATTGCGTCGCCTTCCTTGACCGTCACTACCTTGCTCCCCGCCTGCACCACTTCGCCCGTGAACTCGTGGCCCATGATGAAGCCCGTCGGCGACGGCTGGTGTGCCCGGAACACGTGCAATTCGCTTCCGCATAGGGCTGTGAAGTCTACCCTGACGACGATGTCGGTTGGCTCCTGGATCTTGGGCACGGGACGTTGTTCGACGGCGACTTTGCCCGGGCCGTGGAACACGACTGCTCGCATTGTCGGGGCAATTGGCGCCATTTTGATTGTAGGTCTTGTTGCGATTCGTGGATAAGAAGGCTGCACAGGCGCGGGAGATCCTTTGAGATAATCTGGAGTAGACCGCAATCAAGAAGAATAGTACGTTCGTGAGGACGCAGGCCGCGGGTCGCGTCGAGAAGTTGAATACTACCGGAGAGAAGTTCGCAAGGCTCAGGTCGAGGATGGTCGAAGAGGAGCAAGAAGAACTTGTCTCGCGCGCGTGCTTATAGGATTCGCTGGCTGGCTGGCTGCAGGCGCCGGAAGATGGTAAAAGGCGACTGCGGAGTGAGGGGAAAGCAAAGACGATCTTCGCGGGCGACGTCACAGGACGAGAGCAATAATGGACGAACGGAAAACCACCTCTCTCCATCAAATTGCCTAGGTAAAACGCAAATTGCCCCACAGCACAGACAACCACGCACCGAATGCTTTCTCGACTCTTTTCCTCCTTCTCAGTGGTCAGCGTATTCGTTTTGTTTTCCTGAACAAGGGTTTTGCTGCTACTACGGCTGCTACTGACCTGCGGTGCTGTTTGGTCCGACTACCTAGCTGCTGCTCTGCGGGATGCATGTAGGTGCGTCAGCCGCCAGCCAGCCACCACATGCGGAGCAGCGCATGGATGACACCGATTAGTACGCGGGGAGACGCAGACGCAGACGCAGATCCATCCCTCCCTCTGTCTCAAGCACTACACTCTCTTCCTCCACCCTCCACCAAATTTCCAGCAGCTTTCCAGCAAACAAGCCACTCCCATACAAGCGTACAAAAATGCGTGGTATACTTGTCCCCACGAAGCTATGCCCCTGTCCGCCTTGACCACAACCCGCCCGCCCACCCGCCCTCAACGCTGCTTTTCCCACCTGGAAATTCCCGCCCTGTCTCGCCTGGTTGTGGGCTCGTCACGACGACCTGCGATTTGCTATTGCCTGGCGGGCGCAGTACAGAGAAGCGGTTTGTATTTGTTTTGCGTGCGGCTACGCGAGGCTGACTTGCTTTACCACTATTTTCCTTTGCTTGCCCCTTTCCATTTTTTTTCGACTTTTACTATTTCTCTCTTTTTTTTTTTTTTTTCGTCCATTGCTTTGGACATCTTCCTTCTACTCCCCGCTTTGCTGCGGCGTGCACTCATTCTCTCTTCTACTGAGGCTTGGTAGAAGCGACCGTGGCGAGAGTAGGGGAAGGTAGAATGCCAAAAGTCTTGACGAAGATGGGGATGCTTCAACATTTGGGAGCGCGTGGGAGCGTCGTTCAACAGTCTTTACGGAGCAGTGAATTGCTTGAGTTGGTCGACGTCACGAGCGAGGCAGGTCGGTCATTACCAGGGAGCTAAGGTAGGTGGGTAGGTAGGTGGGTAGGTAACACATCCATCTCATCTGACCAAATTCGACCTACCTGGCTCACTATCGTGCAGGAACTGTGAGGTGGGTGGGCATGTGATTGCCACAGACAAGCTTTTGTTGGTCTAGCGCGATTGGATTGATACAAGCTACCTCGCTGATTGGTCCACTTCTTTTGTGCTGTCTCGTCACAAGCCAACATATAGCTGCTTAGATGATATCACTATTATTGGTGGGGAGCAATCGATGTCGACATATGTATCCAGTCTCGACCACAGTCCAGCAATTTGGAAGCTGCAGTCCTCCACCTGCGATGGGGGCAGGGTTCGGAGAGGAATGGGTAAGTGTGTGTATTCAGGTTGGAAAGATGACTTCGCTCGCGAGGCCAGTGCGGCAAGCGCTGCTCTCGCACTTCGACAGCTCCTTGCGCCGTTTTTCGTAGGAAGAATCGAAGAGATGACGGGAAAAGGAATATGTAGGATGAGACGACGGGGAATCTGGGGGGGACCGGAGACCGAAAGCAGACCCAACGCCGCATAAACACCACCTCTCCCTAGAACGCACCTCGTTTAGCAAGGAGAGAGGATTGGGACGATGTTGGGAGGGCAAGTTGAAACGCAAACCAACTCCAAAACCGGATGCGGCCCGTCAAACTCCAAAATGCAAGGCCAAGACGCAACAGGATGAGAAAAAGGAGAGTCGTTCAGGCAGCTCGACCGCTGAATGACAGTACTCGAGTCTTGCGGCACTGCGCTGGAAGCATGCAGCGCCCCACCGATCTCCCACTCCCCGCCCCAGCCCGCCCCACATGCATTGCTCAGCAATAACTCTGTGGAGAGAGAGATCCGCGCAACAAAGTCGTCGGTCGTGTCTGCAGCGCTGGGCCAGGCCAGATTGGAAGAGGAAATGCGGTCCGGCGAGCTCAAGTCACGGTGCAGAGCAGCTCGGCCTCGAGGATGAATTTGCCCTCCTTGTACTTCTCCGATGCCTCATATGCCTTGTCGTACTTCCAGCCCACCGTCTCCTTGCACTGACGGCATTGGATATCACGTACTATGTGCCGGCCCGTCGTCATGTTGCGCTCGCCGGGGTCGCCTTGGGTGATGTTGACGACGCTGTCGAAGAGGTAGGCTTTTCCGTGCTGGCCGCGAAAGTTCTAATGGCGCAAGGTTTGTGTCAGCTCGGGCAGAGACCTAGAGTATGGGGCTGCGAGCCTTCAGATGGATGCTTACCCTACTGATGATGTCGTCGTGGTTGGAGAGGTGGGTTTTGCAGTTCTTGCAGCCGTAGATACGGTGCGAATTCAGGTAAACATTGTAAGTAAGACCCATTTCGGAGCGAGGGTCGCAGGTTGCCTATCAGCAGCTTTGGGAGGCGGAGAGGTGAGGGGACGGGCGTGAAGCCGACGGCGAGGTGGACAAGCTCGGCTTTTGGTAGCAGGGCGGGTTTTAAACACGCAAACGTGCTGTTAGGCGCAGGTACGACAGTATGACTGATTGGGGCTAGGCAGCGAGCTGGTACGCTCCGGCAGCTCGCGCGGCGGCGTTGCTGATAACGACGATGCCAGGAGAGCTCGTGATGCGGAGGCAAGGTGGAAGTCGAGACTCCGATATGGGCTGGCGGCGGGGGCCTGTTCTTCAAGGCCGTGCAGAATGGCGCGGCTACGTTGCCGACGACGGCTTTCCGTGCTGTACAGCCTTGAAGCTTACCGGGGTATGGAGCGGTGACGTAGAGGAGGAGCTAGGAGTCGGACCGTAGGGGAAGCAGACGGTGGCAGGGTCGAGGCGAGCTTGGGCGGCGGAGACGGCTGGGGGAGGTTGTCGAGCAGAGCGAAGTGAGAGAAGGTAGGGTGAGAGTGGCGGCGTGAGAGGCCATGAGCAGGCAATTGAAGGTCATGAGCAATTGAAGTGGGGACCGGGACTGGAGCTCCCTCGCCAGCTCCCCTCCCAGGAAGCTCCGTCACGTGGGGCTTGCAGACATGGACAGCGGGCGGATGAGGTGGCTTACAGTAACAGCTGCATCACGACTTGACCAGAGGGAGTGTTGCACCTGGCTGGCGTGCCTGGCTGGGCAGAGCTTCTGACTGGTTGGAAAGAGACCTGACTTCAGTGGTTGAGAAGCCTCCACCTCACATCGCTGCCCTGGCGTCCGTGGCATGGGGGGTTAGGTTATCGATAACTTGGCTCATGAGTCCAGCTATAAATACGCACACTGCGCCATCTGCATGTTCGACTCCGACTGGGGCATGTGAGAGCTGTTAATGCAGGGTTGGCCGGTTGACGGGCGGCAGACGTGGCTGTCGCCGTCAAGACAATTGATCCTCATCGCAACAGAGCGCAATGTAGCAGCCCACCATAGGTAATGCCGGTGTGGGGTGCGGTGCACGCGGCACATCAGCAGAGGCTGCGTTGGTCTGTCATGCCGTACAACCGACCCCATTGCTGGAGATTTGAGGCAGGGACGGTGTCAAGACATGGTGGGCTGTATGTATTGATGTTGGAGAAGCGAGAGAAGCATCGAACTGAAGCTTGCACGAGGGCTGGACGCCTGAGCGGGTGTTGCAGCGATCCAACCGCCAAAACGGCAAAGAAACTGAAAACCAACAGAACCAGAACCAGAACCAGAACCGTACCGGCCAAACGTCGCTATCGATAAAGAGTGGAGAGGGACCTGAGGTGAGGCCGCAGGCGCCGGCCGGGGATGTGGTGGCCGTTTTGCTGCGAGGCTGACCCGTTTCCCAGTGTGCGGCGTACACCTCTCGGGGCCACGAGTTACCACACACACATTAGACGAGTCGAGCCCAGGCGTCGAAGGTGCCAGAAGCGAATGCTGTCGTCAAGTCAAGCGTGGATACCCCGTCTTCGTCGTTTGTTTAGCTACCTCGACCTCTCCCAAACCGGCTCCTAGCCTGGCCCTTACCGCAAGCCCTGACCCGACGCTGCTACTGAACCCGTCTGAATAAGCGTCCCGCCCTGTAACGCCCTGCCAGATTCCGTTCCGTAAGGTACTGTACCGTCGCTCCCATGGTGCTGCCGACCATCTTCACCAAAAATTCGTCGAGGAAGAAGACCGACGACGACGGCCCAACTCCACCGCGTCCCCCTCAGCACGAACATTTGCGGAACCCTCAGCCCGCCGAGCCCGACAAGTCCTCCGGCTCCCAGCCCCGTCCGCACTCTTCTCGCTCCTCGCCCACCAAGGAACGTCATCGCAGACCTGGCTCCGGCTCCTCGCCCACTAAACGCTCGACCTTTTCGTCGCGTTCCTCCGCCTCCCGCGACCGCGACACCCACCCGCTCAACCTACCGCCCGAGGAGCGCCGCAAACTCTCTGCCAGGATGACCGACAGCGTGCCAAACACTCCCATGGACGTCGACCGCGAGGCTACCTCGTCGCCCGCCCCCGCAAGTCCGTCCACAAAGGCCAATGGTACCCCAGAGGCGAATGGCGATAAGGCTGCTCCAACTCCGCCCCCGCACAAGACGCCTGCCAGCTCTCCCCCTCAGGATGCGGAATCGTTCAAGGCTGCTGGAAACAAATTTTTCAAAGCCAAGGACTATGAAAAGGCCATCAAGGAGTACTCGAAAGGTACGTTATCAGTAGGGTTGCGTCATGGATTTTTTTTCAGAAATTTCCCATGGCTTTGAAATTTTCTTGCCTACATACTCCTCATGTTCACGGCCTGCTCGTGCTCGAAAATCTATTCTGGGGTACTCACTGACATGCCACAGCCATCGAGGCCGACCCCAAGTCTGCAACGTACAGGTCTAACCGCGCCGCTGCTCTCATGTCCTCCAACCGCTTCGAAGAGGCTTTGGAAGACTGCAGAGCCGCCGATCAGCTGGAACCTAACAACCCCAAGATTTTGCACCGGCTTGCGCGAGTGTACACAAACTTAGGGCGTCCCCAGGAAGCCTTGGACGTGTATGAGCGGGCTGGAGCGAGTGCTACGGACAAGGCAGCGGCGCAGCAAATGGCCCAGCACATTGCAGCGGCGGAGGACCAGCTCCGAACCGGCTCCTCTGGGTCCATGGTTTTACACGCTTTGAATGCGGCTGAAAAGGGCCTGGGCCAGGGCGTGACAACACCAAGGAAATGGAGGCTGATGCGGGGCGAGGCTTACCTGAAGATGGGCAACGCCAACGCTCTTGGAGAAGCTTTAAGCCAGGCCATGACTCTGCTGCGGAGGGACAGCAAGGATCCGGACGCCCTTGTGCTGCGAGGCCGCGCTCTTTATGCACAAGGCGAAAATGACAAGGCCATTCAACATTTCAGGCAAGCCCTTGCTGGCGACCCAGACTTCAAGGATGCCGTCAAGTGGCTGCGGACGGTGCAAAAGCTCGACCGCATGAAGGAAGAAGGCAACAATGCTTTCAAGGCCGGTAGGTATCAGCAGGCCGTGGACACGTATTCCAAGGCACTCGAAGTGGACCCGGCGAACAGGGGGACAAACTCGAAGATTCTCCAGAACCGTGCCAGGTGCTACCTCAAGGTAAGTGCGGTTTCTGGAAGTGATTGGGCACGTGCTCATCAAATGAATAGCTCAAGAAGTATCAAGAAGCTGCGGACGATGCCTCGCGCGCTTTTGAGCTTGACCCGTCATACGTCAAAGCTCGCATGACCAAGGCAAAGGCGCTCGGGGAGATGGGCAACTGGGAAGAAGCGCTTCGCGAGTACAATGCTATCAAGGACGCCAACCCCTCTGAACCCGGGATTCAAAAGGAGATTCGCAACGCCGAGCTGGAAATGAAGAAGGCTCAGCGCAAGGACTACTACAAGATTCTCGGGGTAGAAAAGGATGCCGACGACAACCAGATCAAGAAGGCATACCGGAAGCTGGCCATCATTCACCACCCCGACAAGAACCCCGACGACCCCGAGGCTGCTGAGCGCTTCAAGGACATTGGCGAGGCCTATGAGACTTTGAGCGACTCTCAGTAAGTATTCTGAATTTCATTCTCACAGGAACACTTATGACGCTACTTTGCTTCCAGACGCTTCAAGGCTAACTACAAATCCTCCACGTAGAAAGCGCGCACGTTACGACAGCGGAGAAGATCTCATGGACCCATCGGACATGTTTGGCGGCGGTGGCGGCTTCGGCGGCGGTGGTTATGGCGGAGGCATGGGAGGCGGCATCCCCGCAGATGTGCTGTTCAACATGATGGGCGGCGGCATGGGTGGCGGCATGGGCGGTGCCCCCGGCGGCTTTTCCTTTCAAACGGGAGGTAGTCCTGGCGGCGGGTTCGGAGGTGCTCGCGCAGGAGGAAGAGGAGGATCGGCTTACTCGGGTGGCTTCCCGTTCTGATTTGAACGGCCTGTACGATGATGAGGTGGCGACATGGAGTTGGACATTTTGAAAAGCAGACTCCTGGGGTCATTGCGTCAAAGTTGGAGGCGGGGAGAGAAGACGCAGGAAACGACGGCACGATGACCAACGAGGAAAAGGGTTTTTGAGAGTAAGTATAGAGGAAGAAAGCCTCTGGACAGATTCGGTAAACCTCTTTTGAGCATCAGGAAGGCATTAGTCTCGGAACTGTCCGCTTGCATGGCATTTTGAGCGGCATAGCATCTTGGTACGGCACCGTCCCTGGCTCGAGCACACTACAACTTCGGTAGATGATATTGGTTTCCTGTTTCTCTTCTCTACTTTGCTCTTTCTTCTGGGAGACTGTCAGCCACTAGAGGATTCGGGATTCGTTTGAGCTGGTTTCGAGGCATGCGTTATTGACTGTTATCAGGGGGCTCCAGGGGGTTCGTCGAGGATCTATCTGTCTGCCATGAGATGGTGCTTCCCGAGTTACTTTCCCAGTGTCTTGCTGATGGGCTTTTTCTTCTCACACGCGGACTGGCTAGGAGGCGCTTTCGTGGGGAATAGGGTCGGGCAGTACGATACACAGGACAATGCATTAAGGAGGATGAAGTCGGATGGCTCCGTCTGGCTCGGGGAAAGACTGAAAGCATCCTCAACGTGAAATACTAGATATCCGGCAACTTCACCTAGCATCCCTCGGGCACGTGAAAAGTTTCAATGAAGCATTGCACGAAACAAAAGACGTGTTTTGTAACAATGGACAGGTACTGTTTCGGTGCTAGCGTCGCGGTGGGGCGTCGAGTCGTTGAGGCTCCACTTCAGCCTCGGTCGGCGCCACTTCAGGATCATCGGCGGGAAGCTTGGCCCTACAGGGACCTAGATGCCACATTTCAGACAACCTCGACCATAGAACCTTCTTTGTGTCGCGGCTTTTGGCTTCCTCCTTGACTTTTCTTACCATGTCTGCTTGTCAATAGACCTTTTCCTTCCATTTGTCCTACTCACCTTCGTCCTTCTTTTCATCTCGCCCAGCTACACCCATCAATCGCATTACGAGCACTGCTCTCTTCACCATGGCGCGCTCACAAACAGACGCGCAAAACGGCGAGCTTAAAAAGCGCATCCAACCAAAGGCCGAAAGTTTCCAGAATGGCGACGTGAAAAGCGCGCCTACTACTGCCCAGTCACAACCCGCACAGAAAGAAGCTGGACTTGTTCAGCTTGTAATCTGCGTCGCGGGCATCTATGCCTCTTTGTACCTATCCCTTCCCCGCAAGCTATACCACAGTAGCTAATAATCCGAAAGTCTCACCTGGGCTCTTCTCCAAGAGCGCATCACGACTACGCGTTACGGGCCGCAATCGGAAACCTGGACCTTCTCTCTCGTCCTCAACACCATCCAGTCCTCTTTCGCCTTCCTGACCGGGTACATCTACCTCCTGTCCTCGAAAACGCAAAACCAGCCAACTCCCGCCATCTTCCCATCGTCGCGCATCTTCCTGCCGCTCGCTCTCGTCGCGCTTACCAGCAGTCTCGCATCGCCTTTTGGCTACGCCAGCCTGAAATACATCGACTATGTGACGTTCATCCTGGCCAAGAGCTGCAAGCTGCTCCCCGTCATGTTCCTGCACCTCACCGTGTTCCGCAAGCGCTATCCGCTTTACAAGTACGCCGTGGTGGCGCTCGTGACGCTCGGCGTGGCCGTCTTCACCCTGCACCACCCGAGCACGGCCAAAAAGGCCAGCAAGCGCAGCGTCGAGGGCGGCAACACCGCGTGGGGCCTGCTCTTGCTCGGCATCAACCTGCTTTTTGACGGCTTAACCAACTCGACCCAGGATCATATCTTTACGGCATTTAAGCCCTTCTCGGGGCCGCAGATGATGTGTGCGCAGAATGTTATGAGCACGGCTCTGACGGGCGTCTGGCTGCTGGTTTCGCCGTACGTGGCGGGGACACCGGTGGGTGGGTTTTTTGGCATGAAGGCCGGCGATGCGGGAGAGCTGGCGCAAGCCTTCGACTTTGTCCAGAGGCACCCGCAGGTAGGATGGGACGTCCTAGCCTTCGCGGCGTGCGGTGCCGTCGGACAAGTCTTCATCTGTAAGTCTACCTCCCCCTCGCCCAAGAAAAGGGCAAATCCACAAACTCCCCAATTCTGTATCAGCCCAACTGACACTTCCACGCAGTCTACACCCTCGCGCACTTTTCGTCGCTCCTCCTCGTCACCGTCACCGTCACGCGCAAGATGCTGACCATGGTGCTCTCCGTCATCTGGTTCGGCCACAAGATCCACGGCATGCAGTGGCTGGGCGTCGGGCTCGTCTTTGGCGGCATCGGCGCCGAGGGCCTCATTACGCGCCGCGAGAAGAAGGCCAAGGAGAAGGCCAAGCAGCAGCAGACTCTGCACGAAGTTGCCGAGGGCGTCAAGAAGCAGTCTTAGTGAGTGACCGGGTTGTTGTCACAGATTTGAGATTCCCAGTAGATGTAGGATCAAGAGGTTTGCATTAGAGTCGGCGTTCGGATATTTAGGAGATGGGGGGTTCTTGTGCATATACCACCAGAATTTTGATGGCTTCAATATTTCACTAGTACAAGTTCCTTCTGGGTTTTCGTGGGTTGTATGGACGTACAGCTCCAACCAAGAGCTTTTCATTGGCGGACAAGGACCAATTTCGGGCAAAGACCACTTCGAACCAATCTTTCTCCAGGTCTTCTGTCCTCTTGAACCTCGACCATTGGAGCTTCGCGATCCCATCATCTACTCTCGTCTCCAGGAGCGATCAATTCGTTTGCTGCGCATAAAATCGCCAACCGTCATGCCAGAACCTCCCCTGCACGATACAGAGAGGAATTGCTGAAGGCTGCCTCCAGGAAGCGTCTCTAAGTGAACCTGCAAGAGCAGGATGTCGTTGCACAACGCACAACAGCACGATGCGAGGGATCTTCTTGAGGGAAAAGCTTGGGCTCCGCATGTCACGCGTTGACGCGTCGCGTTTGAGTTCACCCCACCGGGCGCGTACATATCATGTCTATTTCCTCCTCGCCTGCAAATCTCCACACCCGCCTCTCCTTTGAACAGCTTACTACTCCCCTTCCGCCAAAACAGACAGTCGGCCGAACCATGCCTGCGACATTGTTCCTGCAACTAGCAGAAGAGCTCAAGGACGCTGTTCTTGAACATTGCGACGTCCAAACCCTGAAATCTGTCCGCTCCACATGCCGCTCTCTTGTTCCCGCCGCTTCTCGTCATCTTTTCAGGCGAGTCAAAGTGGACCTTCTCGAGCCAGCTAGCACGGATGCCTTTCTCAAGATTGCCACCAACACACATCTCGCATGCTGCATCAAATGCATCGAAGTGTCGGTTGGAGATGTCTTGCCGAGCTGCCCGCGTGAAGGGCACTATCAAATCTACCGACAACTGTCCCGCTACATGGATGACCTCCCGCCCGACCCCCCTATGCCCGGTGTCAAATCGATTCTGCCCACCATCGATGCCATAATCAAGGCTGTCGAGGCACTGCCGAATCTCGAATCCCTTTCGAGTTCGTTGAGAAACGAAGCAGGTGGATTTGATCCGTCGATGAACGTGTTCTTGCTCGCCGTCAGTCGGCGCTCAAACAGCCCTGCTGTCCATTCCCGCACCCTCAAGTCTCTTGAATGGGTCAAGTCTACCAGAAGGAACTTCCATAATATTTGGGCACATCAGTTGACGCGCTGGGAGCGCACTGCGCAGGGAGATGATCCTCCTGTCCCCTTCTTCCACCTGTTCAAGAATCTTGACCTCTGCGAGACTACAGGGGTCAGTTGCCTTGATTACTCGGATGAAGAGGACGACGATGATGAGGAGGATGATGGAGAGGATAGTGATAGAGAGGACGATGAGGAGGAGGAGGATGATGATGAAGATGAGAATTCACATGAAGATGAGGATAGTGAGGACGCCTGGGAGGATGCTGAAGACGATTCTGAAGACGGAGAAGATGAAGAACAAAACGAGAGTGCTTCCAACAACAAACGAACCAAAGGCTTTCTCTTCATACAGGCAAAGCTCTCGAAAATGTGTCCGGCCAAGACCAACGCCCTTGAGTCTCTGCGAATGGACTTTGAGATAGACACGTGCAAACCGACGGACTTTATCAATCAAGACTCGCTCAAAGCCTTCGAGGGCTTCGCACTCTCGCCACACTTGTCCAAAGTCAGCCTCTCGCGCTTCGTCACCTCGTCCGACTGCCTCCTCACCTTCCTCCGTCGCGTGTCTCCCACGCTGCGCCATCTCACCATCGACCATGCCCTCCTGTCTCGTGTCAAGGACATCATTGGCGACCGCGCGATCCAAATCCGCGAGGACTACATCTTGGACCGCGACTTCCCGGAGCCCGACACCATCTACACGTGGGACGAAGTGCTCCCGCGGCTGCGCGAGACACTGTCCGCCGCGCCACTCTCGTCACTGCACCTCCGCCGGCTGATGGACTCGAAGAACATCCGACACTCAGAGTGGGGCAGCGATTCGCACGGCGGACGCACGCTGCTCGACAGCGGCGCGTGCGACTGGTTTGCCGCCCATCAGGCCATCGACGTGCGCGACTACCTTCTGGGGCGCCGAGATGGCGAGGAGCCGCCGCCGCTCGACGCCGACGCTTACTTCAAGCTGCACGCTGCCCGTGCTGGCTGCGCCCTTTGCGGGCAAATGGTCAGGGCGCGCGATCGCAATGTGAAGAAGAGGACGCCCAAGGAGAAACTCGTCACTTTTGAGTCGAGCCTCGAGCTCGTCCGGCGCGTTTTGGAGAACAGATGTGGAGCTGGATTGAGCGATGACGGTGTCGTGTATGACCTGAAGATGGATTAAGGGGGAACCTGAGTGCAATCTGAACATTAACACCGTCTGCGGGCCCTGAATCGGGAACGAATGAAGCGTCTGTTCATGCCCAAGACAGAAATATCTTGATGCTCTTCGATCCTCTTTTCGATTTCTCTCCTTATATCGCGCAAGTCTCTCTCTATGAATAGATAGTCCAGTCATTCCTGACTCGGCGAGTCGGGCAAGAGATGAGGAATTACCCAACAAATCTTTTGAGCGTAGGTACTGGTCCGAGGCCGTCATCTAGTCCAATGTACTCCCTGCCATCCTGTCCTACACGACGTCCATCTGCAAGTGGGTGATGGTCGCGATGCTTCGACTGCGGTGCCTCTTGACGTTGTTCCTCTGTCTGGGCAAACAACCAAAGAACCCCAACAGCTGCATTGACGCAACGTCCCAGAGACGTTTACATTCTCAGGAGACTTCGGTCCTAGTTTGTTTTTCTTTATTCCCGCCATTCCAAACTTTGGCTTCCTTTCACACGCGTGAAGTTGGAAGAGGCGGTCAAATGACACGGTCGATTGTTGCTGGATGCTTCGCGTTTTTTCGGAAAGATAGAAAGGAAGTCTACCAGCCTCGCAAAATGTGGTCGGGATTGCCAGTGCAGCCTCGTCGACACGAGAGTACATCCTTAGGGAATCGGTCTCACTCACAGACGGGGAGCGTTCGTTTGTATTGATAGACGACTGACGGGGAGGGAGCGTTCATATGCTCCAACGGACGACACTAACAGGGAGCATTTAATAGTCGAGTGTGCTTAGCGAAGTCTTTTGGCTGCACAGTAAGTGTCTGTGTACGCAGTCAGATAGATAGACAGACAGCAGCGAAGGAAAGGGGAACAAACGGATGGTTTAGCCGTGTCTGTACTGCTGCTGCTGCTGCTATGAGGAGTGGATGTGTTGTCATACTCATGGTATCTAACTCTGTCTGTCTGTCTGCCCATCTGCCTGTTTGTTTGTATCCATTGTATCGTATCGACTGGCTGTTGTCGTTCGCTCGCTGTACTGAACCGTACTGTCCTGCCCCGTACTGTAATGTACTGTACAATCAATGTACGGCTTCCCTTCCTCGGTACATGTATCAATCAACTGCTCTCACTACTCCGACGCCGACCGTCTCTCCTTCATTTCCCCTTAAACCCACCAACCAACCGGCCAACCGAGACGCCGTGCATGCTTCCCCACTTGCCCGCCTGCCTTTTTCTGTCTGTATAGGTATTAGTGTACCATCGCAACGCAGCAGCACGCGACCCAAAACTCCACTCCCTCGAAAACAGCTCTAACAAGAGTCTTACGCATCGCAGTCCCCTTTCCAGGCCTCGCCGCCTGCATCACCGACCCACCTCTCGGCGCCGTCCGCAGGCAGCACATCCCACGCCGCCTTCTCACCGAGCCAAATGTGATGGCGGACGGTAATGTTGACCCTGACCTTCGCCGCGTCGCCCACCACACCACCGGGGACAGAAGAAGTCACAGCATCGGGCTCCGCAGCGTCGGCAATCGCGCCCGCCGCGACCCACAAGCGGTGCCCTCTGCTCCCCGCCTCGGCGTCCTCGGCCGTCTGCGCGCACTCCCTCGCCTTGCCCTTCGCCCTCGCTTTCGCCTTGGCCGTCGCATTGGCGCGGCCGGCCGGCATCTCGCCGGCCTCGAGCTCGTCGTCTTCGTCTTCGAACCACCACAGGTAGACGCCCGCGCCGCAGACGGCGCAAAAGGCGCGCTCGGCGTGCTCGTCGAAGGTGCGCGGGCGCAGGGCGGGCGGGCCGTTGTGCGGCGTCGCGGGGTAGCTCTTGTTCAGGGAGGAGAGCCAGTGGAATGACGACATGTGGACGGGGACGTACGTTTGCGATGTGCTGGCGCTGATGCGCCGGCATGTGCGGCAGTGGCACGTCAGCGCCGAGAGGGGCACGGCGGGCACGGCGGGAGATGTGGCGGAGATGGACGACAGCGTTTGTGAGGTCGGTATGGCGACGGGCGCGGCCGTCACGTTGAGTTGGAAGCGCAATGCGCCGCAGTGGCACGAGCCCGGCAGCGTGAGGGGAGACGAGGGCGTAGGGGTTGGCGTGAGCGGGGCCTCCTCCTCTTCGTCGTCGCCATCCTCTTCGGTGTTTTCGGTTGCGGGTGGTGATGTGGGTGCGGCGGCTTTGGCTTTGTCCTTGGTTGATGGCGCTGGCCGCTCCGGGAGGCAACTCTGGTCCGAGGCGCGCGCCGCGGCGACATAGACACCGTCAACGTCGATGGCCCGGCCATGTCCCAGCGGGTCTTTGGCTGCTACCTTGGCCCATTCGCCGCGGTAGAGGCGTTGCGCCTCGGCATACAGTGCCTCGTCTTCAAAAAGCCTACTCACTTCGGGGATGCTCGATACGGCCTTTGCAAACCACTCGTCGGCGTCCTCAAGCGCATAGATCTTTTCATGATAGCCCACACACTCGACAAAGGTGTACGACGTGACTTCGAGACCCGCCTTGGTCAGGAGCGTGCGCAGCGAGTTTTCTTCCGACGCCCAAATGCGGTGGTAAGGAAAGTGCAGTTTCATGTGCCGGGAAACCAGCTCAATCAGCGACATGTGCAGCCAGTTTTGTGGGTGTGGGACGTCGGTCACGAGGTAACCGCCCGGTCTCAAGTACGGTAGCCATGAGGCAAGAGCGTCGGCAGGGTCGTGGAGCAGGACGAGGGCAGACGCAATTGTAATGGCGGAAAAGGTGCCCTTTTGGACAGCCAGGGACGGTATATCGTCGAGGCGGGTGATGTCATGCTCGTGGAAGGTGACGTTTGCGCCGGCATGCGAGGAGAGCTTCTTTTGTGCAACTTGGAGCATGCCGCTGCTAATGTCGACGCCGACGACGGCGCCCGTGGGACCGACCTTGTCGGCGGCCAGGAAGGAGATGAGGCCGGTCCCGCAAGCCAGGTCGAGGACTTTGTCGCCCGGTTGGAGCGGCACGTGCTCGACAAAGTTTCTGGCAAACGAGGGGTGATGCGAGTCGTCGTAGTTTGAGGCGCGGCGATCATACATGTGTTTGGAGTCCATGGTGGCGGATAGGTTGTGAGAGGATGACAAATTTGATGTCTTTCATGTGCACAGCACAGCAAGACTTGGAGGGAAAGGAGGCGAGGGCCGGTGTCGAGGGCGAGGGTCGAAGAAGGTGATGGCGAGGAAGGAACCGTTGGTGAAGTCGAGATAACGTGTAAGTGGGCGGGGCAGGATGCGAATGGTAGTCAGCGCTACTGCATGACCCCGCGCTAGCGGGCGAGTGTTTGAGAAGTTGCATGGATCGAGGTGAGTGGCTGAAGAGCAGCTTCTGGAGAGGAGTGGTTTGAAGGTTCGCGTTCATCCAAGGCGCAGCTTCATGGCTGGATGGTGGGAGCAGGAAAAAAGGAGAGGCACGAGGTCAATGGTGGAGAAGCAGAGCGACGGATGGGCTCATCTCGCACGAGAGCATAAGAAAGATATGGTTTGCCGAGAGTTGATGGCATGTCGTGTCTGGGAGATGGTCAGCGATGGAAATGAGAGGCAGGGGCTGGAGTCGGTTGTGCACAAAAAGCAATGAGATGGGTCTGCAGGAACAGAGACAGGGACAGAAACAGGAACAGGCAGGCTTCGGAGAAAATCATGTGGGAGCAAGCGAAGGTGGTGAGGAGGGTAGGGATGAGATGGCTGTCAGAGGGCGTACATGTAACCAGGGATGAGGTCGCGTGGCGGCAGCGGACCCCTGGCTACCCAGACACGCAACGGGTTTATTGTCAGGCGGTAGGCGGAGGCGCAGGGATAGAGACTCGATGGAACGCTGTGAATAAGCCAGCCAAACAAACGCTGAAGAATGAATGCATTTGGATTTGACTTTGGATTCGGATTTGAAGCCGGAAAGGAATGCGTGTCGATCAAAAGTGGTTGCCGGGCTGCCGGGCCAGATCGACCCCAGGGCCGGCCACAGCTTCGCAGGGCACCAGCGCCTGTCGCGTCGCGTGTCAAAGCAGCCCAGCCAGCACCGGCGCCTGGCTAACCGTTTCACTTGGCCACCCACACACAGCATGGATTCGTAGTCGACGGCGACGAGAGCAACAACAACAACAACAACAACATGTCACGACTCTTGCAAGCGTCGACTCGCTCGCTGCGGTCGGGTGGGCGAGACCCTGAGGTGCACCATGACGTGAGTGTTTCACCAGAAGCCGGGGATCCCAGCCACACTCGCTGCCTTCTGCTTCTTCGCCGCCCCGCCTCTCGACAACTTCACCTCTGCCACCCATTTTCTGTGCATAAACATACAATACAAATCACCATCATCGACTGCCACCATGCCTGCACCTTGCTCGCTGCTCTCCACCACCACGCTGCGCCCCCCACTTCTGCTGCGTGCCCATTTGCCGGCTGTGCCGAATTCCACTGCAGTCTGCCAGAGGTTATTCACCACCATCATTTCGTTTCTCACCACCCATTCGACCCTCCATTTCTTAAACCTATCAGAAACGCCGACTGCCGCCAAACTCAATTGCTCCCTCCGAAATAACAAATCCACAAGTCCCCGTCATGGCCGCAGAGTCCGCGGTACCCATGCTCCCCTCCACTCGCCCCATGCCCACGCCCACCGCATCTTCGCAGGCCACCAGATGCTCCCTGCGACACACCAGCACCAATCGAGACGGCCCCAACTCCCCTACCGCTACCTCTCCCCGACCCTCCCCGTCAACAAGACAACACGCCGAAAATTTGGACCATGCTCTGCAGCTGCCACGTCCTACACCTCTCTTGACGCCTGGAACCTCGCCCTTGTATCCTGCCCACCTCGACCACGACTTCCCCCTTTCCTCCACCAAGCTTCCCTCCAAATCCCTCCTCGACTCGTGTAGACCGCTAGTTCACCGTGCAACCACCTGCGCCGCCCACCTCTCCTCCTCGCCTCCCAAATCTCTGGCTTCATTCATTCCCTCGCGCCGGGCCCCAGAACAAAGCCTCGACCACTCCGCCGCCGCAAAGTCCTCCTCCCTCTTTGCCGACTGGTTCAACGGGCCCTCCGTCTCCTTTCAGATTGGCTTCTCCTCCAGCTCCGACGAGGATTCAGAGTCAGACATTGGCAGCGATTCGGACCTTGGACTCGAAGACCTCGACACCACCATCATGGACAGCGGCAGCTCATACACTCGTGCTCCGCCAAAGGCTCGCACGAGCATGGCCTCCAACCGTCAGAGCACCGTCTCAGTCAATTCCACCCAGTCTGCCGCCAGCAAGCAAAACTTCTTCACGTCCCTCTTTTCCCGCGGCCCCGCCACGCACAAGTTGGATCCAAACCAACCTCAGGATCTCCTGTCCGTCATGAACATTGACGAGGCCCTCTTTCCAAACGGCCAACTGGACCCGCAGGACCCGGCCTCCTATCCAACGCTGCTCACCTCGAGCAAGGCACTGCTGGAGCAGTTTCAGGCTTCGTACAAGGCACTACACTTTGCAATGCAAGACACTCGTCTGGAAGAGGACGCCATGATGGAGGAAAAGAAGGAGGCGGAAGCACGGGCCAAGCACCTGCAGATCCAGCTCGACGCCTTCAAGTTCGACCTGGAGAAGCGCGACAAGGAGATCCACAGCCTGCGCGAGCAGCTCGAGGCCGAGCGGCAGATGCAGCAGCAGGACGAGGCGCGCGCAAGCCGCAGCCCGGTCAACTGCAAGTGCGAGAAGCGCCAGAGCGCCGCCAGCAACCTGACGGGGGCCGCCGAGTCTGTCATCTCGGACCGCGACTCGGGGTTCGAGTCTGAGAGCGAAACCATTGCCGTCGAAGATGGCGCCTTTAGCCGTCCGGCGTCGATGGTCTCTGACGCGGATGAAATCGACCTGTGCCCCACGCCGACGTCGACGGCCGGCCCGACGTCCGCTCCCCCTGCTGCTGCTGCTGCGGCCCCTCGCCCGGGCCACATGAAGCGCAAGAGCACCTTTGACAAGAATCTGGTGCAAAAGCGTCAGTCCAAGCAGGGCGCCCCCTCGCCACCTATGCGCGCCAACCAGCCCATCGTGCTCAGCGGCGGCAAGATTCGCGTCAACGACGCCGCGTCGGGCCACCAGCACGTCGACCTGTGGCGCGAGAACCACGTCTTGCGCGAGCGCGTGACGGAGCTCGAAAAGGTCGTCGACGAGACGCTCGGCATCGTCGGCGGGCTCGAGGCATCAAATGTGTGTTGAACAGACCTGGACGACGACCACCTAGAAAAGTCGTCGCTGCTCTGGCGGCTTCTGCCTCAGGCAACTGCGTCATCAGACAGCGACGACGCGGAGATGGATTTCCTCGAAGACGGAGACGACGCGCCCGAGGAGTACTGGCGCTTGATTGACAAGATGGACGGCGACGGCGCCATGGGAGGACAACGTGCTAAAGATACCAAGACCGCCGCGAAAAGCGCTGCGGCGGTCAGATGCCACATTGCCGAGCTTCATTCTGTGCGGGTTCCAAAGAGCAGGGGGAGGGGCACCAAGAGGGGCGTTCGCTGTTCGCTGATGGAGAGGATTGAGGAGTGACTGGAGGCGACATTTTCACCCCTGCAACCCCAAACTCAATCATCTTTTAGGCGATGCGCACTAAACCCAGTCGGTGGTGGAAGGGACGAAACGTCCTTCTCGTTGGAAAGCATCATCGCACTGCTGCTCTGTTTGGATCAGATCGGAGGAACCCGCCCTGTTTTTTTCTCGATTTTTGCCTTTTTTTTCTTTTCCCTCTTGTTTTCTTCTTCTTCTTCTTCTCTTCGATGTCCAATTTGTCCTAACTTTTACATTACCTACCTTACACTACACCACCCAACCAACCAACCCAACCCAACCCCCCCTTGACGACATACTACTAGAAGAACACCCACCACCACTACAAACGAGGAAATCATCACATAAACTACCTTACGCTACAAATGACGACGGGTACCACTCGCCTCAAATCATAAATTATACCTTATTCGATAAGACTGCGGGCCCCTGGATTGAACCTTTCTTTCTCTGCCGTTCTGTTCGACTGCGTTTTTCTCAGACGGCACAAGCAAGGGAGGGGGGAAAGACCGAAATCCGCCTTCCCCTGCCTGTCTTGTCCCTCGTCGTCGGAGGTCGGCTGCGCTTCCCTCATGGATGGATTCACGTGTCTGCGCTTTCTGGCTTCGGTTCTCCCTTCTCCCCTGTTTCTTCGTTGCCTTTTACTTTTCTTCTATCCATCTTCTTCTTCTTCCCTTCGCCTTGAAGATAGACAACCTTTACGAGACAAACGGATGTACGGCACAGCAGCAGCAGCAGGAGCAGCAACATACAAATAGACCTCATACCCTTTCAACAGCCAGACAGACAGACTTGTTTATCATCCACTTTTCCCTTTCTGTATATAGATACTCTTACAACGACGATGACTTTTACTCCTACTTTTATTACCACTACTTGAGCACGCCCGCATTGCGTCTTCCTCTCCGTCTGCCGTGCCGCTGCGGTCATCCTATATGCTGTGCGGGTCTTCTTCTTTGAATTCGGAGGCTTGGTCAGGTAGAGATACCGGTAGCCACGTGCCACAGGACAGACAAGAACCAAAGGACGGGAGAAGCATCGCATGTCCAGCCGGTACTGGAGTGCGACTGATTCTCACGTGCATTAAACATTCACACAACTGAAAGTTGCGTCTCTTCCTCAAATGTCCCTAAAGCCACACAAAGCAAGCTGTCCCCGCGATTTCACTCTCAACTCCCTCCCTTATTTCATCAAATACACACCACCACTCCCTACCAGCTAAACGTCTCAACGTGCAACTTGACCTCAGCCACGTCGCCCCGCCAAACCGCCTTCTGCTCCGCCGCGCAAGCATTCGCAACCGCATCGTTCAACCCGCTCGGCCCACACGAAAAGACGAACAAACGCTTGCCCGGCACCGCCGTCGTCTCCCTCTTGACGTCTTCCCTTGGCTCCGGCCGGCCAGGAAACACGTCGCCGACAGCCTTCATGCGCTCGTACAGCGGATCCGGCACAGCGTCGACGCGGATTTCCTTGCCCTTCTCCTTATCCTTGCCCGCCTGCGCGCTGTGCTCGCTCAAGAAGCCGCCGTCGCCACCCGTGACGTGCAGGCGGACCTTGACCTGGACGGACCCAGCCGCGCCGACGGCCTGCTGCAGCTCCTTGGCCGCCCACTCGAAGCTTTGCGGATCGCGAAAGACCCAGACCAGCGTGATGCTGTCCAGCCGCACCCGCCGACGCGTCAGGGCGGCCATGTGCAGGAGCCAGGGGAGACAGGCCGACACGCCGCTGCCGCCGGCCACGAGCAGGATCGAGTCGTAGCGTTGCTCGAGACGACGAGGGTACGGGAACCCGCCGTAGGGCCCGTCGACCGAGACGGACGTGTCGAAGGCCTCGTCTTCGGAAACTTTGCACTGCGCTGCCAGACGGCGGGTGAAGCCGTCACGGACCTTGACGAGGAAGACGAGGGTGGTCGACTCTTTGGCCTTTTCGTCGTCGTCGCTGCCGCCGCCGCCCCGCGTCGGAGCCGACGCAATGGTGAATGGATGGTGGTCGTACGGGGCGAGGCGATTGAAACGCAGGAAGCAGTGCTGCGCGGGCGTAAAGTTGAAGCTCTCGGGGCGATCAACCTCGATGCGGACCAAGTTTGCTGGAAGTAGCTGCACCGTCGCTTGGGCGCCTACGAACCATGGCGATCTGACATTGGTCGATCGCATGCACCAGAAGAGGCGGACAAGCCAGGACGCCAGCCAGACGGCCAGCGTCACCCAGAGATAGGCCCAGGAATCGCGCTCATTGCCCGAGTGCCAGAAGAGCAGGCCGAGGTAGGTGATGGAAAGTAGAATGTGGCCGACGTAGAAGGACTCGTAGAACCGCTCGCGCACTTGACGGATGGAGAAGACACAGAGCCCAAAGAGCATAGCCAGCGGCGGCGTTCCCGAGTACTAAGATTTCAAGTCTGGTCAGCTTCAACCGCAATGGTAAAAGGCTGGAGCTGCTCCACTTACCTCGGACACGCCGGGAGAATTGTAATAAAACTCGCTCTTGACGCGCTGGAAGCCACCGTTGCCACGATCTCGAACACTTGCAAGGAAAAACGGAATGGTATGGATCAAGCTGACGACAAAAACAATCCAGCCGACCCACTGGTGCACAATGTTGAGGCGCTCGTGGCTGATGCCCGTCAGCAGGGTGACGATGTTTGCTTTGCCGGCCAGGGCAATCAGGATGGGGTGGCAGGCAAAGGCAATGAGCCCGCAGCGAATGGCAATTGGCGGCGACCCGTAGCCAAAATGCGGGCGATAGTAGGGACGCTCGGCAAAGATGATGGCGGCCAGAAAGACGACGGTGATGAGGAGAAAGACGACAAGACCGGCCCGGGGCAGAGCAATGCACGAGTACCTTTGGCCCTTGGATCGGTAAAAGGCGAAGCGTCCAAGAGCCCTGGCTTTGTCGAGTGCTCCAGCGCCGGACTGTTGTGTAGAAGAGGCGGGACGAGACGAGGCACGCCTGTCCATGATGGTGTTGCAGGCGTGCCAAACTGCCAACACGCCGACGGCGGCAATCCAGTAGTAGGCGGTCCAGTGGCCGTAGACAAACTGGCCAGCCCAGGGCGTCTCTGCTTGTGAAGCATTCTCAGCGGCGTAAAAGGCTGTGCAGCACTCCATGGCCTTGACGCAGCGAGGGTCGCTGACGGGCAATGCGGCGACACTTGGGTCGCATTCCTTGCTACCCATGTCCATGCTGAGGCGACGTTGTAGGCAACACTTGGAGGGTTGTGCAGATAGTCGAGGTTAGCTAGTTGTCACCGGCTAGGATGACTCTGGCTATATTTGTAGTTGACGGGTGGTTGATGCAGCATGAGCAGCTGCCGTCGATGAGCCAGCCACCTGAGGCAGGAAGCGCAAACGGAAAACTAGACGACGCAATACCGTACGCCTCAGGTTCCTTATTCGGGATGACAAAGTCTCTCAATCCACCGCACTCCTGCCGTCTGGCGGATGGTAGAAGAAAGCCATGATTGTGGCATATGGTACATGCCAGTAGTCAGCCAGCCCGCGGTACGCTACCCGCAAGAGGAAATGCCGGATTCGGCAAGGAACCGACTGTGCGGCATGCGGGAGAAAAACTGGCGCAAACCTGCTCAACCCTCGACGTCCGAGTAAGGGAGGCTGACAGTTCCATGGACGGGAAGAAGCTGAGGTGCAGAATGGACTCTTCGAGTCGAGGGCCCGTCATCTTTCGCTAATCGCACCAGACAGACGACCCATCCAGACAATCTGATGTATATCAACAATGTCATCGCGATCAGTGACCGACTTTTAGTCACTGCAGCTGCCCCCCCGTCAGTCAACCTTCTCCGTTAACTTCGTCTTGTCCGACCAACCACGCCAATCTGTTTTCATAGGTAGACCTACGTCTGACTCCCTTACCTCCTCGTCAACTTTACTCTCAAAGGCCCGATCAAATCCGCAATGGCAAAGCTATGCGTCGGCGGCATCCCACCCACGCTCTCATCCCCCACCAACTCCATCTTGTACCTCCTAATCAAGCTGACTGCGACCTTGTTAATCTCCGCCGTCGCCAAATTGCGTCCAATACAAGCGCGATGGCCGGCGCCAAACGGCATCAGCAACTTCTGCCGCGCGCCGGCGTCCTCGCCGTCCGTCGCCCACCGCTCGGGCACGAAGCGCTCCAGCTCGCCGCCAAACACGGATGGGTCGTGTTGCAGCGCAAAGCTACAGACAGACACGTCGGTGCCTCCAGGGAGTAGCGTCGAGCTGCCAATGCGCGCGCCACCTGCAGGTACGACGCGCATGAGCGGCATCGTGAAGACGGGCGACATGCGGTGGGTTTCGGTGATGGAGGCAGAGAGGTATCTGAGGTGTGTTGTTGCGCTGTAGGGCGTGCAGGCTGCAGCCGCATCGGAGCCGTCACTCTTTTCCCCTGAAGACGGCACTTGCGACAAGACTTCGTGTTCGAGCTTTGCAAATACGGACGGATTGTGCAGCAGATGCCAGAAGAGAAACGTGATGGTGGTGGCCGTGGTGTGGGAGCCGGCGATGATGAACCCAAAGGCTTCGGTCTGCACGTCGGCAATGTCCAGCGTCCCGTCCTCGTTGTTGCCGCCTTTAGCAATGCCGCGCTCGTACTCCTCGATCAGCTTGGCCAAGAGGTCACGCCGCGTTGGGTCTGGCTTGCTGAGACGAGCAGTCACGCAGTCAATCGCCATCTGGAGGAATCAGTGGTTGGATTCAGGGGATACCGGAGGTAGATTACCTGACGAAGCTTCCCTCTCCCCTTCAACACGCGTTGGACGAACGGAACAGGCACATGTCCCAAATACCGGTTCACATACGGAACCAACCAAGGCAGCTGACCACTCAGCATGGCCAGCATGAGGTGATCCTTCAGGGGCGGCATCGCATTAACATCGCCCTGTTCCAGCATGCCAAAGGAGCGAGCAAACGCCAGCTCGCCCAGCACGTCGATGACAAAGAACGCCACCCAGTCCTTCAAGTTGATCGTCTCGCCCGCGTCCGCAGCGCGGTCGAGCCGCGATATCAGCTCGGCCAGGCACGCGTCGATGTGCGGCTCCATCTGCACAACCGACTGCATGGAGAAGCCCGGCGTCAGCGCGCGCTTGCGCGCCGAGTGGATCACCTCGTCCGTGGTGCCGAAGATGTTGGGCCGCAGCGCCGTGAAGCCGTTGTAAAAGGAACTGCAAGAAAAAATCACGGTAAGCTAGCGTCTTCAACACTACACTTCCACTCATCCCCCAGAAGCCACGTCCCCAGACACGCCGCTGAGCTCGCCCACCTTTTGACCCACGACTTGCCGGCCAGAAAGACATCTTTGACCGCGTCGCCGGAGCTGATGTCGACGTGATTGGGTCCGATGCGCACGATGCGCCCGTGCTTGCGGTGCAGCTCAAGAATCGCATGTTCGTAGTCGCCCCGCGCAACGTGGTACACTTTCCACAGGTTGGTAAGGGCCGCGACGCGTGGGCCCGGGTACCTGGCCAGCGGGTGGAGAAACGCCAGATAGACCAGGTAGAGGGCGAGGAAAGCGGGAATGATGAGGCCTAGCATGTTGAAAGCAGACCGCCGGCAGGTCAATCACTGCGGCATGACTGTCATCGTTTGAGGGGCGTTTCGCGAATAAGTATTTCTGGCTGCGAGACAATTGGTTTGCGTGTTGTGTGACGGAACAGCCGGTAAACGGTGGTGGAGCGGCAAGTGACGGGAATGGGAAGCTCGGGAGCTTGCATGTACCCCGCAAGTCGTCAATTGACCAATGGGAACCAGCCGACGTGTAGTGAAACAACAAAATAGCGTCCGCTCAAGTGCTGTAACTATTCGTTGCGGGCCAACATTTCAAAGCCTCGGTCTCGCAGCTTAGCCGGACAACGAACTGGAAGTCCTCGCAAGCAAGTGCGGACGACAGACGGCTGCAGTGGAGCAGGAATAGTGTCATGTCGAGATTGCCCTTGGCTCGACGGCTGCTGGTAGATCAACAACGCCCGACTCGCGACGTGGATTGTCCAACGTTTGCATTGACCATGGCAGCATGCCACGTTCTGATTCTAACATCGACAGCAATCTAAAGGACCTGTTGTAAGCAACGCAGCAAACGCTCAAACGACGCCAAAGCAGAGAGGAGAACAGAACAAACAACGCAGCGCAACCAGCCTTACAACGAAGCACTGTGGCCATTCGACCCATTGGCCTTGGGGGCGTCAATCTCCTTGAACAGCCTGTCATACTCGTCCTCAGCCACCTTCATGCAATCGTGGCCATAGATCATCTTTTGCACCTCGGCATCCGCCCACTTGTCCGGCACCTTGCCGCCAGTCTTGGAGCCGTTCTTGAGCTCCGCAAACGCCTTGTCGCGCTCCTCCTTGGCCTTGCCCTCGCCAAGGTGCAGCGCGCGGCCTGACGCCGCTGCCAGCTCGACCAGCGTCTCGGTGCGCTCGCGCCGCAGCTGCTCGTACACGCGGAGCGTCTTGTTGACCGTCTCAGTGCTGGCGTCGGGCATCTTGGACAGCACGACGCCGAGGACGGCGGCGTCTTCGATGGCCTGCGCCGCGCCCTGGGCCAGGTGGGGAAGCGTCGGGTGGCATGCGTCGCCGACGAGGGCCGTGGTGCCGTGCACCCAGGTGGGCAGAGGCGAGTGCACGCGGAGCTTCCACTCGACGACCTCGCCCTCGGGGACGAGATCCAGCATGCGGTGGATCATGGGGCAAAAGTCGCCAAAGACCTTGAGCATCTCCGTCTTTGATCCCTTGGTGGTGTAGGTTATTGAGGGGGCTTCCGCAAAGTTGGTGTCGGGCTGGATGGTGGAGATGTTGTAGATGGTCTTGTTGGAGATGGGATACGCGATGATGTGGCGCTTTTCGCCGATCCACCGCGTAACGCACTCCGCGTCGATGAGCTTGGAGAGGTCTGGGTCCTTCTTCATTTCGTCTCGCGTCAGGAGAATGCGGTAGGCGGCTTGGCCAGTGTCTACGACGGATGCAGTGATGTCGAGTTCCTTGAGCATTTGAGCCCGTATGTTGCTCTTAACACCATCGCAGGCGAGGAGAACGTCCGTCTCGACTTCGTACGAATCTCCGCCCGCAGTTGGCTGGACCACGAACTTGGCCTTTGGACCAAACGACTTGACTTCTTGTACGATGGATCCGAGGTGGAAATGGACTCCAGGCTGTGCCTTTGCACCATTGTACAGTCCTCCAGCGAGCGACGCCCGGTGCCCAACCATGTGCGGAAAGTCATACTGCTCGCGAATATAGTTCAGGTCCACGTATGCCAGCTCCTGGTCCGTCGAGCCTTGCCGAATGCTCGTTCCCCTGAGGTCTACTGATTCGGCCTCAATCTCTTTCCATACTCCCAGATTGTCCAGTACCCGAGCCAGGTTTGTTGCCAATTGGATGCCGGCTCCAACGAATCCAAGGTCTGGCGCAATCTCGTATACGTGAACGTTCTTGAAGCCGCGCTTTCCGAGTGCAAGAGCGCTTGCCAAACCGCCCATTCCTACAAATCTTGGTGAGCGATGTCGGCTTTTGCTGAAACAATGGAAAATTACCTGAGCCGATGACAGCGATGTGCAAATCATGAATGCTGCCCATATTGTCAAGAGAGCTGTCAATGAGAGGGTCGTGGGTGCAGAGCGTTGGAGTTAAGATAGAGGCTTGCTATATAGCAGCCAAGGCTATCGTAGCTCAACTTCCTCGATCACCGGCAGTGTCAATCGGAGCAACAGACATTACGTTGACGACGCGGGGCACCCCGCAGTCGCCAGCCAGCAGAGGCCCACGGCAGTTCAGGCGGCGGGGCGGGAGCGGCGGTGCCATGGCCTTGGTTTGGCTAGTCTCAGGGTCGATGACTACCTAGTCGGGCGTTATTCTGAGACCGATGTTTCTGAATGGACGGCATCATCTCCAGAACCATGTCTTGATTAAAGCCGCGTCGACGACGTCGGAGGCGGTTATTGGCTTTTCCGCCTGTCGAATTTCAGGCGGTGGCAGAATCATCGGAATCGGGCGACGGTTCTTGTCGGCTGCAATTTTGGTGCCGATTGCGCTGCCTCGGGGTTACGCTGTCGGATCCGACTGTGACGGCCGAGTATCACTGGCTGGCAGACTTGTTGTTTGCATACATTTGAATTCCCGTTGACCCTTCCCTTGTAGATTTGGATGATCAAAGACAGTCAATGAGTATAGAACACGGCTGTCTATGTGCCGTTTGTTTGCCAGGGCCAATGTAAGCAGACCGAAACTGTGCAAGGTCCTTCAAGAACACCACGGCAATGACGCAGCAGGTGCCAAAATGGAGACCGCTTATGCTGCAGAAATTTGGACGCTTTGGAGAAAGCGGAAAAGATGCCAAACACCGCAAATATGCTCAACATCAATGTTGAAATGCCAAAAACAAAGAGACACAGATCGAAAAGATGAAAGAGAAACAGGAAACGTCAGGAAGAAGCAGCAAGCTCCTCGGCATACCTCACCCACCTCCTTACAACCTCATCAACAGCCTTGACGCCGTCCCTGCTTGCTTCAACTTCAAACCATTCTTTGTGTTGCTTGCCACACTCTTTGCAATCACGCATGACGCGTTGGTCCATCAATTCGATGTGAATGAGTCGCTCGACCCGGTGGACGTGCGGGCACTTGCGCACCCCCTTGGCATCCGTACCGTCTCCCTTGGGACCTACCAGAGTAGATGGCCCGGGCGAACCAGATGGCGATGCTTGTGGAGAGTGCACATACGGATAGTAGCGGACCAGGGAAGGCACTTTGCCGCATTGACGCTGCCATTCATTCATGCGCCGGTAAACGTTGTTGGCGCGACCTATTTTGAGAAGAATGTGTTTGTCTTCTTTTTTGCGAGACTTTGAGTTGCCCGCAACGCCTCGAGGACTGCTTCCGTCGGCTTTGATGCTGTACGAACGCAACAAATCACTGGTACGGCGGTTGGCATCTGGCCGTGAGGGCGCAGAAAGAAGATCCGAAGCGTCTCTATCCGAAGGTTTGGCGTCGTCGGTCGTTTCTGTCAGCCAGAAGATGTAAATGAAACCTGGCTCGTCGCTCTTTGAAATTGGCTTAGAAGCTTCAGCCAAAAGTTGGGAGGCTTTTTCGGGAGAGACTGATGAGGGAATAAAAGATAGGAGCCACGATGTTTTGTTGCTGGGATCTATGGTTGGAGATGATTGGTCGGAGGGACGAGGCGATGGTCGGGGCGGCTTTGATTGTTGCGGTGGTCGCGAAGTCTGAGGGACCTGGCTCATTCCTGGCTGGTTGCCCTGCTGTCGCTTGCGGCGCACAATTTCGTAGTCGTCGTCGTTGTTGCCCAGACACATGCAGCAAAGCGAGGCCCAAAAAGAAGGCTCTTCCTTCTTTACGGGAAGTCGATATTCACCACCAGAGGCGGCTCCTGTAGGCACAGAGAGAAGCGGTCCTTGGACGTTGTTCCACGTCGGAGGCCGTTGAATCTTGCCTTGGCCGCCACTCTGTGCTGTCTTGTTTGGCTTCCTGCCAGGCTTGGTGTTGCCATCTTCAACATCGAGTATCCCCAGCCGACCAACCAATGTGTCTATACTGCTCCTCTCTTTCAAGGGCACAATGTGGGTGTCTGCTCGGGCCGGCTTGTTTGGCGTGCTCGAGTTCTTTTGCACCAACTTTTCAGCTTGGTCCTTGTGCTGCCAGCAAAAGAAGGCGGCGGCAGTCTCAACGTCGTCAATTCGGCTAACGGCCAGGACACCGTTTTTGGAGGGCTTGTTGGCGGATATGTCGCGGCGACAAGGCTTGCCAGCAGACGTCAGTCCCTTGCAGGTAGTAGCAGGGTTCTTGGAGTCGTTGCGGCCAAGACGGGCCTCGGGAGCGTGGGAAAAGTGCGGCATGTCCAGGCACGGATTGGCAGGGGCGGAGCGAGTAAAGAGTGGGTTAAAGCGAAAATCTGGGGGCTAGGTAGAGTCGGCGGCTAGTCAGCAGAGTTGATGATGGAAGTTGAATCAACCTGGGTCTCCCGGGGGCGCCGAAGAGGTGGTTAGGAGAGCACATGGTTCGAGAGTTGACATGGCGTCACAGGGACAGGCAGCCAGCGGTGTGTGGCAGGGCAGGGCAGGGCAGGCTATGGCCTTCCTTCGTATACGGACGGCTGGTGGGGACTCGACCGAGAGGAGGTTGGCGTTGGGTTGGCCAGCGTCGAGGCACAGGCACAGGACCTGCAGCCGGTGCGCCGCGCCACTGTGGCTGAGGGACGTCGGGTCGGTTGGCTCCACACGTCCTCCAATAGAGCCGACCTGCTGCAGTGTCCTCTTTCACCACTGCATCACTCGCTCCCGCTCGACCTCAACCCACGTCACAACTCTGCGCACGTTCCCTCGTCTATTCGCTCTGCATCAATTCTTTCTAACTCGCCGTCCTTGATTTCGCTCATTGCTACGCCCGAGCCCGAACCTCACCCCGATCCGCCTCGTCGCAAATCGCCGTCATGGAAGAGGATACGTTTGTCCAGCTGCCTCTCCGCATGGACCCCCAGACAAAGGCCATTTCCGCTTCGTCGCCCTCGATCCCACTGCAAAAGGAAATCAACCAGGTCAACGCCCTGCACCGCAGCATCATCTCGCTCGACACGCCCGGCCAGACGCCTCCACCGCCAGTGCCAGTCCACCCCAAGCGCAGCGCGCAAATCACCAAGCTGCGCGAGTCTGGCAACACGTCCTATAAGAAGGGTCAGCACGGCGATGCGGTTCGCATGTACAGCCTGGCAATCGACATGGCGCTGCAGCGGCCTGCGTGGGAGCCCAGTGGCTTGGTCAGAGAGGAATTGACGGGACTCTACTCGAATCGGGCACAAGCGTACATGGCCATGCAAAACTGGGCCGAGGGAGCCGTAGACGCCGAGACGAGTGTCGAGCTCAAGAAGGTTGGCAACGCAAAAGCCTGGTGGAGGCGGGGAAGGTGTTTGGTCGAGATGGGCAGGGCAAAGGAAGCCAAGGAATGGGTCAGAAGCGCACTCGAGTTTGAGCCGCAGGAATCGGATTTGTTGAGTCTCGACAAAGAGGTTGACGCATTGTTGGCCCGGGGTAAGAGCGATTGAGGCGGGAGCTGTGGGAGTCTGATGGGAGCAAGGAACTGGCGGGGGGGAATCGTGAAAGGATCGACCTGAGGCTATGGTGAGGTGCAGAAGCGCCATGAGAGGGTTGGCGGGGCTGTTTGATCAGGCGCCGGCACGGCACGGCTGTACAACCGGGGAACTCTAGTCGCTCGGGTTTCGTTTGCGTTTGCAACGAGTCATTTGTTTTCGGTTAGAGGGTACAGTAACTACATGTACTGTAGTCGAGATTGAATTCAGGTTCATCAAGTCGACGGGCATGCCGAAGCTCTTCGGGCCGTCCCTCGCGACGGTTTCCAGGGTGCATGGACTGCGCCACAGACGCGTCTAAAATAGGCATCCCACTCCAAGGCCCCAGGCACATTGCCCCGTCCGCGTAATTGCGCGTGCACGCCTGGCTTCAGGTTTGACACCGCTGCTTCGCTTTCGCCCAGGAAGAGGCTTAGAAGCCCACTCGCAAGTCTTTCCAAGCGCCACTCCTCGCCCGTCTCTACATCTTCACCCTCGACTCCCCGTCAACTCTATCCTACACCATCCGCCCCTCTCGACTGCATACCGTACTCGACTCTCACCCCCGAGTCATCTGTGACGTCGTCCTGCTTCCCACCGAGACACAACCTCCGCCATCCCCCGTTCCTCGACTGTCCCCTCCTGCCATCCAACCCCCGCGCTCTTCAAGATGCGCTTAGAGCAGAGCAAAATCCAAAAAATCAAGACGGCTGCCCATGCCGCGCAGGGCTTTCTCATCTTCGTGGCCGGATGTCTGACCCTCGCCATCATGACGAGTGCAAAGACCGATGGCCGCACTGATTACTTCTTCGCATTGGTGAGCTTCTACTCCTGCTCCGCCATTGGTCCTTTCTAACCTTGTCCCAGTGCTTCCTCACCATGCCTGCCTTCATCTATCTCATCGGTGTTCCCATGTGGAGCAGAACGGTGCGCTTTGCTAGCGCCTACGGCTTTGCCTTGCTCGACGGACTATACACGGTATTTCCCCTGAACATCTTTCCGTCATGACATTCGAGACTGACGGAAGACAGGTTTTCTGGTTCGCTGCATTCATTTGCGTAGCGACATGGAATAGCGAGGGCATGAAAAAGGGCGCTGAAGAAGTCAACGCCTCCTCTGGAAACTGCTCGACCTTTGCCTACGGCAGCGACACCAAGTGCAAACTCAGCAAAGCAACCGTCGGCTTTGGTGTCATCATTTTGTACGTTTTCCCGTTCCCCAACCGTGCTCCGTGGGCACGCCCCATCCTCCGCAAACAAACACAAAAACAAGCTAACACGCATCCAGCCTCCTCTTCCTCCTCACCACCGTCATCTCTTTCTACTACATTTCCGTCTACCGTCGTACTGGCGTGCTGCCAGGCACTTCCGAGTCACCTGACCACATTCCCGCTACGGACAACGCGACCTACTTTGGAGGACCCACTGCCTACGAGCCCACGTCCAAGTTTGACACTGAAAACGTATGGAGCGCCGAAACCAACGACATTGAAACGGCGTCATCCCACTACGACCACCACGACCCCAATGACTTTGGTGCGGACGTGCCACCAGTCCCGGCCATTCCGCACAACCACGCAGGCACAGCCTCTCCCCCTCCGCCTCCCCCAGCCGCCGCATTGGGAGGACCCGTCCCCGGCCGCACCTCGACGCTGCAAGCCGGCTACTCTTCACTGGTCGACATGGACCGCCTCGCCAACACGCCCAGCCCGGGCCCCGGCCCGCATCCGCAGCACCCGGGGCGCCAGGTGAGCTGGGGCGCAGGCGACGACTCTGAGACCTTTGGCGCCAACCACCCGGCCTACCGTCCCACGGCCGGCGAGGAATACGAGAGCCAGCGCCTGCACTTGCAAAGCCCAGAGCCCTTTCACATTGCGCCCAGCGCCCTGAGCCCGGCGACCGAATATGAAGAGTACACGCGGCCGCAGAGACCCTACGAATTCCGCGATTAGAGGGCTGCAGAGCCGAACCGAACCGAGTAGTGGAGCGCCATGAACATGTTATGTAGAGGTAATTGCTCATTATCACGAAGACCATCTCTTTGCGTCACGTCACGACGGCGGCCTGTTGGTGGGCATTTTATTACTGGCGTTTTCTCCCTCCTTTTTGTATTTCTTTCCTTTTTACCTCGCTCTGTACCCTTACCGCTGTACCATCATCCATCACATCACTCGCAAGCATGCATGCATAGTTGGTTTGCTTTTAGCGAGCGAGCGAGCAACAGCATTAGCACAGTCATTTGGTCGAGAGACGGTCAGCCAACAGTGGACGAAAGAGCGCAAAAGCATGTACGACACACACACGGCAACACGTTGGACGAAGAGATGAGATGATGGGTGGACATATTCTGAGTGGATTGTGGCTAGGCCGAGGCCGCGAGCGCGAGACGGAGATACCCAGGTGTGCGAGTGGGAGCAGCGGAAGCAGAGAGCGGCGGTCATGTCGTTTAAACAAAGTAACGCGGAGCTAAGGAGAGTTGAGAGGGGAGCATTTGTACAGTATATCGTAATGAGATGAGGATACACATTTTTGCATTCATCTTCTGCCTGCTTCTTGCCTTGCGACGATTCGTCTGTAACTTTGGGAATCATGGCGCAGCAGTACTGCTTCTGGCGGTACGGCAGCCTGCAGGTACGTCAATGGGCTGGTGTTGTTCTTGCTGCGGGCCACTGCAGACTGCCGCCTGTCTGAAGCGACACTTTCCAAAATGCGTCGAGACCGTCGTCTTCGCTCAATCACTCCTCCCGCCTCTCTTTGCCCATCGACCGCTAGCCAACCCTGCTGCCCGTTACAAAGCCTCCTTGTGAGTGTCCACTGCTCCCCAACATTCCAAGTCCCGCACATGATGATTAGCCTTCTTACCTTCTCCTTCTTTCGAGCGGCCAGCCCGTAGGTGGCTGCCGTGCGAACGCAACATGATGTTCTGAAAAGCGACGACACTTGCTCATCCCATCCCAATCAATTACCACCCCTAACGACGGCACTGACGGCCCTACCTACGTAGACATTCGGCAGTGAGACCACAACTCCCAGCCCCAACGCGCAAAGTGCATGCACCAAGACGCCGCAAGACGTACCGCCTGCACTTGGCAGCAAAAGCGCAACCGCAGCAACAGCAGCAGCCAAGCAACGCAGCGCAACAAGCAGACATCCTCATCCTCATCCTCATCTCCAAGAGCCCGCGCAAGGCGAACCACTCGACGAAAAAGAGCTTGTTCAAGACCGTCGTTCGCGTCGCTCCCCGACAGTGCTACAGGGAGGACACCGTGGCAGGCCAGCGCATGGGCAAGCCCAGAGGCGCCCGGCCACCGTGGGCAAAAAAGAGGTTAACCAAGAAAAGAGCCCGTGGGCTCGGTTCAGTGGTCAAACTGAACAGAACAGATCTTGTGGCAGGTTAGCGGCTTGTAGGAAGGTAGTGTGGAAGGGGTGCACGTACACTACACTTGATCTAAGCCAAAAGGCAAGAGAGCGTGAAGAGGAAAAGGTTTGGTTGTGGGCGAGGGAGAGGAGGCTTAAATACTGGCTGGCGGTTGGCGGTCTGTGCCCGCAGGCGCTTCGGTTCGCGGTGGCGATGGCGCTAAACAAGTCGGGAGATTTCTTTGCGCCTGCGCCTGCGCATGCGGCTGCGGTTGCTGGTTGGCTGGAGGTGCCTAGCTGTCTGAGGGGAAAGACGACGTGGGTGGTGGACTCAGGCTGAGGAGCATTCGTTCATCCTCTCCTACCGCGGTTCGGCCATCATCCGCTCACTGTCAGACAAGATTGTTTGTAATTCACGATTCAGGTCGAACACAGCACTATTTCCTAGGGGGAATGTTGGTGGACATCTTGAGAGACAGGCTAGCTGGCAGTCGGTGATTGATGAAAGAAGCAAATGCTTCAAATCTCGTCTCCTTTCCGCAATACTGCCACCGTTGATTGGGAACAGGAGTGCTTTGTAAGACGACGGTTTGGACATGCGGTTGTTGCTCCTATGAGGACTTGATCTCCGCAGTGATGCTGGCGACGTCGCTTTCGGGGCCTGAGAGCGCAGAATAATCGCAGAAAGCAAGTCTTGTGATGCCAGAGATGACTGCAAAAGCGCATACGACCCAGAATCAGCGGCGGAAATGGATATAAAATCCCACTCACCTGCCCAACTCGCTCTCCTGTACGCCCCCGACATTGGATAGTCAAGCCCTCACTCTACACCACAAGGCATAACCACTCCTCATCACTATAGCTTCCGACTCTGACGCTCCAGGTACGCAGATCTTCAAGGTACTTTACTTACTCTAACTCACCCACACTACTCTCAAAAAGATCTGATACACAGAGCTGACGGTGGACATCAGATCGAACACGTCGACAAGGACGAGTTCCATCCGAACGCCAATTTCCGCCGCATCTTCGACCGCTTGAACGCCGCGTTGGATGCTGTCCAGGAAGCGGGAGGTCAGCCTGCCGGCAAGTACGGAGAAGGGGACTTGAAAGCCACGATCTTGTAAGTGAGGGGAGGCATTTCGTATGATTGCTGCGCTTTGCTGATTGCCTACCGCACCTAGCGTTGCGATGCCTCCTGGCACGACCAACCCCATCGACCCGGAGAAAGAGGAGTGGGTGGACTTTATTGTGACGAGGATCGAGTGATGTTATTTTGACAGGATTTCGGGGCAGTAGACTTGGGGTGGTAGACCTGGAGTAGTAGACCTGAGGGTGAAGAAGGCTTAGAAGCGTGGTGGTGTGCTGACCGGGAGAGGATACGCCCGAAGACGATGCCACACACCAGACTTGACTACTCGTCTTTGGCACCATGCTTGCCTGCGGGAGGTCACATACCCAGACAACTGAATTGATGAATGTTTCCAGATCATGCATTTCCAGTACCGTGACGGTCTTGTACCAGGGTCGTGGGCTGCGGTAGTGAACGAGAGCTCGCTAGTTCCATCTGCAGCAGTGTACGGATGCTCCCTGGGTGTAGCCACAGTGCCGGAAACCTGATTCTTGCAAGATCCCGTCGACATACCAATCCATCAGAAGAAGGCAAATCCCCCGAAAGCCATGAAAATCAAAGCAGCAAAAGCCCTCCCATCACTCGGACACACGGGGAGCATCCCTCAGCGATCCAGTACCCTAATCGAGTGGAGAATTGGAAAACTCTAGTTCCCATCGCAAGGCCATCTGTCTCTTGAGGTGAGCTCAGAATCGTCAAGGTTTTGATCAAGACTTACGGTTATTTCTTCTCACCGAGGATCGTCTCCAGACCGCCGAAGAAAGAAGGATCCGGGACATTCATACCGATAAACCCCATGGAGTTGGGTTTGAGGTTCGGGGGCGGGTTGCACATGGTCTCATCGAGACCCTTTCCGGCGACCTCGCGAGGCTTGCCGTTCTGGTAGTCTTCGAGGCCCTTGAGAATGTCGCGCTTGGCCTGGTCGTACATGCCCAGGAGGTGGGTGCGGAGGGCGATGCTCATGTAGGCCTTGTGCTCTTCACCCAGGTTGGCACCCAGCTCCATGGCGGCAGCCCCGAGGAGGACGATGGCTGTTTTGATGCCTTCAAAGTGGACAGTCTTGGTCTTGGTGCGCTCGGCTTCGCGCAGCTTCTCGAATTCGGCTTGAAGGCGGCCATCGTTGAGCTGGGCACGGACTTCGTCTGGCTTTTCGGGGTAGTAGAGATTGTCGACCTTGAGCGCGGCGGCGAGGTTATCCAGGAAATCGAGATCGCGGTCGGACTGGAAGACGCCAGTGCCCCAGAAACCCATCCTGAGCGCAATCCAAGTCAGCTGACGTTCAAGACATTCAAGGAGGTGGAAGAGGGATCATGAGCTCACTTGATTGAGTCGAGTTCGCGAAAGTCAAGAGGTTGGAGTAGAGAAGTGTCAAAGTGAGGGGTCGTGGAGAGAACAAGAGATGGGGGAGGGGAGGACAGCGAAAGGTGGGCGACGTGTTTTAAGGACGCGACAAACAGGATACAGTACGGTGTGCACCAGCTGCGTGCAGAATCGACCACATGTGGCAAGCACATTGGCTGGCCTGGCTGATGCAGGCAGCCGGCCTGAGGCAAAGAGGTCCGCCCATTTCAGCAAACTGCCAGACTGAACATTGCAATCGTGTTCAGGTTCGCAGTGCCCACAGGGAGCACTCGATCGACCAAGTCCAGCTCGCCATCCATACAGCGGGTTGCAAAAGGAATGATGACCCCCGGCACTGTGAATGCACCCGGACACAGGGAGCGATCGTTCATCGCACCATTGCGGTTGTACCTTAGGGAAGACCCATTTCCTAGGACAGTGTTGGTGGGTGGTGTAATGGCTGCCTGCTGGAAGCTGTGTGCCTGTACCTGTACCTGCCGCGATTGTGCTGTTGCGTGGACCCTATGCCTTCACCTGTACCTCCACTCTACGTCTCTCCTACCACCAGCCTCCTGCACTCTCTACAGCAACAACTCCAAAAGACTTACCAATTGCTCAGACCCAAGAACCCAGCACCATCTCACTGTTCAAGTGAATTGATCAATCTCTCGTCTTTCCAGAGCTGGCTAACTCTTTTCAGAATGGGCTTTTGGGGCGACAGCGTATTTCAGTCCGACCGCGACCTTGACCTTCTGTCCTTCCTCGAAAGAGATTTGCAAACCTGGCTCTACTTCCCCAACGAAGACATTGGACGTCCTGCGACTCCCGAGGTCAGCCGCCACAACTCACAAGCTTGATGATGGAAGGCTGGACGCCAGGCTCAAGAAGTTCCGCGACGACGAGAAGGCCGGCAAGAGTGCTGGTGACTACGACTTTGGCATTGGTGGCGGCTTTCACGTCGCCATCGTCATCCTAGGAGCAGCGGCCATGGGCGTCGGTGCCAAGATTCGCGACGATGACCGCGCGTACATGATGCAAGCCCTCAAGACCCGTTGCTTTGGCATGTACGACAAGGAAAAGAAGGACATCTACCAAGCTCTTGAAAAGTACGAGAACAACGGCAAGTCCGTCAAGATCTCTGCTCCGGGTCTGATCGAGACGTGCGAGACACTTCCTCGCCACCCTCATCGCATCCCCGGCATGATCAATCTCCCCGACCCTGGCATGTTCGCTGGCCATGAGACGGTTCCCTTGACCATGTGAAGGTGAGCTTGATACTTGATGTGTGGGCCTCAGAATAAAAAAGGAACCATGCTTCCTGAGGGTGGTCTGGAAATGGGGCGGCTCTTGCTACAGCTTGCTGGGCTTCAATTGTGTTTGCTTTCCGGGGCGAATCTCGTGTGCGAAGGCTACGACAGGTGGGTCGAGGGATCTTGCTACAGACCAGAAAGCTGAATGATGAATATCCTGCTGTCAATGGTCCGGTTTCGATGATTGTTTCCCCGTGAGGCCGAGAGGTGAAGTCGTCTGAGAGGTCCGTGCTATCGCTAGCGGCTATGCCCTTGCTTAACCCCAAACCAAACGTCATCCGCTCAAGCTCCCGAGACCGACCAATCCTCGTCAACCGAACCGAACGCGACAATGAGGTCTGCCGGAGATGCCAGGTGAACCCAAAACTTTGAGCTTGTTTGAGCCTTATCAGAAGACTGACTTTGTCTAGAGCGTCTTGGGACCTGCTCGACAAGGCTTCAAGCCTGGACGAGCTCCGCAATCGCTTGCTCGCGCTCGACGGTGATGATGCAACCCTCGTCAACTCACAGCGGTCGGGCTGCTGGAAGGTACGACGTCGCAACCACTCGCGAACCCAAGACACGACCGAGAAACCCAGCCGCTAGCCTCAGCCGCGATTGCACCCTACCTACGGAAAAGTCGCTAAGCTTTTGATCGCAGGCATTTCTGCTCTTCGAGAATACCAACCGAGCCGAATGGCCGACTATCCTTTCCGACTCGCGCACAATATACAACTCCCTTCGCTCTCACTTCCTCCGCGCCATCGAAAACCCTGACGAGGTCGAGTCGGCGCTGGACCCTCTGAGCGAGAATGAAGAGGTACGTTGTACGCCAACGTCTGCGCCGCAATGCGCCTGTCCTGCAGAACCCGACATCACAATCAGAATCTGACTTCTGACTAAGCCTTAAAGTCTCCCTGGGTTGCCTTGCGCAAGGACGAGGCTCTGCGCGCAGAGATATTCCAAGATGTCGAGCGCTGCATGCCCGACAATACCTATTTCCGCCAGCCGGAGACGCAGAAGATGATGCTGGATATACTCTTCATCTTCTGCAAGTTGAATCCAGAGGTCGGATACAGGCAAGGAATGCACGAGGTGCTGGCGCCCATACTGTGGGTTGTGGAGAGAGACGCCATCGACCCCCGCCAAAAGGGAGCAGTATGGAAGGGCCAGGGCAAGGACCTCATGCTCGAACTCTACAACATGAGATACATTGAGCATGACACGTTCACGCTCTTTGGGCTGGTCATGCAAAACGCCAAAGTCTTTTACGAGCCGTCCAAGACTGACCAGTCGAGCGATTCGCCAATGCTTCAAAAGTGCCGGCACATTTTCGAAAAGCTACTGCCCAAAGCCGACCCAGAGCTTGCGGCACACCTGGAGCAGCTTCAAATTGCTCCGCAAATGTTTCTCATGTGAGATTCCAGCGCATGGTTTGGAGCTTCACTGACAATTGCAGGCGATGGATGCGACTCCTGTATGGTCGCGAGTTTGCATTCGATGACGTTCTGCCCATGTGGGACCTCATCTTTGCCATTGACCCCTCTTTGGAGATAATGAACTACGTATGCATTGCGATGCTGCTGCGTATTCGCTGGACGTGTATGTGAGATTCCACTCCTTGATGCACTACCCGAACCACCGCCTACTAGTGCGCTGCGTCTGGGAGTAGGCGTTCTTCGTCACCATTGGGGCAACGGTTGCACCCAAGGAGCATTCATAACTTGACACTAACAATCCCAGTGCTCGAGTCGGATGACAACATGTGCATTGCAACCCTACTCAGATACCCTTCGCCTGACCCAGAGCAACCTAGAACATTCGTGCAGGACGCGACTGAGCTTAAACATAAGCTCAATGCTCATACTGCCAGCGGTATCATATTCAAGTACAGTGGACGCTTGCCGACGACCCAAGATCGCCCGGATACGCCGCAACATGATCGTTTGTCAACCCCCGATCGAGCAAAATCCCCCCTTCGACAAATGTTTCGACCCATGTCCCCATCTGGGGGCATCGAAGCTATTCTCCAAGGCGCTGCCCGGGATCTACACAAGACGGGAGAACGATGGGGATTCAACAAGGCAGTACGTGACGCTGTTGGAGATTTTCGCAGAAACTTTCAAGACTTCCAACCCGGACGCAATCCGACCAACTTCAAGAGTTTCATTCGGGGAGAGTTCAATATGCCAGCCGAATCGGATCTGCTGATTCAGAAGATCGAGACATTAGAGCGTCGGAACAAGGAGCTGTCGTCACTGCTCGCAGCCGGAGTCACGGATTTGTGGAGCTGTCAAAAGGAAGCCATGGAGGGAAAGGGCTCCGAGAAGCAGGCAGTCGAGGCTCTCGGGGTGGCGATTGCAAAGGTGCAGGTCCTGCAAGTCTACTTGGAGGACTCGAGCATACCCTTGCCTGACGAACCAACGATTGAGGAAAGGTTGACTTCTACGCAAACTCCCATCGCGCCCAAGGCGCCAGCAGGAGAGGGCAACAAAGCCCCAGATCCACCTGCCGACGCATCAAAGCTCGGGCTCATCAGCCGGGCTGCTCTACTGTCGGGAGAGAAGGCTTCCGTCTCGTCCCCCACCACGCGCAGCGCGACTCCAACTTTGGCCCTTCGCTCTTCGGCTGCGAGTGCCAGCGCCGAGAATTTGTCGTCTTCGGCGCCGACTCAATCCTCACCACTAAGGCCACTAGAGGCTCCCCGTCCGCGTCCGCGTCCCAGCATAGCATCCTCGTCCTTTTCCTGGATGCTCGGTGGAGAACCACCGACACAAACGCCGGCCTCCAGTTTTGCCGCCGCATCCTCCTGCTCTTCCTTTCAGCCCGTCGAAAAGCGCGAGCGGAGACGCAACAAGCCACCGTCCAAGCCATCGTCCATTTCGTCCAAGAAGGAAATCGGAGTCAAGGGTGCTGGCCACGAGGATCGCAACTCTTTCTTGTTCGGCGACGATGAGGAAGAGTTTATGGGACCGCTGGGCAATCCGGGACACGGGAAGGGAAAATCAAAGGGAAGCAATAATGACGTCTATAACCTGGACGAGGTGCCGGGGAGTGTGGGGAGCGGCATTGGGAATGTCGAGTAAGTGCTGGGGCGGCTGCACCCTCTCATTCGCTACCGCGGATGAAGCTATGGAGTTGGCATTCACCGCGGATGGATTCAGGGACCTGGGACCGTCATATATTTTGACAACCTGTGAGATGGACGCTACCAGCCAGCATTGATACGGCGCTAATGACGCATCGGCATGACAGCGATTGATTTTCTCTCTTTGCATTTCTTGTCGTCTTCTCTCTTGTCAGTATTCTCTGCATCGACCTTTTTTCTTGGACGTTGTGTCTTTTGGTTGTTTGTACATACACTTCTCTCTTCCTCTCATGTGTTCACCTGGTTGGACAGTCTGATGAGGTCTCCTAAATCCTCTCATTTCTTCTTTTCCTCATAGTCTGTCCTTTGATCCTCGTCATTTCATACATCCCCGCCATCACCTCCACCAGCCCCTTCCCCTCCTGCCCCCTTTCCACCACGCCCTCGCCTCGCCCTTCTTCCCCACCGCCTCGACAACTTCTTGCGCCGCCGAGCTGCTCCGCACAACCTCCCATCCATCCCCACTCTCAACTCCATTCGTATCCGTCACCGTCACCGTCTCGCCCTCGCTCATCCTCGCTGTGGCGTCGTCTTGCCTCCTCCCAAGCCTCCCTCCTCCCCTCATCCCCACTCCTGACACCCCACTATCTGTTCCAACCTCAACGCCCTCGCCCTCGCCCTCCTCAACAATCTTCTCCAGCCCATCTCCTTTCCTCTTCCTCAACCGCTTCGACCCCGTCCGCCGTTGCTGTCCCGGTAGCAAGCCGCGTGTGCGCAGCCGCGGCGCCCCGCGCGCCCAGAACACGATGAAGACGACGAAACCGACGAGGATGGCGAAGAGGCCGATGGATGCGCCGACGGCGGCGGGGACGAGGTCGTGGCGGAGTTGCGAGGCGCTGGGCGTGTTGAGGTGGAGGGGGAGGGGTGGCATTGGATGGGTGTGTGTGTGCGTGGTGCGGTGTGCCACGGAGTTTTGGGTGCCTAGGTAGCTTAGGTTTGTGGAGGGAGGATGCGATGCGGGTGCGGTGCGAGGCGTGGCGTTGGCGTGGCCAGAGGTGGTTTTGGGAGGATGTATGCGCGCGAGTGAGGAGAGACCTGGAGAGGGGGCGATATGGTGATTAGGAAACTGGGAGAGAAAGAAGAGACCACGGAAGAAGCGGTCGATTCTTGTCCGTCTGCCTTGGATCTTGTTCTTCTGCCCTTTGAACCTCTTCAGGTGTCCCGGGCTGCTGGTCTTCGCGGCGAACAAAGAGCCGCCCTTTTGTTCCTCCTCTTCGTCCCAATTCAGAGCGCGCGCTGACAGGACGTCGACGGTGATTGCGCGATGTGGGTCACCGACTGTGACTGCTGGATTGCACGCAGGTCTCAAATCCCTTTCCTATCCTTCTGCTTTTACTCGCTCACCAGGGGGAGGTTGATGGCCGTTTTGCTCGAATTGGGGCGACGTTCTTTGTCTTTATTTTTCTTTTGTTCGTGTCCGCGGAGAGGAGGCTGGGCGATTGACAATAGGTAGGACAGAAGGCTGCATGTAGGTAGGTAGGTAAGTGGGTTGGTGGACTTCTGTCTCTTGAACCGGAAACGGGTAATAGGAGTATTGATGATGAATCTATAGGTACGATACGTCGGAAGGAGCGGCGCGCCAAAAAAAAAAAAAAAAAAAAGAGGAGAAGAGGAGTAGGTACGTAGAAATGTAGATTGATTGGGGGAGAGCCAACAGACAACAAAGAGGCGTGACACGAGAGAGAAGAGAGAGAGAAAGCAGATGCGTAGTAGAGCCCTACAACACCATCGACGACATCAACGACATCGACGACATCTTCTGGGTAAGTGAGCCTGGATCGAGTAAGCAGGCGAGCAGCGCCTGGCGCCTGCCCACCTTACCTGGCCATCTTTCCCCGCCGTCGCCACTGCCACGCTTCCCTCCGTGGTCAAGAGGCCTAGAAAGCTGGAATAAATGCATCATCGCGCGCGCTCACGCGCACGCGCTGGCTCTGGCCTCGCTCACCCAGCCGAGCGACTGGCGAGAAGACAGTGTTCGATGGCCTTTTTTTCTTTCGCACGCGGGCGATGCACGTGGGCTCTTCTCGTCTGCTGCCCTGGCGCCTTGTCACATTTGCCGGATCCAGCGCGTAGGTGCGTTGGTAGTTGGTTGGTTGGTCGGTTTGGGCGAAGGAGCCGGCTGAGTGAGTGAGCTGCCGGCGTCGCGCGCGACTGAATGCTTTGTTGGCACCACACCAGGGCAGAGTGGCCTAGAGCATGCTGTTGGTTTTGTTGTCAATGGGCTTTTTGCTGTGAGATTGTTTGTTGGTGTGAGGGCCATTTTGCTCTTGTCTTTGTTCTTGACCTGCGCGCACTGTGTGTCTTCAGGTTTCTGGAACAATCCGAGAATCTAGATCCAACAAAATGCGCAGGAATCGTCGTCGCATGCTGAAGACAGCTGCCATAGGATTCCCATGTACGGCTTCTAGTCAGCTAGGAGCATGACCACCGTCTGCAGTTCTGCACCTACCCCTCACTCTGTCTGTACCTTGCTTCGCCAAGGCATGTAGCTACCTGGCGCGAGTGCACATGACAACCTGCATAGATGGCGCATCACTTGCATCTAGGCTTGCGCCCTGTGACGTTTGCTTACGTACTTTCTTTATAGGGTTGTACCTTTTCAGCTTGACTGAAGTGGACTTGCTGACTTTTACTACTTCCGGATCCATGTGTTAGTTCCCTTCAGCCAACAGACAGAAAAGTCCATAGCATTATGAGGTACAACAGGATTGAGTGTAATTCCCAGGTTGCAAATTCCCCCACATGTTGCTACTTCACTTGAATGCTCCTCGTACGCACGCACCTAGAACTCATGAACGCTCCCAACATACATGCGTTCAAACCATGAAGACTAGAAGCTTCCAACAAACAGGGCGTTCTGAATTATTATCCACACACACTACCTCGTCATCATAGAGCAATTGTCAGGGTAAATGGTCCCAGAGTGGAGAGAGGTAGCAAGAAATCCTTTTGATATTGCACCAGTGCTATGCAACGCAGCTTTGTCTCGGATATCAACTCCACCAAAAGGTCAGCCAACAGCGACGAAGCTTCAACAGGTCAGGGACCCAGATAGGAAACACCTCAATCCCACATCAATCCACGTCCATGGATTCCGCCTTCCTCTTCTTCGACCTCTTCTTCTTCTTCCGACCTCCCTCCCTAATATCAACTCCTTCTTCCTTGATCGGCGCCTCCTCTGGCCGAACACCCTTCTCGGTATACTTCCTCTCCACGTAATCGGCAAAGCCGTACTTGGGGCCTTCTTCATCTCCAAACACCTCCTTACGCCACTCGCGCAAGCGGGCCTTCTTGCCGAGCTGCTTCTTGTCCTTCTTCTTCTTCTCCGGTTCGCGCCAGGCAGCAAGCTTCTTGAGACCGGCGAATTGGTTGAGCTGCGTGTCGTCCGCGAGCAAAATGTCGCGTGCAGTAAGACCGAAGCTTGTGGGTGAGGTCTCGCGGTATCGGAAAGCGTTGGGATTCTTGGAAGTTTGGCGCGCAGCAAGTTCGACTTCGAGATTCTGGTCGACAAGGTTTTCGATGAGGCGCCGCTCGCGGCGAGCATCGCGTTTGGCGTCGATGTTTTCTTGCTTTTTGCTCTTCTTCTTCTTCTTTTTGCTCGAGGTGTCGTCTTCGTCGATGTCCATGGCTTCGGCGTCATCGGGAACCGCAACACCGCCCTCTTCTTCGTCCTCGAGATCTGACAAGGAGATCTTGGGCTTCTCTTCGTCCTCAAATTCCAAGACAATGTCCTTGATGTCAATGTCATCGTCCCACTTTGGCTTCTTTGGCTTCTTGGACTTCTTCTGGTCGTCCTCATCTTCCGAAAGTGCACCCTCTTCGTTCTCGTCGTAGTAGTCCTCGCCAAACTTCTTCAGCATAACCTCTTCCCACTTGCCATCATCCCAGTCAGCGTCAAGCACATCAGCCCACTCATCCATCTTGAATTCCTTGCTAGACAAGCCAGCTGCCTCCTTTATCTTCTGGACCTTTTCTTCCATTTCATCAATCTTGAGTTTCCGCAACCGTGCCTTTTCCTCGTCACGTTGGCTCTTCTGTGCGTCCTTCTTCTCGCGCTCCTTTTCTCTCTGCTTCTTGCGGCCGCTCTTGTCTTCTCTACGAACGGACTGGTTTGCCACAGCGTCACGAGCGTACGTCTTGAGCTTCTCATTCGCCGTCTCTGGGTCTTCAAAGCGCATGTTATACGCAAATTCGAATTGCTCGCGGCGATCCTCGTCCTCATCGTCGGATTCAAGGGGCTTGAAGTTGGGGTTGTCAGAGGTCCATGCGCGCGCGGCCAGAAAGTTTGACAGAAAGTTCTCGGGGTCCTTTTCGGCATTTTCAATGTCCAGCACGATCTTGCCCTTCGACTCCGATTCTACGGGCTCCGGTTTTGACTTTGCGATCATAAAATCGCTGTCATCGTCGGAACCGGCGTCGCTTTCATCCTCGGCCTTGGCGTTGTGCATTTGCTTCACCAAGCTAGACTTGAGCTCCGCTTGCTCCTGGGCATACGTCTTTGGTGCATCGTCTTCCTCATCCTCGGCGCCTAGCTTTCCCTCCAAAAGATTTTTACGGTGATAATCGTGCAACGTGAGGGGCTTGTCCTTCTTCTCGGCAGTCGGAAGTGATTCGGGTTGCCATTCGGAATAGAATTTGACATTGTCATCGTAGACGCGGGGATCTTTGTTGCGAATGGCGTTGAGGGCGTTTGAAATTTCCTTGTCCAGGTCTACGGTGGCCAAGATGCCGTCGTCGTCTTCTTCTTCGGAGTCGGAAGACTCGTCGTCAGAGCCTGGATCGTCCTTGCCAACCTTGGATTTGCCGTATTTGTTCTCGACTAAAGATAATCAGCAGCGGTTCAACTGTAACGAGCGCGCAACTCACGTCTCTGCATTTCATCGCGCCTCTTGTTGTGCTCAAAGCGGCGCGCATATTCGGAGTTGATTTTGAGGTCGACCTCAGACTCGTCAGAGGAGGACGCGGAATCGTCCAGTAGCTTGGCGCGCTTGGCCGGGCGGCCATCTTGTGTGGGTACGTCAGGTTTCGCCATGGTGGACGGCAGAGTGTTGTCGAGACGGAACCTAAGACGACGCGCAAAAAAGTTCCAGACGACGACGAAGCTCGTGCCAATACGCTTACCCAATGGAGATTAGGGTTTGCGGAGGACCGCCGGTACTCAGAAAATGGTGCCTGAGGTTGGGCCAACCACGTCTTCCCATCCCAGGCATTCTTTGCATAGCTAGCTCCTGGCCGGAAAATCCACAGGCACCACGAAATCCTATTCCATCACCACCGGACAAATCTGCCGTCTCGTCGTTGTCGGCATCCTTTCCCTGATCGACACTCCGCGGCGGATATAGGCGCCGAGCTCAGGGTCTTGGCTGCAAGCGTCGCCGCATTGACCTGGGCCCCGGGAGTGACGTGCATCTCGCAACGCACAAGACACCAGAACGCGCTCGCCAGCAACCCCCTCCCCTCTTACACCCACGCCTCGAATATGTCGTCCTGAGCCACAGCCTCCCGTTACTCCTACCCGTCGCCGTCTTTGATCGCCGTCGTCACCATGGCCGACGAGAAGCCACTCATCGAGCCGCCCTCGTTGACGCCCGTGAGCAAGCCATTAAGCCTAATGTACCCTCTACCCCATTGCTAGCTACAGCTCCTTCGAATCTAACAATGTTGCCACAGTCCCGTCATCTTGAAAGAAGCCGCGCTTGATAGTCCTACCTTCCGCGCGACAGTCTTCCACTTTGGAGAACAAATAGACCTCATCGAGCGTTGGCTTGACAACTATGTCAAATCTGCCTCAAAGTTGACTTCCGAAGTCTCAAGCCTCGAGTCGGCATTCAACGCCTTCGCCACCAATTCCGTGCCCCCGCAAGGCCTTTCCGAGGCTGCACTAGACCACGATTACACGATACTCGCCATCCGAAGATACAATGAAGGTGCGCGCGAGTTTTGGATGAACACAATCAGGGGTTTGAAGAGAATAGACGGAACGGTCGTGGAACCCATTCGCGCCTTTCTCCAAACCGACATTAGAGGTCTCCGAGATGCCAGAAGGAATTTGGAAGCTTCTCAAAAGACTTTTGACCAGCTGATTGCCCGATATGCTGGGAGGAAGAAGAGCGAGGAGCCATCGAGCTTGCGAGAGGACGCTTTTCAACTCCACGAAGCAAGGAAACACTATCTCAAAGCGTCCATGGACTTTTGTGTCATGGCGCCTCAGATCAGGTCCGCGCTGGACAAGCTGCTGGTTCGGGTGACTACCGAGCGCTGGAAAGATATGAAGATGTCGAGAGATGCGACCGACAAGTTGTTCTCACAACACAACAGCGAAATGGAGCGTATCAGGGGCTGGACTCGGGAGATGGAGCATGGAGACCGTGTTTTCAAGCGGGAACTTCACATTGCAAGAAAACAGCTGGAAGAGAGTTCCGAGGCCAACGTAAGACCCTCCCGCGAATTGGACGACTATTCCATCTCGACCGTTCCCTACATTGGGTCACATTCGACCGCGGCTCCCTTGTCTCCTGCAAAACCCATACCGGAAAAGTCGGAAAAGCACGGCTGGCTCTTTGAGCGTACAATTACAGGGAAACCGGCCCGGACTGTTTGGGTTAGGCGTTGGTTCTTCATCAAGCATGGTATTTTCGGATGGCTGGTACATGGATCGCGCACCGGTGCTGTTGAAGAATCTGAAAAGCTGGGCGTTTTGCTGTGTGGTGTCCGACCAGCATTTCAAGAAGAACGCCGCTTTTGTTTCGAGGTCAAGACCAAGGACCGCACAAACATCCTACAAGCAGACACTCAGGCTGATTTGACCGATTGGATTGCCACGTTTGAAGTCGCGAAGCGCAAAGCCCTCGAGGACCCCGCCAGCACTGAGGCTACCGCCATAACATCCACCGATGCTGCCTTTGCCATCAGTCCCCCTGTACACCCCGAGTTTGCAGCAAAGTCGGCATATGGTCACCTTTCCCATGACAGCGATGAGATTGGCGGCCTTAGGCAGATTGATAGCTTGCCTCTTCCAGGAGACAGAGAAAACATTGCTTCGCGAAGTAGTTTTGACGTCACCATTGGTCGACGTAACGTCTCTGGCGAGCTGGAAAGGGAAAGAGAGAGCGGTCGTGACCATGCTGCGAGAATCATTCAAAAGCTCGATCTTCACAGAAAGAATGCAGCCACTCCCCAACTTTCAGCAACGCCGTCCTCTCCAAATCCATCCACCGGTGGAATCGCCAGCCTAATTTCAGCGAGTCATAACATGGCCGTTGCGCCTTCAAATTCTCAAATGCTCTCAATGGATCGAGCTGCCACTTGGCCTGCAACTTCCCTCGCTCCATCGACGCTTGCCAACCCGCCGGCTCCTACCAATTTGAGCAAAGCTGCCGTCATTCTTAGCGCTGATAGAGGCATAGGATTCGGTCGTCCAGATGGCGGGCTGCCCTCTGGAATTCTGGCCAACCTTTGGGGCTCTACAAATTGGGGATACATTAATAGAGTTGAAAGGGGAGAAGTCAGCCGCCTTTCACAACAGCGCGCCATTTCTCAACCTTCGAGTCCCATTCTCAAGGCTCTGTCAAACGAAGGGACTGCGCCAACCGACCCGGAAAAGTCAGGCCTGACCGCGCCCCCCGAAGTTTCGCCCACACCTGCTGCCGCTCGACATCGCAAGACGATGAGCCTCAGCGGGTCGCAGGACTTGGCCAAGGCGGAAGCTCCAAGACCTTCGTCTTCGGGTGTAGAGGAATACCCAGCATGGTATCCAATGCCCCTGCGTGCCCAGGATGCTCAGTTCCATCTACTCTTCCCCAACGTACCCCGCGAAGACAAAGTGGTCATGGTCTTTCGGGCCACGTGGAATCCAAACGAACAACAAGAATTCCCTGGTCGAGTGTACGTCACCGCCTCCCAGATTTATTTCTACAGCAACTATCTCGGCCTGGTCTTGATTACCGGGGTGGATCTCGATTCCATTGACGAAGTCACTGCTGCGCCAGGACGCGACTGCGACTTTTTGTTCGTACACTTCAAGGAGGGCTCTCGCCGAGACGAGTTCACAAGAGTGACCGTCAAGGTCTTCCTCGAGCCACTGAAGCTCCTGCAGAGACGACTCAACTCTCTGGTCCACAACTGCGTTGCTAATACACCTTTGGCATACGAGGAGCTGGTGAAGAGGCTCATCAAGATGGAGACAACCGAATCCGAAAGTCCGGACATGGACAGCTGGGACAACATGTCCAACATTGATACCCCTCTCGAACCTCCCACGCGGCGCGAGCCCAACGATTTGAGATCAGGTCTTCGTATCGACGGCAACTTGTTCGCAAGTGAAACAACACTGGCTCGAAAACCAACGCGGTTTAAGCTTCCCGCCAGACCTGTCGTATACCGACCTCAGGGGATGGTACAGCTTGCTGTTGAGCGAGAGTTTGACATCAGTGCCAAAGCACTCTTCCATCTCATGTTTGGTGACAAGAGCGCTGTATTTCAAACCCTCTACCGAGCACGATGGCCTAACACAATCATCCAAGGTCCGTGGATTCAGCATAATGGGGGTGGTCGTCACAAACGGGAGTTTGATTACCGTCTCGATGCGAATTCCCCGCCGATTGCGAAAGACTGCCAAGCCATCGAGGTTCTCAATGACCATCTTTGCTATGTGATCGCAGACAAGAAGACTCCCTGGTACCTTCCAAACGCTCGAGACTTCGTCTTAGTCACCAGGATCGTCATCACCCATGTTGCAAAGAGCCGATGCAGAATAGGGATCTACGGCAAGGTGGACTGGTTGAAACAAATCAAGATCCTCCAAAATATTCTTGAGCGTCAGGCCATCGAGGAACTTGACCTCGAAGCACAAGATCTGACCGACGTCATCGCTGGCCAGGTTGAGCGGCTGGGTAGCAAGTCACGTACGCGCAAAGCGGTTCAAATTTTTGGAAACGTCGGGCAACAGGCGCAAACTCAAGTGGTGCCCCAGAACCTGCCTCCACCATCAACCGCACACCCTCGTGTGTTCAAGCTCGTAAGGAGAACCCTTGGGAGCATGCTCGCAGACGTCGCGCGTGCCATGGCTGCCAACTACATTTCCACGCTCATTGCCTGGATCACAGCCCTCATGACGGCCATGGCCAAGGCCTTTACTGCACACACTCTCCTCGTCGGTCTCTTGTTGGCGAGTAGCACCGTCAACGTCATCTGGTCCTACCGCGACACCTGGTCATGGTGGCAAAACCGGCGCGCAGCGTCCTTCATGAAACGGCTAGGCGTCGGGCCCGACACCGTTATGAGCAAAGCCGTCTATCTGCGCGATGTCGAAGACCTCTGGGCCAACAGCACCGACGCCGTCTTCCCCGACTGGAGCACCGCAGCCTCGGACAGCGACGGCGCTCAAATCCCCCTCTTTGAAAACGACAAAGTCAACGCCACTGACTTTGCGGAGCCGCAAGGCTGCCACGCCACGTTTGTCACGCTCATGCACAACCCAGACTTCCCCTCCTCCTCTGCCTTCGCCTTCCCCTCCGCCGTCGCCGACCCCGTATTCGCGCCTGGCTCCGGGGGCCCGGGCATCGCGCCCTCGGCACGTAGCACAGCGATGCGGCTGCGGCGCTCGCGCCAGAATCTCGCCGCGTACCGGCACGACCTTCTCGTCGCCATGCGCCTTGTCAACCGCGTCGAGCGCGAGGTGTTGCAGGCCGAGTGGGAGAACTGGCTCCTGGACGAAAACGTGCGCTGTCGCCGCGTGGGCGAAATGATCCGCCGCCGCATGGAAGGGTTGAGTGGGGAAGCGGCCGATAACGAGACGGAGAAGGAGGCGAGTGAGGGAGTTAGAGCTGTGAGAGAGTGGTGGGAGGAGTATTGCGGGGATTGCAAGGACAGGCTGCAAAGGTTGGAGGCAAAGGGCGTCAAATTTTGAAGGTTGGGCTAGGCGCGTCGATGGGACTGTCCTCTGACGTGGGCTGGGCCCCTTGGTCATGGTGGCTCTGCTGTTGGGCGTTGGTGTCTGCTTGGTTGGTATGTATGGGATGGGCGTCGGATTGGTTGGTGCACATTGGGACAGGTCGGCGGCTGGGGACGTATTCATAGTCCGGTTGGTTGGTTGGTTGGTGGGCCGCAAATGTCGTACCTAATTAATATCAAGGGGAGTCCAGCAATGACAGCAACGCCCTGGTCTGATTTACACCGCCGTCTGCTGCATGGACTATGGAGACCTAGAGACAGAAACTTGTCTACCTGCACAGTACATATTACACCAAAAAGCAACGCCTGACCTAACCCGCATGCTTCTCCAAATTCTGCATATTAACCAACTCAAAATACCTGCCCCTTTTCTTGAACAACTCGGTGTGCGTCCCCTCCTCGACCACCCTGCCTCCCTCAAAAACGTAGATGCGATCAGCCTTTTGAATCGTGCTGAGGCGGTGCGCAACGGCGATGGTGGTGCGGCCCTGCGCCGCGCGGTCCAGTGCCGCCTGCACCACCTTCTCGGACTCGGAGTCCAGCGCCGACGTGGCCTCGTCGAGCAGCAAGATACGCGGGTTGCGGAGGAGCGCCCGCGCGATGCAGATGCGTTGGCGCTGACCGCCGGAGAGGAGGGAGCCGCGAGTGCCGAGGAAGGTGTGGAAGCCGTAGCTGTGCGTGCGAGCGTATGTTAGCATTGGGATGTGACGAATGAACAACAGATAAGGGGGTCGGGGGAGCTGGAAGTTGTAGGGAGACCTACGGGAGCGATGAGATGAAGTCCCAGATGTTGGCCTGCCGGCATGCCGCCTCGACAGCCTTGTCCGTGACCTCCTCGTTATTCATGCCGAGCATGAGGTTATCGCGAATGGTGCCGCGATACAGGGTCGGCTCCTGCGACACGAGGGCCAGCTGGCGCCTGTAGTCGTTGATGTTGTAGCTCGCAATGTTTTTGCCGTCGACGAAGACGCCGCCCTCCAGCGGGTCGTAGAAGCGCTCGAGCAACCCTATCGTCGTGCTCTTGCCGCACCCGCTGGCGCCGACGAGCGCTATGTATTGCCCCGGCCGCACTTTGAGGTCGAGGCCGCGCAGCACGGGCTGGTCGGGTCGCTTGGGGTACCGGAAGTGCACATTGCGGAATTCGATGTCGCCTTCGAGAGGGGACGGGAGTCTTGTGCCGTCGGTAGCCCATGCGTCGACGACGGGCTTGCGGTCGAAGAGCTTCTTGAGCTGGATGGCGGACTGCTTTGCTTTGCCCATGTCTGGGGCAAAGGAGAAGATGGTTCCGGCTGATTGAGAGCCGAAGGTGATTGACGCAAAGCACAAGAAGAATTGGAATAGGGTGTACTCTTGCTTTCCAATCAAAGTGCCGCCGTAGTAGAAGCCAACCGCCGTGCAGAGAAACATCCCAGATTGCGAGGCGGCGAATAGCAAACTCGATTTGAGAATGGACTTGGAGTTCTCCCAAGACTGCTCCTCCAGTTGCTCGTGGTAATTCAACCAGACGTCTTGCTCTCGGGTGAGAGATGCCACGGTCTTGATGGCGTTCGTTGCCTCGCACGCGTAAGCTGCAGAATTCTTGTACGCTTTTTTTGAGCGAGCCTCGAACCGCGAAAGTACCCAAAACCGCAAAAAGCCGCATCCAAGTAGAATGGGGATGCACGAGAGGCAGACTAGGCCCAACTTCCAACCAATAGCGAGTCCGAGTGAAAGACAGCCAATCAGAGTGGTCAAGACGGTCATGATGGTTCCAAGTGTTGGGCCGCTGAGCCCTGCCAGATTGGAGGTTTCTACAGAAAGGAAAGTTGTGAGGGCACCGGAATTGTTCTCGTCATCGTCGAAAAACTCGATGTCCTGACGCAGCATCTGGCGGAAGGCTCGTTCTCGGATGCGGTGGATGAGCTTTTCTGAGCAAATGGCAAAACACAGGCCCTGGCCGGCTAACGAAAAGCTGGAAAGCGTTAGCAGTCAATTTCAGGACAAGGTCGTCTTTCCAAACTTACAACTGTGTGCAGGCCAACATGACATACATGATGCACCAAAAGTTGATCTGATCACGAAGCTGCCCAAACTGCCATGGCGGCTTAGCCAAAGCAGTGACTGCCTTGGCGTAAAAGACCGCTGAGACAGGATTACCACTCCCTGCAATGATGGACCAAACAATTCCAAGTGCCATGATATGCCACTCTTCCTTGTTGTACTTGGCTGTCATGACGATGAGCTCCCAAAGAGAATAGTCCTCCCTTTCATCTGAAATCTTCTTTGCTTCAAGTCTGATGCTGGAAATCGACTGATGTGTTTTGAGAGGCCGCAGAGGAAAGAGTCCAAGATTGCCGTTATCATCAGCCATTGAGTTTGCCTTTGGGAAAGACGAGACGCGCCGAGCGAGCTCCTTGTCTTCGTCGTAGTCGTCATCAAGAACGACAGCTTCGGTTGCGCCCACTGTTTGCGCGCTGACGAGTTGGAAGTAGGCTTGGCCTTTTTCAATCAACTGGTTGTGTGTGCCCTGCTCGACCACCCGGCCATTCGACATGACTATGATCTTGTCTGCTGACTTGATGGTGGAAAGTCTATGCGCAATGACAATGGTAGTACGTCCGACCGACACTCTGTCAAGCGCTTCTTGCACAACAGCCTCACTCTTCGTGTCCAGGGCCGACGTCGCCTCGTCCAAGAGGAGAATTTTTGGATCCTTGACAATGGCTCGTGCGATGGCAACACGCTGCTTTTGACCGCCGGATAGCAAGAAGCCTCCCTGACCGACATTAGTGTCGAAGCCATCGGGCAGGGCCGTGACAAAGTCAAAGGCGTTCGAGATTTTGGCCGCGTCGTGGATCATCTCCTGGACTTTATCTTCTTTCATCCTTTCAAAAGGTGTACCGATGAGGCCATGACGTATGTTATCGAAAATGGTACCTGAGAAAAGAACTGGTTCCTGCTGAACCAAAGATATGTGCTGACGGAGCCAGTGCAGGTTGAGCTCGGAGACTTCATTCCCGTCAAGATAGACGTTACCCCGTACGGGATCATAAAATCGCTCCACGAGACCAACGATTGTCGTCTTGCCGGATCCCGAAGCTCCTACCAATGCCGTGGTCTTTCCGGCTTCAATGGATAGATTTACCCCGTCCATTACGACCACTGCTGGACGTGATGGGTAAATCATCTTGACATCATTCAAGTCAATTCTTCCATGGACGTGGGGCAGGGTCCGGCCTTCCCGGGACGCTGGATCCATTGGCGAGGGACGGTCGATGGTGCTGTAGATTTTCGCGGCCGCTGCCGTGGCGTTGGTGAAGGACTGAATCCACGTGTTGACATTGCCTAGGGAGAAAGATCCGATCATGACGGCCATCAAAACTGTAATGATTTGGACCAAAGTTATGTCGTCTTCAACCAGGAACCGCGAACCTTGCCAAAAGGCCAAGGAATAGCTGCAAAAAACTATTCCCATCATCATTCCGACCATAACGGCCAGCAGGGCCTTGGTCTTTGTTCCCCAATACTCGGCTGTGTCCAGGTGAAAGCAAAACTGGTCGGCTAGCTTTTCACGAGTGCCAAAAGCCACGGCATTTCGAATGGAACCGATGACCTCTTCGGCAACTGTACCAGATTGGGCGTATACAAAGATGGCGTTTTTGGTGTATTGCGTGATGTATCTTGTCCCGATTCCCATGGATATGCATATAGAGAATAGTGTGGCGCATAGAATGAGTGTCAACTTCCAAAATCTGATGAATCCAATGACAAATGCGGCGATGAATGTAGAAAGGGATGTAATGACCAGCGAGATCTTTTCGGATATTCCGTCCTGGACCAGATTGGAATCAAAGGTGATTCGCGTTGTTACCTCGCCAGCACCAATCTTGTCGAAGTATCCAACGTTTTGGCGCAGGATGGCAGCAAGGTAATTTTCCCGAATTCTGAGAGTAATCCTTTCTCCAACATAGATGCAGCCAACAGTGGCAGTGTAGGTGGAGGCAAAGCTGCCGAGTCCAAGGTATACAAAGTACAAAACGTATTTGCGTAGCTCTTTGTGGAATTCGTCTTGGTCAATTTGTCCTGCAAACAGGCCGCGGAATACACCTGAAAGGTGACCAAATATAATTGTCATGAGTGGTAAAGTGGCCCCAGCAGTGCATGCCATGAGGCAAGCCACGCTCAGTATGATCCATTCTCGCCGTTCAGCGTATCGAAAACAGGTCATGTACGTGACAACAGTAGATGGCGTTTCCAGTTGTCTCCTCAAGACCTCTTGCTCGTTTGGTGGAAGCAAGCTGATTGGGTCGCCAGATTGTGGTCCAGGAGGCATTCCAGCTCCTCCTCCGGGTCCTGCTCCGGGTCCTCCTCCTTGTCCACCTTTCCCGTTCGTCGGAGGAACCGGAGGCACTGGCGGAATCTTTTCCTTTTCGACGTCTGAGGGATACGATGACTTGCTGGAGTACGATCCGGTACTTCTTGGTGAGTAGTACATTGACGAGGCTCGCTTTTCGGTCGCTCCATGTTTGCTTGCGGCATCGGCATCCGGTTCATGTGTTGAGGGTATTCGTGTCGATTGCGTGCTGTAAAGGGACTTTTCGAATTCGAAAGATTTGCGACGGTCTCGGCGATGGGCCATGATGGATGGCGCGAGTATAGCCCTTGCACGCGTGCGGTTTGATTCAATATGCGATGTATGTTTTCCGGTGACGATTGCTCAAAGAGAAATTAATGAAGACAAATATCTTGCGGGATGTGTTGGCAGTAAGAGGAGCGTGTCCAGCTGACCAACACAAGAGGTGGATGAGAGGTGAAAAGTGAACCTGACCCAAATCGTTGTCTCCGCGCAACTGGGCAAAAAGGCACGAACGGCAGACTTGTGAGACAACGAAGTTGAGATAGGGGAGCTAGACGAAGGCAATGGCCTATGATCAACCGATTACCGTATTCTACATGGCAGATTGGAGCTAAAGCCACTTGAGGGAAGCTTTGCCTGAGCTTTATTGCTCTTGGCTGTTCTTGTGCAGGGACATGGCCAGAGCCATCCGCCTCACATCCATGTCGTTAGCAAGGCCGAGTCTTGGTATTGCTTTTTTCACTGAGTAGCTACATTGGATAAAGCTTGGATGCTTCTCGACAAATCCAGCATGCCATGGTAGCGACAATGTTGGAGAGTATCCAAATGTAGGAGTGAGTACAGTCTCCATGTTGACCGGGCTTGTGGCTGAGGAAACATTTGAAAGAGGTTGCGGCGAAGCAACCTTGCTTTACAGTGCTTACGCTGCGACATGGTTCCTGCGCTAGCAGCGATCTTCCGTTCTTGGTGTTGAAAGCGGCCTCGGCCTTGGGCATGCGCAGCTTGTTCTCATGGACGAAAAGCAGAATTTTTTCCAAACAGGACATGGAGATGGTGGTGAAGCCCTGGAGGATGTTCGATGGCTTCTCCTTGACGTCGGCATAGCGCAGGTGAGCGTGAGGTGATGGAGAGAGACTGACGTCGTCGGCAGCTTCATCTGACAAGTGGAGAAACATGAGGTGGATGGTCGATCGCGCAGCCGAGCCGAAAGTGCACGTCACATCCGGGTCGGAGACCGACGATGGCCGGCCCGAGAACTGCCAAGACATCCACCCGGCTTTGGTGCAAACAGTCCAAACAGTCCAAACGCGCCAAAGCCCCAACTCGCCGCTTGTCGCGTCTTCCTCTTGTCGAGCTCCACCATCCAATCCTCTCCTCAACTCCTTTGCGCATACCTCAAAATGGCCGATGTCGAAACTGCTCCAGTGGTCCAAGATCAAGCGCAACAGAACGATGTCGTGGCTACCCTCGCTGAAGCGACTCAAGACGACGCAGACAAGACCACCGCCGTCGTAACCACCAACGCCGAAGGCAAGAAAGTGAAGAAGATCATTCGGAAGAAGCGCCGCCCTGCTCGCCCTCAGGTCGATCCTAGCACGTTCAAGTCAGAGCCGCCCCCGCAGACTGGCACTATCTTCAACATATGGTACAACAAATGGAGTGGTGGTGATCGAGAGGATAAGTACCTCTCGAAACACGCCGCACCTTCGCGCTGCAACGTTGCCCGGGACAGCGGATATACTCGAGCAGACAGCATACCCGGCTCTTACTTTTGCCTTTTCTTCGCACGAGGCCTGTGTCCCAAGGGCTCAGACTGCGAGTACCTCCATCGCCTCCCAACCATTCACGACATGTTCAACCCCAACGTCGACTGCTTTGGCCGCGACAAGTTTTCCGACTACCGCGATGATATGGGTGGAGTTGGTAGTTTCATGAGGCAGAATAGGACCTTGTACGTGGGCCGCATCCACGTCACGGACGACATTGAAGAAATCGTGGCGCGACACTTTCAAGAATGGGGCCAGATTGATCGCAGTAAGTACTGGAACAGGCTCACATACCTTCCGTTTGAGTCACATGGCTGACGAGTAAAAAGTTCGTGTCTTGAACAACAGGGGTGTCGCCTTTGTGACATACAGCAACGAGGCAAATTCGCAATTTGCAAAAGAAGCCATGGCGCATCAATCATTGGATCACAACGAAGTCTTGAACGTCCGGTGGGCCACAGTAGATCCAAACCCACAAGCGCAGAAACGCGAGGCCCATCGCATCGAAGAACAGGCTGCCGAGGCCATTCGCCGTGCTTTGCCTGCCGACTATGTTGCAGAGATTGAAGGCCGCGATCCTGAAGCCAAGAAGCGGAGAAAGATCGAGGGCAGCTTTGGACTCCAAGGATACGATGCGCCAGATGATGTTTGGTACGCAAAAGAAAAATCGGCGCAAATAGAAGCCGCGCGAAACGGCGGCATGCTGGAGGCTCCTCAAGAGCAGAAGTTGCTCGAAGCTGCCGCTGAACAGGAAGAACAATTCGACTTGCAACGCGTATCAGACAAGAAACAAGTCGATGGATCGGGCGGAATATTTGACGCGAGCACTCTGGCCGCCCTCAAGGGATCCGGCGTTACCTTTACGGCCGGCAAGAAGGAAGATGCGAAGGCCAAGGGTCCCCTAGTTGCATACGACAGTGACGAGGACAGTGATTGAAGTGGTTACTAAGTCTGCCTATGGAAACCATCAGAGCCAGGCCAAACTCAAGGTCAATCCAGAACAAAGTGGTCTTTGGCCATCTCGTCTTGAGACAGGACTCATAAGGCATGCGTCGAGCTTTGCCAGCACCTTCGTTCGATACATGGATAACGAGAACTCGGCGGAAAACACCCGTGGCTCCTCCTTGCAATCAGACCCAATCAGCTGCAGAGCTACTTGGACACTGGGGCGGGACATGGCGGTTGAAAGCGAATCAATGGGGAAATCACAGGTCTATCTGGTGCAGGTCCCAGAGAGTAAGCATGTGAGGCACTCAGCCAGAACTGCATCGCTACTGGTATTGGTAGGATGTGTAGGCTTGACGGAAAAATGCTACAAGAGCGGCGAATGAAGCCTTCAGTTCATTGAAGATTGCATGATGCGTGCGGCTTGTTTTGTCCGTTGTTGACGTGGCATCCGCGGTGATTGACAGTGATTTCGGCTTGCCAAACGTCACAGACACAGATAAAGCCATTGTCTAGAGATCAGCAAGCACCAGAGTAGGAATAAAGTAAACAATCCAAGGGGGCTCGGTACCATTAGATTGGTGAATCTGGATCCGGTTGCCGGTTGCTCTGTGCAAACAGCATTGGGTAGACTTGATTCTCCATTCTTTCGACGTCAGGCCATTTCCAGACCCAGTCGTTGCCACCCGGTTGACTGCTGCGTGCGGACCACGTTTCCTGGGGAGACCAGCCCTGTGACCCAAAGGTGTGAACGAAGGAATGACTCGCGAGAGCAGCCTTCGGAGAAGAGAGCGAATTGGAGGAATGATGAATGCTGCAGGTCTTCGGTCAAGCCACAAATTGTGCAGCTGGCCAAGGAGATTGCCTGGTGAAGAGGGCTTCGAGGCCTGAGTCGAATAATTTCGGGCGTTTGGGCGGATGATGACCGCTGCAAAGGTGCGTTCTCCGGGCGATGACGAAGGACAAACGGTGCGGCTGTCGTTGCCGTGGCAACTATCGGCCACCTTTTGTTTGCCCGGCTGCCCTCAGAATCTTTCAACTTTTTCAAAGTCACCACTCCTCTCGGCTCAGATCATTCAAAAGCACTCGCATCCACCATCAAAGCATCCTCCAGTTCTCCAAAAGACTTACACCAAGCAACACTCCTACCCGCCTCACCATGTCTTCCAACGTCCTCGCCGACCGCGACACCAACGCGCAATTCTCCACGATCAACCCTGTCGAAGACAACAAGCCCAAGACAATGGAGTACCACCGCCAGCTCCTCGAGTCGCGCATGAAGAGCGGACAGTAAGTCTCTTTCTTTTCTTTCTACTAGACTCACCCACATCGCTCAAGGTTTGACCCTCCTCTCAGACTGGAGGAATCCAAATACGTCTCTCCTTCAGACGGCATCCAGTCGCCCGCTACTCAGAAGCTCGCCGCATTCAAGAACAAGCATGGTCTCCAAAAGTAAGCACAGCCCACGTGTCCTCGTGAAAGCTGCATGCTAACCACCGAGCTGCAGGGCGAAGCCCAAGACGCTGTTCGGCAAGATGAGCGCCAAGAACATGCAAGCAAATGGCAGCAGCATGTTTGCAGACATCCCGCAGAAGAAGGAAGACACGCCCACGAACACGCCGAGCTCGTAAAAGCACAACGTTACGCCCCTTCGACCTTGAAGGAGTCGAGACAAACGGACACCACACGGTGATTCCGAAACACAGCATCGACGTGGATGATGAGAGACACAGCTCCATCACCTGCATGCATGACTGCATGTTCACAATATTCATTCTCGGTTGGGTTGGGTCTGGATCTGGTAATGGCACGGCGTGAGATACCCGGAAAGGACATTCTGGGGTGGGCTTCTTTTCCAATCACTACGGTTTCCTGTCATCAATCGGCGTCATGGGGTCTTATGGAATCACACGGATATCTGCCAATGGGGTGCATTGAGACACATTTGGCACAGCCAAAATCAAAGTTTACACGATAATACTCTGCTCTGGTGCCTCTTCGTCATGCGTTGGATCCGGACGAAATCAACTTCGGAGGTGGACCGGATCTCGGGCATGGATGTTGCCCGCGGCAACGAATAATCGCAGGGAACCACATCAACGCCGTGCACACGACAGCTTGACTACCTCACCGCGCAACCCACGCTGTTCTATGGCAACCGCGAGCAACCAGTCATCTGTCGAAGACGAGATAGCTGATCTCGAGCGACGTCTCCTTCATGCCAAAAGTCGGCTGAGAGCGACCCAGACTGCGGCACCTCGGCCTTCATGCCCCTCCAGCGATGATGGTATCACCTTCGCCGGTTATCTAGAAAGCCCGTTGGCTAACGTGCATCAGCATTGCATACTCTGTTGCTCCTAGCCGACTCTGCGCTTCCATTGGGATCATTCGCCTTCAGCAGTGGACTAGAGTCTTTTCTCGCTCACCACCGGCCCTCTCCGCCCTCCGCGTCTCAAGTACCATCTTTCCATCATTTTCTTCGGCTATCGTTGTGCACGCTTGCCAGCACGGCCATACCATATGTCATTGCCGCATTCCGCGACCCGTCTCTCATTGCAGACCTCGACAATGACTTTGATGCCAGCACGCCTTGTACCGTGGCACGCCGCGCAAGCGTAGCCCAAGGTCGCGCGCTCCTGTCTGTATGGGATCGCAGCTTCAAGCCCCAACACAGCAGCCCTGCGCCGGAAGCTCTTGAAGCCATCAACGCCCTAAAAGGCTTTCAGGCCCAGCTCCGAGCTTCCAAGTCAAACGCGTACCTGGCGCCGAACGCGCACCTAGCGCCGCTTTGGGGGCTCATTACCCGCGTGCTTGGGCTCCCGCTGCAGGACGCAGTGTACGTGTTTCTCTTTTCGCACGCGCGGACGGTGACGAGCGCGGCGGTACGGGCGAGCGTCTTGGGGCCGTATCAAGCGCAGGCGGTGCTGGCGAGCGGGGATCTGCGGCAGAAGCTGTGGAGCTTGGTGCAAGAGTATTGGGACACGTCGGTTGAAGAAGCGGGGCAGAATGCTCCCGTCATGGATCTGTGGGTCGGGAGGCATGAGAAGCTGTATAGTCGCATCTTCAACTCGTAGGAGTCCGATGCACCACGTGGGACAATTCTGCCATGGCACTCGAGATATGGATTTAAAGCCGCTCCCGGGTATACTGCTTGTACCGCTGTTCCAAGGACGCCGAATCCAAATCATCTTTGAAGCTATCAGTACCCTCAATCTCGTCTTGTTTAGATGTTCTGTACCGAGGCTTGGGTCGCCGTTACTCCCTCAACACACAGTGGCATGTTCCGAATGTGCCACACTAACAGCTTTGGCGCAGTGGATCAGTCATCACTGCGCGGTAAAGGTGCATACTTCACTCCGATCTTTGAAGAATTAGGAACACCGGACGCACAGTGACCTGGGCATCAACTCAGGTATTGGAAACATCACCGTTTGTGCGCCAGCGGTCAGTGCGGGGTCCCGAAGATCTTTGCAACATCTAATCATAATCAAATCATGCAGACCCTATTGATAAGTCGGGGGCCAGAGATATGTAAGTTGACCTTGGGAGATTGGAATAGAAGCCTCAGGTACTTCAAGGTATTGTGCGGGACGCTCCTCTGCCTCGAAATTCTAATGCAGCTCCAATCAACATGGCCACTGGATTCAAGTTCCAAGTTGTTTTCCAACATCTCGTAGCAAACGTCGTTCCTATCCTTCTGACTGCTGTTGTCTTGCGTCTTCTCTACAACAAATTCAAACCAGGCATTTGGACCATCCCTGGACCTCCCCTCGCGGCTTGGACAGGACTGTGGTTCTTTTTCCAAGTCCGCGGCGGAAAAACCCATCAGCTATCAATCGACCTCCACCGCAAATATGGTCCTCTGGTTAGGATCAATCCAAACAAGATATCGGTGGCTGACCCTCGAGAAATACGGAATATTTATGGTCTCAACAAGGGGTTTACAAAGGTCAACTTTCCCATGATTTCGTGCTGTCCGAAACTAATGTGACTTGAAAGACTGCTTTCTATCCCATTCAAAGCATAATTTACCAAAGACAGTTTCAAGTCAACCTCTTCTCGGTCCGGGATGAGGACTATCATCGTCACATGAAGCGCGCAGTCGCCAATGCGTACAGCATGACAGCTCTCCTCGACAAAGAAGACGCCGTCGATGACTGCATTCGACTCTTCATGGAGAAACTGACTGGGTTCGCTGAAAAGAATCAACCAGTCGACCTGGGCATGTGGCTGCAGCTGTTCGCGTTCGATGTAGTAGGCGAACTCAGCTTCAGCACGAGGCTCGGCTTTCTGGAAAAGGGGCAAGATGTGGATGGCATGATGGAAACTATTCGTGGACTCTTGGTGAACATTGCCCCTCTCTCTGTGATCTACTTTGTACTAAGAGATGAATAGGCGTACTCGGCACAGGTTGGCCAGCTTCCTGAATGGCATCACGCACTCCTCGGCAACCCACTACTGCGCATCCTTCTTCCTTCGATGGAGACGTGGAACGAAATCACAAACTTCACCCTGCGAGCCATCGACTCCGTCAACAGTCTGGTTGGCAGCAAGACGACGACCAAGGAGCAAAAGCGCGAGTTTCTCAGCGCGCGTACCGACATGCTCTCACGCTGGACCGCCATCGAACTGACCTCCCCTGAAAAGATCAACGCCCGCGACATCCTCGTGCACCTATCGACAAACGTACTCGCCGGATCCGACACGACAGCCATCGCCCTCCGCGCCATATTCTACTACCTGCTCAAGACGCCACCCAAATTGGCCAAGCTCGTCGCGCACATCGACGCGGCCGACGCCGCAGGCCTGCTCAGCAACCCCGTCACATTCCGCGAAGCGACGACGCACCTGCCGTACCTCGACGCCGTCATCAAAGAGGCCATGCGGCTGCACCCCAGCGTCGGGCTGATCCTCGAGCGCGAGGTCCCCGCTGCCGGCGCAACAATCTGCGGGCGCCACGTCCCTGGCGGCACCATCGTGGGCGTCAACCCGTGGGTCACGGGCTACGATTCAAACATCTTCCCTGAGCCCGAGGCGTTTGTGCCAGAAAGATGGCTCGATAGCAACTCTGAGGCACTTCGCGATATGGAAATGGCGTGGTTTGGGTTCGGTGCAGGGAGCCGCACGTGTATGGGTAAAAATATGAGTATGATTGAGATGTGCAAGGTCGTGCCGCAGTTTTTGAGGGAGTTTGAGTTGGGGCTCGATGAGCCGGAGAGGGAGTGGACGGTCAATAATCAGTGGTTTACTTTTCAGGAGGACTTTGTGGTTCGATTGAAGAAGAGGAGCAGTTGAGATTGAAAACGAAGATACTGCAATGAAGTCACTGGCATTTTCGAGACTTGTTCGGAGCATTTGACAAGCGGTTAGAACGTTAACTTCACTCGTTCTCGAAATCAAGACTTGAATGAGGAGCGAGCCTCACGCTAAACGGAGACTCTCCAGTGTTGACGGTCAATTGAAGCGTGAAGCACGCAATCGAAGGCATGAAGAGATCGGGGTGTAGGAGAATTGCGGCTGCAGTAGCACAAGGTCCAGGAAGAATCGAGCCAATAGCAAGCTGGGACGCGTCACCGATAAGGACATCAAAACCAAACCTAAACTTCTTGCCAGAACGCATCCTTCCCGGTCTTCCGCCCTCACTGAACAGCAAAATGGTATAGTCATCAAGAGTTTCACGATTTGCAGGAGGGCCGTGAAAATGAAGTCGCATATTTTCAGAAGTCTGCTACTACTAAGCGGAAGTCAGTTCGCTTCGACAGGGTCCGCCAACCATGCAGACTGCCATGAACATCCTAAACCACAAGCAAAACCACTTCCTTCATCATTCCTCAACTTTTCATCGCCCGCTCCATACATCTTCTCCTCTCTCTCAGGTCTTCTATCAGAATGGTCCAACACCTTCTTCCCCCAAGGCCACGCCATCACCGCGTGCGTTATTCCCGCGCACACGCAGCTCTACCACGGGCGGCACGACGCGCATTCACCGCCGTCACCGGAATGGCTCGCCTTCGACGTCGAGATGTCGTACGGCATCATGGGCAACCTGAAGGACTCGCGCATGCTGACGTACCGCACGACGCGGCCGGTCAAGGCGCTGTACTTTGACGGCGTGAGCGCCGACTCGATCGGCATCGGGACCGAGAGCCAGATGGTGTTTTTGGTCGGCGATAGCGAGAAGCTGAGGCAGAGACCGTGGCCAAGAGGACCTGGACGCCCGCCGCCGCCTCCTGGACGCGGTTCGCCGGAGAGAGGTGGGCCGCGTCGACCGCCTGGCAGGGGACCTCCGGATTATGGTGGTAACAAACCCCTCGATGACGAGTACTGGAGGGCGGAGGGCCTTTGTAACTGGATGAAAGAGCATGGGCTGGGTGGCAAAGGCTGGGGCTACGAGGGCGTTGTCAGGATGAATGCGGGCTTTGAGATGATTTGGTGCGATTTTGATTCGCCTTCTTTGAAGCTTGTCTCCAACCTCAACGTGTCGGCACCGCGAATCGACATGAAGAATGAGAAGCGTTGGCCCGGAAGGCCGGGCTCTGTCGATGAAGCTACTTCCCCAAAACACGGAGCTGAGCAGATTGTCCTGCTTGGAAGTGGCGGCCAGACGAATGCGCAGGAAGGCGAGAAAGAAGGCCGGCACGGCCCAGATATGACCGACTACAGCGAACCGTTCCGCTATGCCTCGCTGTGGATGTGGTTCACAGCTGGAGTACGACACTACGGCCGCACAGCCGTTGGCCCCGGTCGTGGAGAAGCTCGCGTTCGAGTCGACACGTGTGGCCTTTTCACCTTTTACGACCCCAAGCTGCAGTCCCAGGCCACAGCTCGCGTGGAATCGGAAAGGAAATCGCTCAACATTTCGCTTGATGGCCACTGGCAAGCTCCAGAAGGTGAAAAAGGGAGGGCTGTTGCCCTGGAGGAGCTAATGCGCCGAAGGAGATTCCATCGTATCAGCAATATCAGCGAACAAGACGGAGCTGTCATGCAAATGTCGGTCGAGCAGAGGCTCAGGACGGTGCTTGGAAATGAGACTACGTCCTGTAGTGGCATTGACTGGCGACTCACTGCGCAAGAAGTCGTCTTGTTTTACAGCTGGAACCTCGAAAATCTCCTGCGCTTGCTAAACGAGGAGCCCGGAAAAAGTTGGATCCTTTTTCGTGACTGGCTGGGTTCGCTGAGAGACATTACTCATTGGTTCATGATGCCGTTTTTCGAGTATCCTCCCGAGAGGCCATATATTGAAGACTCTTTGAAAGAAAGCTTCTCTCTCGAGTCTGAAAGAGCACAAGTGGCCATAAAGCGTTGTCGTACGCAGTACAGCGCAGAGAGCTCCCAGTTGAACGAGGGAGAGCAACTCCAGTCCTGGTCTGTCGAAGAAACCTTGGATGGGCTTTGCCAGACAGTCTTCAAGGTCGGGCTCGACATTGAGTACGAATGGCTTTGGCACTTCAACAAAGCTCCCGAGGATATGAACAGCTACCCAAGCCTAGATCCCTCTGTGCTGGGCAAACAGTCAGCATGGAGAAAAGATGTGGAGGAGCTGATGGCGTGGTTGGGCTGGGTCGAGCAGTGGACTAGTTGCGAGGAACCATGTGCCTCAGACGTAAGTTGAATCGTCCCACTCGATGGTTGGATTGGCTAACTCGATAACTCAGGAGCTTTGTTACGTCCCAATGTGGCCTGTGAACCACATGTTGAGAGATGACCGTGATCGTAGAAAAGACGCAGATAATCCGTCTGGAGGGCAGCTATACAGAGCGGACGCTTTCGATAATGAAGAGCCAGACAACAAACCACCTTGGGGAGATTTCGGTCGTCTTGGAGAGGAGCACCTGTGGCGTCCTGTCTGTGTCAATGCATCTGCTTTTCCGCCTTGATGTGGACGAAGGTGTGGCGCTTGAAGTTTTGGAGAGTGTTTAAGATACAGAGTAGTAGCTTGTAGCATGAAAGATTTCGAAAAGCTGAATGGGAACACGTCGAATTCAAAGAAGAAGTGAGATGTATTCCGTAGATGACAGGGGCCCGAATTGAGTGATGATTCTCGCGGAGGGAGTTGAGAGCTTGGTTGGGCTTCAGTAGCTTGCCATAAGCATAGCATAAGAAGCTTGAAACCTAAGACAAGGAACCCTGTCGAGTATAGCCGTTGTTAGTGTCACATCGACACCAAAACATCAGACACAGACTTTGTCGCGAAGAGTTGTCGTCCCCGTCTGGACCAACGGTCGGAGAGCTTGCACAGCAGGCGCGGAAGTTGTGGCCGCAGATCGTCTCACCGACGCAACGTCACGCTTCACCCACACCCAACGGACATCGACAATCTCCGCGTTTGCGCAACCAAGTCCTCTCGGACCTCCTCGTACTCCTGACCTCCGGCTGCACTCCATCAGCCAATTCAGCCTTGCGCAACCGGAGAACAGCCTGCGCGCTTACGGGTGCCATCGAACCCCCGACGACGCTCCCCACCAGCCCCCAGTGTCCTCTCCCACCCAGGCCGCGCCTTACACTCCGATCCGCTCGCTCGTAGAGCTCCCAAACCACTCGGCAGCTCTGCACCTCAGCTCAATAATCTGCCGCGACAATGTCCTACGACGGCTCTGCCACAACAGTCATGGCGACGACGGGCGCCGCCAATTCAACGACCGCCGCAACGGTCGATCCTTCTGCGTCCGCCTATTTCAACGCCTCATGCATGGACTTTCTCCTCATCGAGCTAGTCCCCATGGCCTACCGCATGGCCGCCGAGCTCGCCGCCCGCGAAGAAGAATACCTCGCAGCTGTACCGCCCTCACAAATACGATCGTCGACGAGCAATGGCAAAGGGGGGATAACGAGCCCAGCATTAGTATCGTCGAATGGCGAGACTGGTGGGACAGGGAAGGCGAGCGTGGCGGATACGGCGACGGTAGCCTCGGCGGATGAGGAGGAGTTGAGAGAGGCGGCTCTGTATCGATTGGATATGCTGGGGTATAGGGTTGGACTAGGAATCTGTGAACGGTGCGTGTGCCCCTCGTGCTTGAGCTGCTGGGGAACGGATCTGGCTTCACCGGGACATGGCATCTAGTACGGCAGACCATGATCCCCAGAGCCGGCGTTTTCCAGACACACAGCGCTACCTTCTGCACAATCACTGACATGCCTGCAGATTCTCGCGCGACAAATCTCGATTGACAGATACACTCGACGTGATCAAATTCCTCTGCAAAGACCTCTGGACCATGATCTTCCGCAAGCAAATCGACAACCTCAAAACCAATCACAGAGGCATCTACGTTCTCACCGACAACGCATTCAAGCCGCTGTCCAAAATGAGCCTGGAGAAGGGCGAAGGCGAACGGAGCCTCAGCAAAGCGCAGCCAGTGAGTCAACCTCTTCATGCTATATCCTCGAGATAGGAGGACTGCAGTTTTAAAAAACGCAATGTCTGACCCTGGGATGCGGTGATTTAGTTTCTCTACTTTCCAGCCGGCCTCATTCGCGGGGCCCTGGCCAGCATGGGCATCATTGCAACAGTCACGGCTGAGACGACAGATCTTCCGGGCGCAACTTTTCAGATTCGCACGCAAGGTGCCAAATCATAGCACCGCAAGCTTCTGTCGAGAAGCCTGCTCGTACTGTTGCTGAGCTCGCCGTCAGAATCGTGGTGCTAGTTGCCCGCAACAAGCGGGTCTGCCGGTCATGGCACATGTACAGGAGTTGAAAAGAGCGCCGCCTGGCCGTCCAAAAGCAGACACTGGGAGAGGCACAGATGAAGAGCAAGACGTTTAACGCGTCGGAGACATTAAGCACCTTTTGCCTGTCACACGGATAACAACACCTCCAGGCATCTGGCAAGCAGTCTCAGAAGACCGAGGGCAGGAATGGGATAGCATCGTGACTTTGGGTCCCAAGGGATAAGATCAGGCGACATATCCGCAGTTGAGACTGGGCAGGGGGGTCAGCGAGCCATGGTGGATGCAAGAGAAGGACAAAAGGCCAATGCTGCGCGGACACCCGGTCTCTCCATCCACTTCAACCGATCTTTGGCCCGTCTCCACACGCAGCAGCAGCAGCAGCAGCAGCGCGGACTCAATTACAGCGAAGAAATGGAAAAGGAAGAAAAGGTCCTGCTCAACGCCTTGTCGTATGCTTCTCAATCCATGGCCCCTTCTCATTTTCACTACCAACCATCACGCGTTGTGTTCACGAAAGAAGTCTGAAGACGAAGAAGCAAAAGGTCTAGAGAGACTGAGGGACCGGCTAGCCCTCAACCGCCGGGGCGACGCCAGACCTAAAAAGCGGGTTATTTGGGAGCACAAGGGAAACGATGGGCAGAGTATGCGGACCGTGGTCAGGGCAGATGAAGAGAGACACGAGCGAGATGTCAAATGATGACGAGAACCCCCATCGAAGCGGCGCGTACATTACAATCAATCAATCATAGTACCTATGTACCTTACCTCCTCACACGTTCTCATCCAGCAGGGAAAGGATTACGAGTAATAAACAGGATGGGACAAAAACCTGCCTGCCATCCCAGTGTCCCCCATGTGCCTTCATGCCATGTTTGACTGCGCGTTCAACACGAGCTCCTAAACTCACCTTTTCCCAGTGTAAAACCAAGCTTGCCTTGCCACCATCCCCAGAGTCCCACACAGACATAGAGATACCGGAAATCCCAACAACGAGCAGCCACGCGCCGCCGTGCCCTTCGTACTGACTAGGATCTTGCATCTCACGCCTCATCTCACACCACGCACCACGCACTACGCACCACCACCCATCAATCAATCTACCACCTTACCAGGTATGCACGGCAGACGAACAAATCCACCCACCCACCAGATCAATCCCCGTCCATGTCTTCCCATCTCTGCATGCGTTCCCGCTGCGGCGGCAGCTGCTGCGGTCCAAAGGCTCCCGAGAGATAGTGTGTGTATGTAGAGCTCCGCTGTCTTCCCCATCTATAGCATAAACACAAACACAAGCCAGATAGGCCGGCAAGCACTACAGAGAGAGAGAGAGAAACAAAGAAGAGAGGACCAAAGGAAAGGACCAAACCGACCTATTCCTGTCCACCAGCAGCGGGACAACCCGGAGCGAAGGGGGGGGGGGGGGGGGGGGGCGGGGGGCAGGGGGGAGAAAGTCGGAACGAAAACCCGCTGAACGACCCACCCTCACCCACTTGTGGTTCTCGTTCCGTCCGCGGGTGGTCCAACCCCAACCCCAGCCCAACCCTTCCCCCCCCCCCTTGATACGTAGAAGCCCTCTTATTTTTTCTTAAACGCCCGCTTGCCCACATTTTCTCCTCTCCTCTCCCCTCTTTGTCTTTCAAGAGAACAGGTATAAGTATTCGACGCGTGGCGGCTTTATTCGACTCCGCACTTTCTTCATGTTGATTCAAGGCTTTGGCCGAAGGGATCGTGCCCCAGTCAACAAAACATGTCACATCATGTCGTTCGACCGCTTGGTTCATCATTCCTTGGTTTGAATTGGGCTCTTGTACCAACGGAAACCCCCAGAGATGCAGACTGTCTCCATCCATCTGCCATCATTTCGTCTGGAAGTCCACTTCTCATCCCTCGCCAGTTCATGCCATCATGCAGTGTATATCCCCCTTCAAAGCTCCTTCACTCAGCAGATTGGAAACCCGTGGTTCGCCCGCAAATCTCAAGGTGGGAAGAGGATTCGTCTCGTCTAGAAAGGGTCGTCGGAATCGATTGTGGTGATCTCACAATCTAACTGCCAATCAGCCCCCACCATTAGCTGTCAACTAATAACAAGGAGATGGTGCCTACTTTCGCACTGCACACAGGGCGCATTCTCCAAAGAAATAGCCGGGCGGCAACTTACTTGGTAGGAGGGTTCTTGACGAACTCGATACCCTTCTCGATGTTCGTTTTGAGGCCCTTGTACGCGGCCTCGAGCAGCTTCTTCTCGTAGTCATTGGCGCTGCTGACAACGTTGTAGGCCTTCTTGGCACCGTCGGGCTGAGGAATAGGTCAGTGGATCAATTCCCTGTCTTCCAGAAGAATACTTACACCAAGCTCGACAGGGACCGAGAAGAAGTCGACGCCAGTCTCCTTGGCAATGGCGTCACCGCCCTCGACACCGGGAAGGTAGACATAGGTAGGCTCGATGATGCCAGTCTCGCCCTTGACAGCCTTGAGCACCTTCTCAGCGAAACGGAAACCGGCGTAGGCCATCGAGAGCGTAGCGGAACCGGCGCCGTCCTTGGCCTTGACGACCTCATCACCACCGAACTGGACGCCTGCCAATGGATCAGCGGTGGACAAGCCGTGGTTGAGGGAGACACGTACGGTTGACAAGGGCGTCGAGCTTGTCAACAGGGATGTTGGCCTGGGGCTTGGCCTGGCTGAAGAGAGGAACGATGGTCTCGCCCGAGTGACCGCCAATGACGGGAATGTTCAAGTTCTGGGGGTGCTTCTCGCCGACAATCTCACCAACAAAGGTCTCGGCGCGAACGACGTCAAGAGTGGTGACACCGAACAGCTTCTTGGGGTTGAAGACGCCAGCGGCCTTCAGAACCTCGGCAGCAATGGGAACGGTCGAGTTGACGGGGTTGGAGATGACGAGAACGTAGGCGTTGGGTGCGAACTCGGCAACACCCTTGACAAGGTCACGCACGATGCCGGCGTTGATCTTGAAAAGGTCATCGCGGGTCATGCCAGGCTTGCCTGTAACCAGTCAGATAACCACCAAGGTGCATGGCCGTTGTGCAAGAGTCGCTCACGAGGAATGCCGGCTGGGATGACGACAATGTCGGCGCCAGTGAAGGCCTTCTTGAGGCCGTCATCCTTGGGCAGGTAGCCAGAGATTTTCTGGGGGCAGAGTATCAGCAGAGGGGCGCGAGTTCGGAGGGAGCGGGTAGGCGTACGGCCGTGGACGAGATGTGAGAGAGGTCGGTCGCGACGCCGGGGGTGTTGACGACATCGTACAGAGCAAGCTCGTCAATGAGCGGGGAGACCTTCAAGAGGAGGGACAGCGGCTGCAGGGCGTTTGGTCAGCAATGTAGCGACGATGCGGCGTGATCAATCTCACCTGTCCGATACCACCGGAGGCACCAGCGACGACTGCGAGGGTTCAGCTGGCCTGTTCACCGAGTGAAATCCTGTGACGGGAGCCCCACCTGCTTTGACCATTGTGGCGGGTTTGTTTGGACGAGAGGTAGGTCTTGATATAGAGGGAATTGGAGAGCTTCAAGCGGAGGCTGCGGCGTATGAGTGAGCTGGAGTCGAGGGGATTGAAAGAGAGGGAGGTTGTGGAGAGGGAGAGGACGTGTGAATGTGTAATGGTTGAGAGGGCAGAGGTGGAGGGGCGTGAAGCTTAGACGCGGGCGGGCCGTGGCCTCTGTTTAAGGCAATCAACGACAGCTGCGCCCGACGCGGGGAACTGTAGTGGTGGTGTGCGGGCGGGGCAACTGGAGGTCAACACTCCAAGGCACCTCACATACCTGCAATTGAGGTTGAAAGTTGACGCGGGGTGGCAGTTTGTTGATGCGAAGAAACGTCTGCAGGCAGTCTGCAGGCAGCCAGAGAGCCGCACTTGACGCTCTTATACCGTCCACGTCCACCTTAGCCGGGACAGACCAAACCTGAACCTCCCGTCGTGGCACCCGTAAGCGCCAACAGGGTCCCGCTCTGGGCGCTGGGCCAAAAGTACCCCCCGAGCACCTCTCTGCCACGCTATCTTTGTCCCGACGTGCCAAGCTGCTGACAAGATACAGCGTGCGACACATGTGCCCCGCTGCCTCTACACGATAGGTAGCGAACCACGGTTCCTGTAATTGAGAGCGTCGTCGACAGACAACATGGTATACGTGCACGTTTCTCTAACGCGTTTTGGCTTAACCCTTGGGTCTCAAGGCTTAGCCTTCCACTGCTGCATCATCAACATGTGCCTGTTTGACGTCAACTCTCAATCCTCGTCTGTCCAGGGCATCGCTACGCCAGACGTCTCAATGAGAGTGACGAGGGCTGCCAAAGCTAAAGCCCCTTGGCCCCATCCTAGAGTAGCCTTGACCCAAGTTTTGTGGTATCCACCCCATGCCATCATCTGGCCTCATGACACCTTCACTGCTCGCGCAAATGCCACGGCAAACGTCACTTAGCCGCCCCAATTCACGCACCGGAATGCCGTCGAGGCCTCGGCCAAACAAGACCCTTTCGACAATCATTGTTGCTTTCTCGGGACAACTCGGGACAGGAGCATGCAGCCAACAACCCATCCAAACTCTCCCGTCATCCATCACGGCCAAAGCGACGAGAAGAAAGCGGAAAAGAACAGAAGTCTTGACCAACCCGAGAGTGGGAAACGCCGTGCGGTCCTTTCGAACGACGCCCTACCCAAAGCCCTCCAAACAGCCGGGGTGCCGCCATTTTCCTTCCCCAGCCAGCCCTGCCAAACCAAGTGAGATATCTACCTCCGGCCTTATGCGTCCTCCAGCCGTAGCCCAGGACTAGCGTCTCCCAAACCCCAGCCCTATGATGCAATCGGAATGCCGAAATGTAGTCAACTAAAGATAATGAGGAAGAAGATGATGTTGAAGAAGGAAAGACGCGAAATGTGTGGCCAACTTGTCTTTCGGCGCCCACAACCACCCTCCCGACGGAAAATATTGGTTCAAAGTAGGAGAGGAAAAAACGAAATAAAGGCCATCGTCATGTAGAAAGCAAACCACTCGGCCCGTCCGTCACCCAAGGCCCAGGACTCGCAGCTCTTCGCCGCGGCGGACGGAGGCTGGCGAGACTCCGACAGGAATCATACTACCCCACGTAGTCTTCCCTGTCCCCCTCAGCATCCGCGTCGGCCTCGGCACCTGGGTCGTGGGCCCCATAGCTGTGGCTTGGATCACCCGCGCCCGTTGGATCTGGAGCTCGTTGGCCTCCAACCGAATACATCTGCTGAGCGCAGCAGTTAGTATGATTCAAAGACGCGTCATGATTGCCGATTTACCTGTTGGGGTGCCATCTGGTAGCCTCCGTACATGGACGGATCAAACATTTGTTGCGGCGCCTGGCCATACGCCGCAGACGGGTCGCTCTGCACTGGCGGCGCAAACATGCCTTGCTGCTGAGCGCGATAATCTTGCTCCATGTGCGGCGCCATGCCGTAGTCTGGCGGCGCCATTGGGTGAGGCGGCGGATGCATGCCCGTTTGCTGGACAGCGCCTGGCTGGGCCTGCGCATTCGCCTGAGCCTGCGCTGACGAACTGCCCTGGCCGCCGGACCGCTTGTGTGATGTAGCCTCTTCACGAGGCACGATATCGATCAAAAAGTCAAACATGTCGGACTTGGCCAATGCATTTGCGATGTCGGAGCGCTGAAGCGTGCGCCTCTTGTTCTCCTCGGCGTGTATCCAGGCGCGCATCGTCAACTCGGTGATGAAGATGTCGCAGCCCTTTGCAAAGAGGATAGGAGCCTCGGCCGATATCATCTTGACCTCTGGGTCGGCCTTCATGACCTTCTTTATCCGCGCCAGAGGCAGTTGGTGGAGCTTGTAGTCATGATCGTCCGTCTCGAGCTTGGTGACTTGCTGCTGCCAGTAGGTATTGAGGATGTCGCGATACTGGCCGGTGAGGCCCTGGTTGACCTAGATGCGCGTCAGCACGACCGCGACGCGCGGCGAGGAAGAAGTAAGGGTGCGTACGTTTGCCCATTGGCCTGTAAAAACCTCTGGGTTCGGCGCGTGGTGCTGGGCGGCTATCTACATGGCGGCATCAGCAAAGCGGAGGACGAAGTGGGAAGATTTGGGTTGGACGCACACTTGCGCTCGCTCCTGCAAAGAATGCGTGTCAGTGATTGCGGTTCGAGGTCTTGGCTTGGCTGGGAAAGCTTGACATGCAAGGCTCACGGCGACGACGTACCGTAGTGGCCGCCATTGGCAGGGTCGTAGAGAGGATTTCCATTCTGGCCGTCGTAGCGGCGGGGTGGAGCCTGCTGTCGCATCTTTTGCTGGCCATGGGCTTGGAGATTTGATGGGTCCATGATGGCTAGGCCGATTGCGCGCGCTCTGGCGGCAGGACGGCTACCATTCGCTGGGCGGGCTGCTGTGCTGGACCGAAGCGCACGAGTGTGCAGGCGGGCGCGGGGGGCAGGAAATTGATTCGCCGGCGGGGTGGCAGTCGTTGCGGCGGCGATGGAGAACTGTGGATGCGATGGAAGCGGGTGTTGCAGGCTCGTAGCGTCAGAGATGCGGTGAACTGGAAGCAGAGGCTGACTATGTAGGTAGGAAGAATGAAGTGGGGAAGGCAGAGCCGGACACGGCAGGCGACAAATTATTGTCGGCTTCGCGTCCAACCTGGCGTGGCGTCTGAGGTGGTCTTGGAGCGCAGCAACAGCCGCGATAATTGAGGCCGACTATACTGTGCTCTACTATCCACTGGCCCTCGAGAGCTATGTTTGGTCCCTGGGGTGTGGAGCGGCGGGTTGCGCAGCGAATCGGCGGGCGTCTTGGAACCAGCGCCGACCTGGTCCTGGTAAGGTATCCGTAGGTAGTGCGCTTCCGGTTCGTTGCAGGGGCTGTCACTGGCACTGACACGCTGAGTCGAGCTCCCGACCGTGAAGAAGATGATGATCTATATACTATATCCTATATCCTCCGCCTGCGCCGCTCTGGCTTGCCTGCCTCCGGTCCTCTCCACGTCTCCGGACGGCGCCAACTCACTACTGCCGCCGCCATCACAATCACAACAATCACCCACCGTCTCGGACCTGCCGGCGACAGAGGCGAGACTGGCTCAGCTGCCCGAGGTGCCATGCTGACAGTGGCCCACTCCCTCGTCCCGATGCATGCTCGACTGATGGATGCGATGCGCTGGCCAGCTTCCAATCCACCCCCATGCCATGTCGTGCGTAATGTGATGCGAAGCGCTCGACTGGAGAGTCCCTCTTCGCGAATCGAGGATCATTCTGCTAGCGGTCGATTACTGAGGCGTCTCTGCGGAGGTGAGAGGCGATCATGGTCAGGCACCAACTGAAGGGAAGCCATCATGCAGCAGCAGAGTGCGGTGGTGCAGGCGCAGCACAGCACGCGCTCGGGAGAATCCACCCACCAACCTCAGCCAGGCGACAAGTTGACAGCTTGACGCTCGTATGTGTCGTGAGCTAAGGAATTGTTCCTAGTCCCTCTCACACGCCCAACCTGCTAACGGTACGATGTACGCATAACAAGGGCAAAGAGAGGTGCGGAGCTGATGTCCATCGCGCCGGGTCCAGTCCGGGTGGGTGGGGAGAACTGACTGTGGCCCGTGCACACAGCGCTGGCCGGGTAAGGTCCGGGTAAGGTATTCTGCCAGTTCTGACCGCTCAGAGCATGGACCAGCCGGAATCGAGATTTTCCCGTCCGTCGCATTTTTGCCTTGGTTGGCCGGCGCGTCTCTCGCTTTTCATCTTTTTCTGCACACTGTCCACCGCCATGGAGGTGACAGCACTTCCGGAGCCCACGCGCGAGCTTGACCATGCCTTGCCCTCTGATGATGAGGATCTGTCAGAAGACCAAATTCAGGCTCTCCTGAAGCAGGCCGAGGTCAGATTGCGCGACAAAGCCACGTCTGCTCACCAGCTGCAGCCCTTCTCTGCATCTGCCTTCAAGCTGCCCAAGCTCGATGCCGGAGAAATCGCTTCCCCTTACCTACGCACCAACGGCGACGTTGCCCGCATCGACTCGGCAAAGCTGCTAGACTCCCAACAACGTGACTTGGCCAATCAGGGAATCAGAAAGGTCGACGACCCGGTAGTGGTACGGAAGAAGAAGATCGAGGTACGTTTTGCATCCTTCTCTTGATTGCCTATGAGGAAAACATTCCCAAATTTTCTCCCTTGAGCAGACCAAGGGGTCCGTCTTGGGCCCTTCCTGCACCACTGAGAGCTTTTAGTTCATAGTTACTCTGAGGCACCCTGCACACAATGTCTTTGACTACTCAGCCCTGTTGGAATGACTTCTAACGAGCTCTATAGGAACGCAAGGCCACTGCTGGCGACAAATGGTTCAACTTGCCCAAGACTGATCTGACCCCAGAGTTGAAGAGAGATCTCCAGCTGCTGAAGATGCGCAACGTCCTTGACCCGCACAGACACTACAAAAAGGAAGACAGCAAGGACGTGCCCGAATATTCCCAGGTCGGTACCATTGTTGAAGGACCCACCGAATACTACAGTGCCCGCATCCAGAACAAGGACCGCAAGAGAACCTTTGTCGAAGAAGTCCTGTCCCAGGAAAAGAACAGTGGCAGGTTCAAGAGAAAGTATGACGAAATCCAGACCAACAAGACCAGCGGCAAAAAGGGCCACTACAAGGCTATGAAGGACAAGCGCAAGTCGGGCAGGATTGGCAAGGGATGACATGTGACGAATGATTGGTCTCTTCGTGTCGAATTGTTTCAGCCCTCCAACATGTGTTGCCATACCAACCTTGGTCATGAGTCCTCATGGCCTACTGGCTCGCTCGGGAGGATTTTCAGCCAGTGGCCACGCCCGCAAGCGCGCCAACCTCGCCGCCCTCATTGACGCTAGATACATGGGTAACACCCTGCGTCAGGGACCCCGCCGTTGTCCATGAGCACGAGGCTTTTGCTCCAATGAGGCGCCATCCAAAGTCCCAAGCCTCACGCCACGGCAGCGTCATACAAATGCGTTGCTTTATGCAGCGCCAAGGTCAGATAGGACCTGCTTGACCAAGGCCTGGGCACCAAGTCAGCTAGACAATCAATCATCATCAACTTTGGGTCGACGTACCTGCATATCTTTGGCCGCCTCTCTTCCAGCTTCTAGCACCTCTTCGTGATTCGCCTTGCCCTTGCTCAAGTACTCGTCCAGCTCCTGCTTGCTCATGTTCTGAATAGCGGCTTCGTCTCCACGGGTGCTGGCTTCCAGCACAGCCTTGTTGGTGACGAGACTGAATGCGAGCACCCTGATGCCACTGTGTCTTGCTACCACGATTTCGGGCACAGTCGACATACCGACCACGTCCGCCCCAAAGGTTCGCAGCATGCGGCATTCAGCACGCGTTTCGTAGCTGGACTTGCATTAGCTGCGTGCTCTTGCGGCATTTTCGCATACAAGTCATCGGTCTAGCCTTACCTGGGACCGGAAACAAAGGCGTAGACTCCTTCATGCAGTCTCCTCTTTGCCTGGCCCAGCCCCAGCTTCTGCCACGCCTTGTGGACTCGTTGGCGAAGCTCGAGGTCATAGGCATCCGACAGGGGCGGGAAGCGCACGCCGAACTCGTCCACGTTGGGGCCACGCAGAGGATGGAAGCCCATCAGCCCTGGCATGTTGAGGTGCTGAATCACAGTCTTAGCCAACCTGGACTCGTACATTCACTTCAAGCTTACATCATTCAAGAGGACGATATCGCCGACCTCGTAGTCGGGGTTCAAGCCGCCGGCGGCGTTTGTCACTACGGAAATGGATCAGGGCGAGACTTTTGACGGCTACAATACACAGGAATCCACGCACCAATCATAGTTTCAATACCCATGAGCTTGCAGACGCGGGTTGCAAAGGTGACGAGCTCCATTTCATGGCCCTCGTAAAAGTGGGCGCGGCCTACGAGCAGCATCACGGGCAGCTTCGCGGGGCCAATCAGTCCGAAGATGAGCTTTCCAGCATGGCCGACGACTGTAGCAGCCATATCGAATCAGTATCGTCTTTCTCTGCGTACAAGTGGGACCGGCCTCCGCAGAAATGCATCAGTTGCATGACGGGGGCCGCATGCTACGCACCAGTGCTTTGCGGAAAGTTGGGGACGTTTGAATACGGCGTGGAGAAGACGGGCTCGGCGTGGATCGTGTCAGCCAGTCCACCGAGGCCAGAGCCGCACACAATGGCAACCTTGGGACTGCGCAGCTCGGCCGGTACGGTGGACCGCAGGTAGTCGGCCGTCTCGGAGGCACGCTGGTAGACGCCGGGTGGAGCTGGTGCTGCGGCCATGGTCGTGATGCGGATATATCTGCGTAGTTAGTGAACGGTTGTTTTTCAATGGCGATTTGAACAAATTCAAACGAGGGCAAGGAGTCTCGAGTGTGGGAGCAAGCCGAATTTATGTAGACAGCTACAGCCAAGGCGCCACCATGTGGTCCTGCGGAGGAGAGGGAGGGACGTCAAGCTGTCGGAGGAGGCCGCTGGAATGTGACCCGTGCGCGGGCGGTGAGTGGAAATTGATCCGCACGCCGTCGCTGGAGAACGCCTCCAGTGCGCAACGTCCGCCAATTCAACCGCCATGGCCGCTCCGACATATCTCAGGTCGCCGTTTGGCGCCCTGAAGAGGGTCAAGGTGCGAATTCCTACACTGGGTGCTCATCTGTAGCCATGACTGACTTTTGCCGCGCAGATTTCCCCTCGGGTAGCGCCATGCCGTCGTCAGTACAACACTATAACGGAATCGCTGCGGATATCGGGCGTCAAGTGGGAGGACGCAGCAAAGTATGGCAACTCGGAGACTCTGGCATAGCTTCTCTGCTAACAGCCATCACAGGCAAAATGGCATCAAAGACCCACCGAGATTAGACCCGTAAGCCCGACCGCGTCGTCGCGCCTCACACACTGTTGACACAGTCCAGCATCGATGCGACAGAGGAGGAAAAGAAGATGCTGGAGCAGGTCCGCTCACCACGCAACGTCGAAGCCATCTTCAAGACACCGCTCCGCCGCGAAGCCACCTACGGCATCCCCGTCTGCGACCTGCAACTGCGCACCTACTCGGTCCGCAACATTGAGTTCTTCGTAGACTTCGCGCTGCGCGCCGCCTACTACCTCGGCCTCCCCGCCAAGGGTCCCATCCCTCTGCCCAAGCTGGTCGAGCGCTGGACCGTCCCGCGCTCCAACTTCATCTTCAAAAAGTCGCAGGAGAACTTTGAGCGCATCACCATCCGCCGCCTCATCCAGATCCAGGATGGCGACCCCGAGGTCGTCCAGATATGGCTGTCGTACCTGCAGAAGCACCAGTACTACGGCGTCGGTATGAAGGCCAACATTTTCGAGTTTGAGAAGCTGGATGTCGCGACGGCTATGGATGAGGCCGTCGTCCAAGAGAAGGGCTTGGTTGAGGAGAGCATGAAGGGCTTTGGTCGGAGGAAGGACGCGCCGGAGTCTCTGGAGGAGGTTCTCGAGATGATGCATACCGAGCCTTTCAAGAGTGCGGCGCACGGTAATGCGCCCATGTCCAAGACTAGCAAGGAGACGGGCATGTAGGCGGAGACGGACATTGGAAAATGGGATATCCGCCGTCATTTCGAATCAAGATTCTGTTTCTATCAGAGGATGAACGATGTGTGCTGAGAAAGTGTCGTGCCAGGTTGGCAATCCTGCTGGCACTGGCTGGCAATTGTGTGATCTACCTCTTTTCAGAACGCTTGTTGAGATGGGGATTTCGTACTGGAGCTTACAATGGGCAGGTTTCTCTCCATCGCTTCCACACAATAACGCTGCTGTGCCGTGGCAGACGATCCAGCACCCCGACACCGGAACATACCTTGTCAACTTTGCAGCTGTACCAGCGGATGACCGCTCCCTGAGCGCAACTGCTACAGTAGATGAATGCTTCCTGAGCGCAACTCCCAAGGCAGATGAATACTCCCTGAGTACAACTGCTACGGTAGATGAACGCTCCCTGAGCATGACTGCCAAGGTGGATGAATGCTTCCTGACCATAGCTGCCATGGTAGATGAATGCTTCCTAAGCACAGCTGCCACGGTAAAGTAATGCTCCCTGAGCATAGCTGCCACGGCAGATGAATGCTCCCTAAGCGTACCCATGGCCGGGAATGGGTCTGACCTAATATCATTACTGGTGAGTTAGTCAGCGCATCTAACAGTGTCTAACGGCAACTAGTAGTGGGAATCCTACAAGCAACCCTACCATCGCTTTATACGGGCACATAGTGCCTTACGGGTGAGGCAGTCACCGTATCTGACAGCGTCTAACGGCGTCTAGTTATCAAATTCTGAGAGTAACACTTTGTATGGACACCATGATGCCTCACCTATGAGGCAGTTGGCGCATCTGACGGCGTCTAACGGCGACTAGTTGTGGGATTCCAAGAGTCACCCGCCAGTATTCTGTATGGACACCTTGATGCCTCACCCGTGAGATACTCAGCGCGTCCAACGGCGTCTAACAGCGTCTGATTATGAGGTTCATAACCGCCAACCTGCTAGCACTTTTTATGAACACCAAGATGCCTCACAGTTGAGGCACTCGGCGCGTCCAGCGGCGTCTGACGGCGTCTGGCTGTGACTGCTATAACTACTTTCCCTCTCTCCTCCCTGCATCTTCCTCCAACAACACAACCTCCTCGCTGTCTCCTCTCGCGTCACTCACCCTTCCCTCCCCTTACAGACATGTCTCACGCCCTCATCAAGAGGCCACGCCTTTTCTACGAAGACAGGTTGACTACACGAGCGACCCACCACCACGCCCTCTTCCCATACTTCGATGACGGCGATGTCATCATCCAGCTCCACGATGGAGAGAACATTTGGACGTTGCGGCTGCACAGGCGCACCCTCGAAGAGAGATCTCGGCCCATCATACTCCTGCTCTCGGAAGAAGGCCATTACCAGGGCGGCCCCGAAGGCTTCGCATTCCATCTGACATTGGCCCCTCCACGCGGCGATGACCCGATTGCTGCTCTCACCATGAGGCGTCGCGAGCTGGTCAAGACGAATCCTGATGTCTGCCTTGCGTACCGGAGCTTCTTCGCCAATCTATACCAACAGTCTCTTCTCATCTCCTCTTCGAATGTCCTCCGAGCCCAGTACCAAGCAGAGATCCTGGTCCACATTGCAAAGCGTTACGGAACACTTGAGGGCCTGCGGCCATACCTGGACACCCACTTCACAAGCTTTCATGTCGAACTCTTCCAACAAATCTGCCTGAATCCGGCTCGGTGGCTCAGCCTCGCTCAGGACATGCGCTCTGAAGTCATGTTCAAGGAAGCACTGGTGCACCTCATCGGGATGTACCCAAAGCATACAGCCTGGAAGTACACGGAGCAGAACCTTCGCCCCGAGGTGCTCAAAGTCATACGGACCAAGGGAGATCAAATGCAACACCAAATCTCGCTCTGCATCAACGAGCTTTTCACGATCACCCTGCCGGCAAACATAAGCGCCACTGGCAAAGTGCCCGCCATGACCCTCAATTTTCAGAGCATCGAGCGCTGGACCGTCGTCCACCTGCACCGCGACTGGCTGGCGAACGAGCTGCGCAGAATCAAGGCCTTTGATGAGCTGCGGGGCCCGCAACCCTCGGCCACAGGCGTGCGTCCGCGCCCCCTGGAGACCGCCCGCCCTGTTGGCATCGGCATGCTCTTCCGCGCCATAGTCACCGGCGACTATCTCCCCTGGAAAGGTGTACAAGAGAGCCTGACTGGTGCGTTTGACTCCATACCGTTGGAGAAGTTTGCGGGATTGGAGAAGGATTTGAGGTTCTTGAAGCGCCAGGCTAAGCAAGTCATCACTCGGATGGGTCTGGCCAAGAAGAATCTGATTCTTGATGAGGAGACGGCCAAGCAGCTGACTTACCTTGTTTGTGCGGAAGTGGGTGAGGAGGACTGCTTTTGGAAGAGCAAAAAGAAGGAGTAATCACAAGGGAGATATGGGAAGTCACTCCCGTCCATGGTGGATCAATGGTTTTGCGGCGGGTGCTCATGGAGGAAAGGTTTTGGCTTCATTCTTGGTTCACTACTCCTTTCACTCGACCCTCTTTGGACATTTCGGTTAACTGGATAAGGAAGCATTCGGCGATTGAAAAATGGTGGCTTGGATAAAATGGTAGTGAGTTTGGTTTCATTTTCAAGTCTTCCGGCCACACAGGTGGCTCCATGATCAGTCTTTCCTACTGCAAATCTGCGCAACAAATGCTGTATCTGAGTGAGAGAACGTCGGGTGTCACGTACTGAGTTTAGAAGGCAACAGTCATCTGAAATTTTGACGGCGCATAGGGAGCTTCCATCCGCTGCTGATGTTGCGCACAGGGAGCATCCCTCTGCTGCCACAACTGCGTATCGGGAGCGTCCATTACGCCACGCGGCAGCGCCTGGGGAGCGGTTATGTTTATTGACACCGGCAGCGCAGGCTCCTTCCTCGACCGTACCTCCTCCACCGTACCTCTCTCGCCGGCATCACCGAGTCCACTACCGTACTTAAGCCGCCACCCGGACCTGCACTCTTCCTCTCTCTTGACACCTCCACATCCACCACCCCTTCCTCTCCGGATTCACTTCAGCTCCCTCCTTCACGCCTGCACCTGGCCGCTGATTTCTCGACGCTCGACTCTCGACGCCAGATCATCACCGGCGTCCAACACCTCTTCAACTTGGATCTACAGCACCTTGGATCGACCCGCAGCTCATCACGCACCTCACTTCTCTCTCGATCGCTTCGCCAGGCTCAGTAAAGTGCTGGACCCCATAGCATTCGCCCTCCTCACTGCCTTCACTTCGTGTTGTGGCCAGCCTTAGTGCGAAGCCGGGTGTGCCTCACTGAAGGACCATGGCGGAGCGTACGGATACCGACGACGTCTATGATGTCTATCCAATCCCACCTCTCCCGCACTATCTGCCGTCGGAGTCAGAAATCTATGGACCTGGAATGAAGTTCGTTACAGCCGTTGAGGCGGGTTGGGCGATTTCGGATCACGGCAATGCAGACGAACTCAATCTTGACGAAATGACAAGGGACACTGCAGGTGAGTTGAAGACTCCCGATGAGTACGGCTTCGTTTTCAAGCGCTGACTTGAAATAGCCTACCTTCACTATTCCAGATACAATTCGATTCCGCCGAGCTCTGTGAAGGCCACCGCAAGACCTGGCCTGAGCCAACTGTCGCGTGAATTCGAATGGCACGAGGCACGTTGCAACAGTATCGCTAAAAGGCTACAGGATGAGGTATGGAGCTTACCTGCCGAGGGCACGACCATCGAAGATTGGCCTTTTCTTCCCAAGTTCGTACTTGCCGTGGTGACCTGGAGCAATGGCGTCGCATTTTTAGGGGACCTCAGGCGCGAGTACGCCGCCCTCGGCCTGAAACCGGCCACAGAATCTGTCCCTGCGATGATGGCCCGGCATGATCATCAGACACGGATCAAACAGCGCTTCGAGCATTACAAGCAACAAGCCATGGAGACTCTAAGCAAGTCCACCGAAGATTTGAAAAAGTCAGGCGGTGCAGCTGGACCAAATTTCCATCTTCGCACTGCGCGAGAGAAATTGTCGTTGAAGAGGGAGCTCAAAAGAATTTGGGATTGCCTCAAAACCGTAGAAGACGAGCAGCTTGGTGATTCGAGTGGAGTCGACGAAGAAATTCTTGAGGTATCTCAGCGTCGAATGGTCGTATCCTACAACCAGGTGACACCGCCCGGGAAGATGGAGTTTTGGACTCAATTCTTTGATCCCGAATTTGCCGCGTCGATCTATTGGGCGGGTAAGCTCTTGAAACAGGTTGTTTCGAGCCAGCTTCCACTGACATGCAAAACACCAGTCCATCCTACGGTCGCCATCGAGCGCAACTTCAGTGATGAAGGCATCGGCGGTGAGTCCACACACGAAGCAAAGTAAATGATTTACCTAACCTGATCACAGCTCTCCTGGTCCAAACCTTCTGTGTTGCATGCGATCAGATTTGGTGTCTCTATGTCGAACCGCATCTCGCCAACGACAAGGCCCGCCGCACTTTGCAAAGTGGCTCCGAAGTCAATATCTCGCGGCACCAAAACCCCATCAACCCTGATGAGATCTACTGCAGCATCAAAGAGGTCGCTACGAGGTATTTCGACGACCCCAAAGCCTTAAAGCCATCAATCGAGGCAGTCATCGTAGCGCAAGTCACACCTCGCTATTCAGCGACCAAAAAACGCTCCAGATGCACATTTCCGCCCCCTGATTTTCCCCTTGCCATGGTTAAAAAGCGGAAAGTCGATTAAGCGTTCACAGAATCATCTACATGGACACCATGGCTTCCCCCGGCCTCATTCAGTTCTATTTTGGTAGTTCTCCCTTTTTGACATTGGCTTTGAGCTCTTCTCACAAAAGTTTCAGCTCGCGGGACAGTCTCATTTCAGGAGCTTGGAGCATTTGAACTGTCGATTGCACTAAGATCTCAGCAACATCTGGCTGGTGGTGATAGTGCTTTGGCGTTGGATTCGGACCTCTTGCTTTGATCTATGGAATAGAACCGACTTCAGACCTTGAAAATTACGTGAACGTCGGAATGTTCACGTCCCTCATGCTATTTGATCTGACCGGAGTTTGCCAGTACCCCTTTGTAGTCTGCAAAATTTCGCAACAGACTGCCCACGAAGTTCCCTTTGACGTCGCCCACAACCTGCCTGCAACGTCGCCTGCAACCTCCCGGGGATTTTTCTGCACCATGCAATTGTTTCAGAAACTTTTACCGCCCTTCCAAGCCCTCCGACTGCTTTACCATAAGATTACGGCGCAAGATGCGCCAGAGGCGACAAATGCAGCCAGAAGGTTCCGCCATGCTTGATGAATTCCTGCCAGAAGTCAGAAAATTCCGCTGCCATTTTCAAGAAGCAGACGAGCCTACCTTGGCAGGCCTATCGCCAAATCCGCCGCGTCTTCCCTGAAGCTCAATCATTCCCGCAACTTGCTTCGGCTGCCACAAGCCTCTCGATAGCTCCAAAAAGTTCTCGAATGCAACGCTGCTGACGGCACGAACAACGTCGGTGAGGGGCGCATCTTCATTCTGCCAGAAGAATAGGTACTTGATCCTTCGAAGGGGGCGATCGCGCTCTGGCATGACGAGCTCGCCCTTGATGAGCATCATCTTGTCGGCGGGAGTGTTGGGCGAGGTGTCGATGACCAGGCCGTTCCAGGTGCAGGGGAAAAGAGTGCCTCGCCTTCCTGCGCATATCTGCTTCTGAAGCCTGTCTTCTCGGAGGTGCTCCAGCCAGCTCTCGATCTTGTCGCGCCAGGAGTTCTCCATCTTCTCGAGCGCGAGTCTGTAGCGCTCGGCCGGGTCCGTGAAAATGAGCCGATCTGGGGCTGGCTCGGCGGCTGGTGCGTCGGGTAGAAATCCGTCTTCATGATGCTCATGGGGCTCTTCTGGGGGTTGAGGGGCGCCGGGTGCCTGAAAGTGCTCAACGCCATGAACATCGATGTTGCCTCTGCACTGGCATGGAACATTCTGATCCTGTCCACGCTGGCTGTGGTGCGCCCACCACTCAAGGCACTCGACGTGCGCGTTTGCCTTGCAGGGAGCGTGCAAGATGAGTTCATCGCCGAGGTCGGCTTCGGAGCCACAGAGCCAGCAGGTGAAAAATGGGACGTTGACGCTGAATTTGACGGAGTTCATGATGAAGAGGTGATGTTGAGGTTGCTATGTTGTAGAAGTTACTGAGTAAGAATAAATGGGACAACTCAGAACGGATAGCTTTTCAAACGAAAAGGGCGAGGGGTGAATTCAGAATCTAGTAGTTGTGAAATACAAATGTGAAAATTCGAAGTGACCACCCAGAGTGAGTGCTTTGTGAGCAGCGCTTCGCCGTGATGGAAAAGGCTAATCTCGTGCGTGAATTCAGGTCTGGGTTGTAACTCTGTGAAAGTTCCAGGACAGTGATTCTACTATGTCCGTCCTCCTTTCGCCCTGAACAAAGGCATGGCACCTCAAGAAGCAAAAGACGCACATGAGGACTGGCAAGACAGATTGATTGTGTGAAAATCTGCCAGTGTAGAAGCGCCGCCTTGGCCGAAGCCATGAGAGAGGAGACAAAGCCAGATGTCGAAAAACAGGCAAACAGAAGTGCGCTCCAGAAACCCAACCCCAAAGCTCCATCCCATTGAAATCCGTTCCGATCAACAAGAAAACCCACCACCCTGAACGCCCCCAGCCCGCAGGCTTTGCTTTGTGAAGTGACGCCGTCCCCAATCCACCCCGATGAGACCACCAAATCCACCACCCATAACCTCCCCAGAAAGACCGACACTCTGGAAGCTCCGAACGACGAACTCTTTGCCCAATCCACCCCGATAGACCACCAAAACCACCGCCCTCGCCCCCGTCCCGCAGGATTGATGTGAAAGCGTTCCGTCCACGTTGAGCCCATGAACTTGGCCGGCCGCACCAACGAACATGCATCCCTCCACTCCCCACTACCTCCCCAACCACGTCCCCACCTTCGTCCATCAAGCCCGTCAGATCCAGCCATCAAACTCCTCACACGCCAGCCCATTTACCCCAAGACCGCCGTGCCGCGCCAACCCCAGCCTGCTACTCACTCCCCCTGCCACCCGATCATATTGTGAAGCCAGCGCGCCATTTCGGGTGGGTATTGCTACCACTTCCCTAGGCTCGTGCCAGCTCACTCAATGAAAGGGTGGCCACCTACTCGTCTTGTGAAGCCAGCGCGCCATTTCGGGTGGGTATTGCTACCACTTCCCTAGGCTCATGCTAGCTCACGCAACGAAAGGGTGTGGAAGAGCGAGAGTTGCTGGTGGAAAGAGGGACGTTGGACTCGGGAAAACAAACTGGATGAGACGAGCAAGACGGGCAGAAACGACGTGCAAGAGAGGGACCAAGGGGGGGAAGAAGTCGAAGAAGCAAAGGCAAAGCAGAGAGAAACGGCAGTCTTCTAGCCTCAATGCTCGCGAGAAGGGAGCAGAGAGCGCCGACTTGCACCACCCGAGCCCTGTCGAAGATTGGTAGATGAGGGCATAAGGTACGACTAGGTCGGCATCGCCTAGCGCAGGTCGTTGAGGATGACCAGGTGTCCGAGCAACACTGGCGTCTTGCCCACGCGAAGTGTTGCCCGGATGGGATAGCTCACCACTTGCCCCACAGCAGGTGCCTGTGACCCTGTGGCAAGTGGACGCCGCCGGACCCTCCTTGTATGTACAGGATGCGACAGAGCCGGCAACACGTCTGTCCGCACGCCGCCGGAGCGAGCTGGGTCAAAGAGATGAGGGTGGGTCGAGTCGAGAGAGTAAACCGAGAAGAAAGAACCGAAGAAGTAGCGAAAGACCGTAGTGAAAGGGCACCTGGTCAGAGTCAGCAGTGATACTTTGGGGCTGGGAGCGCGGGCGTCTTACCTCGTAGACTTGGCCGAGGCTTCGCCCTGGCTGAAATTCCGAAAGTTGAGTTGCACAGGACCGGGAGTAGGAGTCTCGCCGTCATAGTCGCGCTACGTGGGAGCATTCATGCGCTACAACTGAGACAACAAGTCGGAATCAAAGCGAAAAAGTTGTCGGAGAGGGCATCACCAACGCCCGATGGCGTGAAGAACCAGCCGCCGTGCAACGAAACCATTGTCGTAAAACAACCGCTGAAGGGTGTTGACCGGCGGCAGGGTGTTGAGAAAGTCTTGCCTCTCGGTTTCCCACGTGCGCAAGAGATTCGGATCCAAGCTGCGACGCAAGACTAAATACTCGAGGATGATCCCGAAGACAAGAATGGCGAGGGTACCTTTGTTGTGGATGGGCCTGACGGACATCTTGCAGCGATGGGTAGCCCGGTGAACAAACTGCTCGAACCTTCTATAGTAGGTATGCTGCTGGATCCGGACCCAAGCATCGGCGGAGAAATTGACGACAAGGCCGAGGACGAAGATGGCTTCTCGAAGTTTGGGAATGTCGAGGATGTCGATGACCAGAGCTTGGAAGGGGTTTTGGGGCGACTCAGAGATGCAGACATTCAGCCAGTCAATGGTGTCGTGCAGGAGGATGAAGATGGCGGCGGTGAGGGACGACCGCATCGGCGCTGCCTCCAAGTATTCGAAGACAGGAACAGTGCAGAGGGCGGACAACTTGAAGACGAGAAGGTGGTAGCCTTGCTGGGGGCTTGGAGGCAGTTGGAGCAGGTCTTCAGCGAAGCGCAGCAGGAACTCGAGGAGGATACGAGTCAAAGCCAGCATTGTGAGCAGGACAAGCTTCTGCCGGCGACGCAGGTGCTCGGAGCGATTTTCCGTCTGTTCTGCGGTAGTCGAGGTCGTGTTTCTGCCGAAAAGGTGCTGGACGAGTCTGTCGACATACCCAGAGAGCATTGAATGGACGAGTGCCGGGAAGGTCATACGCGCCAGGTACCAGGCTGGGAGCATCGGCGCCTCCCTGGTTCTCCAGAGCATGCAGGCGCTGAGAAAAGAACCGAGGACGGTGGCTGCAAAGAGCGGTTTGGCGATGAAGTCGTTAAGAAGGGGCGAAAAGGTCGAGGCCAAGTCGAACGCCGTCTCAAAGACCTTTGCCAACAGCGCAAACATCAATCCAAGTGCCAGGGAGAGCTTCGTGGTCGGATCGAGAGGCGCCTCCGTGGGGAAGCACTGAGTGTTGTTGGTTTGAAGCATCTCCAGGTAGTCGAGGTAGGTCGAGACCGGTCCCATGCTCCGAGGAACGGCCGCGAGGGCTGGCATGTCGCTCACGGGAGATGGCTGATCGATGATAGTGCTGCTGGGGTTGAAGTAGTCGCTCAGGTTTTTGGTGATGATCAGAGCTACGAAGAGGGAGCCCGCGAGTACGCCCGCATTTGCAGACTGGGTAGGACAACGGCCGTAAGGCATGGTAGCGATTGCAACAAGAGAGTTGCGAGTGCAACGAAGAGAAGATGCAGGATCAATCCAGAAGACGAGATGGTGGTGGAACGAGATGGGTGTCGTTGGATGTGATCGGGCGGTGGATGAAAAGGTTTGGTGATTGTGCGAAGGGCAAAGGCGCAAAACACAATTCTGGGCGGCCTGTGCGTGAGCGGTTGGTGGACCAGAAGGACAGTAGCGCCGACAATGTGAAGTGAAAGTATATTGGGGGAGACCGGACTCTCCAGCACTGTGGACGTTCGGCCGATTCGAAGCATCTTGCAAGGCACCTGGCCCGACCCGCAGACCTTTGACACGCAGATGCTGCAATTAACACAAAATTTGATTGCTCGACGTTGAGCTACCTTCTATGTTCTCGCACTGCCTCTACTTCTTTTGCTGAGCTCCAGTGTCCTAAGCCAACGGTCAGTCTGTGCACCCAACGTTTCCACTGCCTGAGGGTGGAATGAAAGACTCACCAAATACACCTGATAGAAATCCATCTTGACGCGTCCGTCTTCCTTTACAAGATGGGCCCTGGCCGCCCAGTCCACATCGGCCTCGCCACCCGCCTTGAGCCCATATCCAACCGTCCCGTACAGCATCACCTCGTCCGCGTTGTTTCCCGCAGGAAATATCTTGAGCGGAAAGTGGCGCCTGATGGAAACCCTCTCCCAGAGGCCTTTGCGCAGTTGCAAGATCTCTGCGATATAATATGTTAGACGGAGGTTCTCTGCGACAAATACTCGCAATGGTCGCGAAGTAGGAAAGATCAAGACGTCTTCTTGGACAATCGGACAAAGAGGCTTTGTCTTGTGGAAAAACAAAGAAGTTGTCCGCAGACAAGCATTTGGTCAAACTACAGCCAGGAAAAGAGCATTCATGGAGGAGATTCGAAAAGAAAATACTAGTGCCACCTCTTGCCGAACGTTCTACAATTGAACTCGTGCAGCCCATGAAGATCCAAGGAATGGACCTAGACGAGAGGCAAACAGGGCTGGAAGCATCTTTCCATGGAGACCCCCAGAGCTGAAAGAGATGATGCCACTTACCCTCTTTTCCGACGGCCTTACGGCTTGCCATAATGAGCGTCGCGCCATCCGTGAAATTCTTGACGTACTCGTCGTGCACATCTGGGGTGTCCGATACAAGATAAAAGTCCTCGAAAAACTTCTTGAAGTCGGGGTCGAATTGCAGGCCCGGGGGATATTCAGAAGCATAGCTGTGGGTTGCCATGGTGGATTGGATTGCACAAACGTCTGACAAAGCGGAGGGAATCACAACGAGACGTGGGAGATGAGTTTCCTTCGGGAAATAAAACGACAATGATGATGAAGGAGAAAACTGAAGCACCGCAAGGTATGTACAGAAGTAAGAGGTGTGATGGAGAAGAGATGCAGACGCTTAGCAAGCAAACGACGTTGTGTTTGGCTCGCGATCTGCAGCAGGGGTGGTAGCTCCACGTCGCGATCCGACGGTGCCGGGATCGGATGCGCCCTCATCCGACTCCACGTTTACGCACCTTGTACGTTGTGTAGCAACTCCCACCCATTGACATTGTTTCTAATCAATTATCTCGGTCTCTTTTCTGCTGAATCCATGAGCCTTTCCCACATCCATGTGCCTTTCGAGTCGAAGAAAAGAAACCAGCCTCATCACAGCCACGATGCTCAGCCGAACAACCTCCCCCAACACCATCCTGTCCCTGCAAGACCTCAGCGAGTAGCTTAGGCCTTCTTCCTCAACTTTGACGGAGCATGCGATATCCTGCGGTTACCTTCCTTCGCTGGCCCCTTCAACATTGCGCACATCTTCTGATAGGCGCTCGAAAGTAAATGAAGCGCCCAACCGACAATACCGTCCAACTTCGCCTTCGCGTCTAGGTATAATGCAAGAGGCAGCACTTTGGCGCAGAACAAAGCCAGATTTCCGAGCGAAGAAGGCTTGATGAGAAAGTCCATCAGATGAACCCTAGCCTGGAGAGCGCTATAAAGGACCACGAGAACGACTCGAGATCCCCAAGCCTCAGAGGTGAAGAAGTACAGAAAGAGGTAAATCGAAGCCTGGAGCCACTCTCTCGTGTGGGAACCTGGTGGCGCGTAAGATTCCGATCCGAATTGTTTTGCAGCAACCAAGACAGGGCCGGCAAGGACCCACTTGCTCCGGACTAGTCGCAGACCCTTCCGCGAGGCCCGAGAGACTTTCGAGATGGCGTTTCGAATCGAAGCCCACGACAGCAGAGCTACCATGGAAGCCAGGATCGGGATAGTCATGGCCCACGACTGAAACAACACTGCCATCAAGTTTTCCTTCTTTGGATCGTTCAGGAAATGCTCGACTGCGTCCAGCCACAGGGGCGAGTGATGAAGGAGCACGGAAATCTTAATGATAGGCATCCAGGAGTCGTCCATAAATCTTGCCCATGAGGAAATGATTGGTCCCGAAAAAGTGAATAGCCAGATGGTGACTGCGTCACCGAAACCTATCTTGGGAATGAAGCCGGAAGTCTGCTGTCCAGGAGAAGACGCAAGAGCCTGATAGTCGAGGAGCTTCATGATGAACAGCTGAATGACGAGAAAGCAGCAGAGCTTAATGGAGAAACTTCGCTCGCCGAGAACTGTGGCTGCGATCAAGACCAGGCCGGCCCACGGCGTGTTGTCGGGTGTCGAGCATAGAGTTCTCGCGCAGAGGTCGGCCACGATCAGCAAGATGAAGCCACCCCACGGGTTGGTACCGGAGACCATGCCCTGGATTGTCTCGCGGGAGGTCGTAAGCACTCCCTGGACGTCGTCGGCCCATGACACCCATGGCGGAGCGTCAACGTCTTCGCGCTTCATTGTAATGACGAAGAGGGTGGGAAAGACAGCTTCTCAGAGGTCTGCTGACGGCGGAGGGTATTGGTTGAGCGGTATCAGCAGATGCGACTGCAAGGTGACGAGAGTCTGAGAGCATTTGAAGTCAGCAACGATGTCAACAAGGTGAGAGAAAATATCGTACCTTGAAATGCGCTGAGACAAGACTTCGACCGGGATCCACGGACAAAAGTAGGCGGCGACGTGAAGGCAAAGGAGATGGCAACGGCAAAGGCAGCGCTTGAGGTCGAGCCGCAGTTGAGAAAGAGACGAAGCTTGACCAGTCGCTGAAGGCGTGCGAGCGAAGAGCTCGAGAAATAATCGAAGGTAATTGCCTCTTGTTGCGAGGCTGTGTGGAGAAGGGCGTTGGGCGGAGGAGGGAAGAAGACGGCGACATAGGTATGTAGTAGGGAAATGGGCACAACAACGAGCGCCAGCGTAGGCAGCCTGAGACACAAAAAGTGGTAAAATAACACAGCGCTGGAATAACGTGTTTAAAGAGAATGCTACTTGACTTGCAATGCAACGGCCCGGCCCAGCTGATGAGCCCGCGACTGTGCCTATGCTCTCAATCGCTCTGTGACTTTGCCACTTCCATCCATCGTATCTCATAACTTCATCGCCATCCCATTCATCGATTCTGATCGCGCGGGTTCTCCTGGACAGGAGTCGCACCTAGAAGCAAACAGTCAGTAAAAGACATGCCGCAAACGCGTGTCGAGTATGAAAGGACTCACCAAGAACCCATCCTATGCCGCTCGCCAGACCTCCCGTCACCGCATTCGCAACCATGTCGCGCTTCCGGACCCTCGAATCATCGCCTCCGATACTGCCCGATTCACTGCCCGCACCGGACAGTGTCCTCGTCAAATCGCGGCTATTCCTCGCGCTCCCTTCTGCGCCCCCCGTTGCGGCCGTACCGCGTAGTGGAAATGCCGTCCGCGAAATCGCTGCTGCAGCACCTCTGGCAACGTCAAACAGGCCCATGGGCGACTCCTCCGACACGCCCCGTCCGAATTCCCTTCGCGGCTGGATTACAGCAGACTGACTTGGGAAAGCGCCAGGAGCGCGGTTGTCTGCGTGGTCGTTGAAAGCCTCTTCTTCAGCATTCTCTTGGGCCAGGAGCGCCGTCATTTCTTCTTCGCAACGGCGCCAGGCGGTCAGGACTTCTGGCAGAGAAGATTGAGGAGCGAGGAGCAGTGCTTGGCTGAGAAGCTCCATGCGCTGTTCAAGACGGCGGAGCGCTGGTGACCCAGCGATTGTAACGTGGGATGAGGCGAGGCAGCTATTTGGGCTGCGGTGGCGGCCAGCATGGAAGGCGGCACGCCAGGCAATATCGTCTTCCGGTTTCTTGCTATGTGACGGTGATGTCGTTGCTCTTGAGCTACTGGCCTGGCTTGGAGTACTTTGGCGAGTCAACTGATCTATGGATGGGTTGAGGCGATTTACGACAAACGAGTAGGCCGTCTCGAAATCGTCCTCTGCAAGAGCAGCTTCGATGGCCATGCCAATGACGCGCCGAGAAGCCAAGACTTTCTGCTCGTTCATGTCCGCAGCGGACTCTTCCAGAAGTGGTCCGTTGCGCTCCAGAGTTCTTGCCGAAACAAGATTTTGGCCAATGTTGATCAAATCGTCAAGTTTGGTATAGCTCCTCGGATTCTGGTCCAGTACTTTAGCAATCAGTGAGATGGGATCATCGCTGACTCTTATATTGACTGGTCGGAAAGGGACACCGTGTTGCAGCGTCAGCGCATAGAAAGATAGGTCGTGCGTGGCTGCGAGGAGGGATTCCGCAGCAAGAAAAGCAGGAGAGTCGGCGAAATAAGGTTTGAACGCGATCAGGATGTCCAAAGCTTTCTTCATTCCACCTCGAGTGACATTTCCGTTGCTGGCATTGTCGTAAAATTCCATGACCTTTCCCAGGACACACCCTTCAATGTCGTCGTTTTGCAAGTGGTCACGTCGACCACTTTCTCCAAGATACAGCTCAGTTATGAGGGTGAATTGAGCGGCAGACAAGAGCGAATTCAGGATCTCCTTTTCAAAGGTATAGCGGCCAATCTTCCCCAGCACGCCAGGCCCGTGCATGGCGTACATTTCGGCTGCGTCCATGCCCCAATTCCAGAGCCAAATCAGTTTGTTTCGAACTGACCGCCAACGTTCCTCGTCATTGCCCGGCCCGTTGACGAGGGCTCGTAATATTTTGCAGAGCAAAGTGATCTGGTCATCCTCGTCGGCATGGAATCGAAACTTGGCAACCTTGCTCAGAGGCATCGGAAATCCTACATCGGCCAGCAGGTATGCCGAGTAGACAAAAATCTGGAGCAGAGAGAAGGTC